>NC_141608.1:42275938-42875938 GCF_047967505.1 Dipteris shenzhenensis | reverse complement strand
TCCCAAAAGGAACAGTCAGGAATCTCGCTCGTAGGCGCTAACGAAGAAGATCAATGAACTCACGAGAACATGGACAAAACCAAAATACATGAGGCATAGTTTCCTGAGAAGTCAAGCATCTGTGGCAACAAGCAGGAGCAATATATCTACGAGCTAACATCTATCAAAATGGAAAAATGCCCAAAAGCACTTGCCAGAAGAAAACATGTTGCCGAAGAGGAGTTTTGTAGGCCCAAAGCTACTGTAATCTCTTTCTCCACCACTTTGTTGGGCGATGTTTGCCTTTCTTTGAAACCCAAGGTTGAGGCAAAACAATTTTATACAATGCAGGTGCCGTAATCTGAGATAGCCTCAAAGGGTGAGAAGAGGACCCTGGTGAAGTCAAAGTCCAATCCTCTAACTTGTCCTGAAGTTCCAAAGGAGGAATCAGAACAAACGGTGAAAGTATATAAGCAACTTGTTGCCACAAAGCACGATAATGAGGGCCCAAGACATACCATGTAGCTGCCAAAGAAAAGGGAAGGATAGAGCCATCATCATGAATAACATCAGCAACAGAAGTGATGCCCTTAAAAGAAACAAAATAGGAACAACAAGGTTCTTCTAAAGCCAACAGAGTCTGAAAAACTATCGACCAGTGAATGCTTTCAACTCACAAAGGAATTACCGAGCAAAGACTGTCGACCATGCCATTCCAGATGAGATAAAACATGCTTCCAATCAAGAAACAAACTGGAGACCAAAGGGCAGCCAGGCAAAGTGCCATCAATGCAACCAAATAAAAAATCCCAGTAATTGATTTGCTAGTGACAAAGGTAGAAATATTGATATGTATGACTAGAGATTTAATCATAAGAGCCCAAGGCTGATCACCTTGTAGAAATTGCAACAACATTTTCCCCTTGTGAGCAAGGATGTGCACGTGGATATTTGTGATGTTCAAACCACCATGCCTGTTAGGAGAACAAAGTTGATGCACTGAAAGTAGTTTGATACTTTTTTTGCCATGTTTGGAACGCCAAAATATTTCCATAATGGCAAACATGAAAGAAGCAAGATCAACTTTGGTGAATAGAATCAAAGGCAAATAAAGTTGAATATATGCCACAAGGATGGACTGCACTATGAACATGCAAAGGCCAGGTTGCCAATTTCCAATATTCTAGCTTTTTCCAAAGCTTGACCATCACCCAATTAGTTTGTTGACGATGAGTGAGACCCCATACAAAAGGGTAACCAAGGTGACGAACAATCTCAGTGGGTGGAATGATTTCCCCGGGCCATAGAAGACTATGCCAGTCTTTAGAATGCAATGGGAGCAACTTGGACTTTTGAAAATTTACATGAAGACCAGCTGCCAAACCATAAATAGAGAGAGCCTGCATCAAAGCAAAAAGGTCATTCTACATATTCTTCGAGGTAAAGAAAGAATCATCAACATAGGCTTGAGCTACCATGCTGCGATTTGCATCCAATTCCAAACCATGAGGGGAGCCTGTAGCCACGAGATGGTCAATATATTGCACCATAAAATGAGTAGCAATGGCATACAATAAAGCACTAAGGAGACATCCTTGACGGACCGAACAACAAAGAGTCCATTCATCAGAGAGATCTCCAGAAAGAATGCAAGCTGCATTGCTGTCCCTATAAAGCCAGTAAATAATGTGCTGCATTTTTGTTCCAAACCCCAAAGAACACATTGTTTGCGAGATGAAATCCTAGTGAACTGTATCAAAGACTTTTGCAATATCAACCTGTAAGAGCAGAACATCCTGTTGCGTGTATTTGGCATATTCAATCCCAATACAAGCATTGAAAATATTATTTGTGATATGCATTGGCAATATTATCTGTGATATGCCTATGGGGAACGAAGCCATATTGCAAAGGATGCAGCCCATCATGCAAATAACCTTTAATACGATCAACAACCATTTTGTCTATAATCTTGTAAATAATTGGCATGAGCGTTATTGGTCTCCAATCATTGAGCGAATCATATAGCTTGTCTTTTGTAATGAAAACTTTTAAAGAATTGCTTGGAAGAGCAACCTTTATCCAAAAAAGCACTTTGCTGAGATCCGGTCTCCCATTTAGCAAGATTTCTTCAATCATTTGATTGGAGACAAAATTTAGCCTAACATAAAAGCATGCTTTCTTCTGAAGACAAAGGCGGGAGATGACTAAGGTCAGTCAAACTTTGGCAAGTGTATTTGATATGCTTTATGGTCTCCCGTGTGGTTTGCATGTAAGATTTACCATAATGTTGAATAACAGCTTGCATTCTTGCAACAAAAGCCTACCATGCATAATCCAAATCAATGTGCATCTGATGAGAAAGAGGCTGAATGGCATCAGAAACCATGGCTTTAAAATAAGCATGGTCAAGGTAACCATTATTTATCAGTAAAAGCCAATCTATCATCTGGAAAGTCATGCAAAGAGAGCCTCAGCCAAAGAGGAGCATGATCAGAGTATGTGAAAGTATGGTCTATCTAAAGCTAACAAGTGAAGGCATCAAAATGTTGCGAATCAACCTAATACCATCTATCCAAGCGTGATTGATATGAAGAATGAGAATTATGCTGAAAGGTAGAGCCCGGAAGCATGGGTTGCAATTCCATCCAGAGATCAACGAGAGACAACTGAAGCAAAAAATCAGACCATGGCTGCTTTTCAAAAGCCAACATGTGAGTGTGGCCTGAGGTATTATCTTTTGGTTGTGGGGCATTATTGAAATCACCACAGATAAAAGCATAATGCCGCCAAGGATATTTATGCATGGCATCCCAAATCAAAGCTCGATTATCGAAGGATTGAGAAGCATATACTGATGCAAATTCAAAGATGTTGCCTTGAACAAGGCATTGTATGATCATCCATTGACCATGGTGATCTTTGAAGGCCACAATAGGGTGAAGATCATGCTTAACAAAAAAAGCTACCCAAGAGAAAGAGTGCTCTCCAGCATAAAAAATGTCATAACTAGCAAAATGTCTAGATTTTCCAGCATACATATGCTGATTATGCTCTTGTAGAGCCACTATATCAGGTTGCAATTGGCATAACATTCAAAGTGACATTTGAGATGATCAAGCATATTTACAAATATAGGGCAAGTAAGTACAACAACAAAAATACCTCATATGTCTGCATTTCCACCTCAGTATCTGGGCCTCGGCCCTAAGAAGAAAACTCAGCCTGAGGAGAAGACAATGATGCAGCAACTTCCTCTTCTGGAAACAGGGTACAACTAGCAATCACCTCAGCCCAAGTCAAACCAATATTAGAATTTTCAGCCGGTGTTTTGCCCTGAGAGGAAGCACCATTCCAAGTCTGGGAGGGCAAAGGTCTCCTAGGTGAGAATACTTTTCTTGGGGTTTGCCAAGCATCATTCAAAGCTTTTGCCTTTGCATGAGAATGAGAGGCCAAAGGCACAGAAGGAGGAACTTCATCATTTGAAGCAACTGGTGCTTTCCCTTTGTCCTGGACAACAAAAAACTGTTTCACCCCCTTAGTCTTCATCAAAGAGGGGGCAGTAGAAGTCTTGCTCAGAGGCGGTGACAAATCAGCCTACACTGGCATTTTGGGAGTAGGTGAAGGGCATTGTGAAGCCATATGCCCAAACTTCTTGCATTCAAAGAAAGCGCCTGCAAAGAGACCCCATTTTAGTTTATAGAAGGCACTGCCCATCAAAACATTATTCACTGTAACCGAATAAGAGTCCGGGGTTGGATTATCTATGTCCCACAAAATACAAAATTTGTTTGAATTGCCATTAGGCCGTGGTGGACAAACCACTTTGCCAAGAGATGTTGCAATTTTTGGCAAAAGAGAAGCTAGAGATTGAGGGAAGTCCACAACTTCCACCCAGACAGGGCATTTGTGTTGGATCAATGCCTGATAATCTCTTGTGGGAGAAAAGGCAACACATGAACCATTTGCTGCCCATAGAAAAGAGGAGAGTGCTCCAATAAAATCTGCCTGTGCTCTTCATCTGCCATGATGCCAGTGGTGGGAACTGGATCTTTCCAACTTTTGCGAGTATCTTCAAACCCCTCATGCATCACCTCATATACTAGTTGAGCTTGTGCAAAGGCACGAAAAGGGTCATCCTGACCCATAACCTGCTTTTGCTTTTTGCTTTGGACCGATCCTTCTTTTTGAAAAGTCTTTTCATATGGACAATCTGCCATTTTTCTAAAAAGGAGGAGAGGTAAAGAAACTATAAAGGGTTAGATAGGAGAAAGGTAAGTCTGCAAGAGGTTACAAAAAGGGCTTAGATAGCTAGAGAAAAAAGGAGGGAGGGAGGAGTAAATCAGGGGCAGAAACCCATGAAGAAGCTACACAAAAGGACCCACAAATTGTACAGCAGGAAGTTTGTACGAAATCTGAGCGTATGGTCGACTGTTAGAAAATTGTACGACTAGAAGCAGGGAACCTATACGGAAAAGTTGACCGGGGCTTCACGGAACCTGTACCAGATAGGCTGCACGGAACCTGTACGGGCTGTAGGCAACCTATATGGTGTACGGATGGTGAAAACCTGTATGGATGCAGATGACCTATATAAAAAGGCCACACGGGGCTTGTACGGATGTACAGACAATGCACAAGCATTGAGGAAAATTTATACGGAGTCATACAGATGTATAGACGGAAGGGGAAGATTGTATGAGGGGCCTTGACGAGGCTGAATAGGCAAAGGTCGCTCCTCTCTCTCACTCACTCTTTTTTTGTTAAATTTTAATGAAAGCTTTGATTGATTATATTACAAGAATAGTCACCTCAGAAAAGTGACGCTTGAAAATACATCAACTGAAGATCTCAGTATAAGCCAAATATACATCTTGATTTATCTAGTGAGTCTACAAGCAATCAAAGAAAGTCCTTGGCGAGCCATGGATGATACTTCTCTGACCATTTGCAAGGATGGAAGCGATAACTTAATTGAGAGGAGCCAAATTAGGATTTTGCAACTACTAGATGAATTTAAAGGCATGGAAAATAATACACTGATAGAAGATCGAAGTGCTAACTCTACAAACAAATCTTTGAGACAGAAGGGGGGCTACACATTGTTTGCGAAACACTAGGCTCAGGTAAGACATTCATGATCAAGTACATTACATGCAATCACATTACATACATTACATTACTCATGATCAAGTACATTACATACAATTATGATCTGCACAAAAAATTCATAGTTTTGTTAGTGACAACTGGTGTTCCAACACTATGCTTGAGCCGCCTAGCGACAACAATCCATCATCAATTCACCCTTCCAAAGAAGAACGATATGTTTTGTAGCGCACTTGCCAAGTTAGAGCTTTGCAATAGATACAATTATCATCCATGAGATATCTATGATGACATCCCAAATGATGAACCTGGTAGTTAGACAACTATGTGAGGTTTGCAACAACAGTATTCTAGACCCATTCCAATCCAAGAAGGTGATTCTTTTCGGCGACATGCAACAACTGCCACCTTGGTTTTTGTCTCTTGCTGGTGGTCTTCCATGAGCCCAATTAATTCAATATAAAAATCACTAGTGCCCCTAATCACCTAGTTGTGCTCTTGCCTTTCATGGACCAGTATGTGGGGTGGAACCTAGTGTGACACAACATGTTGTACCATTCGAAGGGATTCTAAGCCACCAATTGGCAGAGACAACATATCAAGGCATGGGGTTTTAAAATAAAATAGGGATTTTAAATGCTTACTTTGAATGCTATGCCTGGGGGTGGAAGAAAGGGGATTCTACCGTGGTCATCTCAAGTGACCATGTGCCTTGAAGATTAAAACTCTATTGCACAATTATTGGCTCCAGCGAGACTGTTGTTGTTGCTCCTTTTGGCTTGGTAGCATCCACTTGAACTTGGAATACCTCTACAACTGGCTTGCCTTTTGGATCCAAGGTGTTGACATTGCCTTGTGTCTCACTCTCTCTTACTTGTTCTATGTTATTAGCCACGATAGCTTGGTGAGTAATTTGGAGAAGTGAGTGCTCGGTAGCACTCTCGTGCTAGTTTTCTTGACTTCTCCTTCTCTATAGTGCCTTTAGCATTCTCCTTGATGCTCATTTCTTTTATTTAAGTGCCTTTTGTAAAATTAGGCTGCATCATCGTGTCGGAATGTCCATCTCTGTATTTTGCTATGCTAGCCAATCTTTCAATACCCGAGGGCTCACCTAGATTAGGAAAAAAGGGAGCTCATTTTGGGGTGTTTCAGCAAACAAAGAAAATAGCCCTCCACCAATCAAAGGAGGGCCAACGTAACGTTGGAAAATTTTTAAAAAGGGAAACAAAAGAAATGCGGTCAAGTTTGCATTCAATGAGGACACTTGAGCTACTTTATTATATATGATGTATGGTGTAGAATTTGGTATTTCTAACATCAGCGGTGCGTGCGGAGTGGGCCAAAACCCCTGAAAAGGCTTTTGAAACATAAAAAACGGGCCCCTAGAGGCTCGGAACTCCAACTTGTCAAATCTCTTTCATTTGTACAGGTAGCTTTTCGGGCCTTTTTGGCCTTTCTTGGGCCTCGGGGGGGTCGTTTTTTACATTTCAAAAGACTTTTTGAGGGTTTTGGCCCGCTCCGCATGTGCCGATGATGTCAAAAATTCAAATTCTGCACCGTATGTTAGTGGGTTTATGTCATATTTTATTATTTGAGGAAAAAAAAATGAAGAAATCGTGAATTTCTCTCAGGGCCCCAAAATGAGCTCCCTTTTTTCCTAATGTGGCACACTAGGGTCAGCTCCCTATCATTATTCTTCTATGTTGGGGTGCTCACTAGATGAGCATATTGGAGAGGGCGGCTTCTTCCGTGGGGGAGGGGGTGCTGACTGTCGAGGCTCGGGTGGTGGTAATGGAAGTGGGTTGATGGCAGAAGGTGAATTAGGGGGGCTATTTGCAAGAGGAGGAAATGTGGCTCATTGATGGGAGGAGTGTTTTGGTGTGGCTCCTTGACTAGAGGGGGATGTTGCTAGTTGAAGCGCTTAAAAAAATGTTGCAAAGTTTGAAAGGATGGTGCTTGGGGTAAGAGGAGATCTTCTCAATATGTACCTCATCATTGGTATGCTACTCATCAGATCCCAAGCTCGAGCCTTCAACGTGTTCGCCTAATTCCATCAAAGAAGGCAAAGGAGCCAATCCTTCCACTATAGTGTTGGCCATTTCACTTAACCTGGAAGCAGTTTGTGCTTGATCATGCACAAATGCGGTCCGAGGTTGTACTCTACATGCCTACTATCACAAATTGCTTGAATTTGAGCATCATATTTTTTTTAAAAATACCCCAAGCCAGTTGATTGTTGTGACTTGGTCTTCATAGGATGAGAGGGCCATTGCAATGTAGCTCCAAGGAATATATCATGTGCTTTTCTTCCACCCAATATATTCAAACAAAAAATTGAAGAAGGGCTACATATCATCGTAAATAGCTTTGCCAATAAGAAATCCTTGTGATTGAGAGCACGTACCATTTCTACATTTTGGATGATGGGGAAAACGAGACCTTGATCATTTAGCATGCTTTTGTATTGCATTGGGAATGATTAATCTTGAGTCACTTAATTTGTACAACAATTATGCTGGTTGCATTTAATCGTAAAACCATTGTGTTGGTTCCACTTATGGTTATCTAGTAAATCCTAAACTGAGATAGTGTTAAAAGTTGGTCAAATAATGCTAGAAAATCACAAAAAAAGCTCTAAAAAGTGTTAAAAAAGTTCCAAAGTGCTCAAAAAGAGCTAAAAGGTGGTAAAAAAAGACCTTAAACCCAATAAAGCCACCGTGCTTAATCCCGAATCACTTAACTTGTACAGCAACTCTCTTGGTTTTTACAGTTAATGCTAAAACCACTTTGTTGGTTGCAATTACACTAATACAGTAAATAGTGCTAAACGAGTGCTAAAAAGTAATCAAATAGTGCTAGAGAATTGCTTAAAAGGTGCTAAATTTTGTTAAAAAGTGCACTAAGATAGTGTTAAAAATTGGTCAAAACATATCTAAATACTCTTGAATCCTATAAAACCATCACACTGGTTGTAGTTCATAAATCTCTTAGCTTACACAACCACCGTGTGGTTGCAATTAGGCCTAAACCACCTATATTTTACAATCAAGAACATGAGGCTTGCATTGATGATGAAATTGGATAAATCATCTTCATCATAGTGCTATGAGAGAGAGAGAGAGAGAGAGAGAGAGAGATTATCAATGAAAAATCATACCAAGACTATATTAATTTTTTACATACCTCAAGTTCCTTTCATTAAAAAATGAATTTCATATATATTGCAGTAGTAGAAAACTCAAAACTTCCCATTCTTATGTTCCCATACAACAAGCTCTGTTAAATTATTAAACCCTTTGCTTGTTTAATGTGGACTATTAGTTGCCTAGGCAAGCTAGTAAGAGATCTATCATTGACTGTTACATCATCTATACACAGCTTTCACCTTCTAGCTAGGTAGCCTTAAATATATTAAACAAGACACCCCGTCAACATCATTGTTATAATTTGGTTTTTGAACACAAGCAAGAAGGTAGCCTTGCACATATTAAATAAGCAAATCTTCCTTCTTGCTCGACCTCGGTACTATTTGTCCTCTTTGAGCATGTATTTAACCTATGGTGATTACTTATATTGACTCGAATCTACTAAAACAATTGAACAAGTCACTTCTTGCAAACACTTAGTGTCTTGCAAAGCAGTTATGAACTTATCCTCTTCATTAAGTAGGAATTTCCAAATCATGTAAATGTAGAGAAGTGCTGAGCGCAAAGGGAGGAGATGCAAATGGTGGAAGCTCAAGGAACTATGAGAAAGAGAGACACCAAGGGCAAGACTCATCCAACTTCACCTATTGGATTTCATTCCACACTACACATGTCAACCGCGTGTGTTCTTATACACAAAATTGGATTAAAGTCCTCATCCCAAAATCCACTCACTCATTGCTCATTAGCTCCTCGCATGCTTGGTCAAAACCTCTCTACCATGCATCCATGCTCGTAGGGTTCACCTCAAAAAATTTTAGTGTACCACATGCATTCAAAAGGAGGGGTATTTTAATTCAACTTTTAGAAAAAATTTAACATGATTACAATAACAAGAGGGGCTTTTAAATTCAATTTTAGGAAAAAATCCATTAGTTTCATAAGTAAAGACGAGTGATTTTTTTGGGGTAAAAAGTTTAGTTGAGGGTTTTTTTAAAGACCCCTTGAACACAAGTGATACATAGGGTTTCTTAGGAGTGCACCCCTCAAGCATCCATGTCTTGCTTCAATCACACGGAGATATTATAACAGCTTCTCTTAATTCTAACATGTGGCAAACATGATGAGCATCACACTCATCTTCAATAGTCACAATATTCCTATGCATGTGAGAGGTACACGTGTTTGAAATTGCCAATGCTACAGTCATTCTTCTCTTCCACCTAAATAAATTCATGTGTGAGTTTTAAAAAAGTACATACTTTAATAAAATACACAAGATATTGTGTTATCCCCTCTTGCTACATGAATATTCCTCTTCTAATTAGAGCAACTCTCTTCTTATTTGCATATCTTGGATTGAAAATTTTCTCCCAAAAAACATGCGGCAATACAGTTTTGGCCATTTTTAAAATTGATTACCAAAGAAGAATGCTTCAACAATTGAAGCCCAAAAACAAAAGGAAAAATATTTCCAAAAATTGGCATAAGCCTAGCTACCTTTAGAGTAGCCAATCATTTACGGGAAACTATGGCTTAAAATCTCAGTCAACTCCAAGGTTGACCTGTACACATCTTACTATATATTAAGGAGACAAATACCAAACCTGCCAACGTGGCAAAGGTTTGGAGGTTGGGAAAGAGAAGGAGGGAGGTTTGGGAGAGATATGGGGGAGCAATGTGGAGGTTGAGAACGCTGGTGAGAGAAGAAGATGACGCGTGATGGTGTGGATAGATCTAAGCACCATGGAGAGTCTGAGTACCATGGAGAGATTTGAGCATGGAGGAAGATGCAAGAAGACATGTCACAACCATGCAAGGTAGAAGGTTAGATGGAAACTAAGCGGCAACGGATGAGTCAATGCCATGACTATGACTGCCACGTGGACAAATGGTTTGGAGGCAAGTCACACACTAGCAACGCATGCACACGGGCAGATTGACATAGAGCAGTGAGTAGAACAGAGTGACGTAGGTAGAGGGATAAATGTGTAGGCATACCAAAGAAGGAAAAAATTAGACTCATGCATCGTGGACCACCAAACAAATTGACATGGCAACTATGGAGATGACTAGACTAATACATCGTGCAGCATAGGAATACGCTGATGTGGTGGCCAGCACATACGAGATAGATGGCATAGACTGACATGGTGGCCAGCACAGATATGACATAGGCAATCGAGAGAGAGAGAGAGAGAGAGAGAGAGAGAGAGATGCATGTTTGTAAGTCCTTCGTGTAATATTGCATGTCTTGTCTCATGTATAGGTTCCTTAAATGAATATGCAATTCAAGTTTTCTTAATCAAATATCCATGTCCTTAAAAAAGTGTAGCATATGCTATTTGTCCTTGGTTTGAAGGTGCATGTGTTCCATGATCGTGAACCAAAGTTGTATGTGCTGCCTCTTTTAGAGGAGAAACCCCATCTATAAATTTGGTTTTTTGAACCAAATGTGCATGTTATTGAAAGAGTTTGGCATGTGCTATTTGTCCCTGAACTAGAGATACCTGTGCTTCCTAACTTTGAGCTAGAGGTTTTTATACTGTCTCTTTTGCATGTGTTTTCTCCTTTGGAGGTCCATCAACTTGAGTTGCATATTGTGCAGCCTCGAAATACTCAACTATGATTTTTGTATGCATTCTATTTGACTCCACCTTTGGAAATTGTCTCCAAATCTTTGTAAGATCCTTCAATGCAATTACTATGTTTGGAAACTCCAATGGTTCAAGAGATGGCTCACAAACTGTTTAGCATCTATTCTTGACTATACAAAACGTTGTCCACCAACTTCTGGATCCAATGGAAATGCCAATTGCCAAGGAAACGGGTACCACCGGAAGCATGCAACTAGCCAACGACCAAACTAATGTAATGATCCAATGCATAGATAGTTGGAGGGTGAGCTTGTAAAGAAAAGATGAAGGGCAAGGAGCTGATCATGTAGGAGACAATACTGAAGGATGCCCTCACCTTACTAGAAAACTTGGCCCAAGGACCATCAAAGGAAGATTCAGCGATCCAGATATTGAAAGAAAACTTGCTTGCCCACCATCATAGTTATGATGTGGTACAAGACCAGCTGGTGGCAATGAATTTGGCCTAAAAGGAGGAGCACAAGGCCAATACCAAGAAGTTTGAGGACCAAGGGGAGGTTGAGGGCTAGCAATTGGTTGGATATTCAAAATCTCTAGTGACAGAACAATATCTAGTGCTTCCATCTCCAAACTTGAAGGGAATATCAATAAAATGACGTGGAATCCTTTTGCTCTCAATAATCTACTACTAGCTCTAGCTCCTATGTAGTACCCAACCATGTTATGAAGTAAGATGACTGCAAGACAATGCTCAATGGAGTAGAAGCTCAAGTGGGAAAGAGAGATGGAGAGTGGAGGAACCAGCGTCAATACATAAAGTGGTATTGACTATCACCCTCAAAACATGGAGGTCTAGAATGATCCACACGTGCAATGGGGGTGACCACCCACTAAATAGGACCAAGTCCTCATCCAAATCCTATCCATAATCTACACCAACCAATCAAGATGATGTAGATATACATCCCTCCCTCTAGATACCTTGATGTATTAATCTCAACACTCCGCCTGAATATGAAGGTAGAGTATTTCACTAAAATCCGATGATAAAAGATGGGAAAATTCCTTTCAATAAAAAAAAGGCTTTATTACAAGGTTTTGGATTATTGCGGAGACAAGATATTAACTTACAACACACTACATCTACAAACATGCATGATATTTCTCTACATATGGAACGATGGCCTTATTGCTTGCCTTTTGCAAAGGTTAAGGGCAGTGTCTACTCATTTAACAAAGTGTGGAGAAATACGAGACACGTTGTGGTAAAAATGCCATAGAAACGAAGGTACAAGCACAAAAAGATTCATTCTAATACATCACCTAATGAAAGTGACCATCCCATGAATGGTTTACTATTGAGACATTGCCATAAATATGGGCAAGTCTATAAGGCAAGGTGAAATGTGAGGTTAAAAATACACTTTTTTGAACCATTCTTCTCCCATGAAAATATGGCAAAAAATGGTTCTTGATTATCAAGAGGTACGTCATATAGGTAAAAGTAATTGCCATAATAGTCTTTGGCCATGAACATCCAAAACTATACAAAGTTATTAATTGATATGTAAGGAATTCCTTAGAATAAAATCTTGCCGATGAAGTATGCACTTGAGCCATTAAGACCCACAAATAAGAGGAAAAATCCAGCTAGTAAAAATGCATAATAACAACCCCCTTTATGATGATCAAGGCAAGATAAAAGAGTATTCTTCTAAGCAAGTTAACCTTAGGTTGACCAAGGCCAAAGGAAACCTTGTTGATAAGGTTTGAAAATTGTAGCGTCATAAATGCACACAGACGCCACGGAAAGCAATAGACAAATAATACGCACAACATCCACAAGACAGAATGCAGATTTGTGAGACAGTGAAGAACAATATATTCCAGAGCAATAGCTCGCACAACATCTGTGTACCCAATGATCTCAGAATTCTAGTAATAGCATGCATACAGAACCATCTGATGGTTAGAGAAATAGCCATTGAAGACTACAACCGCTTGGAGATTTGAAGCATCAACCATTGCGGCTAACCTACCCTTGCACACCCGTCTAGGTCACTGTTGCTAACTTGTATGATTATGCAATAACACATGGCACTCACGGTGGACTGTACGAACCACACATGCACCTCAAACTGCAGTCATAGTGCAAAGTGTATGTGCAACAATCATTTTAGGCATAGCCTCAATAGAGAACCAAGTGCAATAAATTAAATCTCTCTCTTCACTTAGGACACAAGAATTACCAAGCATCTCATTTCGAAAAAAATCAGAAAAACATCCACTCTCTGAAGTCACAATGCATGTCTGAAGGTCCTTTTTTAATTTCTCCTCCCTATCCAAAAGCATCTCCGCATTTCGGACATCTTCGTTGTTGCCGGTCCAAAAGCAACCACTATAGTGACGTATGTGCTTTGCTGCACAACGGCACTTTATTTTGCGAGGCCCTTCCACAGCCATCGCCATAGTTCTACTCTTCATCTGAACTAGAAATGAACTGAACAGGCGCAACAATGCCACTGCTCTTACTCAGTCCCGCATCACTACTCTTAGGCAACTCTATCGGCAACTGTGTCACCACTCCACTCAAATTAGCATCTGTAGTCGTCTCTAACTACCGCTTCTGCATAAACATATTTAGTCTTTGATCCTGCTCCAGATCCATCAGGCATTGTAATCAATGAGGCTTGGATCTATTCATGTCGCTGTTTAGGCCACTGCTCTGTGGATAATACTTCATCTATCCATGCACCCAGCGCTAATTGTTGTTGCCATCCTTCTTGTGCCATCGCACGTCTTTGAATCACTATTGGCTCATAGGAAGGGGGATCTGGTAACCCTAGAAAAGGTGTGTGCTTACTAAAATACTTCCCCATAAACTTATTTGCCTCTTTCCACCAAGGAGGACGAGGAGGTAAAGACAGACTAAAAGAATGGGCGCACAGTTCCAACCACAAACAAAGTGAATGCCTCTACCGCTTTAGTGCATCGATTCTTTTACTGTTGCAAAGAACAGCTTCCACAATGCCTTCTGTCAGCTCGTCATATTTGGCTTGCCAATCCTCTTCAATCTGCACTGTCTCTGCAACAACTCCTTTTCCCTTATCCATACCACCACCATTCGAAGAAGTGCTAGACCCTTTTGGTCCAGAACTAGTCGGCACCTTGCGGACCCTATTGTTGACTAGAACCCGCACCAGCACCCGCATCTCCATCCTTGACCCCCGAACTTCTATCGACTAGCACCTAAGCACTTTCTCCCTTCCAGCCTTGGGAGGAGGTACATGATGATCAGGATGTGGGATTCAGTTCCTCTAGAGATTATGACCAGCTTACAGATATGTTGCGTATTGGTGATATCTTCGTGGTCATTGCTTCGGAGGGCAATGAGGAGGGTGTGGATTACTACTTGTTGCGATGCTCTATGGTGAAGAGTGTGCTGAATGAGGATACAATGGATGGGCATGGGATGCACTTCGATGCTCATAGCATGATCGTAGATGTCCACTATTTTCAGCAGATACAGAGGCGTGGTTGTTATATTGAGTTCCAGGAGTACATGGCGGATCAAGAGGCATACATGTATTCTCATCTTGTTGTTACGATCAAGATTACTTTGAGTCGTGTTCGCACTTGCAAGGCGATGTCCACTCCATGATGGCGCCTTGCAGTGGAGGATCACGAGAGCATACTTGCAACCATTGGCACGAGAGCCGATCCTAAGGAGTAGCACATTACATATCATAGTTTTGGGATCATCATTTGATCAGATAGATTTTTATTAGGTATCACTAGTTGATTACATATTTTTGTATTCGATATGTATAGGCTCACTATGTGACTATACCATTGTAATTTCATGGACTCATACTTTGTATTTCACTATGATGGTTTTATACACGTTCATACACATCATTGTATTAGATTCTATTTTATACATGATGTCCGTTGTCTTCTCAATGGGATTTGTTGTTTCTGTAAAACAAAAAATTGTTTATTAGTAGTGCCCATGGATCGGCCCATGGTATCATGGTGCACCCTCCCCAATCATCATCAATGCATGCAGAGCAAAAACATGCAAACCATCGAGAAAAGATCATAGGGTGAGACTCACCTATGCTCCTTATAGAATGGAAATCAAGAGTGCCAGACACTGAATGACAATCAAAAGGCCTAGACCGATCAATACTCCCAATGTCCATGCACCAAAAATACCGGCTCACCACCCTATCATCACGCGACTGAAACGAGAAGATAGCACTAGTGGATAAGTGCTGGCTGCACCACCGCACCACATCATGTGCATCCTTAAAGCGATCGACACTGTGATGCAACTGGTATCGATGCAAAGCACGCTTCACGCAAGCACCTGCACCATTGTGCTCTCCCTTACCATGCCCTGCCTCAAAGTAGCTCCATGTGATCGGAATGCCTGTCTCACGGTGCCATCTGCAAAACCAATAAAACTGCTTAGCAGATTTGAACTGACCACCACAGCTGTCTGACCAGATCCAGCACCGCTGCCATGTGACACCATGATCCCTCAAGAAACTATCATGCAAAGTGAAGCAATGCTGCACAAAATGGGCATCATGCAATTGATCATCACTGATGTAGAAGTGATACTCTCGCACAATGACACGTGAGTCCATGGTGCTATCAATGCCATCCACATGAGGCTATGCATTATGATAGCTAATGTGCACAAATATAGCAACTTGCAATATGGCATTGAAAAAAAATATGACTATTGAAATAATTCAATATAATGAGGCCATAAAAAAACCAATAACTCAATCACACGTCACCTGTTTGGAGAAATAATACTCCGATTAGATCTCATGCTGTGGTGCAAAGGTATAATTCTCCGCAAAGTCCACCACTGAGACAACCACCCCTATAGGAAATGTCCTCAAACATGCACGGAACTGACGATCCTCACACTTCGCAGTGTGCGAGTGGCGTATGTAGCGGTACATCTTCCCTCGAAAACTATCAATGAATACAACACGTGGTGTCTCCTTCCCCACAAGCTGCAACCTCCTCGACTGTGCACCACCATCTAATGTCAGGGTACTGTACTCATACTGCTATCCTGGTGACTTTATTTTTCTGATTCGAGGCCATTTCGGGGCCCGTTTCAGAGGCGGAGGTTCTCCGTAAGCACTGAGAAAAAGGCCCCGTTTTTGCTGTGTGACCATTGTTCTGCAGGTCGGTGAAAAGTTGCCGTAGAAATTGCATCATATGCCTATGTGCAGAGATATTGGGAGTTACAAAATCATCCTTATTGCCTGTTGATGCAAAATCGTCACTAGGAAGTGACTGTGTGGTCAAATACCACTTTCGTCAGTTTTGCAGATTTGCCCTTGTGAGGCAGAAGCTATGTTTTTTGCAGTGACAGAATATTTTGCAGTGTTCTGTAATGGCATCTGATTCTCTTTCACAGATTGTCACTGAAAAGCTTGACAAGAACAACTTCCAAGCATGGAAGTTTAGAATGATGAATTTCCTTATGGTAAAAGGGTATTAGGAGTTCATTACAGGAAATGAAGAACCAATTCTTCCTAATGTTCCCAATCAATAGGAAATGCAGGCATTTAAAGGATGGCATGAGAGAGCCAAAAAAGTTATGTACTAGCTATCTATTAGTATTTTAGATTCTATGATTGTGCATATTTAGGATGCAAGTATGCCAAAAGAGGCATGGGACACTTTGGCAAAAATGTACAGCACAAATACGCAATCCAGGAAAATGCAGCTCAAGCAGGAGTTGCACAATGTGCAGAGAGAAAATATGAACATCAATGACTACCACATGAAGGTGAAGAAAATTGCAGATGCACTTGCTTCCATTGGGTCGCCAGTGGAAGATGATGATTTAGTTTCTGTGACCTTGAATGGTCTAGGAAAGGATTATGCACAGTTCCGGACATCCATTACCGTCCATGAAAATTTTCTTGATTTTGAGGAGTTGTTTGCTCTTCTAATTTCTGAAGAGCAGAGAAATGGTGGTGCATCTTCTTTAGGAGGAACTTCAAAAGAAACTGTCTTCTACTCAAATGCTATCTGGAGGCAAAGGTAGAGGCAAAGGTAGAGCAAGCCGATCTGGAGGCCGTGGTAGAAATCAAAATATGCAGCAAACTCAAGAAAACCAGTCCTATGGAGGAGGACGTGGTAACTCTAGAGGCAGGGGGAGCCAAAGAGGTCGTGGTGGATGGCAGAGAGGCCAAAATGCAAACAGCAATGTTGAATGCTACTACTATGGTAAAATGGGTCATATGGCTAAAGACTGGTATAAAAAGCAGAATGACATCATGAATGGAAAATTGCAGCAAGGGAATTATGCATCTTCTAGTAGACAGGGTGATGACAGAAATGAGCATCTGTTTATGGTGCAGCACATGACCAATTCTGTGACAAGTGCAAAAGAAAGCAATGATGTGTGCACATGGGTGACAGAGAGGTGAACATGGGGAGCTGACATAGAAGTGAACAGGGGTGACCTAGGAGTGAACAGGGGTGGTGGAATTTCAACTCTGTAGCAGCTTACCCTTTGGTTGAGGGAAGCAAAAACTGCAACCTACATAGCAGGTTACTTTATTAGCACTGCCTCCGTAAAGGTAGTGCTATTTTGGAGGATTTGTGAATTTCCACGTGTATTTTTAAAAAAATTAATTAGCTTTTATGGATAAAAGTCGACTTTTAATAGTGGTCCAAAAGTGTTTGATTTACCATTGTACTAGGAGGCAATGCCTACATGCACTTGTGCACTATTGTTAGTGTATGCAATCGGTAGGGATGTCAGATAGCGTCACATGTTGTCTGTTTGCAGGCCATGGGGGAACGTTGTAGTGTTGACCAATTGGCAATGCCAGATTTATTGAGCGTAGCCTAGTGCGAGAATGTACTATACTAGGAGGTAGTGCCCACATGCATGTGTGCACGCTTGTTGTTTAGCACAAGCAATTGATAGGGATTGTCAGACAACGTCATAGGTGGGCAAGCGACCTACGACATAGGGAAATGTTGCAGCAGTGACAAGTTGGTGCGGGAACGGCGAAAGGTCTATGCTGACGTAGACAAACAATTTGGGGTCAAAGAGCCAACGTGGAGGTATGGTCAAGGTTAACCTTGGGAGGCAAGCAAGGATAGTTTCGAGGCCTATTTTGGGCCTGACTTTTGGGGTTTGCTTTGCGTCATTTCACACGCTTTGCATCGATTTTTCTTGCCCTATTGACTCCTCCGCCGCTCCTTGATTCTTCCCGTAAGCGTTGTCAGATCTTCCCTTTCAGGTTTTGTGTTCTTATCCGTTTTCCTTCACATTCCGTGGCGTACTTTCTCCGATTTCTGGCCCTTTTGCGATTGTTTTTGGCCCCTGTAGTGTTAATGATTGCGAATACTGGTCGTTCCTCACGTACTGACTGTTATTCATCATCTTTTCTGGCAGTGAAATGGCTAAGAGCTCATTCAAACAGGAGCACGACTTAGGTTTGTATATGCCGATCTTTGTAACAGCATGGGCGCGACTAAGTTCTCAATCTTTGAAAGATCGGAGGGAAAGGGGATTTTTGCTACTAGACGTGTAATTTTCATCTCCTCTTCGTTGGTTGTCAAATTTCATCTCCATTGATACAGTCTTTCTTGTTAACAGAAAAGAGGACAGCAGAAGCTTCACGAATTCGAGATAAATATCCCGATAGAATCCCGGTATGCAACTTTTTGAAATCCAAGAACTCTGGCTTGTATGTTTGTCTATCATGTCGCTTCCGTTCATCTTTGGGCTTCTGTCTATCATGTCGCTTCTGTTCCCAACCGTTTTTTTCAGGCCATGGCGCTTACAAAGGTGAATTCGTTTGTTGATCTGAAAGCAAGACCTTTGAGTTAAAAACATGAAATACGACTGTCGATTTTTAGTCTACGTATGGAGTGCTCATGAAATTGCATAGATTTCATGGTTGCATGTGAACCGTTTTTCTGTTAACAGATCGTCAGGGATGTAACCTGTGTGGATGCCAGCTAGTTACTGGCAGTGGCAGCAAGCTCCATGGTGGATTGTCTATTGGGAGGATCGGATTCCCTTGTTCATGCTCAGCAATCATTTCATGTTGACGTGAGACCTTGTGCCATGGAGTGAAGACCCCATTCATTTGCATCAAGGCCAATGATGCTAGGCTGGGGCTTTTATTTAATATGTTTTTTAAGGATTTCAGTGAACATGGTAAAGTAGTTTCTGCTATGAATGATGGAGCTCTGCCTTCTTTGGAAGGCCATGCCAGACCTTTGCAAGGATGCCTATCTTTGTCCTTGATGACAACATGCTCCTTGTCAAACTAGGAGAAAGAGCTTAACTGCATTAAAGAAAAAATAATTAAAAATCACGATACTCGTTTCACAAGGGCTATTGCAAAGCAATGAACCCTTCCAAATCATGCTTATCATTGATTGGAAGGCGAACAAACCTCAGCACATGTTGATGTTTGACACCTTATCTCTCAATTTCCTTAAACTATAAGCAAAAGTTTCTATTGAAGTGAAACATAAAGTGTTGATGTGTGGACTCTGCCCTTCAGATTCCGAAGTGTTCACAGAAACTGAGTGTGATGATCTTTGTATAAATGAATGCACTCTAAGTGTGCACGTGTGAAGTTCCATGGGGTAAGCAAACTACAATGGTGGGGAGAATTGACCCATCTATCCCAACACCCCCTCTCAACGGCCCACCGTGGGCCTCCGTGGGGTAAGAAAACTACAATGGTGGGGAGAGTTGACCCATCTATCCCAACACACCCCCTCAACGACCCACCGTGGGCCTAGGCCCTACACCCTCCTGAATGTTTCAAGAAAAGGCTTAAGGTGTCTCCTCCAGAACATCCAAGAACATGTCTATATAGTGCTTGAACTCTTTGATCAAACGTGTCATTGTCTTTACTATAATCTTGTAATTGCTTAGGTGCCATCATTATGTCCATCCACTGTGTCACCATCTTGTGCACTTTGTATGCATCTTTTACAACCGTGGTTATGTAGAAGCGTGTTTTCGAGGATTTATTTAATTAAAACATTAAAATTTCTAACCATGAACTGAATTTATGCCAACACACATCATTCATCACACAGTCTTAAAAATTGAAAAATAAAAGATAATGGAACACAAAAAACACGAGATCGTGTGGGGTGCAAACGAGGATCATTCCTTGCTAGAGCTTAAATACTTGGCGTATTTTTGTATTCCAATAATGCTGAATCTCAATACAAAAGTATTTCATAATTTAGGATGGAACCTGTGAAATTCTAGGATAACCTAAAAATCCTTTATATTGTAGGAGGAAATTAATGTGGCAATAATAAAAGATAAGGTACGTGTTGTCAAGATGTGGCTATAACCCTAGAATCTTTGTCAAGTGCCCAAAACTCAGCCAATGGAACGTGGTGAAGGCGAAGTCCTTATGCTTCTTTCATCCTCTTTTCACGAAGACATTGTCACAATCACCTAGATCACAATTGATATGGGAATGTATTTGGCAATTGCAATTTACGCGAGGCTAAATTGTGAACTTTCTGGCTCCGGACAATTGACGGATTCTCCTATCCTCTTCCAGGTGTCAATAAACAAAGTCAAAATGTGGAAGATTAGAATTAGAGCAGAGAAACCTGGAAGTAGTGAAGTTTGCAAAAAATTGCAATTGATATGGAGCAAGTTTGTGCTTGTAGGTCGTGATGAAATTTGGCACCAAAACAACAAGCAACAGGCTGGAAGACTAATAGCAATTTGCCTTGCCCTAGAGTTGTTTGGTGTATGAGTTGGGGCTTGGAGGTCATTAGAAGGCAAGTACAGTAGATAGGACATCAACATTTGTCCCATAGACCTCATCAGTCTCGGGGCTGATGGTACGTATCAAATCGAGGGCTTCAGTTCAGCCGTTGAATATATACATGTTTTGTTTATCTATTTGGTTCTCTCTCTCTCTAGATCTAATATCATTAGGCTGTGTAATACCCTAGTAATCAAATATCATTAGTGAGCTGGTAATGATAGCAGAGGACAAGAATATATGTCTTGCTCAAATATTTGATGTGTTAGAAGTGGATGATCCATGGAGAGGAATCACAAGTTCTACCGAGGAGTTCATATACATCAACACAAGTGGTCGGGGACTCCATGGATACTGGGAATTGGGTTGCCAATTGTGTTTTGATAAAACACCCAAATCCCAAAAACATCCAAAAGACGAGAACCTTTCTGAGAAGGAAGGACTCTTAAATCAAATAGGTGTGCCAATTGTCAAGTTGAACATGAACAACTAGCTGAAGTTAAAAAACCAAAAGGGGGCCAACCCAAGATTCAATGAATTTGATGGAGAATTAGTAATGTTTGTTGGAAATTGACCCTCATGGGGGCGCGCATCCTTGCAAAGGCTTGAGAGGGTATGATCAGAGTGTTACCTGATTGGTTGTGTGGAGCTAGGATATGATTGGATCATGCATGTTGGAGTGAGTTTACTAGTGGACTAGCGTGGCTGTGAGTTGTGACTCATGGATGTGCTGGAATGGCTGCATGATTGACCATATGGCGTTTGGAGACTACTTGCAATTATTGTGGCAATGATTGGAGTGGCAACGAACATATACATATATACATCAAGATGAAGAACTCGGTCCTTTTGTCCATCTTGGCTCTTATGAGAGCCGTAATCAGCTTGTCCTGCTGATAGTAGCATAGAGTTGAGCAGCTGATCTTATGTCCTGTTTGTAGGAAGTCCTTAGCAGCGAGTCTGTCAGCTTTGAATCCTTCTTGTAAACCTGCAAAAAGGCTGGTATGCATGAGCAGGCAGTTTGTCAGCAAGCTGTGTGTTAGCCCACATAAATAAAGTCACTTAGTCCTTCTGTTGGTTTGCTTGTCTTCTTCATTTCATGCAGCTTTTCCATGTGATGTTAAATCGACTGCTTTGTGGAAATTGTGGTATAACTGTAGTGGTTCATGGAACGGATTTCAGAGCATGAAACAAACTCGAGGTGACTTTGATATTTGGCCCTCTGTGGGCACATGAGCAGGCAGTTTGTCAACAAGCTGTATGTTAGCCACATAAATGAAGTCATTTAGTCCTTCTGCTGGTTCGCTTGTCTTCTTCATTTCATGCAGCTTTTGCATCTGATGTTAAATCGACAGCTTTGTGGAAATTGTCATTGCGTGTGAGTTTCAACTGTGGATTGCGTGCAACTATATTCCAACAGTGTTTGTAAACCCAGTGATGAGTGAGGAATGGGAGTACTAGGTGGAAGAGGATGGGAGTAATTATGTTAGAGTGTAATTATCTATACCCTGATTACTCACATGTACATTAGATAGTACACTATGAGCCACCACCATTGGTTTCAGTTTGCTCGTAAGTCTCCTTCTGCAGCGTGGCCTACGCAAGACTCTCAGTGCCTGCTGGAAGGTCTGCTTACCCAAAGGAGCAATTATATAGAGAGGGCTGAATGCCCTCCTCCCGTGCTCTTTGGGCTGACTGAGTCCCTGGAGGGCCGGCTAGGGCCTCATTGGGGCTGACCAGGAAGGCTTATTCTACCGTTGATATGGCCGAGTATGCAGGGCCCTATGGACAAGCTAATTGACCGACCAGACCTTGCTGGCTGGATGAATTGACCAGGTTGTCCTGGGCCTTTAAATCATGCTTCCTTTCCTCAGTCGTGTTTTTTTAGTGCCTGATATATCAATGCATTGCCCTTTGGCAGAACCTATGGGCAGCCCTCTGAATGGACAGCAGCCCTGTGGATCCTAAGGGATTACGAGGAGATCAGATAGACACAATCCCTCTTGAAGTTTGAGGTGATGGACCTTAGACTCTTTTAGCATCAAAATGTGGCAGCTTCTAGATTGTGTCCTCATTTGCTTGTCAACTTGAGATTCTAGAGAGATTCTCAGGCTTTAAGGGTGGAGGAATTCTAATCCATTGTGCTAATCCTGCAGGAACAAATTCCAAGTTCTCCACCAAAAACACTTGGCATATTGGTGTCTTTTTGAAGTATATATATCCTCACATCACATAAACATTGTTGAGATTTTGTGTTCGTTTTCTTGAAGCTTTCCAACTTAGCAAATTACACCTTTTGCCTCTCTTTCTTCATCGTGAAAGAAGGATGACATTTTTAGAATGTGCATACTCAGCTGAGGTAGAAGATACTGTGATATTTGGCAGGCGACCCAAATGGGTGATGTTCAATGTCAGGCTATTGTTTTATGTTAGCAAGGAGCAGCCTACACTAGCACTTTCATCCAGACTATAGAGTGGCCTGTTGTGCTAGCTGTGAGGGCTTTGTGGTTGAGGTGGCTCTTAGAGGATCTCTCACTCTCTCTCTCTCTCTCTCTCTCTCTCTCTCTCTCTCTCTCTCTCTCTCATATGCAGAAACTACATCCATATAGGCATCTAGACAGCATGTGCACACACACAGGCACAGGCATATGCCCAAGCACAGCATACTATGTATGTATATATGCATGTGTGTGTGCGTGTATATGTCTGTTGGTGTTTTATGCATGTCTGTATTTGCGTCTATGCTGTGCTTGTGCATATGCCTGTGATGTATCGATCTATCTGTTGATCTATCTGTTGTATCTATGTGTAACATGTGTGTTTTATGTAATGTATGTATGTATTTATGTGTATATATATGCATGTGTGTGTGTGTTTTTTTTGGGGGGGGGGTACGTAGACACACTTGTATACCTCCCATCTCCTAAATATGTTGAATTTCTTTTTGTAAAGGCTTTTTGAAAGCTTAAAGCAAATGCCCTAGTCACAAGTACGTGATCTATAATTAGAGTAATTTTGATGTGGTGATAATTTGTAATGGCTTTGCCGAAAGTAGATTTGCTGATGCATGCTCTTGATTTTGCAAGTATTTATTTTCATCTTTTGTGGAATGTGTTTTTTCATGGACGATTCACTTAGATAAAGTTGGCATTAGCAAAAAGGAAGGTCTTGAGTGCTTATGCTTGCTTACTAAGTTGAAATCCATCCCATCCTACTTGAAGTTTTGTTCTTACAAGCTCTGTTCTTCCTTTTTATTTCACTTGTTTTGAAGCAAAATTAAACTTGTGTAGTTGGATTATTCTAGTCTTATGTGTATGTATTTGTGTACTTATATCACTAGTTTTGGCACAGGTAATTGTTGAGAAAGCTGAAAGGAGTGACATTCCAAATATCGACAAAAAGAA
The DNA here is from genome assembly GCF_047967505.1 of Dipteris shenzhenensis. Classification (NCBI taxonomy): domain Eukaryota; kingdom Viridiplantae; phylum Streptophyta; class Polypodiopsida; order Gleicheniales; family Dipteridaceae; genus Dipteris; species Dipteris shenzhenensis. The sequence goes on along the minus strand of NC_141608.1, from coordinate 42,851,888 downwards.
GTAAGATGCTTCTGAGAGATACTATGACGTTTGTGCATGGTTTGAGGTTTTGCCCTAGTGTAAACCTGTCTTGAGTTTCTCCAGCTCCTTGTGGGAAAAGATTATCTAAGGTTGTGTGACTTGCCTACCAGATACCTGGTTCCTGCTGACCTGACAGTTGGTCAATTCGTCTATGTAATACGGAAGAGGATCAAGTTAAATGCAGAGAAGGCTATCTTCATCTTTGTGAACAATGTCCTACCCCCCACTGGTACAGTCCAGGTGTTTTGTGCCTTTATGGCTTCTATTGCAATTCTTGCTTGCTATGGTATTGTTTAGAAGGAGGTTTATTTACATAGCATACAACAACCAACTCAATATTTTCTTGAGGTCTTGAAACTTCGAGGTTTTAATTCTTCTGTCTGCATGGTACAGCTGCAATTATGTCCTCTATCTATGACGAGCATAGAGATGAAGATGGGTTCCTGTATGTCACCTACAGTGGAGAGAACACGTTTGGTATTTGGTGAATAATCAGCATTGCAAGAAAAGGTTTAGGGAGCTGTGGAGTTCTTGCAATTCTTCGTGGACTTCCATGTATTTTGATTTGATATCCTGTGTTTCTGAAAGGAGAGTGTACTGTCCAACTACAGTACCACATAGGTCCTTATGCCCATAGCCTTATATGTAATGATGTACATAGAGTCCTGAGATGAAAAATAAAACTGTTAATTTGTCCTTGAAAATGTAAATTTCATACAAATTTTGTAAATAGCAATTCAGTTGTCTCAAAATTTTTTACCTTCTGAGTTCATGGGTCATGAGTTTATGTAGGGAGAAACATTGGTACTGCATGGTGCTTTTATTTCCTTCCCTTTCCAGACTGAAGGCAGGTTCTAGCATTGTCATGTATGTGTGCTTTGTTGATTTTTATTTTAATCCTTCTAGTGAAATTTGTCACTAGGGAATCTCCTCTTTGGCTCTGCAGTTGTGGAATTTCCAGATGCGGTGCTTGAAATTTTGACATCAGCGATTAGAAAGGTATCCATGTATTGGCTTTGGTTGTGGTGATGAATAGGCTGCGAATGGTTGTTTTCAAGGCTTGTTGCAACTTTGAGGCATATGTTTTCATATGAAGCTTCTAGTTGGGAGTATTGAATGCTGCTGAATTTGTTGTAAAAGTTTTAGTTTTACAGGTTTGGCCTAGTGCTGTGGGCTTGTGACAAGTCCTATGCTAGTCCTAGAATAGTACTCAAGCTAACAGAGCTGATACATCCCCTTGTACTGTTATGTTGTCCCAAGTTAGATTAAAGGTAGCAAGTTCACAATTATACAACAGAGCCTTGGTTATGTATCGAATATTGCTGAATTTGTTGCAAAATTTCAGTTTTGCAGCTTTGGCCTAGCCCCAAGCTAGGTTAAGGGTATAAAGTTCACAATAATACATTTGAGCCTTTGGTTTCACCTTTATTTTTGGGTAGCAAAGTGCTGTGGGCTTTGTGACAAGTCCTATGTTACCGGTGATGCATCCCTATGTACCCCAAGTTAGGTTAAAGGTATCAAGATTTAGATGCTCGGTTGGGAGAGACTAAAATGAACTTGTTAAGACTTCACAAGCAGCTGTAGCTTGAATGAAGAGATTTGGACTACTTTTTGATTAGCCTTCTCCTTCAGTGCTAGCCATTGTCATGGCTGAGTCTGCCCTTCACATCCGAAGTGCCGACAGAAACTCAGTATGAAGACTGTATAAATGGATGCTCAAGTATGTGTGGGGGTGTGGATTTGTATGTGTGAGCATATTTTTATACTATGGTCTACATCCTCTATTGGGCATTGATGATGTCAGTGGGGATGCCATAGTAGCTAGTCCCTGCAATGTGTGGAGTTTATGGTTTTCAATCTTATGGTGAGATTGAAACTGCACTCTGTTGTTTTTAGAGGATGAGTTTGGGAATGTTCTAGGTATATAAAGGTATTAAGATCAGAGTCCAAAAGTGGACTATTTGGAGTGCCTGAGTGAGATTCTGAAACAACCGACCCTACTAGACCCTCTCTGAAGCAACCCCAATCTAATTGTCCAATTCAATGGACTGAGATTGAGTTGACTAACTCTTTCCCATCTCTCTTTGTTTGTAAGTAACTTTACTGCTTCATTGCAATACTGAAATTACTGCAAATGCATCACGTTGCAACCCCATTTGTTGGACACAAATGATCACAAACAAAACAAGAAATTGTATCTCCATTCCAAGCTACGGCTTTACGTCTAATTGCCCATAATTCACTCAACAGCCATTCAACTTCTAGTGTAGTCTATACTATTACCGATTGGGATTGCAATTAAAAGATACGTGTCTGAACCAATGTGCTTTAAAGCAATCTACCAACTTAAACAATATTTCACTGATAAGTAAACTTACAAAGAAATGCAATCAAACCAACAACTTGCAGAATGTTCGAATTCTCAAATTTAAGTACTGACACCAAATTTCAAATTTATTCCGAGTGACCTATACAGACTCAATGGGTTACCTTCAACTGCAACCAACTCACATGCCAACCTTTGACTTCCAGGGGCCTTCAATCCTTCTGGAAATCTTCCACTACCATTTGCTCAAGCTCTCCACTTAGTAATCGCTCACAAATGCTCAAGCCAATATGGCTATTGCAATAACTAAAACCAGTGCAATGCATCTGTGAACTCAGGAGGAACAAAGAGATTAACACGTTTGGCTCTCTATTCAATACTCTCTCATGGCCCTCTTGGATCAATGTAGACTTCAATAGTTGGTAGTTTCCTTATGCAAAGATGAGAATAAAGCACCATAGTGCAAAACCAACTTGCTTGAAAGAGAGAGAGAGAGATCTATTAACGTCTTTGGGATGCCTTAGGGCATATGAGAAAGTATACACCAAAAAAAGAGTAGCTACTACATCTTTGGGAATTAAAGAGTCTAGGAGTGCACATGGCATATCAACTCTAAGTTATTTTAGCGCACAACTACTTAATCAAAGCTTGGCCATCTCAATAGACCGTACCGACAAAGGATGTGCAACAACAAGATGTAGAGTAGCAGGATCCACAGCAGCAGGATCCACAACATTAGTAACCTGAGCAGCATGTGGAAGATTCTTAGAATGAGTCTTTACTGCAAAAAAGTCAAGAGAGATTTTGAGCAATAATAGAAAAACAGATGACACTCGTAATCATTTTGTATTAATACATCAAATGCCAACTTTTTTTTTTTTGGTTGCAAATAATACTTGGAGCCAATAGCTTTGTATTATTTGAATTGTTCTATTTACAATGTCCTTGCATTGAATTTTGCTTTCACTTCTTTGAAGTATCTGCAAAAATAAATTTTTAGCGATATATAAATGTATTATGCAAATGTAAAGAGAATCAAATTAGGAGAAACACAGGGTGGAAACCAACTTACTTTCCTGTTGTTCAAAATGAATGAAAACTTACTTTCCTGTTGTTCAAAATGAATGAAAATTCTTTACGGATATTGTTCTCAGTTTCCATAATAATGTCATTGCGTAACTGATAGAGAGTGCAGCATTGTCCCAGTGAGATGGATGTTAGAAGGATGTCATTCTCAATAACATTGATTTCAATTATTGGACCTAATGATCTCTCGTCTTGGTCCATAGCCATAAGTTTTGTGCCTATCATCCTGCTGCGTTTATAGTAAAAAGAGAAAATAAAGTTTTGCGAGGCAATCATGTACTTAATGTTGATGGAGTTATGAGCAATCTCCAATACACATTGTTGGCCACCATTCTATCCCAACCATTATCCAAAATTTTTGAAATTGGAACTTCATCATATTCTTTTGCTCTGAAAGTCAACATTGTCATACAAACTTTAACTGGATAATCCTGAAAAAGTTCTACAAAAATTGTAAGTGGCATGAAAATGTTGATTTTAATTTTCCTGGTAGAAATATTTGGTTTCAAGGAATGCTGTACTTTCGTAAATAGTTTGGCTCTGTATGATTCTGTGATGTTGCATCAGGGAGACTGGCCAATCAAATTGTATTCCACGCCTGGAGATCTTGCTTTTTTAATAAACCGTGTGAGTGAGCATTGTCCATCAATTCATAAAAGTGATCATAAAAAAATATATCCGATTCAGCCAGCATTGTTGATTTTCTACCCCCAATAGCATCATGTAAAGCATCAAAGAATCCCAGTATGCACTCCATTGGTTGCCACTCTTCGTCTGATGAGGGATATATATCTGAACCAAAACAAAGACACTGTCTGTCATGGAAAGAAACACTTATTTCATTTCAAGTATTTCATTACGTAAATACACTTACAATTGGGTTTATGGTGTGAAAGATAAGCAGGATAATCTCATAATACAAGTTCTCGGTGCATGTAGACATGTTGTATCCAAACCTCTCTCAGTAGGGGAGAAATGGGGTCTCAAAAGGGCCTCCAATTAGTGTTTCCTAATTACAAGGGATTAGAGAGTGATTTGAGGTGTACCAATGAGAGTGCTAGAAGGTGGGGCAATGGTATGTTGAGGTGGACGGTGGGCAAGCTTGCAAAGAGCCCCTATTGGTTGCTCCCCTTACACTAGGGACCACCCAAACCATCCCCCCCCCCTCTTAACCCATGTTTGATCCTCCTACCAAGTGCACCTCCCCCACATGAGCCCAAAACTACCTTCAATGGGATGGTAGGGCCCTTCTGGTGAATTTTTCTTCTCCCCTCCCTCTTTCTAGGGCCTCTACCCCCCACTGTTCTGGTCCAGCCTGCCAAATCCCTCCATTTGAACCAAATCCCATGTATTTTCCCTCTTCCCCCTCTTTCTCTGCTCCCTTCTGCTTTGGCTTGCTTGCTGCAGCTCCTCTTTGTCTCTCTCTCTGTCTCTGTCTCTCTCTCTCTCTCTCTCTCCCCTCTCCCTCTCCTGTGCCTCTGCTGGTGCTGCTCTGTTCTTCTCCATCTCCCTCTTTTGTGCCTCTGTTAGAGCTGCTCTGTCCCTCTGCTTCTCCCTCTCCTGTGCCTCTGTTGCTGCTGCTCTATCCCTCTCCTTCTCCCTCTTTTGTGCCTCTATTGGAGCTACTCTATCCCTCTCCTGCTCCCTCTCCTGTGCCTCTATTGCTGCTGATCTGTCCCTCTCCTTCTCCCTCTTTTGTGCCTCTGTTGGAGCTGCATTGCCTTGTGTAGGAGTCCCATTCTTGCTGTTGCAACCTCTGCAAGCATGGTGAGGAGCAAGGCTACAAGACCACGCAATGCAGTGACCTCTTGTGTCTTCCACCACCAGAAATGCATTGGATGAGTGGATCCCTTGCACCTATAGCTTAAATGACTGGATAGTGATGAAAGGATCGGCCAAAGGTCCACATAAGCTTCCCAAGAGCAAGAGAGGTGACATCTTGCATGAGTGGAAGGGGTGCATCTTGAAGTTCAAGTTTGGGAAGAAAGGATGGCTCGCAAAGTGCAACATGTTTACATGGGAAAAGATATGCGGCTTCCTCCATCATTCAATCAATGTAGGATCCATCACACTTTGAGCCTTTCTATCTATGTACCTTTTTCACCTATAAGTGTAATGAGTCCATTTGGAAATTTTGTGTTTGGTTTCTAAGAGCTCTTATTCATGGTGGCAGATTTTTTCCCTTCAAACTTCGAGGAGTGGGAACCAGTTGAATCATCTATAGGCAAGTTCACTGTGATTCATGAGGATTTAGGTAAGCAAATGCATGCTAGGGAGAAGTTGGCCTCCTTGCAAATGAAGAATGTGTATTGGTATAATGCAACATACATCACTCCAACGACATCATCAAGCTATGGCCGTCTGCAAACCATTGCACCACCACAACTTCAAGACATGGATTGCAGCAATGTGGACTGGAGGACATTGCAATTGTAGAAGGACAAGATTGCAAAGGATGTGGGCATGGCCATGAAGTTTACATTTGGATCCAAATGATCAAGGTTATTTTGGTTTATGCCTCTGCACATTTTTGCTTCTTTTTTTCAGATATAATGTGGTCTTGCAAGTGTGTAGATGAAAATGCTCTTGAAGATTTACTTGGGATGAATTGGGGCGCCAGGTCAAGCGACCAAAAGGTTGATGTGTTTCAATGTCACGCATGTAAAGATAATGTGGTTATTAGATACCGTTTGTCATGCCAAATGTTGTATTTAGCTTTTTAGTACAGGCGCTGGAAGAAAACAAATGGCCTGTGACTTCCCCTAGACTCTAATGATGAAGACAATACAGGGGTAAGTTTGTCTATTGATGTTGAAGAGGGAGATGTCAAGAGTGTGAATGTCACATCGCAATGGACTCTAAGGAATATGCGAGAACACCTATTGGTCATGGAGGACGGCATGTCAAAGTCCTTCTACTTTACCTTAAATGGTGGTAAGATCAGTCGCCGTGTTGAGAAGTGCATGCATAGTTCCAATTTCATTCCTCCTGCAACTTTGAAGATTTTTAAAAATGTGTTTGACTAGTGCAACATTTAATTATTTGTCTGTCAAATCCTAGTTATTGCTTCAAAAGATGATGGACAATTAAATTAAAATGTTATTTCTTTTAATGTTTTCTCCTTTCAGTTCATGGTAAATGTTTTTCAAAAAATTTGGGGATTTTATGATTAATTTTAATTTTTAGGGTTTTGATATATATTAAGGGGTAAGAGCCCTTTTTACATCACATTCTCACTTTCACGTTTAGAGAGCCATAGAAACTCCCACCCTCAAAAGTTACTCCCTCCATCATCTGCTATTTGCCATGGATTCAACTAGAATTGCGTTCCATGACTTCATCTTATGAACTACATTTGCAGATGAGGAAGAGCTATTTTTAGTGTTTGATAGGACTTTAGATGTCCTAGGCACATATATGCAAGCCAAGGATGACTTCTCAGATCTTATCCTCTACATGCAAGATAATTTCAGAAATTTTGCTTATACACTGTTGGGATAAGTATGATCAAGGGCTTGCTCTATGGTGCATGTGTGCATCTAGGGGAGTCACATGTGTGTTTGTGTGTGTTGTAAAGGCACATCAAGTGCTATGATGTGTCTAGTGTGTGACCTAAGTGATGATGTAAGCCAAAGGCAATCCCACTAATGTAGGGACTGATTCCCACTGATGTAGGGGCTGATTGCCACTTATGTAGGGAAGGTATTACCTTGTCCCCCTTTCTATAAGAGAGAGTCCTCTCTCTCACGATCCATAATAGAGAACTACCATTTTGTTTCATTGTGCTCTCACACCTCTTGCAAGATGCATCTATTCTATCCTACGAGATTCTATACTTGGTATCAGAGCTTTAGGTTCTAGTTCTAGCCAAGCCTAGCATTAGATGCTTTCTCTAGCATAAACTACTAGTTTTTCAAAGTTTCTTCATCTTCTCCATTTTCCTCCTTCTTCCCCAAATCTATGAGAGCTCTGTTCTCTACCTACAAGCGACCATTGTTCAAACCCTTTGAGCTGTAGACTCCTTGTGTATGGGCAACCTTCCAACTACAAACAATTAGGGAAATTTCTTCTGTACATGCAATGCCATCATGAAGACTGCTTGCCGATCTTTCGCGTAATGCCGCCTCTATGCTTACCTATCTGCAAATCCCTTTGAGCCCGAGCTAGATGACACTGTAGGCAAGTTGCTGATGAAATCTAGCTCGTTTGGTCAAGATTTAGAGGAGAAAATGCCAAAAAACAAGTCGGTTTTCTCAAGCTTGGCTATGGCGACCTGGTGCAACATTGTGCCCTTCCTTGGTGGAGGACCTTCTCTGGTATAAGACCTGCATAAAAATTCCCTTGAATAGAGCTATGAGCTGTGAGAATTGCACCCTCCAAGTTTAGGCCTCTGTTTTGGACAGTTTTGACAATGTTGTGAGTTTGATGCTACATTAGATGCTACTTTAGCATTTCTGATGTTTTAAAGTGTTGAATAGCATCAGTACAACTGTGGCTACAACTTTCCTTTAAGTTGCTATACCTGGATTTGCCTGGAATACTTTCATTTAGCCACCTCTATGAAGCATACAAGTTGAAGCATCATTTCCATTATGATTTGTAGTATGGAATTTGGTTACAAGTCTTTGCTACACTAAATGCTTGTACTTTGAAGTTTTTCAACTCTTTCTAGCCTTGTAAGAGAGTAGACACTACCCATTTTGGGTTAAGACCCTCTCATGGCTACCTTCTTGAATATGGATAAGTTCAATGGTAAAGGCTTTCACACATGGCAGATGAAAGTTGAGTTTGCATTGATGAGGGAAAACCTCTGGGGGCTTGTCAAACCTGCTTTAACTTCTTCTTCAACAGCCTCTAATGCTAGAGAATCCTCAGCTCTGACACATCCAGCACGAGATCCTGCTAGAGAAGAGAAAGCCTATGGCATCATTGCTCTTGGCTTAGGAGATGACTATATTCATCACATTTCTGATTTGGAGTCTCCTTCTGAAGCTTGGCAGAAGCTTGATATTATTTTTGGTGCTAGCTCTCACATCTCAAAATTGTCACTTAGGATTGCTTTCTTTGAATTAAAGATGGCTAGTGGCACTCCCTTGGCTGCCCATGTCAATCACATGCGGAGTCTCATGACTCAACTTGCTTCTATCAACTCTCCAATCACTACAGATGATGCAATGGCAGTGTTGCTCAAAAGTATGCCTGAAGATTATGATCATGTTGTTACCACTTTGAAAAATCTTCCTAATCCTACTCTTGAAGGTCTTATGACTGCTCTTCAAGAAGAAGAAAGGCACATGGAACTCCAGAGAGGCAATGACACAGCCTATGCCATAAAAACTCAAAAGGGCAAGTTTTCACCTTGTAGACATTGTGGGAAGACTAATCACCTCTCAAAAGATTGCTTCAAGATCAATCCTTGCAAACATTGTGGCAAAAACAATCACCATGAAAAGTATTGTAAAGCCAAAAAGGAAGCATCTACAAAGCTTGAAACTGCCAATCTACTTTCAGTTGATGTGCCTCCACAAGATGAGGCCTCTTATGAAGACTATGCTTTTTAAGCACTTTTTTGTTTATCATCACTTGGTCAAATTTTGAGGTTCTCTGCCTGGAGTAGTACTCCAAAAAGAATATCATATGTTATGTCTTTTGTAAATCACCTCTGGTCACCATATGATGTAGACCATGTGATATGTCTTTTGTCTGTCCCATTTCTGTGAACCTCACACCCTTGGGAACCCTTGCTAGCATGAGATCCTAGCCATAGATTTATCCTTGACCATGAGATGGCATGAGAAACTATGAGACTAGATGTATCCTTGACACTGCAAGAGGCAACCCCTTGAGGGGGGGTATGTTGGGATAAGTATGATCAAGGGCTTGCTCTATGGTGCATGTGTGCATCTAGGGGAGTCACATGTGTGTTTGTGTGTGTTGTAAAGGCACATCAAGTGCTATGATGTGTCTAGTGTGTGACCTAAGCGATGATGTAAGCCAAAGGCAATCCCACTGATGTAGGGACTGATTCCCACTGATGTAGGGGCTGATTGCCACTTATGTAGGGAAGGTATTACCTTCTCCCCCTTTCTATAAGAGAGAGTCCTCTCTCACAATCCATAATAGAGAACTACCATTTTGTTTCATTGTGCTCTCACACCTCTTGCAAGATGCATCTATTCTATCCTACAGGATTCTACATACACTTGACCACTCTTCAAAGAGATGGGTTCCCATAGATTACATAAAGTATCTGTTCCTAGAGGAACCCAAGTTTGTAAAGGGAGATGACATTCATCTTCCTTCTCTAAGAAGGAAATTTAGAGGAAGAAGCCTCATCGTCTAGCACCCCCTCTATTAGAACTACTGATCTGTTCATCCCTAGACTAGAATCGAACATGTACATGGAAGAGACTCTTAACGATGCAACAGAGGAGATGGAAGTAGCTCAAGCATTGAGCCTAATTCAAGAGCCCCTAGTAGAGCAAGAATCTGCATCGGAGACCGCTGACCCAGAATCAGACTTATGGTCCTTGTCCCCCCTCATCATTGATGGAGAAGAGTACGTATTCCTCCATGACATAGAGGTTCTTTTTGGACTACAAGAGGATGAGGCACTCGGAGTCCTATCTAGGTTTGATGTTGAGACAAGTGTCAAAGATCCGATGTTTTAGGTTCTGAAGACGAGACAATGGAAGAGTTTCTCTTGATGACACTGGTTTCAATGAGGGATGCAGACATGTCCATATATGATGCATAGCCCTCTCATGTAGAAGCTTCCACCTCCAACACAAGTCAGGAGAAAGTGTCCACCTACCAAATGGAACATCACATAGCACCTGGTTCCATCAACATTGCAAATGAGGAAGGGATAGAAGCTGGCGATGTAGTGGTAAGTTCGAACAATATTTTTTATTTTGATGTTCTTTTGGTATAATTTGTTTTGTCGATCTTCTAATGTTTGTTGAATTGTTGCAGGACGTGTTTGAGCTTGATGAATTCTCATACGGGGTAACGTTCGCAACACATTTGGGCGAGATAATTCTTTGGCCCATTACCTTAGCAAAGTCGTAGAGCACATTGTGGTCCTTGAGGTCCTTCGAAGCTGTTGAAGTGCAAGGAATTGTCGTGCGCTATCGAACACTCCAATATTACTTAGAATGCTAACAAAGTGATTTTGGTACATTGCCTGGCTGCTATCAATGCCTTCGGATCGAACATTCATCGCATGGCATTGACGGCAACAGCTATGTCTTTGGCAACAGGAGAGGAGGATGTTAGTGCTGTTGTAGCTAGGTCTATATCTAGGAATCCACTAGGGGATTCAAAGACCCATATTCTCAATGTACTCGAACTAGCCAAGAAGAAAGATAGCCTGTGAGGCCTTTTGTATATATAAACATATATTTCAATGGATACATGACTACATGTCTTTATTATTTGCTTTAAGTTATCGTTGTTCATCTTAAATTCATAATATTTATTCCATTGTATTTTGTTTAAGTCGTTGATGATATATTTTCTCCATCCTTTTAATTGTGTTAATTTACTGCATTTCTAGCCAATTTAGTATCATTTTCACCAATTCTCGGTATCGAAAGTTCATTTTTGTTAAATCCTTTAGGAATTTCATCATGGCGAAGAAGGGAAAAGTGTCCGAGACGTTGCAAGGAGCCTAGAAAGCCTAAAACCCACCACGGCATGAATTTGGGCATTCTGGACTTGCTAGACTGCCCAGATTTGCACCATGGCAGGTTTAAGGCTTTCTAGGCTCCTGGCGACATCTCAGACACTTTTCCCTTCTGCACCATGGTGAAATTCCTTCAGGATTTGACTAAATTCAAAAGTTACATTAAAATGAACAGTAATTTCAGTGATAAACATGGAGAATACACAACAATGCGATAGTGTAGAGAATGTGGATATATTTTATTAAAAAAGATTGGCCCTTGGGCCTCAGATACAAGATAGTGCCTTCAAGGAAAGGGGGTGGTCTAAGTCCTAAGGGTGGGTTGCAAGAGAATCTAGGGCTTCAAGCTTGGGTCACTTCGTAGCTGCTTCGCCAGAGCCATGTCCTTGTCCATGACCGTGACACACTTTGCGTGGATGGCACACAAGTTTGCATCCTTGAATAGACCAGTGGTCACTTGCTCCACAGCCTCCTGGAGCACCCCCATAGCTCTTGTGCTGAATTGCACATCGTCCGTGTATCCATGTGCTATCTGTGAAGATAGTGGGAGAGAAGGAAGGAGTCTCACTTGCGGCTTTCTCACATACACAATGGGGGAATACACACAAAAGTGGAGGCTGAAAACAGTTTTCCTCTTCTTAGTTGTGAAAGCCAAAAGAACTCTGGTACAAAGAAATAGAAGAACCCTATATGAAACTCAGCTAACTAAGGTGGCATACTAACTGAGCCACGAACTAGAGTACATAAGGATAGATGTCATCCATCTATTATTCATGGGCGGTGTATTAACCGCATCTGCAGCTAACAAGTCGGTGACATAAATGCACAACGGTCACCCTAGCATATCACGAGTGGAGCTCGATATCTCAACACTCCCCCTTGAGCTCAATCCCAATTCCTGCACACCAAGCAAATCTCTGAACTTGCACAGCTTCTCTGCGCCCAATGCCTTCATGAATATGTCAGCTACCTGATCCTCTGTGCTGACATAAACTAGATCAATAAGACCTAGTAAAACCTTCTCCTGCACATAGTGATAATGCACCTCAATGTGCTTTGTTCTAGCATGATAGACTGGGTTATTTGCCAAGTGTATACTGCTCATGTTGTCACAATAAATGACAACTAGCCCATCTGTAGACTGATGCATATCATAAAGTAGCTTATGCAACCAAGCTACCTCACATGCAGCCATTGCTGCACCCCTGTACTCAGCCTCTATGCTCGACAAGGCAACTGTAGGTTGTTTCTTGCTGCTCCAAGTGACTGTAGCACTCCCAAAAGAGAACACATATCCACTGGTAGATCGTCTATCAGAAATACTACCAGCCCAATCAACATCAGTGTATCCATGCAACTGTATCTGAACCCCAGTCTTATAAAATAGTCCATACTGCAATGTGGACTTCACATACCTGAGTATGCGTTTAGCCACATCCAAATGCGGTTTCCTTGGAGCCTGCATAAACTGACTTACCAATCCAACACCATAGCTCAAATCTGGCCTGGTAATAGTCATATAAATCAAACTTCCTACTATGCGCGTGTACATAGTAGGGTCTTCCAAAAGCTCACCTGCATCTGCGCTCAGCTTCACATTCTACTCCAAAGGAACTGAAATAGGCTTACAGCCTGTCATCCCATATTTGGACAGTATGTCCAATCCATACTGCGTCTGCAAGAGCCGTATCCCACTTGGTGATCTAATCACCTCAATGCCCAAGAAATAACACAGCTCTCCCAAATCCTTCATCTCAAACTTTTGCTTCAATAGCATTTTCACATGAAGGATATCTTCAGAGAATTAGATTCTCCTTTTTGAATTCCACTCATATTTTTTTTTTAAAGGTTTATTGAGTTGGGATGCTCTTTGTGCCGCTTTTTGTGTATAGAGAGCATCCAAACAGAGAGAAATAACGACTACCCTTTTCCTAAAGATGTACTCAATAGGTTTGTAAGGTTGAAAGAATGCCCACCAGAAGTAGAAAAACAGAGCTACGCTCAACAACTAAGCACAAAAAAGTGAAGGTAGCCAACCATGTGAGAGTCGAGAACTCGAGTCCTTAACAATGATCTCTTGACAAAACTCAAAATATTTCCATGAATGTTAGTGCTAACTATGAATGCAACACTGGCTGGAAAGGTAGGAAACATGACTCTTATTCACAAACACACGGACATTCAACACCATGCATAAAAAAGGTTCAACATTGTGACAATCTTGCTCTTACCAAAATACAAAACATGAAATTCACTCAAAAAGTAACTGTTATATCACAAAATCTATGATGTATCTATAACAAAAAAGCATTTACCTAAGTTTTGGAGGTCGCTTATTATAATTGTTACATTTTTTAAATTTTTTGTAATATTTATTAGCTCATTGCTCTCTCTCTCTCTCAAAGACTTTCAAGACTCCCTCCGCCCCTGCTCGCAACTCTGCCTCCCCTCCCGCTCGCCTACCTGCTCTGCTCTCGCTTGTCCCTCTGCCTACCTGCTCACCCCTTTGCCTCTCCTCCCGACTTGTATCCTTGCCTCCCTGCTCGTCATGGATGATTTTTTCATGTTAGTTTCGTTAAAAAGCAAAACTTTTATATTGGTGTCGATAAAAATAAACGTTTGAAACATTTGCCAAGATTTGAAACTTTTATGCAACAAAATATAAGTTTCACCAGGATTTACATGTTTCACTTTCAATTCAAAAGAATATATATAAATTCATACTATATTCTATAAATATTGTGAAACTAAAAAAACCAGCTCCATAAACTTTTGCTAGGATTTGATATTGTTCCGCTTGGCCTCATGTTCATCCCCTCCATCTCCGCTTGGCCTCTGGTTTGCTCCCCCCGTCGTCGCTGCTCCACCTTCCGTTGTTGCTCCACCCCTGCTTGCTCCTTCTTTCCTACTCCACCCCTTCATCTTGCCCCCGCAACTGCTCCATGCCACCTACTTATAGCCCCCCGACCTGCACCTGTAGCTCCGCCCAATGGTCCTCCACTTCCACCTCCTCCTGCAACCTCCTACCTCCACTCAGTCCTCCTCACCCTCTGCCCTCAACCCTCCCTCTCCACTCCCCACTCTTAGCCTCCCCACTCCTCATTCTTAGCCCCTCCAATTTCAATGATGAAGTGTGTGTGAGTTGATGGGCCCACATGAGGGGCTCCAGCTGCCCTACGTACTTGCCAACAACAAAAAACAGAGAAATAATTTTGAATTAGCATCACAAGATGGGGAAAGGCAAGCGAGAGAATGAGAAAGAAGAGGATAAAGGAAGAAACAAGAAAGATGACAGGATTCCAAAGCAGTTGACTATAGAGGACGTGAACACATGCATCAACAGGAGTGGACTCGGTGTGGACAGCAAAGCCATAATGAAGACTAGCACAATACCTACCTCGATGGCGCCACCATCCTTATCATCATCACCACCCCACCCACCTCCACATTGGGATCCTCATCATCGACTTTGATAATTATAGAGCGGGAGCCTCTACCTCTACCTCTACCATGATAGCCATATCAATTGCTACACCAACAACCATTCCATCACCGACTTCACAGTCCCTAGATACACATACTGGTTTATAGTACTCTTTCTCTTCCCTCTCACCTCTCCCTCTGAGCCAGCCCACTTTCTAGTACTCTACTGGAATCCCCTCATCATTGATATCCCCACTCTTCTCTTCTCACATTACCAGCTCACCATCCACCATCCAGCCCACCTCTCTACCTTTCCACTAGGCCTCTACCGAAGCGAGATCCCCAGAGGTCCGAGCTACTCATTGGCGGACACGCCAGATCTATGGGAGTCTCTCCTCATAGAAGTACGTAGAATTTGGGCACGTGAGGTGGAGTTGACTAGGTTGCATAGGAGCAAGCCCATTTTACCCAGGAGCAGGCGATTGACTAGGCCAGTCTCATCCAGGATCTTAGACAAGACATCATGGAGCTCAAGAAGGAATTTTCTTCCTTGAACGTGACCTCAGGGGGTACACCTGCAGCAGCCGTGGAGGCTCAGATAGCTACCATGTAGTCGGCTATAGTAGAGACTTCCAAATGGGTAGATGTAGTGAAACAAGAACTTGCAAAGGCAACTATTTCGGGTACCCTTTTGGAGCAACAGCAGCAGCAAAGGGCCACCAAGGCTCTCAATATCAGAGTCTGAGGGATCCCACGTACAGAGATTGCACCGATCGGTGACATGACCACCTTCGTGGTGGTGACCATACTTGGGGTTGCATGCCATGCTGCCATTGTGGCAACATGGCAAGTGGGGAGAGATCCCAATAGAGAGCAGGCTCTTGTTATACGTTTTAGGGACACTCATGCATGCCTAGTAGCTTTACATCGTAGATCGGCTCTAAGTGACCACCCCACTATATCTATGGATGAGAACCTGACTCCTCTACAGATAGAGGAGAGAAGTGCTCTTTTGCAGCTATGTGATGTGAAGGGGCAAATTGATGTGTGTGTGTGTGTGTATATGCCTATGGGCTTGGAGTCCTATGCAAGGAGTGTGTGAGTGTAAGTGTGCTAGAAGATTCTAGTGACTTGGCAGTTAGGTATGTTAGGTTGGTGTGATGTGTGAGTGATCATAGAAGGTGACTGATTGAGATAATCATGGAGATGATTGTGGATCTAGGATCTACCAACATGGAGGTAGTTGCCTATATATGTAACCACCCTTGAATAAAGATTTGTTCATTGTGCCTCATTGCTTTCTCTACTACCAACATGTGGTATCAGAGCTTTCTGAGAATCCTAGTGCCTAGAATGAGAATCCATGAGATTCTTTGAAGATTCCAAGTAGATCCTATCTTCTTCCCAAATGCTTCCCATTTCTCCTTCTTCCACCGTGACCTTGGGAAGATCAGTTCTCTTCACCCATGCAATGGTTTGAGAAGCCCTTTCAGTTAGACTTTCCTTATGCCTGGGCGACCTATCTGACCAAAGGGATTGATGGAATTCGTCGCCATCTTCGCGCACCGCCTCTCTGTCTCATCCACGCCACTTTTGCAATGCTGGTCACCATAGTCGCTTACCTCGTAATTCCTCTGAGCCATGCTTTCTCTACTACTAGAGCTACCCACAGTAGAGAATTGGAGTGATTTGGTCCAATAACGAGGGAGTAATCAACAAAAAACCAATCGATTCTAGAGAAGACAAAGCTTCCTCAAGTGAAGAAGATGCTGCTGCCCCGGGAGATGTAATGCACCATTTCGCCTATGATTTGCTCTAAGTCTTCCTTACCTACAGATCTCTGATTGCGCAGCAAAAGCCCCAAGCTTGATGATGTTTGAAGTGAGGTATCAAGCAAGCCTCCAAAGTTCCTATGTTCTCTGCAAGCATTTCTAGTCTATTGTTTGGAGTTATTGATGCTACACTAAGTGCTTGAGGAGTGAAAGTACAGTTCAGAGATTCAATGTGTGCCCTTTCAGTTTAGAGAATGTTCTTCCAAGTTCAATTGATGTTGATCTCTTGACAATATGCCAACTTCAAGTTCTCAAAGTTCTTCAAATGCCAAGAAGACTACAAAGACAAAGTACAAGGTAAAGAAGACCCTAGTTAAGAGGTTATGGGAGAAGCCAACTGGTTATACATATGCCAAATAACTAGGATTTTTTGAATTCTTATCTTGCAATTTGCATCTATATGGTGAAGGTGATTTCTTTGTTCAGAAAGATTGATCTTTTGTAAAGGGATTAGACACTGCCATTAAATTAGTAACACCTTCCGAAAATGGCTTCCAAACTCAAAATAGATAAGTTTGAAGGAGAGGGGTTCCACACTTGGCAAACAAAATTGAAGTTTATTCTCATGAAAAAGGGAATATGGAAGGTGGCTAATGGAAAAGAAACTAAACCTACAACTAGGGAAGGAGAAGCTTCATGGCTTCCCAAAGATGAAAAAGCACTAGCTATAATTGCTCTTGGTTTGAGTGATTCTTTTATCCATCACATTGATGGATGTGAGACTACTCATGCTGCATGGACTCATCTTGAGCATGTTTTTGGAGCACAGGGGAGATGCTCTAAGTTTAGCTTGCTTATCAAGTTCTTTGATTTAAAATTGGATAGAGAAGAATCCATCTCTTCACATCTAAATTCAATGAAGAGCATTTTGACACAGCTATCTGGCATCAAGTTTAATCTTGATGAAGATATTGTAATTGCCATCTTACTTAGAAGTCTCATTGAAGAATATGGCACTATTGTAACCACACTCTCCAATATACCAGTGATAAGTTTGGTGGAAATTGAAGCATCCCTCTTGGAAGAGGAAAGAAAGATCAAACAAAGAAGTGATTACAAAGAAGGGGCATATTTGGCCAAATGCAACTTCAAGGGAAAGAGCAAAATGAAGTGTAACTTTTGTGGCAAACCTGGACACTTTAAAAAGGAATGTTATGCAAAGAAGAGATGTTCAGCCATTTTTGTTGCACAGACTGAAGAATAAGAAGAACCAGAGAATGTTAAAGCTCTCACTGCTTACAACACCCAAGTCAATTCTAACAAGGGTTAGGATCCATATGTTTTCTAAGTTGTGTGTGTGAGGTCAATAATGGTTCTCTGCCATGGATAGTCCATCCTTAAATGATTGTTAGTCTTTTGAGATTCTTTCCTTGTTGGACTCATTGGGCTTTTCATACATAGTCATTGTCTATCTCCTAGTTGTAAACCAAGAATCCTAAGAGTGAGTCATAGGTTGGGGCCATGTGTGTTGCCACATCATGGTGGGCAAGCCATGGAGCATCCCATGTACTACTATTGAGGGATGAGGTCATCAATTTATGGGGGGAATGAAGGGGCAAATTGATGTGTGTGTGTGTATGCCTATGGGCTTGGAGTCCTATGCAAGGAGTGTGTGAGTTTACAAGTGTGCTAGAAGGTTCTAGTGACTTGGCAGTTAGGTATGTCAGGTTGGTGTGATGTGGGAGTGATCATAGGAGGTGATTGATTGAGATAATCATGGAGATGATTGTGGATCTAGGATCTACCAACATGGAGGCAGTTGCCTATATATGTAACCACTCTTGAATAAAGATTTGTTCATTGTGCCTCATTGCTTTCTGTACTACCAACATGATGTGGCTCGCAAAGAGGGAAAGTGGGCAGTAGTGCGGGATGGACGCCTCATTACTGGACCATGTCAACCACCTAACTGCTCCTCCACATAGGGGGCAGGGTCTCTGAGACTTAGAATAATGAGACCCTGGCTTGCACCATTTGGAACTGTAATGGTACCCTCTGGTCCGAGTTTCTCGGCATCATGCAACAGGAAAAGACATAGTCTTCTACATAGAGATCCGTCAGAGCCTAGAGTGCCCCTTACCAGTGGTCGGTGGGGATACACTTGGGAGTCACCCTACAGGGAGGAGACGAGGGAGACAGGTGGAGTACGGGGATCAAGAAGAGTAGCAATCTTATAAAGATCATCTCTTATTGGGGCGATATTAGTGGAGAGGAGAGATCCACATTCTAGGTTTCTTTGCATCCGACTATGACGCATCACCAGCCGTAATCTATTCATAGCTATCTGCTACTTCCCACCAGAGACCTCACACTTTGCCAGGGCAATACGGGAGGAGGCTAAGACATCACCATGTACATCCCTCTACTATGATATCATGGATTTCTCAGGCTGCAGAGATGTTCTCCTAGTGGGGGACTTCAACATAAGGATAGGAACATGCCAGGCACCACTAATGGATTTTCGAGAGGATGTTGTTTTACTTCCCGACATAGATCTTGCTAATGCTGACATGTCACAATTGTCTACTGATAGATAGTCCCCTATCCCTTCTTACGAACATGCACTACTGGATCTAGGTACGGCACATGATCTCATTATCTATAATGGTCTTGAGCGATGGTCCTCTAGCGGCTTCATTTGCTTTCTGCATCATGGAGGGGGGTCTAGCATAGTTGTTTATATCTTGGGATCCCTTTCCTTCACATCACACATCACAGACTTCTCCATTTCACCACCACCACCTGCGGCAGATCACACATCACCACTCCCCACCTTGCTCTACCACCCACCTACACTACATATCACAACATCCACTTTGACCATAGCCTCTTACCCATATACTCTGCACGGCTCTACACTCTACTTACCTATATTGACCATATATCCCTCCTAAAGGACCGGGCCGCATTGATTAGCCAATCACGGCACGAAGTTGCCCTTCATGCCTTCTTGTACACCACATGCTCCATTGCCTTTAGGGTCCGTGCCATGTAATAGGTGGTACGATGGTGAGTGTAAGTCTCTTTGACCACAACTCTGATTCGAATCCCAACATGGCCTACCAAGTGAACCGGAGACGTTATGCGAGTATCGCCGTCTAGTTCGCCAAAAGAAACAAAACTTTGTCTCTGCCAAGATAAGGATGAATTACTAAACATTCTTTTCAGTAATAAATCCAAAGAATTTTGGCAATAGTTTCTTGAATAGCGGTCCCCCTCAACCTATCACAATTCAAACATACATAGGCTTCGAATAATGATGATTCTCAAACATACATGATGATTCTCAAAACAAACAATATCCAAATAATGAGTCAAATTAATGCGAGAGCTAACCTCATTAAGGCCAAGACACTTGTATCTAACCACCCATACTTTGCTTACAAATTCAAGATTGAGAGACAAGCCCATAGTTTAGACATCCTAGCACCATCGTATAACTGTGTTGATTGCAACTCTCGCACATTGACGTCAGACTCGGACATCACCTGTACATGGCCTAAAATAGAATCCATCATGTCCACCATACCCTCGTCATCATCTGGCACATCCGGGAGACTATAGTCTTGCTCAAAGTGTGAAGGTATATGTGCACCCTCGCCATCCTCCTCATCCTATCTCAAGATTTTGTGTAAATATAAGATCTTGTCTCAAGGTTTCGTGTCGTGTACATATGCAATATTAATCACAAACTCAAATAGCATTGACTTACCAATGATCCATCACCACGTGCAACACCAACGGTGGGTACTGGTCCGAGCTCCTCCCCATACATCCGCAAGTGGCACATGACAATATGACAGGATCTAAATTCTAAACCATCGAAAGATGGCATCTTATGTTGATACCCAAGCGAAGCACTTCATATGAGACATTAATGGAAGATAGTAAGCTTCTCTGTATCCTTGGGGCAATAGCAGAGTTAAATAATTGAAAAAATATAGCATTAAAGTATTAGTAGAGTCATGAAGTTATTTTTCCAATAGCATAACAAGTGAAATGGGAGAACGAGTATGCTGTCACGAGGGCATTATGCTACGAGTAACTTGATCACCCTTTGCTACAAGTGTAAAGAGCCATTCCATTAATCAATATCCCAGTGGTTGCCCTGAAGTTTTTCTCTGGTCAACACCATCCCTACCGAGAAAGAGAATAGACTTGTGCGACATTAGCAAGAAATTATAAGCAACAAGTGTAGTTGCTGGCGTGTACTTATGTTAAAACAGTTAGCTAAATATTCTTCCATGGAAATATATTATTTGAGTAGATTAGAGCGATTCTCACCAAGTTCGTAGAAAGGACTCACTAAGATTGTTGAACACATTGATGTTGAGAAGATTATTTACAATGCTATTTGATATGGGGGCTAGGAAAGAAACCATTTGATGCCCCTAGATATCCATGAAAGAAGTAATACATGGTCATGCAAGGTTGGAGTGATTAATGAAAAAATAGAAAAAATAGTTCAACGAGAGTGTGAGCGTATACATGATGGTAGTGCTATATGTCTCCCCTTCAAATAATTGTGGCGATATGACAGTGGTTAGCTCTATTGGAGTCTATCCTTGCATTTGGAATGACCAATTTGGTTAAGTAGATTCTCCTTAGAATGTTTGAACTTCGATGTACCCTTCCATTATTTGCTTTATTGACATTTTGGGTAAAATTTTTGTTTGAGAGATTGCAGTTTCTTTTCATTGGGACATAAAAGGTTCCTTTTGAGCAAACAAAAATTGATTTATATTATTCATGTATCATTTGTACATTGTTATTATCCTCAAGATAAATAGAGAAAAAGCTTTCCAAACGAAAGCATCGGTAGAAATCCCAGAGTCTAGCAAAGATCTAAAGGTCTAGCAAAACTATAGCCATACAATAGTCAATCCTCTTCATCCTTGATCTTCGTGGCAATAGGATTCTTATGCATCTTCGGTGACGATGCTCGTCTTTAAACGTAGAAGGACCTTCGGCAGTAGCAAGCATTCTTGGGGTAGACACCTTAAAAGTATGGGCATATGCAGGGAAAGCCTCCAGGTTAGAAGTAGCAACAACATTGCATACAACATTACATAAAGTTATCTCTCTGATTACAATGGGAAGCTAAGGTTCAATAGGGTACTTGACAACAACTATGTGTGGGCCATCCTGGAACCTCGCAACATGGGTATCCAACTCCAAATGCAACTGGGTGTGAGCCTCTTTATAGACTGCTTTGGCCTTCTCAAGCCTTGTTTGTTCTTGTCCCACCATTCCAAAAAAATATCATCATCATGTAAATCCACATTATTAAACGAAAAACTGTTTCTAACTAGCCAAATATACCACATAGCACGAGCTCTAATTTGTGTCCATGTATCTTTTGTGATTCTAGAGGCATCCCCCAAAAGAATTGCTTTCCAATTCAAAGGTTCTCCTATGAGAATGCATGCAAGTTTCCAAAATTTCCTTGCATGAGGGCAAGCAACAAACATCCTCTTTGGCACCTAGGCATCTCCTGCACTAGCCATCACCTTTTCCTATATTCAAACTTCTGCAATTGGTCCACACAACCATGTGTAGAATAAGCCATAAAAGGGTATACATTTTTTCAATGATGTCTACACAGCCATGTGAAGAATAAGTCATAAAAGGGTAAAGATTTTTCACCTTTTCTTATATTCAAACTTCTGACATTGGTCCACAGAGCCAAGACATTTTTTCAGGGATGTCCTTTGGCCAAATGTTCAGGAACCTGTCTCTCCATTGTCTAGGAGATTCCATCTCATGCTTAGCACCCTGAATAAATCTTCAATGGTGGAAGTCAGTATAGGAATTGGACAGAATAAAGAATTGCCTACCAACTGCATGCCGCCTTTCCACTTGGTTTCTCCTTTTGCCACAGAACCAGTTTGTTCATGATCATTCGTCGATGATTGTTTACCAAGGAAATTTCTTATCTAATTTTTGGCCAAGCTTCGATCTCATGTTTGCCTTATCTCACAACTAACTCTAGCATTGTAGGCCTTTTCTAAAAACTAGACTAAAACCTTCATCATTAAGGAAATCCCCTTGAAAATGATTGAAGCCCAAATGGAGTCTAGGGCCATAAAAGGCCCCTTACAAAAAAAAACAATAAAGGAACCAACGTGTAAGGTAAAATAAAGAAATAGGATATAAGCAATGATTTAAGACCATCCACCTGCGAGCCAAGTTTGTCTAAAATCCTCACCATTTATCCAAAACTTCTTTTTGAATTTATCCATAAATTGGTCCCACCTCTCGTGCAACGAAACTTTTACCACGAATATAAAGGCTATTATTGTCGGTTAAAGGCCTACTACCACTGGCAAAAGACCATTTATTGCCTAACTACAAGAGTCACAAAACCGATGGTATAATGCCTAGTACCACCAGATAAAATCATGCCTAAATATCCCACCGGCACTATGTCATTATGTGTGTGATTTCGTGAAAGTGTTATTCATGAATGCAAATCATACAAAAAGTTTGTACATTACGTAAATATACAATCCGAACATATTGTCTCACTACAACGTTGATTTGGAATATATTGGTTGAATATAGATTTTGGTCATGAAATTATTGTTGGGATGTCGTATGTCCACCCAAAGAACAAGCTAAATGTGTATGTGTTTTCTAAACATATATGCAATAATCGGTATGGAATGTTTAATGCATTTCATAAATGCATGTCCATGTCTATTTTAACTTAATGTTGTATTTCACTTCTAGGATTGATATGACTAGACATGATGCTTGCATTTGTAAAAGGACTTGTGAGTGCCTCCATTTGTCTCTCAAGGATACCTTAGGATGTACATTAGATCCCCAGCCACGAAGTATGATACCATATTACCTCCTCATTGTGATGACACACATGTGGACCATGATACCGAGGGCAATGTTGGCGAGGTTGATGCAATACCTCATGGCAAAGAGGTAGCTACAAAGGATGAGCATGTGGGATTGCATGTTCTAGGTTATTTTGCTGAGGCAGAGCTTCACATGCATACGAGAGGTGTTGATGTATATTTAGAGGCCATGAAAGAACAATGAAGGCAAAATCTCTTGATATTTATAGTCCTTCTAAAGAGGCCATGGCTTAAGTAATGATTTAAGTGCAATCTCTTCTCATACCCATTAGGGTATGGTGTTAAGTGTTTATGATTGTCATTAAATCTTTGCATGGCCATGGAATTGCATGAGCATATTTCTATTTTGTTATGTCTTTGTTATGTAATGGACTACTTGGGTTTCTTTCTTCCATTGAATGGAAAAAATTTTGCTCATATTTTCATCTTTAATATGATTACGGCATTAATCAATGAAGAGCATGCTACCAACCTCTATATGGGGCACAATGTTGCTATTCGATGAGAGGCACTCGCCCTACGAGAAGAAAATGCAAGATAGTAGGATTGTTCAAGAGTGACATCTCTCTCTCTCTCTCTCTCTCTCTCTCTCTCTCTCTTCAAGCTCATGTGCCGCCTCCAAGCTCACGGTTTAGGCAATTCGAGCAACTGCCACCACAACTCCAAGGTTTAGTTCGGGTGCCCCACCAAGTTTTTTAGTCAGCCAGTTTAGTTTTAGTGCAGTTGAGTCTTTTTTAGGTCTCTCCACCTTCCCTTCCTCCACTCCGAGTTGGTTTGAGCCCCAAGCCCAACCAGGGGGTTAGCTTGAGCATGAGGTATACACACAAGTGTAGGTCACCATGGAATTCCCCAAGGTCAAGGATTTCGCAACCCTAGCTCCCTCTTTCAAGCCTTCGTATTCGACCATTGCGAAGACACCTTCCCCCTATGCAAAAACACATCAAAGATGGATGATTAATATTGACTAGCAGGAGAAAATCTATTGCTTCTACACCAAGAGATTAGAGAGCCCAAGCTTCAGCTTGTAGCCCTTGGGAGAAAAGTGCAAGATCTGGAGAGTAGTGGAGAGGAGGAAATTATCATAGAGGTCATACACAAATGTAATGCATCTCTGTCGGCACCGATACTTATCTCCATAGTTAAGGATATGATCACCACTCACATAAGCTCAATCAAGCAAGAAATAGTTGTTGATGCCAATAACAAAGTCAATAGAGCGAACCTTTATGTGGAAGTAAAAGAGTAAGAAGCTAGAGCATGCAACAAGATGATCTTACGCATTGGGGGACTGAAAGGTTGCCTTCATGATGATGAGAAGAAAAGCATTGAGGACATAAGCATATGCCTCAACAACGAAGTACCAAAAGTCGAATGGGATGAAAATGATATCCACAATATCTATCAAACTGGGATTGGTCATTTGTTGTGGGGCATGTAATTGTGTCTCTACTATGTGCGCTGGAGTGGGGTTTTTTTTTGGGTGGCTGCTTGTTTTGTGTCGGGTGCATTGCTATTGTGGGCGTGAGCATTGCTACTATTTCAGAGTTTGTTGAATCTCAAACAATCTTTAAGATTTCATTCTTCTTTCCTCCTACTATATTACTCAGCAGAGCAAAGGCAAATCAATTCATAAATGCCAACAAAGGCAATCTTCTCAGAGAGTTTGGACCCACATCTTTGGTTTATGAGATTCACAATCTTTGCTTCATAATCTTTGGCCGCCTTATTTTACATAATTGAGTCTCTATAAACTGTCATTTAGTGTGATTGAGTCTCTGATATTGTCATTTTTCTTGATTTAGTCTCTACACATTATCATTCAGCATGATAAATCGGCCAATTAGAAACTACTTTCTATCATTGCAAATTTCATTGTCAATGGAGGGACTTTAGGCATCCATTACAATCCTTGGCAAAGCGCAGGGCTTTGCTAGGTACTTGTTGAGGGCTTTGATGGACCTACATTTAGGTTTCATGAGTCGCAGATTGCAACGTACACATACAATGGAGCAAGACTAAAATTCCACCTGGGTCATAATGGCGATGATGTAAGTAGCCATCCTGTTTCTTCATTTGGTTGTAAAACAATCACAAAAGCATTACTATAATGATTGTGTTAAGCATTATGGTAGTAATTTCATCATGTTCTTCTTCTTTGTGCCCGCGCCCTCTTATGGGAGAGTACACAAATGGCTATATATAAAAGAAAACTCTTAGTGGTCCAAATTTGCTTTTGAATAGACAATGATGCCATCCACAAATCTTATAGTACACAAAGTGCTCCACTGCCTCAACCTCTTGCATGTTTCATAGTGCAATTCAAATCTCGCATTGGGTCTTTCTGCTCATCATATCTCGATACATAGCTGGATGAGAGGAATGTGGGAGATGGATTTGAGTATAGCCAATGATCTAGAGGTAGTGGTCTCTGTTAACGGTGAGATTTAAAAAAAGCTCATGGGGTGCTAGCCACAACCTGTACATGTGGAGCCGTAAGAGGTCCTCTCTGATGACCTAGCTCACCTTGTATAAGCGAGCAAATATGGATACATCCTCAAGGCTAAATTAAAATGGTGGCAATCTGTCCATATGGAGTCCCAAGACTGCAAGCCATCTACATGTCTAAGCACGCTGATCCCCTTCTACCTCTAGTACCATAGACGAGGTCGAGGTTACCCAGGGACCTACATTATCCTAACTCTATGAAGGTGTGTGACTACTTATAAAGCTATGGGATCTTGCATCCTTTGTTGTTCTACATGTGGAAGCATTGTAACTCCCTCCTACATCTACAAAGGAGTGGTTTTCATATCTATGTTCTCATACAATTTTCTATCCTAAATTTCGAAATACTATTGTATTAAGATTTATCATTATTGGAACACAAAAATATGCCACATGTTTGAGCTTTGCCAAAGGGCAACCCTCGTTCACACCCCACACAAGCCTCACTCTTCTGTGTTCCACTTGTTTAGTTATTTTCATCTTTCATGACTATGTGTGATGAATGTAATTTGGAGGTATTAATTTTCAATTGTGTTAATTAAACAAATTCTCGGTTCCGAAATACTATTGTATTAAGATTTATCATTATTGGAACACAAAAATATGCCACATGTTTGAGCTTTGGCAAAGGGCGACCCTTGTTCACACCCCACACAAGCCTCGCTCTTCTGTGTTCCACTTGTTTAGTTATTTTCATCTTTCATGACTGTGTGATGAATGTAATTTGGAGGTATTAATTTTCAATTCATGGCTATAAATTTCTTGTGTTAATTAAACAAATTCTCGGTTCCAAGCAAACATATCCTTGTATTGCATGAAAATACTTTTGACAGCATTAAGTTGGTCACTCAAATATTCTTACTCATCAAAACTGTATGCCTGTTCCTCCGTGGTACCTAAGTTTATTTCATGTGTTAATTTGGGAACCAGCTCTAATTACTGAGGCAAGTGACTTCTTCGATAGCTCTTGTTCTCAAGTCAAGATAGAAGTGTCCCAACTCCTCACTTATCTTCCTTGATATCCGTTTGGGTTTGGTACCCACCCAAAAAGGACAATCTCGTCAACAGGCAAGAGATTCATGTCATCTCACAAATAGGGACCAACAACCAAGGTGGGGAACTATACTAACCAACAAGTGTCTCGATCCTTCCATGCGTAGTATCACTTGTAGGATAAGCCTTCCAAAAACGTGCACGCCTTTCGACAGTCATCCATGAACCCATCATCCCCCCTTACTCCCATGTAGCACGCAAGGTATAGATGATACCCTGCCAAATGGCAACGAGGTGGTGCCACAAGTACCTGTTGGGCTCCCATCACCAAACTATAACTTGCGACCCAAATGTTCCAAGCAATAATGCTGGGCCACATCTCCCAAGCACCATGCTCGGGTGAGGATACAGGCCGCTGATGGGTTGGATTGATCGAATCTTGCACCTTGATCCGGATGACCATCTCTCCAACAATCCTATAGGCTGGTAAGACCATCTCAATCAAATAGCCATGAAGCCCCAACTATTATGTCCCAAGTGAAGTCCTACTACATTCTCTATGTACGAATCGATTCAGAAGGCCCCCTACCAAATCCTCTGTAATGAGATGTAGCTCCACAGACAGTCCGATATCGTCTTGAGGTCTCTATCTACACAACAAAAACATCTTCCATCCACTCGCATCTACTCCTATCACGACCAAATGGACAGTCTCCCATAGGCCACCTCCCCAAAAAACTATGTAATCTTCTATGGACAAAGGCTAGTCCACAAGCGAGATTGAAATCTCATAATAATCTCTTGGGGCATCTACTGCTCTACCCAATGCCACTCTCGAAGGGGTCCGAACAGCTGCTTCTAGCAATAGACATCAACCGATGCACATAGTGTATGAGAAGAAAGACACTTCTATAATCCTCACCGATTGCACTATGCTAGGTGGCCAAATCCACTCACCCGAGTCGCATTCCACCTCTCCTAAGAGACGGGCCTCCCACAAAAAAGTTGCCACCAAGACTAGTCCCACTTCAAGGTGATTGGTACTAGATCAATGGTGCATCTCTTGCTAAGACGACCCACAATCTTGATTTGCTACCACTCGAGCAAATCCAAGGCCCCGCACTCTATAGTGCATAGGGAGGGAGTGCCGAGGAGTCAATGCATGAAAAGGTTTTCTCAGAGACATCCCTGTCTTAGAGAACTCGCCACACCAACTTGGGGGATCTGAGGCTCTATGCAAGACATCCCTCCAAGACTTGAGATGGTAGTGTCTATATCCAACACTCTACTGCTCACCCCTCTCAAGTGCAAAATCGTGCCTCAATCTCCTAGAAAAACCGGTTGCATGCTCTAAAATATCTAGAAGAGCTGATTTCCCACTGTGCCCATTTGATGTGAATACGCACTGGGCTAGCTCTGATGAGTTCGCCAACCAAAATTTGCCACACCCTACATAAGCTCCTCATCAAAGCTGACCCCTGCCATGTGAGGGGAACCTTTGAGAAGATCCAACGATGAGACTACTACCGTTATCTGTTCTTGAGAAACCCTCATCAAAGCAAGAGCTTGCAGGGCTTTAAACTTGGGGTGAGGCCATGCATTACAAGCTTTGCCCAAAAAGGCTATGCTATGCATCTTTGAATCAATCATGCGGAGTCCTCCCTCCAATTGCAACCATGGTGCTATTGTTTCGAGGGCCATATGATCCTACCCACAAGAAGTTGCACACCAAGTGCTTGAGCTATTGCATAGCATCCCTTGTGAAAGCACCAACAAAGGCTATGTACCAAGTTGTGGCCAAGAGGACCTAGTTGGCCACGAGGGCATGCCCTATTAAAGAGAGTTTGGTCGAGCTCCAATAAACAAGCTTGTGCCATATGCTCTCTTATCATCAGGGCAATCTCCTCCTTTGCTAAAATGTCGATGCCCACCTAACAACCCAGGTATCGTGCTGACTGGCCCCGAGGGATCCAAAAGAAGCTAGAGGGGCCTCCAAGTACAAGATCTCTTGAACTTCTTCAATAGCCATGAGGAAACCGATATATCTTGTTCAGTCCATCATGGCCCCGAACACTAGGTAGTAAATCGCAAGGGCATACCGAACTCTCTCTAAGCTCTACAAGTAACTCCTATCAAATCGGGAGGGGTATCCTGTGAGGCTCGCCGCCGCATAACAAAGACTTTCTCCACCATGTCTTTCCAAGGACCTTCCCACTAGAAACTTTGCTTAGCTTAATTATAGGTATTTTTTAACTTTGTATGTGTTGCCATTGGAGAAGAAAGTGTTTTTCGCAACGCTTATAGTAGGTTTTGCCCCTGAATTACAATAGGCTACTATATGTAATTTGAATTCATGATGATTTTGGCATGATGTGCTATGCAAATGCTTGATGCTGCCTCCAAATTCGGCATGTACTCCTCTTGAACTCCATGCTTCCAATATTCATAGATAGTGCAGAAGGAAGCCCACAATGAATCCATGGAAATCTGTTTTCCTTCTTGTATGAGCATTGGCCACAACAAGCCAGCTAGGAGCTTGCTGCCCACTTTCTTTTGCTGGCATAGCAAACATCCTGAAACATACTCGAGCACAATTTTCCAAAGACCTCCCAATAGAAACTCTGCTTAACTCAACTACAGCTCTTCATAATGCTTGCATGTCCTACTATTGGAGAAGAATGCATTTCACTCAACACGAACATTTCATATTAAGAATTTGGAACTTTGTAATTTACATCCTTGAACCATAATGGGCCATTGTGCAATTTATTTGAACCCAATATGATTTTGTCACGTCCCGCAAAAGTACAGCGAGGGCTTCTGTCCCCAAATTCTGCATGTATTCCTCCTGATGCCATGTACCCAATCTTGTTAGATAGTGGAGACAACACAACTTTATGCATCCTACATTCTAGGCAAGGTAGCTGAAGACAGGCTGCAAATCTATGGAAATATATCTCTGTTTTTCTTCCAAATTGGCAATGGCTGCAGGAAGCCAGGTGGGAGCTTGCTGTCTACTTACATTTTTTTTGGGCATAACACACATTCTGAGACATACTTGACCACACCTTTTCTAGACCTTCCCAATAGAAACCCCATCAGAGGTCTTTGTAACTCCCGTAGTCCTGCCATTTTAAAAGAATTCATTTCTCTCAACACCAACATTTTCCTTGAACCACAATAGGCCATTATGCAATTAAAATTCAGGATGATTTGGCATGACAGGTTCTGCAAATGTGAAAGTATGGATGCTGCCCTCAAATTCTGCATTTACTCCTTCTGAATGCCATGTACCCAGCCTGGGTAAATGGTGGAGAGAACAGCTTCTATGCACATTCTCTTGAAGGCAGCCCCCAATGGGTAATGGTGGCAACATAGAAACTCAAAAGTAACTGAACCGTATGTTCTTGTATGTCCTACACCAATTCACATTATGAGTTTGGAACCGAGTGAACTTTCTCTCTAAATCACAATAGCCCTTTATGCAATTCAATTTCAGGATGGTTTGGATAGGTCCCACAAATGTGAAAGTATGGCTTCTGCCCTCAAAACTTGCATGCACTACTCTTGAATGCCATTTACCCAATCATGGTAAATAGTGTAGACAGCAAATTATAACATCTTGGTCTCAAAGTACAGATATCCTTTAGATAGTACATTCTGATGTGTACAGTTATGCTTCCAGCAATTATGCAGTTTTAGGATGATTTTGGCATGATGGATCCTGCAAATCTGAAAATATGGCTGCTACCCTCACATTCTACATGTATTGCTGAATGCCATTCACCACTCTATCCTAATTATAGTGAAGACAACAAAACAATGTGTTAGCCCACATTTTGGACCAGGCAGCCCCAGGATGAAATCCATGGTAATACCTATTCATCTTTGTTCTAGAGAGGTAACAGCTCCAACAAGCCAGGTGGGAGCTTCTTGTCCTTTCTTGTTTTGGTTGCATGAAAAATCTTGTGAGACATATTTCACCCATATTTTGAAGACCAGCTGGTTGCATTGGAGCAAAGCTTTTACAAGGACATGCAGTAGCTTATGAAAGTAGGAGGTTGAAGGAAGTTGAGCTATCATGTCTATGAGAAAGGACTTCTTACAGTGATTCATGCTTTACGGGTTTGGAAGCATTATCTACTTATGCAGACCGACCAGCAGAGTGTCCGTTACTTTCTATGCAAGCACTTGTGAGACAGACGCACATGGGGTGGGCAAATTTCTTAGCTGCATTTAATTTTCAGATTCAGCACTCTCCAAGGAAGGAGAACATGGTAGCCATAGTTTCATGCTATTTCAACAGCCCATCGTGAAGAGCTATTGGCTATGAGGGAACAATATAAATCGATCTAGATTTCCATGTAAATGGACAAAATCGAGCAGAGGAGATAGGATTGCCATGTGCGTGATGCAGTGAAACCAAAATAAATTCGTGTGACAAGGGATATGAGGCGGAAGGTTACTGAGGAGTGTCACAACCATGCCTTTGCAAGACATAGGGGTATGTCATATTTTAGGACAGCTTGGACCATATTTCTATTGGACTCAGATCAGAAAAGACGTCTTCTAGTATGCTTCATCCTGTCCTATCTGTCAAAAGGCAAAGTATGACTTCTTGAGGCCCCAAGGGATACTTCAGTTGTTACCTGTTTCTAAGGCACAATGGGAGCACATTGCTATGGACTTCATCATGGGTTTTCCTAAGTCACAGCAGGGACATGATATGATCTTGATAGTGATTGATAGTTTTAGAAAGCAAGTGCATTTCATTCCTTGCAAGAAGACATTAAGAGAACAGAGGTAGCGACACTCTTCATTAGGCATATATTTGTACATATGGTGCATCCCAATCAATCGTTTTTTATTGAGATAGCAAATTCACAAATGATTTCTTGGCAAGTACAATTTGACAATCTAGGAGTTGGAATCTTCCTATCACCCAGAGGGGGATAGATAAAGCGAAGCAGCAAATAAAGTCTTGCTGGATTTATTGCCATGTTATGCCCATGATCATCTACATTTGTGGGAGCACTACCTTCCGATGGTAGAGTTCGCCTACGACAATGCTATTCATTCTTCTTTAGGTAAAGCTCCACCTGAGGTAATGTATGGGAGACCCTTACCTTTACCTATG
Source organism: Dipteris shenzhenensis (assembly GCF_047967505.1). Classification (NCBI taxonomy): domain Eukaryota; kingdom Viridiplantae; phylum Streptophyta; class Polypodiopsida; order Gleicheniales; family Dipteridaceae; genus Dipteris; species Dipteris shenzhenensis. Next base: position 42,820,006 of record NC_141608.1, on the reverse strand, counting down.
TTGGATTAAGAGTTTGCTGCAGATCAGTTTACTGAGGACCAAAAGTCAGCATACAATTATGTACGCAAGCACATCATTCAAGCCCAAGAGCGCTAGAGAAACTCCGCAAATAAGCAATGAGGGCCATTGAGTTTAAGGAGTGCGATTGCGTATTTTTATGGTTCAATAAAGCAAGGACGAAATCTAAGATTGGCAATCGGATTATCTATGTCAAGCTTGCCTTTTGGGATGATGTATCTTTTCGATTACATCTTCCAACGCATTGGAAGGTCTGTAACGCTTTTCACGTCAGCCTTCTTAAGCGTTGTGAGGGATCAATACCATCCACTGTTATGGATAAGAAGCAGCCTGAGGATGAGCTGTACCTAAGCAGATCCTTTATCTTCAAAACAAGCGTACATGTGGTGGACACTATGAGCGTTAAGTATTTACTGAAACTAGGCAGAAACCTAAGGTTAGCAATCGGGTTATCAATGTTAAGCTTGCCTTGAGGTACTATGGCCCATTTCAGATTTCTCAAAAGATAAATGGTGTATCCTTTCAATTACAGTCCACTGTTATCGATGAGGAACATTCTGAGGTTGTTGATGAGGATAAGGTTGTTGTACCTGATCAAGTCCTTAAAATCAAGACAAAAGTACACGTGGCAAACGTTACGAGCATAAGTATTTCTTGAAATTTGTGCATTACCTCACCATTGATGCAAACTGGGTGGATCGCCATTATTTGGCTGAGTATCCTCATCTCATTCAGCTTTATACGGAGGCTAGTTGTTCTCAGTTAAAGACATGTATTTTAGCTACAGAGGAAATATAACATACCTACACTTGTCTCTACTATATTTATGGATCATTATTGAATATCCTATTTTCATTTACTATGATTATGGGCTTACTGAGTACACGTGTGAGTTTTCTTTGTGTGAGTTCTTGTAACAAGACTCGACACCCTGGCCGATTATCTTCTATAAACCCGGCGTGCATGGTTATTTACAGTTTAGAGCTCTTACCATGGCTGATCACCACGTATGCCATCGTCAGTATAACTCATGTCACCTTCAATGTGACCACAATTATTTATAGGGTAGCATATGACACCTTCAGTGGGTCCATGTTACATTCAGTGTGGCCATGTCACCTTCAGTGTGACTCTATCACCTTCAAAGTGATCTATCTAGTATCAGCTTCAATGTGATTTGTCAACTTCGGTATCACTTTACCATCTTCGGTATGGTTTATTATTGTTGTCTTCAATACGGTCTTTTTTACACTAGTATGGGGACGGATCTCCAAGTGACAAGATGTTGGAAGCTAGTGCATGAGGTGGACTTCACATCGGTGAAATTACGAGTTGTTTAACTATTTCCTATCAAATCACCTTCCACCTGATATTAAATGTCGTATGAGATTGATGATGCTTTGCACATCGACAAGGGTATTAGAAGGGTTTCCTAATACCGTTGGGGTCTCTAGTACCCATGGTTTATTTCTAACACCTTTAGACTAACTTTTGGGGTGAGTCTTGGTGCGTTGGGCAATGATGCTTAACTAAATGAGGGCAGATCATGATCACGTAGTGTTTAACCGTGAGGCAAACATGATCTTCAAAACCCCTAATGTTTGACTATTAGGTTTAGCTCCTTGATCACTCACATGCACATTAGATGGGGCATGTCGAGGTCTAATGGATTGTTTTAGTTTGGGTAGGTTCCTAGTTGTCTAGGTGAAATTATGAGTCTAGTAAAAATAGGATTGCCTTGTTCCAGGCCTCCTAATTTAATGAATTTAATTAATTGTGTGCAAGGGTAGATGGTCATGGGGGAAATTTTTGTAAGGGACCTAATTAAAGAATTAAACTAACTCCTAAAAACTATTCTAACCTAGAATAACCATATAAATACTACAATTACAGAATAAGATATTAGCAAATAAGAAGCTCTGCATTGCTTCTTTGGATCACATCTATAAACCCAATTGGCCCATCCAACCTGGGGGCGCTCTCCGGCTACTGCTAGATCATTGCTAGAGACTAGGCAACGGAAATACAAACACCCCCTCTCCTACCCACTGATGGGGACCAAAACTCTAGACTTCTCCCAAAGAGGCGGCGATGCCACCACTACGGCTATTGACGTGCTCGTGAAGACCAGGCACGTTCCAACTTACTGCGATCCAACGAGAGAGGGGGGGGGGGGCAAGCAAGGCCTTGCTATGCATGAAAACCTATGTAACTACCGTGGACTTCTCTGATTTCAACAAATGCTTGGATGGCGAATAATCTGTGTCTATGCGGAAGCACACCAAAGGCATGATGGCCCTATGGCTACCTTTAGTGCCCACTACATCAGAAAAAAGGTCTCCACGCCTAGCTGGTTGGCGCACTGGTTCAACGCCCATTGTGTGGCATGCTTGAGCTGCTCCTGAAGTCCTAAACGGACCACTACCAATGCAAGACGACCCAAGCATCGTCAGTCTCGAAAGAAAGAAATTTGAAAAGTAGCGTGTTTCCATGGGTAATCTACATCTTTCTCCCTACTATCCCAACCACTCCTCCATCATTCAAAACATATGCTCCCTCATCAATAGAACAAAGTGGATGGAGATAGAAAGAAAATTGAAAAGTAGCCGTGTGTACATGGGTGATCTACATCTTTCTCCCTACTGTCCCAACCACTCCTCCATCATTCAAAACATCTACTCCCTCATCAACAGATCAAAGTGGATGGAGATCCACTGCTCTTCTCCTATGGATGTGACATCAAATCCCCAAAAAGGGTGGGATGGGCTCCCAACTGCACCAATGGACCCCACTTTTTTGGGTTGCAGAATCAGAACTGATATCTCCAAAGCAATCTTGGGTAAGCACCATGGAAAGGTCTCTTTATTCACTCCATGCAGCCATGTACTCCTTCTAATGGGGATTGGATGGATAGTACTAGATGGCTCTTTACTTCAATCCATCTCAAATCTCCCTCCTCTCCTCTTATGGCTGCTAGCCTAAAAGCTTGGGCCAGCTTCAAGAGTACTCTTCTAAGAATTCTCCCCTCCCTGCGCTGAAAGAGATTGACAGATAGCCCATGATGTGAAATGATAGCATACTTGATGAGCATGGCATACCACTTGGCGCTTCTCATTATATGCAGTGGTCTCGTGTTTGAGCTATGAAGGAACACCGGTTGTTCATAAATGCCAAGAATAGTGAGTTACTTTTGGAGATAAGGTTTTTTAGGCATATCGTTTTCAAGGACGAGATCAAAATCGATCCTAATCTGCGTTTCCTGCTCACATGATAAGCCTTCTATTAGAAAACCAGCATTTACTTTAAAAGAATCGCGACATTTTTTTCAGACGTAAGAACATATCAATGGCACTAACTTCATTACATTGAAACTAGTAAAAGTTTATTGAGATCCAAATGGCCCACAATGCATGAGCTCTCACGGTTAACTAAGAAGAGTGAGATGTTTTGAAGGAGTTCCCGAGGAGAATTTCCTTCTAGTTAACTGGCTTCCCACCTCGATCTGGATGTACTTCCAAACTTTCCTAGCTTCATGGCGTCGCGCCCACGGCCTATACATTGTCTGGTAGAATTGCTTTATTAGAGGATGCCTTGCAACAGATTCTGGCTCAGCAACTGCAAGTAAGGGCAATCCGAGCTTCGAAAATTGGTTCACATTATACCTGCTAAATCATCTTATGAGGAAAAAGATAAAGCTCCAATGGATCATGAAACCAATGTTCATAAGGTCTAGCCTAGAAGGGCTAAGATGCCTAATATTACCAATTATAGGCCAGAAAAGTATTCTGGTTAGACGTCTGACCGTAGTTCCGATGTCATAGAAATCTGGTTGCACAAATGGAACAAGGCTTTCGCCATTTGTGAAATCAAGAATGACATAAAAAAACCCGTTAGACCACCCACATGTTTAATGAGGCAGCGGATAGATGGGGGATAAAACAACAAAGGGATGGAGTGGCATCCACTACTTGGGAGGGGTTCAATAAGGTGATGAAAAGATGGAAAACATCTTCCTTTTTGACAAGGCATCTCTTACAGAGTCTTGACCCCTTTCCTACCCTCTCACTTCTGCAATTGGTCCAAACAGCCTTATGGAGGATGAGCAACAGCTAGAGTATTTTTCAGAAATGTCTTTGTGCCAGATGAGTCGAAACCTATTCTGCCACTTAGCTTGGTTATCAGCAAGTTTCCATCTTGAGTTAAGAGTTCTAACTATATCCTCAATGTCACTGCAAGGGGTAGGTATAGGGAGTAGGTGGGAGCTCCCAATCCAACAAAATTATTTGGCTAGGTTAAGAACGTGGCCCCCCTTTCCATGTGACATTTCCATGTGACGTGCCTCCCTTTTCTATGTGACGTTTTCATGCCAAAGGAGAATCTTGCTCATAACTAGATTCTAGTCCTGGTTGGATGATCTCAACTCCCTTCTAATTTCAGGCCATGTCTTCCATCTAAAGTCATGCTTGTGTCAGAGTTCATTCCACGTTTGAAGGCCTTTTTCTAAAAGGATACTTGCTTTAGCAAAATAAGAGTCGTTAAGAGAGGACTGTTTGAAGAAAACAGAAACCCATATAGAGTCAATGTCCATAAAGACACCTTTGCCATAAAATACTATCTGACTCTTAAATTGCTCAAAGGCCAAGCAAAGAGATTTCCAAAGCTGGCTCCCCTTAGTCTGACAAGGTTTTGCGTTGCACAAGGCAGAGAGAGGGGGGTAGTTTTTTCATTTGGGAGCTCTTAAGGGTCTGATGAGCTTGGAGTTTCTTAAAAGCAGCTTAGCCCACTCCGCCTCAAGATGCAAAAAAGCTATTATCACCCAAGAGGAAGCCTGCTTGTAGGAAGCATGTTGGATATCTATGACTCCTAGACCTCCCTTAGCCTTGGGTCTAGTACAGAAGGGCCACTTGACTTTGGAAATTCTTCTTTTGGTGTCAGACCCCCCTCCACAGAAAGTTTTTGCAGAGTCTGATAAATTTTTCAAGGCCAGTCTTAGAGAGGCATCAGTAGAAAAGGTAAAAGATAGACATAGGATATAAGTAGTGATTAAGAGCAATCCTTCATGGATACTCCAAATCTCATTGGTATACCCAGTAGTCTAAAGACAATGCCCTTGACGATTTTTTTGCAACCTAGTCATACGAGGGTTGGCTGCTCTTTATCAATTAACACTGCAGATCCTGTTTTGGAGTGGTTTTTTTCAACCCCAAGGCAATGCAAAATGTGTCAAGATTTTATGTGAAGATCTTCGTTAATGAAAGCAACGATCTTGACCTTATGAGGTGATGCTTTTTTTGCCTGACGTATTGAGCCCTCTTTATCAGCTTGTCGTGACAATCTTGGTAGACTAGCACAGGACTCGAGGGCACAGTTACTCTTTCGTCCACTTGTTGAATCCCCATTGGCACTTTCTGGGTAATCGACGCGAGGTTCTAAGGGAGTTATCTGTGGTTCTTGTCGACATGGTCTGCAATTCCCTGACAGATTGTTCATGAGAATTAAGTCCTCTAATGAGTAGTCCTTAAGCAATCTAGCCTTAGGAACACTCCGATGTTTGGACATGGTCTGTGATTTCCCTAGTAAAATTTTCATAAGAGAAGTTGTTTTATGCATAGTCTCTAAGCAATCCATTCTTCTTATACGTAGTCTCTAAGCAATCTACCATCAAGAGTATTATAGCCGCTTGATATAGTCTGTGATTAAGTCTAAAGATCATTGCAATATATAAGAAGTGGTTGTTGCATTGATATTTAGTAAGATTTTTAAAAATCTATACGTAGTCTCTAAGCAATCTACCATCAAGAGTATTATAGCTGCTTGATATAGTCTGTGATTAAGTCTAAAGATCATTGCAATATATAAGGAGTGGTTGTTGCATTGATATTTAGTAAGATTTTTAAAAATCTAGCATAAGAAACACTTTTGAATCTCTTGGTCCCTTAAACTTGCTAAAATAGTCATGACAATTAAATCATTTAGTTCAAAGAGAGAGAATCTTATAAAACCAATTAATTTTTTTACCATGTGCAAAACATAATATGGATGAAATTAAGAGTTGTAAAAAACGATCATTGTCTAAATATAAATTCAAGAATGGAATGCACAAATATCTCGAAGTGTCTTTTTTTTAGCCTCATAATTAAGACTCGTGAAGAATTGTAAAATTATTTTAACTTCATGAAAAGAAGAATGGATAACCTCTTTTGCGATCTTGCTTTAAAAGTCATAACTATGATTTAAAAAAATGATCCAAAATAAAAATATAGATCTCATGATCATTTTTGTATGAACATTTGCTCAGAACTAAGGGCAATGAAAAGTGTTTATGGAACATGGACATGCACATTAAATCCAAGTAACATTTAAAAAAATAAAGAGCTGATTAATTGATTTTCTTCAAAGTTAAAAGCACTTATGTCTTCCAAAGAGTAAAAGCACTCCATGCTTTTTCAAAAACAATGTGTGAATCTTAAAAAATTAAAGATACCGTCTTTATTTTTTTTAATCATTTGAGATTCACACATTATTCTTTTTAAAAAGTATTATGAAATGTTTTACTCTTTGAAATTATAAGTACTTTTCACTTTAAATAAAACAATTAATCAGCTCTATATTTTTTTAATCACACTTGGATTAAATATGCGTGTCCATATTCTATAAACACTTTTCATTGTCCCTAGTTTTGTGCAAATGCTCACATAAAAATCATTATAAAATTTATATTTCATATTTCATTTTGAATCTTTTTTCTTAATAATAGTTATGACTTTTAAAGCAAAATTCATAAGAGATTCTCCATTGTTTTTTCATGACATCAAAATACTTTTTCAATTTTTCATGAGTCTTAGATATGAGGTTTTAAAAAATACTTCGAGAATATTTTTTATATTCCATCTTTGAATTTATATCTAGATAATGAGCGTTTTTTACAACTCTTCATTCGCCTATGTTACGTTCTACACATGATACAAAATTAATTGATTTCATAAGATTCTCTCTTTTTCTCTTTGAACTACATGATTTGACTCTCATGACTATTTAGTAAGTTTAAGGGACCAAAAGATTCAAAAGTGTTCTTTATGCTAGATTTTTTAAAACTTGCTAAACACCTATACAAGAACAACCCCTTATATATTGTAATGTTCTTGAAGCTAGATTGCTTCTATACCACGCATTAAAAGTGTTCTTCATGCTAGATTTTTTAAAACTTGCTAAACACCTATACAAGAACAACCCCTTACATATTGTAATGTTCTTGAAGCTGGATTGCTTTTATACCACGCATTAGATGACTTAATTCTCATGAGCATTGTATTAGAGGAGTTACAAACCATGCCAACAAATTGGAGTGCTCCGAAGGCTAGATTACTTGTAAATAGACTATACATTAGATGACTCGACTCTTATAAACATTTTGTAAAAAAATTTAAAAACCGTGTCAAAAGACCCGAGTGCTCGAAGACTAGATTGCTTAGAGAATATGCATTACATAAGTCGTATGAGCGTAAAACATATTAGACATTTAGTGAGCCATAGCTAAGTGTTGTTTTCTAACTTCAAGTTTCACGCTTTATGATTATTGATTTCTAATCATACATAATGGTTTTCATTATTACGGATATATAATTTCAATTCACAAGTATAGAAAACAAAAGTAATGAAAAAATACTTCAAAATGGAACGTTTAAAAGCTATCTAATTGTCACAAGTTAGAGTATGGAAACTCAAAATCTTATTTTTTTTCTCAAGGCTATGTCTCATTCAAAAAAAGATACATCATTTTCATGATAAAAGTTTTGGATAGCACAAAAATAAAATCAATGACGACAGTTGTGACCTCCAACAACTTAGCACTTATAAGACACAGATGAAGTTAGACATTAATGACAAGCAAAGAAACATAGCTTTTATTTGCAGCAAATTATTTCACATATCTCATAGGTAACAAATGACAATTTATACTTATCCTATTTTTCACATTCTCTAGCAATCTTTCAAACCTAGATATGATGAGTTGAAAGAAAATTTACACCATTGAGATAGTAACTTTCACTCTTGAGACAAATTGCTAAAAAGGACACAAGCTCTGCCACTCACCGTGCAACCCTGACAACGCTGAAAATGAAGATGAAGAAAATGACAAATTGATCGGTGGAAGAGCATCTTAGACCAAAACGCCTGAAAAGACTCCTCCCCTCAGAGAAGAGACAAAAGATCACAGGTCCTTTTACAAGGGGTTACTTCAAAGCCTTAAAGGAGGACTCTTCACTCTCCACTTTTGACAGCATCCTCCTCGCACTCTCAGTACAGAAGAGGCCAACTTCTAGGATTGTCTAAAAAAAAAGGTGGAACACGAGACACAACCGATCAACTCCAACGACGACGACACAACAGAATCGCCTCCTCCCTAGGAAAGCTTGACAACTCAAAACGACGGGCAGATCTTTTGAAAAGAAGTTTGAAAGCCAAAAAGAATCGATAGACACACCGACGTCTCCCCTCTCGATCACTTCCGAGGAAGAGCAACCCCGACAAGAAGCAAACAGTCTCCTCCGGATCCCACGCCGACCACCTAAGAGACTCAAGAGCCAATGGAGATTCAACAAGTGAACGAAAGAGCAAATATGCCCCTGATCCCTATGCCACCCCCATCAGAATTGTCACGACAAGCCAATCAAGAAAACTCAAAACATCAAGGTGGTTGTTTTTCTCAACGAAGATTTTCACATGGAATCCATTGACTAGCTCTCTTCACATACACTCATGGGTTTTCTCCCTGGCCTCCGACTCCTTGTGAGTGTTAGATTCCTGCGAAAGGACTTTTACTTCTTTCTCTTCGAACAAGAAGAGATGGCCTATGACGCTCTTCATTAAGCTCTCTGGACTACTAGGAACTAACCATTTTATCTAGAACATTGGTTCGAAGGCTTCAATCTTGATGCGCCTAGGTCCACAGTTATCCCGGTCTAGGTAGAACTCCCTGATCTCCCATTCTCTCTTGTCCCTCAAGCTACAAGGCTATGCGGTAGCCTAGGTGAAGTGATAGGAGTCGAAAAGGAGCAGCTCATCAACCCAAGATGGAATCCATAGGTGTGCGTTAAGATAGACATGACAGAAGACTTGCCAAACACCCTGGTGATTATCACTAGGAACGGAGAACTATACAGAGAACAGCCCCTTGTCTACAAAAATCTCCTTAACTCTTGCTTCCTCTGTACTCTCTCTTCCCACACTATGAAGAACTGTCCTCTTAAAAAGCCAAATGCTAAGGGAGAAGCTCTCCCTCCCGCAGCCCCACCCAAGCCCAAATGGACCGTCAAAGAAGCCAAAGAGCCTGCTAGCTCTGGTCTAACCATTCATGTTAAGCCCTCATCCCCCAAACAAGGGGTCAATCCCATTCTCAAGCCTGTCAAAACCAAAAGCGTGTTCGACGCACTAATTGATCAAGAGACAGAACATTGGATTCAAGACCAAGCTAATGCAGAGGAAGATGTTAAGCCACGTTGGTCTCAAGCATTCAAAAAAGAGATAAATCAGAAGGACACTAACATGAGCGACTCTGAGCCTGGGGAATCAGAAAAAGAGCTTCCTAATGCCGGAGCTAAAGAGCGCTCACAAAGGTAAAGCTGAAGTCACTATGCAGAACAAGAGGAGGATATCCCAGGTAAAGGGTCAAAACACCCCCCAAAGAGTCCTGCCCTCACGAAAAAAATGAAGAAAAGTAAGGATGGTAAGTAAACCCAAATCTTTCCTTAACTTTGAATGTCTGCGGTCTAACTGATCCCCTGAGAGGTCAAGAACTTGCTTTCTGTCTTACAGCAAACGCTCTTTCCCCCACTTGTCTCACCCTTCAAGAAGTTAAAGTTGCTGATGAGATACTTCAGCAAAGGCTCAAAGCTGTAAACAGAAGAAGAGTCTGATATTTTACTAAACATGAAAATGGTATAGGTGGCACAGCTATAGGAGTTCTCTCATATTTCAGCAAGGGAATTCTAGGTAGTCAATTTGACCAAGAAGATAGATGGATTTCCCTGTCCTGCAGGATAAAAAACATCTCTTTTACAGTGGCTTCTGTTTATGCCCCCACAAGTGCACAATCAAGAAGAGGCACCTGGGAGGACCTAAATGGACTGGGATTAGACACTATCCTTCTAGGTTATTTCAATATGGTTGAGCTCTCAAGTGACAGGTGGTTAATGAAGGGCTCCACTTTGAGGGACTCAGCTCCTTGCTTGGGAGTAACTGAGGGAGAATCTCTAGTTAGTAGACTCAGGTACTCCAAAAGCTTTTACTTGGAGCAGCCGACAAATTGGGGAGTCTAGAAGAGAGGCAAGACTAGATAGGATCTGTGCTTCTCAGAGCTTGCTTACACAGACAATCTCCTCCAAGTCTCCTTTTTGTTTTGTTTTGAGAGCCGGCTTTGCTGTGTGAGGCACTTACACCCACCAGACTTTCCCCCCGCCTTATTTATTAGAAAGAGCCCTTCCTAGTTCAAGACAAATCCCAAACTCTTTTCTCTTCAATCTGTTCAGAACTTCAACAGCAGAGAGCTTGCTAATTGTCCGCAAAAGCATGACTCCCTACTATATATCCAGTCAAAGAGGGACCCTTTTGAAGTGCTTGATTGACACCGACACTAGGTCTTTTTTCGAGCTGTGCATGCTCCTGCTGGACTTACCACTTGGCTACTTGTCGGCTTGAACACCTATCTGAATACTCACGCTAATGGATCTCGGTGACTTCACAGTTACCGGTTACAACAGTTATTTTCTGGTGCTATTACTCATGCAAAAAGTTGTGGACTGTTTTGCTGTAATGATCTAGTGATCTCCAATGTATAAATCTCTTGTGAATAGATATTGTGAATAGATAATACAAAAAATACTCTCTGCCCAAAAAAAATGGATTTTAATAAGTTGAAGGTGATTCTTGAATGGCCGGTCTGATTTGAAGACTATACATGAGGTAAGACTATTTCTTGGGTTATATACTCATACAATAGGATATTTATACATCATTTTGCTCACAAAGCATCTCCTGTGTGCGACTTAACGAAGAAAAGAAAAGCTTTGACATGGGAAGATAGAGAAAAGTCAGTTTTTGAGCTCTAACAGCAGCCCCTATCCTAGTGATGCCTGACTTACAAAAGTCATTTGTAGTTCAAGTTGATGCTAGTGGTGAAACTTTACATGACTGAATCGTAAGTTTCTCTAATGCTCGTATGTCCAATGATCTCCATGGAGTGGTTACATTCTCCTTGCTGCTACTGTTGCTAACCGTGCCCCCTCACCTCTGCCCCATCTTGCCCTCATCCCGTACCTCCCCTCTACATAGTCCCTCTCTTGGGAAATTGGAACTGTCTTCATGTTCCAGAAGCAAACTATTGTGATGGTAAGATATCCATACCGACCTGGCATCCCAAGTATCTGAATGTGACAACACTCCGAATCCAAGTGAAACCCATATCAACTCCCCAATCCAAACTGTCCTCATCACTAATCCAAAAGCTGTTGGATTTATTCCAATTAATGTGTGCACCTGCTGCAATGCAAACAAATCCAAGGCTACCCTGAAAGAAGTGAGAGTCTAAGGAGTAGCATCTAAGAAAATTGCAGCGTCATTCGCCAACTCACTGTCGAAGAGATCTTCCTCTTGGCTCAAGGGAAGTCTCAGCCCAAAGATATCAGGTCTTTGAGATCTACGAAAAAATACTCATAGCTTCATCCCCAAACAAAAAAAGAAAGAGGGTGATCTGGAAATCTGAAATCTCTCTCCCTTACTCACCTGATAAGCACTTGGATGTGGGCTGATCTATACAAGGAGGCAATCTAATCCATGCATCTGAAAATCCAAAGCAAAGAACAATGCCCTCCAAGAACTTCCTGTCTAACCTGTCATATGCTTTCTCAAAGTCCAAGAGTAGATGGCCAACCTTTGGCTGGCTTTGTAAGGCCCAATCCGAAGCTTCCCAAAATAAGAAAATATTATCAAACATTCTTCTGCCATGCAGAAAGCCCATTTATGTATCGTAAATAAGATTTCGAAGAATGGGCTGCAAATGCAAACTAATTGCTTTAGCCAGAATTTTGTAGCAACTGCCCAAAGAGTGATTGGCCACCATTGTGACACCAAAATTTCTGCAACCTCCCTTTGGAATAAGATGTATGAGACCCTCTTTACACAAATCAGACCTAACTCCACAATCCCAAATGCCCTGTAAGGATGAAGTGACAAGGTCCCCAATCTTATCCCAAAAAGCAATAAAAAAGAAAGGTGTAAGCCCAGGCACTTGCCTTATGAAGTCCCAAAAAGCAATAAAAAAAGGTGTAAGCCCAGGCACTTGCATTATGAAGGGCAAAAAGTGCAGTCTTGAATTCAAGGGTGCATCAAGTGAGACTCACATATCTAGTTTCAACAACTCGGGAATACTCTACCATATAGCATATATGGCATCATCTCTAGCCACTGTGTCAAGATCAGCTCAGAGTAGGGAGACATAAAAATTAGTAGCTATATGCAAGACGACATCAGGATCTGACTGCAACACCCGATCTGAGTCGATCAGCTGCAAAACACTCTCTCCACTATGCATCAAGCCCAAAGTAGAGAAAAAGTGTTTATTGACTCTACCTCCCATCTGAGTCCAAAATGACTCTTATGCATGAAAGGCATACTTTGCTCTCTGATCTAATAGTATCCGTTGAGCCCTTGCTACAACAATGCTCCTAAATCCAAGCATTTGTAGGCCGTTTTTACTCCTCCCTCTATAGGGATGCCAAATGCTAGCGAATACCAACTTCCTTTGTGAGAATCTCACATTTTCTGGTACTAGCCATTGAATAATAGAAATCATTAATATCAGAAAGGGTTACTGCTACAAATGAGAGAGAGGGCACTGCCCCCTCATATGAGAAACCCAAATCTGCAAAGCTGCCTCTGTAAGCTCCTCTTCTACATAAAAGGCATCCAAAATTTTGATACTAGCAGAGCATCCTCTTAAGTAAGGCTCAAAAACCGTCAAAACAACCGCGAAGTAATCTAAGGTGGAAACCCATGAATAATTGCATACTGAGCCACCTCTATCCACTGCCCAATCATCAACATAAAATCTATGAATGCATGCGAATGGGCGACTCTTGTTCAACCACAAATATGAGAGTGACTGTGGCTGAGTGTAAAAGACATCATCAAACCAATCTCACTAAACAGAAAAAATATGGCATCCCAGGCTGCTCTCTCTAGAGAGTGAATGCTGCCCTCTCTTAAGCAACTCCACCATGTTAAAGTCACCTTCCATTACCCATGAATCTGCAATGGGGGCCCAATAGAGAAGCTCTTTTCACAAAAGAGCAGAATCCCTTATATTGTTGGGAGCATAAAGGTTAAGGAAACCAACCTTACGTCCCCCAATCAAAAGAATGATCCACTCTACTCTCAAAGTATAAAGATACAATGTCCAACTACCAGGGGAAGAAAAAAATCTAAAGCTGGAATACAAGTTCCTCCCCTAGTGCCCAAAGTAAGCAACCAAAAAGTGTGTCGAAAAAGCAATTTACCTAACTTTGCACAATCTCTAACATTCAATTTGTATTCATGGAATAAAAACAATGTCAACAGATCCCCCAATGACACCTAGAGGGATTGATTACGAATCAGCTGCATACAACGGTGATAAGGCACACGACCAAGGCCCTGTGTGTTCTAGTTGAGAATCCTCACGACAGGAGGGAGCAGGGTGGAACATCTTACCCGACCTAATGCTAAAAACCCTCTCCTGGGAAAGAGCCCTATTGCCATAAGATCTAGTAAGAGGAGGGAAATACACCAAGGAGAGAGCCCCCACACCTGAAGAAGGAGATGCCCTGTCAAAAGGAATACAAATAACTCGCTTACCAAAAGTAAAGGGCACAAACTCATCCACCACCAAAATCCTCCAAGGAAAAAAAAGAGTCCCTATGAAACAAGCCTAGCGCTAGGGTGTGTACAATCCCCGCACTCGAAAAGGGTGAAGAGGCAAAAGCCACCCCCTTCCCTCTATTAATGAATGGGGACCGAAGAGTGGACGAAAGAGGGGGCTGCTCGGATGAAGGACCGGGATCATCACGAAGATCAGCAAGGATACCAACACTAGCCCTATCCAAGAATAAATCTGGAGAAACTCTGGTCGCAACCTGAGGGGAGACGGAAGCACCCTAATAGGGGTGGGATCTGGGACAAGAGGCATCCGTGTTTCTCTCTCGAGTAGGGCCCATACAAAATCTTTCCATCTTCTTAGCCCATTCATAGTCCAGTGATCAATCATCGCAATTTTCTGCTTTATCTAGGTTGCTACTTATGGACGTCTATCCTATAGGCCCTAGCTTGAACAGATGAGATAAAATGGCACTTGCCATGGCTGCACTAGTAGCTTTCACCGTCACTCCAACATTGCCTATAGAGCATAGTAGATTTGAAGGCACACCTTTTAGATTTTTCGCACGCCTACCAAAAGTCCTCAATGTAGTAGCTTTGGAAGAGGGAGTAAGTTTTTCAATTCAAGGTTGTGACTGGGTCCCTGATCCAAGATACTTATGTGATTAGGCGAAGATCAATGGGGTGCCCCAATACCTTGAATAACCTCCCTTCTCCCCAAGGATGCCACTTGGTAGATCATCTCCAGCATCCATGCTTGGTGCATTGTGATGGTGGTTAGGAAACCCAACCTTAATATATACCTAGATGAATCCAGAGAACATGCCCAAACACATCATCTAAAGCCACAACGCATGGTGCAGCTTCAATCTCATGATAGTCACTCATAATGTTGAAAACCACAAGCCCCATCATGCATAGCACGGACTAGCTACTTTGACATCCCCACCGACAACATCAGCACCTAACAGGGGGTGTAGAACATTGTATAAACATAATCTCTCGCATACAAATCCACACCCCCAAACATAGTTGATCATCCATTTATACAAAGATCCCCATACTAACCACTCTCATGGCTATCTTGTCTAAACCTCGCTCTATATAGAAGCCAGGTCAGAAAATTTCTTGCAAGGCATCAGAACATGTAGATACCTTCATAGACTAGAATATATCCAATCTTACAAATTGAGATATTTATAAAACAAGCAAATGAACAAAGGAAAAAAGGGAGTCTATAAGGGACTTTAGACAAAATTAAAAGTAAGTGAGAAATTTGCAAATAAAAATAACTTAGTAAGCAAAGCTTTACGAAATCACGGATAGACATATACAAGGGTTGTAAAGTCCTCCAAACTGGCTTCTTACGGCTGCTCTTGGTTTTTTATAGGCAGTCAGCCAAGAATCCTGTGGAGCAGCCCCTTGATAGCACCCTAGTGGACAACTGAGTTGTATCCCTTTTCAAAGCTTACCAAAAAGCTCATAGTTTTGCCAAACCAATAATAATAATAATGATAACATGAACTAACAGCAGCATGGCACAACTAACACAAACAGGGAACAACTCTATCGACTGATATAATAACACATAGTGCAAGTATGGTGAGCGTCAACATTACTAACCTGAAGCAGAACATAGAATCAAAACTAATGACTAATGTATGGCATATAGCAAAACACAACTGGCATAAACAACTAGGAAGAGCCACTTTGTACATCCAAAAAATTTGACTTCTTTCATGCACTAAAAAATGTGTATTTAAAAGCCAAATATCTGCATGGGCTTTTGACACTTACTCATCTACATTGCAACATGGGCTCCCTCGTTACCCACGAAGTCCATGCACAGATATCTATTACCAACAGCTAAGCCCTCGGTTTCAATCGAACACCTATCACCTGGAAGAAAGAGGAAGCAACCTTAGAAAGCTTACAAATACATGACACTCTACTTCTGTTCTTCTTAAACGTATTTGTGTAAGACATCAGACATCCAGATTGCTATTGTAAAAGATACTCCCTAAAGGCCTTTGAACGGGCCATATATTTGTCTCCCTTTTAATTTATTTGTCCATCCAGGAATTTCAACTACCAAATGTCCAGCTGCCTGTCTGGTTGTATGTGTTGCTGTCAAGTGACTCTCTGCTGTCAGCTGCTCAGTCTGCTCCTCTGCCAACAGTCCCATCAGTCTGTGATTGCGCATCTGCGCATCAACTCAGCTCTGTTCTGCCCGCTTTTTGCTGCATCAATCAGCCGCCTTGTTAGCTGTTTTGTTGGGTTATCATCTGTTGTCTAGTTGGCAGCATGTGTGCTGCCCACATGACAGCCTCTTCATCCCTCTCCCTTTTTCACTACAAGTGTCACTCCCATGTACATACATACATACATACATACATTTATGCTGTCCTCATTTGGGGGCTTATGATGGGGAGTTGATCCTAATTCTCTTACATTGTTTTCCTGGCACTGGATGCTCATGATTCTACATTTGTATAACGTTGTATGCATTCATAGCTGGCAAATATTTATATGTTACATTACAACATCCACCATCCAGAAAGTAGGCAGACATAACATGCAAGACCTGCAAAAATTAGTATATCAGGAATCTCATGATGAAGATCAATGTTGCACGGCGATGCCCATTCAAAAGTCCACAGTCCTCCACAAATATCTGCGAAAAAAAGGTAGCAGCGTTAAGAGATAAAAAAGCATAACACCCTACTCTATTCTTCCTAAAATGTCATCTTGTAAACTCAAATGGTACAAGATCCGTCCAAAACATGCAATCAAGAAGTCTGCACTTGTAAGCACAAAAAATCAGAGAGATAATGCTTGTAAGCATGAGTGATCTTGAATGGCAACATAAATTTAAC
The DNA here is from genome assembly GCF_047967505.1 of Dipteris shenzhenensis. Lineage (NCBI taxonomy): Eukaryota > Viridiplantae > Streptophyta > Polypodiopsida > Gleicheniales > Dipteridaceae > Dipteris > Dipteris shenzhenensis. The sequence continues at coordinate 42,803,204 of NC_141608.1, read as the reverse complement.
CAATTTATACAGAAACCTGTATTGGCCTACCTATATCAAGTGTCAACACTCCGAAAATCAACTTGTCACGAATCCAGACCATGAAACTCCAATGTATGGCGTTAAAATACTCCTAGTGTAAGAATAATCAACAAGACACCGCTTGTCAAAGTTAACAACCTTAATAGGCAATGTGTATTTGCATGATGTAACTAATTTTCATGCAAGCTTCAATTAAAGAGCATAACCCTTTGGTGGCATACCTGTACACAGAATGAAGACATCCCTAGAAAAGCACCCCAGGGGAGCAGCCGCGGAGGAAATCAAGTCTCAGTTTTTTAGATACCGCAAAATTTTCTTCTTACCGTACCTTGCCTGGAATTTTGCGCATATTTCAGCTTTTGTGAGCTATTCCATAGATGAGGATCACATGGCAATAGAAAGCCAGAAAAACTTGTCTGCGTTTACATAGTTCGTGTCCTTAGCTCCACCATGATCCTGGCAATGTAAATTCAGAAAGGCAACTCATCTCTTGGGTGATAACATATTCCTGCTCCCCTAAAGCAGTCTCTTGTCTCCGTAAACACTCAGGATGCACCCTCCACTTTTCTGGTGAGATTTGAATGCCATGGAAGACTTCAGATATTGCTCACATCATGCCATTTGTACCTCCCCCATTAGTACCCTAGTCACTCTATGAAGTTTGGCATACATATCATGATTTTGTGGGTGACTTTTGTCACCCACAATGAACTCATGAACCTTGTCTTTTATCTCAACCCAAGCCCTCCCCGGTTCCTTCCATGCATCAGCCCATTTCTTCATCTCTTGAATTTTGGACACCTCATCCCACATGTGAGCCTCAGCATAGATGTCTGACATGAAGACATATGTGGAAGCTTCATTAGGGTCTAACTGGACAATCTCCTGAAAGCATTGTCTTCCTAACTCTATGCTGCCATAGGTTCTGCAGCCAGAGAGCAAGGACATCCAGCTGATAGCATTTGGCAAGACTGGCATAGTTTGCAGTAAACCTTTAGCCTCGTTCATGTAACCTGCTCGACCAAAAAGGTCAATGATGCAGTTATAGTGTTCGACACACGGTGTGATGCCATAGTCTTTGGCCATGGACTTTAGCAAGAGATAGCCTTCCTGAACTAGGCCAGCATGAGTACAAGCACTAAGAACACTGATAAATATCACACTATCTGGCTTTAAGCCTTGTTGTCGCATGTCCTTGAGACATTGTATCGCCAGCCTGCAGTTGCCAAATAAGGCATATCCTGCAATCATTGCACCCCACGACACCACATCCTGATCCGACAAAAGGTTGAATACTTTCGATGTGTCCTCTAAGCTCCCGCACTTTGCATACATATCGACTAGTGTGTTCCCAATTACCAGATCTGATTCAAATCCTCTTTTGATTATCAAATCATGTATCAGCTTGCCCTTCCTCAAGGCTCCTATGCCACCACATGCTTTCAATATGCAAAGAAAGGTGACTTTCTCCGGATTAATGCCTGCCTGTTGCATGCTCTCAAACAATTCTAGAGCAAGAACACCTTGCCTATGCTCCACATATCCAGCAATAATTGCACCCCATGACACAACATTAGGATTTAGTAATTCCTCAAACACTTTGCGTGCCTCCTCTAAGCACCCACATTTGGCATACATATCAACAAGGGTGCTCCCAACAGCGACGTCCGATTGAAGTCCACTTCTGATTATATGTTCATGTATCACTCTGCCCTGACCTATAGCTCCCATGCTGCTGCATGCCTTCAAGATACACATGAACAAGACGACATCTGGCTTTATATGCTCTTGCTGCATTTCATCATACAGTTGAAGAACAAGAAGGCCATGGCCATGCTGGGCAAATCCTGTTAACACTGTGCTCCACAATACCACATTTGGACTAGAAATTTTCCTGAACACTTTCCATGCCTCATCTAGGCACCGACACTTTATATACATGTCAATAAGAGTGCTTCCAACAACGGCATCTAATTCAAGCCCACTTCTAATAAATTGATAATGTATCAGCCTGCCCCAATCTAGTGCCTCTAGGTTGCCACAAGCCTTCAAAATTGAGATAAATGCAACTCTGTCTGGCCTGACGCCATCTTGTTGCATTTTCGCAAGCAGTTCCAGCGCCTGAGAACCATGGCCATGCTGGGCATATCCTGCTATCATTGCACCCCATGAAACCACACTCTGAGTTGGTAATTTGTCAAATACTCTTCTTGCTTCTTCCAGGCTCCCACATTTGGCATACATATCAACAAGGGTATTCCCAACAGACAAATCCAAATCAAGTCCGTTATTAATGATATGGTCATGTATCAGCCTGCCTTGCCCTACAGCTTTTATGCCACCACATGCTCTTAAAATACAAAGGAACGCAACCCTGCCTGGCTTTATACCTTCGTGTTGCATTTTTTCAAAAAGATCAAGTGCAATATTTCCCTGTTCATCCTGGGCATAACCTGCAATCAATGCACTCCATGACACCACATTACGATTTGGTAACTTGTCAAAAACTGTGCGCGCCTCTTGTAACCTTCCACATTTGGAGTAGACGTCAACAAGTGTGCTCCCAATGGTAATATCAGATTCAAGTGCACAGCTTACAATCCTATTATGTATCAGCCTACACTGGCCTATGGCTCCTATGCTGCATGCTTTCAACACGCACAGAAACATGACTCTATCTGGCTTAACACCACCTTTTAGCATCCTTTCAAATAATTCAAGGGCTGTAAGACCATGCCCGTATTGGGCATACCCTGCAATCATTGCACCCCACGATACAACGTTTGGATGAGCTAATTTCTCAAAGACTTTATGCGCCTCGTCTAATCTTCCACACTTGGCATACATGTCTACAAGTGTACTCCCAACCACTACATCAGCTTCCAGTCCACTTTTAACAATCCGTTTGTGCATCAGTCTGCCCTGCCCCAAGGCTCTTATGCTGCTACATGCTTTCAGGACAGCCAAGTGTGTGGCTTTGTCTGGACTAATTCCTTGCTGAAGCATTTTATGATACAGTTCAAGAGCCTTCTTGCCTTCTGCATTTTTAGCGTGTGCTAAAATATTTGAATTCCACGTGCACAGAGTTGGTTTTGAGACCTTGCAAAAGACTTCATTTGCTTCTAGCAAACTCCCACAAGATGCACATGAGCGGATGATGAAATCTCCTATGATTGGATCAAGTCCAATCCTGGCCATCAAGGAATGCACTTGCTTGTTGGCTTCTAGATCTTTCTACATCCTGCAAGAAGAGAAAAGACAATCCTTGTTATTGGTAGTTTCCTATGCTTCATAGCTGTTGTGATAGCATATTTGCTCATATTGCTTGGGAAACAAGACTGTCAGCAAAGGTCTGCTTTGTAGTTACCCCGCTATCAAAAATCCATACTTTGAACGGCATCCCATCAGAACACAAACTTTAGCACAAGATCTTAACAGTCGATAAATAACATGCAAGTGGCTTGAAATGGCAATCTTCATTTCCCTCATTTCCATAGTCTTAAAGCTTTACATGTTGGTATGTGAGGGGTAGTGAGCAATTTCCAGGCACCAATCCCATAATTTAAAGACTGATAAAGTAGAAACGTGGGAATGACATGTTGAACATTTTATGTGGCCCTCGTCATCCCACAGGCGTATCAAATTCTACGTAAGTCACTGAAGCTTGAAAGTTTAGAACAAAAAACCTTTCTTCACATGCATGTTATAGTTCAAACAACCCATTTACTTGCATGTATTTGATTCGTGTGTGATCTGGTTCTAGACGAGAGAGGAGATGTAAGTATATTCGTTTCTTCTTAGGAGATCACACGAGGAAAGACATTAGCCACTAACGCTGAAAAAAGGAAGGACAAGTTCATGGTGAAGAATATTCTACCTGAGGGAGGCGAGTTGTTAAAATGACGTGCGACTAAAACCAGAGAGGAGCTGTCGAAGGGAAAGGCATGCGAAACTGAGGGATGCATGCTCAGTAGCTTAAATGGCGAGATGAGTTGCCATCGCGAGCTTAGCAAGCCGTATCAAGCAAAATGTAAGGGGTCACCATGATGCTTGTACAAAACTGGCTTAGCAAAGTTGCGAAAGGTGCCCAAGTACAGCCCAACGTGTGGGCTTCCAAATGGCAGTCTTTGAATGGCCACACCCGATTACACACCAACTGCCCACTCTGGGTTTTAAAAATTCTCAGCTCCCACCCATGCCCCCCCAACAATGGTTTTGTAATTTGCCTCACCCTGAACACACTGATTTGAAGGGCGCCCCATCTTGGCTGCTCACAGAAGGGTTTTCCAAGGGTAGGATGTGGACTCCATGTAGGACCAGAAGGCTCAGTCATGGGTGGGTTTGTGTGTAACTAGATGCTTACCCATCGTTAAAAAACTTACCTCCTATTGGTTCAATTGACCGCCCAACTCTATTTTTTTGCAAGCACCCACCCACAAAAATGATTTGCCACGCTGGTCTAGACACTTAAAAAAGTTGGCAACCTCCAATATGGTGACTCTAGCATTCACTTTTTTGGCCTGCCATAGGTAGGCCTTAGTGAAGGTTCTACTTTGAGATGCCAAAAATAATTTCAAGCATTTTCCTGATGTGTTTTTTTGCAGATTCCGTGATTGGTTGGTGTGTTGACTTTAGATCGTCTCTTTATTTCTCTTCCCTTTTTGGGCTTGTCCTCTTTAGTAATGGGTGTTCTTCTTGTCACCCATGGGTTGGTACACCTGTTTTGGCTCTCCATGATTAGCAGTGGTTGTGCTCTGATTCTCAGGTCTCTGCATTTGGTTCTTCCTCCTCTGACAGCCAACATGACAGTGCATCCACATTTCTGCTCGGGAGAAGACATTAAAGAGCATTTTGGAAGATGTGACAGACAACATCTCTTTCGATCGCAATACGGACGAATTCTTGCACACCATACAATAAGCGTAGCAGCTCCCTAATGAGTTAATATGTTTTCGGTCATCCAGTGCAACAATTTCTTACTTCTTGTTCTGATTTTTACGTCGATCTATGGAGAAAACCAAGCATTCGCTTGCAGATGCATCAAGGTAATGGCCCTTGTGCCTGCTTCGTCTTCTTCAATGCATGATCGAGCTTCTGCAATGGCAACACAAGAAGGCCAAGTTAAACTCCCCTGGATGCTAGTCGACATAGAGTACACCTCAACGCAACATGCCATAGATTATCTCATATATGTTGTTGCTCTGGAATTCAACAGAAGTGGACAGCCGCTGGTATATGGCACAATGCAAGCCTACCTCAGGGAAGCTCTACCATAGCTTACGCTTGCAGCCAGTGAAGCCTCCAAGAGGAGGTTGTTGGCAGTGTGAAGCTTGTCCATGGTGCGTACGTGAGTAGAGAGCCTGAGCCAGCTACGCCAAAGGTTGTTGCTTCAACAATCCACTCTTTCATAGGCTATCACTCTTGCAACTTACAAATTCTGGTAAGAGTCTGAGAACTCTCGAGTATCGATCAGAAGCTTGAACAATTTGTGCTGCAAGATTTGTACAGCCTGGCTAGAATGCGCTCATCTCTCCTATTTTCCGCAGGAGGAGCAGATGGAATTTTATCACCTCAATTTGCCTAATTATTTTCCTCTTATTGAATGTCAGTTCTTCTTCTTCTTTGTACCTGATTGCCTTTCTTTTGGTACTGTCTTTGAGAGAGATGGGAAGCCCACGCATCTCTAGTAACAACACTGACAGCTCCAAATTGTAAGACAATTAACAACATCCCACTCAGGCAGGCCCTATGAATCCAACTCATTTACATTCAAAGCTGCTCCAAAGAGGAGCAAGTTCTACTCAAAGCTGAAAATAGTGAAAGAAAGGTTCTAACTCGTCAAGAGGAAGATTTCCTTGTGCGTACGCATCCTGAAGAAGGGAACGATGCAAGGAGGATCGAAAAAACAATAAAGATCCACATATGAAAACCCATGGAGATGAGAGTTTCGAGCATGATACAATGACCATAAAGCCCAGTAGCAACACCATGTAAACCTGTAGTAAGTCTAGCATTCACATAGACACCCCCCCCCCCCCACATGTATGTATGTATGTATGTATGTATGTATGCATGCATGCATGTATGTATGTGTTTTTTTAAAAGGGAAATGCTCAAAATTAGGCACTCATTTTTGTTTGAGACAAAAAGCTCAGCCACCATGACATTCTTTTTTCTTTTTTTTAATCTATGTTTATCAGCAAAGAACAACAAAACTTTGGCAATGATTGACAAATCCAAATTGAATCATGTAGCATATCAAATCAAATGGCAAGGCATGATTTTGATATTTTTAGTAAAGTTTGTGCATCAAAATAACCATTTTATGAAGTTATGGCTAATTTTCTCTGCTAAGTATAGAGTACGATCGCCCATTTTAGACTATCAGTTCTCAAGGGTGAGGATGGTAGGATACCATTTCTCAAGGGTGGGGATCGTAGGATATCATTTTAGGCTATCATTTCTCAAGGATGAGGATGGTAGGAGCTATGGTCACTAAAACCCTTATGCTCGAGATGAATTTTGTAAGGCCTCTATTATTTGGAGGTGACCCCACTTAGGCACTCTTGTTTTAAGGGGGGTCTCTTGAAGAAAAGCATTGCATACATACTTTTACATATATACATACATGTGTGTGTGTGTGCGTGTGTGTGTGTGCATGCATGTGTGTGTGTGTGTGCGTGCGTGCACGCACACATAGACACACATTAATGAAAGCACGTTAAGAACATGGGCATGGAAGTGACTATACAAGCAAGTTTTAGAGAAGATTGATCCATATTGGAACACGACTCCACCCTCAAGATCCATCATAGAGGAATCCTTATAGAGTATATTATTTCTTTGTGGACTTTCAAAAGGCCTTGAATTTAGTACCATTGTAACTAAAACTAAGGTCTACTCAATTTAGTGAACTTTACAAAACATGGGCTAAATGTGGTAAGGTTTACTTCTTTTACATTCTAGCGGTGGCGTTCTCCTCTTTGCTCGATGTAGCTTGATGCATGATGATGCTTTGTTCTCACATGTGAATTGTATCAATGCTAGGTTTATCTCATGTAGTTGTGCTTTTGGCATGCTTATGATAGTGATTTGTGCATCCATGCTTTGCTTTGCCATTTGATGAACAGGTGGTAGTGTCTAATTACTAGTTGATTTATTTCAATATTGGTAATGTTTAATTGCATACAATGGCAATTATATTGATATGATGAGCACATAGGGCTCAAAAAATAGACCCTTTTTACTTTTTGGATAATCGGGTAAATTTTCCTAGATCAAGAGTTATGGCTTGTCAAAGTTTTGAGCAAGAGAAGGTCCAGTTTATAATGTGGCACTATCCGATGATGTGGCCTATGTGTCCACATGCTATGTGAATCTATACCTATGCAACACTATGTGCTTAGGTGGCACATGCCAACTATATGTGTTGATGTGGCATGTTGACCAAACTACTGACGTGTCTATTGATGTGGCACTTGTGGATGAGGTTACCATGTGGAAACTACTAGCATGTCTATTGATGTGGCGCTTGTGGATGAGGCTACCATGTGGAAAAATCTTGACTAGTGATCTCATCCTATCTTGACCCATGTAGGTTAACCTACCCTATCTTCCATGTTAGATTTCTAGTGTCCTAGGGTCTAAAGGGAAAACTTTGTGGTGATGAGCTAAGGATGATGGAGACAACCATAGTCATGTACCGGTCATGAGTGATGAAGATCCTTCAGGTCATGTTGCATGTGCATAGGTTGGATTGTCTTGCATGTCAATGCTACTTGTTGATGTCTACTGAGCTAGTTTGACTTCAAATATCACCAAATCTTGAGATTTTTCTTTGATGTGTCTATATGTTTGGCTAGCAAGCTTTTGTTCATTTGTGCGTAGTTGGCCTCACTGTGATAGATCCATCATGTGCTCTGTGTAGTCTAGCTCTTCATCATGTTTGCACAAAGGTTTCATTCACCATAGACTATATAAAGCACTCCATAGATCCTAAGGCACTCATACTTTATCATGGTATTAGAGCTTAGGTCTAGCTCTCTATAGGCATTTTTTAGGCGCTCATGCTTCCTCATATATTAGTTTTAGATTGAGATTCAAAGTTCTTGAGTGATTTCTATTCACTTTTGTTGGTTTTTATCATTGAGAGGTGTTCATGTCTTTGAGGATTTTTGTTCATTGTAGAGTGCAGCCAGGAAGTGGAAATCCATGGTAGAATATCTTCAAAATCAACAGATGGGGGTGGAGAGTGCAGAGAGGGAGTTGTAGTCCATGGTAGCAACTCCAACTAATAATAAATGCTAGAAAAAGGGATCTCTATGATAAGTGTCAAAAGTGATATAAAAGTGATGCCATTAGCATATGCATAATCCAATTTTCGGAACCAATGTTTCTACACATAAATCAGTAAATATTAGTAAACAAAGGAGAGGGACTCAAAATATTTCCAATGACAAACATTTAACCATGCTTAAAATTATCCTATGATTATGAATTAACCATGCTTAAAATAATCCTATGATTATGAATTAATTCAATATAAATTTTCTTTAAATTGAGCTTGCAAACTTAAGCAAAGAATTAGTACAACAGTGTCGAATGCGTCAGGTATAGTCCAGGCTCCGAGGTCAGGGTCCACTTACCTGCCACCATCCAAACCAACTATTTGTTCGAACAATAAAGTTGAGCTTGGGTAGACGAGTAATGCTTGTATTCCCTGGCTTGTTATCGCTTTACCTAAGAACTTGACCATAAGAAAGATGAATCAACTAGATCGATTTAAGACTGATAAAAAAGATTTTTGTTCATGGTTGAAAATAGGTTAGAGTAATAAAATGTACATAAATTGCTTGAATGAGAAATTCTAAATTAGAGCATAAAAATCCAAGGGGGGTAGTCCACACCCTTAACAAAATTCAAAGGGGGGTATTCTACATCTTTAGTCAATAAGATTGGCACACATATTAACAAGATGATTGTAGGAAATACGTCATCATAAGAAAAATAACGTGATTACGTAAATATACAAACCCAGTGTATTTCTTGGGAAAAGAATAATTTTACTTTAATAAGACATTTGTAAAAGAGAATCTTGAGTTCTTGAGTTAGTGAGATGGAGTGTGAAGTTATCTGGCTGCATCGATAGAAATACATGAAATTAAATAATGAATTGGTTACTTTTCTCAAGAAATAATTGTAGGAAGAGTAAAGGGTATTTAATTTAGGCATACTTAATAAAAGACTTTACTAAAGTAAAGTTTTGAATTTTATATCTTTAGAAATATAATATATCTTTTTAATTTTAAATATATACACTTTAAAAGTTTATCATATTTTTCATAAAGATGTACTTGAGTACTCTAAGGTAGAGAAGGAGCGAATGAATTAGAGTGGAGGTTGAGTTCAAGGAATGAATAAAGGTGAGGGAAATCCACCTGAGAGAGAGAGAGAGAGAGAGAGAGAGAGTTTGGGTTCATAGAAGGAATAAAAGCTACATGAGAGGGGAATGAGTAAAGGAGAAAGAGGTAAAACGGTAGAAGTTTTTTTTTCCCAATCCATCACAGTCTAGTAACGATGTGCCAAATAAGTCAAAGAGGAGAGGAGGCTATAAGGGAAAATTTTAAGGGGAAAGGAGGCAAACAAGGGTGAAATGGCAATGTGAGGGTGAAATTGAAGGGGCCACTGAGGAGGAGTGATTAAGGGACCAAGGGTGGTTTTCTTGGGATGCAAGGAGAGAGAGGCCTAAAGAAAATATTTTTTGGGCCTACCACTCTTCAAATGGCTAGAATCCTAATCTTGAATCCACAAGCTTCACATGATCCACTTTTGAGATCTAATGAAGGAGTCTAGGTAGGTCATTGCCTTCCATTACTTTTTGTGTCTAGCTTAGATAAGAATGTGACCAAGGTTTGCATACAACATACATGCATCATCATGTGAACAACTTGCATATGTGCATAGTATTTCAACACATAGGATAAGAAGTCAAGATACAATATGCATAAAGTTGTATGACACTAGTACATACTACAACATGGTAGCAACCGCATAATAATTCGGTAGCTACCACATATGGATTTAATGGATTGGTAGCTCTCTTGGCATTGTCGCTAGTGGTAGCAACTGATAGCTATTGGTGGCAATTGGTAGCAAGTGCTACCAAGGGCCGTGTTTCTATTGCTCTAGCTTAGTGGCAACAAGTGGTAGCAAGTGCTGCATTTGTGTTGCTCCTGCTTAGTGGTAGCAAGTGGTAGCTTGCACTCAAGTAATTGCCTGCTCTTTGTTTGTGGTAGAAAATGGTATCTTCCACTCAAGCAATTGGCCACCACCCATGGTAATGGCAACAATGGGTGCCTAATGATAGCTATCATGCCAATTGGTGTTGGCTACCACTTGCTATACCACTTGCTACAAGAACAAGAGCACTCATACTTAATAGACGTGGTAGCTACTACTCAATTATTTCTTAACCACTTACAGAGCTCCTACTTCGATATTGCTGGTAGCACATGGTAACTAAGTGCCAGCACTGGATGCCTAACGATAGATACCAATTTGTTTAGTGGTGGCTATGATTTGCTACAACAATCACAGCACTCATAGTTAACAGAGTGTTGAGAGTTGTGGTGCCATGAGCACATAATTAAAGGCTAAGGTATGGTATAGGAAAGAATTAAAGTAGCCACCCTAGGATGTGGACTACATGATGTGGAGATGTGGATTGAGAATATCTACAAGGAGAGATGTGGATCAGAGGATCCCACAAGTGTTGACTATTCTAAAGGCTCTCTCTATATAAGAAGCCTATCATGTATTGTTGTGAACACACATTGCAAGAGATATAGATTTGCTATCTCCCTCTCATGTCTTATTTAGTTTGCTTTGAGCCTCCTTAGTTCTTCTGCTAATCTTGTGTGCACTAGGTTTAGCACGAGCGATCTTACATTCTTTCTCATGGTATCAGAGTAGGTTTAGCTAAGCCTAGATTAGATTAAGGTCATTGAGAGATAGATCTAAGAATCCTTAGGTAGATAGAGATTTCCGTTCTTTGAGAAAGGGATGTTTTTCTTAGTTAGGAAATTCTTTGATTAGCATTGAGATTTCATTGTTAGGATTCCATTTCATCCTTTGAGAAATCTCATTCAAGAGAGTGTGTTTGTCTTAAGGAAAAGACTCTAATCTATGAGGTGGTTGGAAGTATGTGTGTAATCTTGAAAAGGAATAGCCTGTTTATGTTATAGTATCTCAGGTGGTTCGTCCCTAGCCTACACCTTAGATCCGCGCATCCCCTAGTTAGGCCGCTCCACTTCCTTTTCTTCCTCACTCGGTTCCCAAGAGTTGCCATTGGAGTTGTACCGCTCTGGCCCTTGGGACTATCTAGATGTGCTTGTTTGGGCATCAATATTTTCTTTCTCTGCAAGGGGGTAAATGGGAAGATCACTGCTCTTGCCCCATCAGATGGACCGAGTTACTCTTTCACGCTTCTCAATGATGGGACCAAGGAGTGGTCAGATGACCTTGCTTGGGAGGCCGTTTGTGCGCAGACTCAGGAGCAAGTACAGGGATGGATTGGCACCATGGCTGGAGAGTTACTTAGGCAACAGTTTCAGGCAGGTGATGGTCTTCATCCACGATGGACTTCCCATAGCTTGATCTCTCGCAGCTCCATAGCCCATAACTGCCACAGCAGTGCTCCTTCTACAACCAACTGGCAATAGACTCTGCCATCACGAACAACTACCAGCCTCCTCCAAAGCCTTCATAGTCTGCCTTCTATGACCCTCAAGGCAAGGCGGCCTCTATGCAACGACCTCTGAGCTCCCTCGCCATTCGCTCCTACGATGACACGGGCTAGCCAACCGAGCTTCTATGCCTGCAACACCTCAAAGCCTTATCCCAAAGCTTCCTCGATGCTCCAGCAACGCTTCTGTGTATCCAACAACCACCAACAGCCTCGTTGTCCAGCAGTTTCTGCACTCCCTCGACACCTATGGCCTGAAGCTATCCACAGAAGCTACTGCTGCCAGCTTTCCCACAGTTGAGCTCCTCCAAACAGCAGTGCAGCGTGATCAATGGGACCTGGATGCCGCCTCTGACTCCATTGAGTCGTAGAGTTGACTGTGTCGCGTGAAGACGGGAGCATGTTTTCAGGCCTCCGCCTCCTTCCTCAGACTCCATATGCTGCCTCGAGCACACCTAGCCTTGAAGATTTTCCTGTATTCGCTCTTTTGAGCAAATTCAAAGTAAAGGGAAGCCCAATTTCCAAGACTCACTCTCCCAGCATCCTCCTCACCGTGCGCCATCCTCCTCCTCACGGCGTCGCCATTTGCAAGAAGCTCAAAGCTTGCATTTCCTTTTGTTCTAAGGTCCTAACCTTAGGACACGTGGCAACCTAAAGTAGAGACACGTGGTAAATAAGCCACTCACCTTGGGTTAGTCTACAAAGTGACACGTGGTAGATAAGGTGGTCAAAGCTAGCTATGGTTAAGTTTATAGTTAGGTTCAGTTTAGGTGGACCATGGTAAAGTCAATGTAACCATGGGTTAACCTATTTGGGTTTAAAGATTGCCACATGGCACAGTGCCACCTAAGCACAGAGTCCCTTGCTAAGCATAGTATGGAATTCAGCATGTGAATCCCTGTGCCACATCATCAAAGGCCCCTCTTCTTTATCAAAAGCTTCAACAAAGCGTAACTTCCAATCCAGGAAGAATTTCGACATGTTCCAAAAAGGAAAAGTGATTGTCTTTTCGAGCTCTACGTGTCTATCAGATCAGAATCATTGTATGCAATTAGACACTGCCAATATTGAAAGAAATCAATTGGTAAGACCTTTGCAACAAATGACAAATGAAAGCATGAATGCACACATCATTGTCATAAGCATGCCGAAAGTGCAAGTGCATGAGATGACCATAGCACGAAGCATGGCATCCACACATAAAGCATCAAGGCACATGGAAGAACAAAGCATCATGCATCAAGCTATGTCAAGTGAAGAAGCGAACGCCATCGACATGAATCATTGAAAAGCAAAATCCTTGCCACCTTTAGCCCACACGTTTGTAAATCAAGCCTGACTACCTGAGAGTAGCTATGAAAGCACTAAGGGGAGGTGATGAATTTGAAACTCACATCTAACCACCTTGTAGTAGCCAAATGAATCATGGCACCAAGGGGAGGTGTTGAGAGTTGTGGTGCCATGAGCACATAATTAAAGGCTAAGGTATGGTATAGGAAAGAATTAAAGTAGCCACTCTAGGATGTGGACTACATGATGTGGAGATATGGATTGAGGATATTCACAAGGAGAGATGTGGATCAGAGGATCCCACAAGTGTTGACTATTCTAAAGGCTCTCTCTATATAAGAAGCCTATCATGTATTGTTGTGAACACACATTGCAAGAAATATAGATTTGTTATCTCCCTCTCATGACTTATTTAGTGTGCTTTGAGCCTCCTTAGTTCTTCTGCTGATCTTGTGTGCACTAGGTTTAGCACGATCTTACATTCTTTCTCACAGAGGTGGTAGCTAGTAGTTAGTTATTTTGTAACCACCACTCAATTAACTCCAACTTGAGTACTACTGGCAGTACTTGGTAGCTAATCGCATCATTTGGTAAGTAGTCATAGCAAGTCACATCAATTCAAGCCATGGTAACCACCATGTAGCTACCCAAAGTCAAAGCAGTGATTGACTAACAACACAACAGTAATGAACAAGTACTTATTCGCAACAAGTCATAATGGTAGCTACCATGTAGCCAATGGTAGCTAACATGTAGCTAACGAAAATAGAACCTAAAAGCCACCATCATCTTGTTAGAAACATACCATAGAGAAGTAAGGAATGAGCTTATGATTCTTGAAGGGATACAACCTGAAGGAATATCACCAACTTGAGGCTGCTCAAGAAAATGCACTAGGTGTTTCCTGCAAGTCTTTCTCCCTGTACTCTTTTGACAGACATCCTTCTTAGTGGGCAAGACACGTGTATTACTGGTCCAAAATGATAGCACTAACTCCTTCACCTCTTATGTAATTGCAACCTTTATGCATGGTTGCCGTTCACACAAATGCTGTGGTATTATCTCCTGACACATTTGAGATCTAGCAGCATAGAAGTTCCTATGATGCACACCTAGAAGTCTTGATGTTTTCCTAGATTGGGCTTTGGTATTCATGACCATCACCATGCTTGCCCTCTTTAGAAACAACTCTTTAGAGCTTTTGAAATTTATAATGTACTTGAGGGTGTTTTGAAGGCCACTTATCAATAAACCTTTTTCATGATTTGCAACTGCCTGTGAACATGAACCTTACAACTGTCAAAACACTGGGTACTCAATAAGACTCTTGGCAATTTCAACCTTTGCCTCCTCATGTAGACCTTGTGTACGTCACTTCAAGTACCTCACAACATCAAGAGAAATCTTCCGGCTCTTTGCAACATTCAAGTCTATGGAGTTTGTTTGCGGCTTCACCTTAAGTTGGTATTCGCACTTTCTCTTTGTCTCATACTCCTTGATAAGAGCCCGTTTGCATGTCCCACATTCTAGTGAGCCACCAGAATGACACACGGTGCATAGGTTCATTTTGGTATGCATTTTTGCAATGAAAACAGCTAAAGCGGAAATGAGCTCCCCACGATTGTATAGTTGCAATAGTGAGGAGTAGTCCTTTTTTCTTTTGTAGAGAAATAATGGTATTTGTATTTATAATTCCTGAGTGGTCATAACATTCAGTACACAGGCCATACAAGGCAGTCTTCCAAGAGAACCAGAAAACCAAAACAGTAGAAGCAGCTTGAAGTGTAGCAATTTTGAGTCACATGGTCTAATATCTTCAGATGAGCACAAGCCAAGCCACATCCAGCTTGAGGTTCTCAGCAATCTTGTTGATGGATTCATCACACTCTCATAATTTTCACAATCTTTTGAGCCACCATTCTCTTAGTTTTTGTAATCTTTGTGCCTACAATCAGAAGCTTCTAGTTGCACCCGAATTCATCTGGCATTAGAAGCACACTAGAAAGAGCCAAATACGAACAACAATTCCAAGAAATTATCATCACTTGTCGATGCATTGAACACTCTCCACATTTTTTGCATGCTTGCTTTTTCACTGTTTTCTGCCAAAATACCTCCAAAGCTCAGTCTCTGGCATGGAGTTTCACTACACAAGGAAATAATGGTAAGTTTTACAAAATGAACTAGCCAAAGTTGTAGAACTGGAAATGTGTGCAAGCTGAATAGAAAGGTGCAAACCTCTCATTTTGATGATGTCCCGAGAGAATGCTACTAATGATGCTACCATGCACACTGATTCACAGGAGAGAGGTCTTGGAGAGGGAACATTGTGTGGAGAGGGCAAAGTGTGAGGTGGATGTGTAGAGAGAACAGATAGATCTGAGAGAGAGATCATGTCTAAGAGAGATCTTGTGTGTGTGAGAGAGATCTGAGTTGCAGATGCAGATGTAGAGAGAGAATCCCCAACTGAGCAAAATTCAAACCATGGGGCAGGAGAATTCAGACCTTGCCGGCAACTTTCCATGTGGTCAAAGCTATACATAGTAGATTTCTTTTCCAATTGCATGGCTTTCCTTGTACCAAGTAGCAACGCAGTGGCTACCACTTTGCTAGTGATGTCTAGAACACAACTATCAAGTCCACCTAATCATGCACACACCCCTTTGATGAATCCTTGACCTCTTGCCATGCTCTGGCTTCACTCCCCCAAATGAGGATTCCTAACCCATTCCATCTATCCATGCTAGCCTCTACCATGTTGAAGTCTCCCAAGAGAATAGTATCCTTGCCAAAAGAGCACAAGTCCCATAGCAAGGTTCTTTCTCTTGCAGTGTTCGGGGCATAAACAACAAAAATGTCACTTTTTAGATGTTTGTGTCTAAATCTACTCCAATTCCACTTTTTCCTAGCGTATTGAGACGTATTCCTAAAAAGCCTGCTAAGTGGTCACCTACTTCTAGAGCTACACCACTTTTACCTTCCTCGTGCTCTATTATGAACCACCTCCTTTTTCTATCTATGTACTTTAGTTGCCATCTTAGTTTTTCCCCTCCCACCTTGACCTCGTGCACTTTGATAACCATGTTGATTAAGTGAAGTGTTGACCTCAGTAGGACGTCTATCTTCTTATACACTTCAAGTATCACTTACTATGTCTCTCTAGAACCATCCTACATGGTTCTACTCTTGTGAGGCATATGCTTTGTGTTATTATTCACAAAGTGTTGAATGAGAGACCTTCCCATACCTGTGTGTTCCTTGCTCCTCCTCACAATCCTTGAATTCCCATGCACATATCATTGCACACCACTCTCAAATTTCTCCCTGTATCGATAAAATGATGTCCTTGGGATTCCATGATTTTGAATGCAACTTTTGTCCCACTTTATCTAATACGGTGGGGTTAGTAACCAACATCCAAAAGAAAGAATTGGCTGTAGCCCGCATGCTGCAAATTAGAAAGGGGAGAAATCCAAACCCTAGAGCCCTTCCATAGAGCTAGCTACAGCTCTTATGATGACTAAGATCGCGATTGCATGGGTAATTTCTACCTCACCCCACCCCTCGGGGGGTTAACACCCTCCCCACCCCACCACTCCCTTCTCCCATCCCATCCCTCGTTCTAGAGGGTTGGATGTCATGTAGCCATGGCCATGAGGGGTCTATCCAAGCCCTCTAAAAGAGCCCCCGACCCCCCCTCCTTTTGGAGGGTTGGTTATATCCCACATAGCCATGGTTGTGTAGGCTATAGGCTAGTCATCCAAAGAGGGATTTTCCCTCCACCTTCGCCCTTTACAACCCCTTCTAAAGGGTTGGCTATAGCCTATTATTGAAAATGTTTTGATAGGTTGAAAGCATCTTTTCAAGCAAAAGTCATATAATACGATATCATTTCAACAAAATTCAATCGAATGAAATCAAAGACCTAGAGAGATTTGCATTAAACTATCCGTTTGACTATCATTTTAGTCATTAGAGCCAAACAAGGTCAACTATGGATCAATCAACCATTGTTAGCCTAGTCCATTTTGAGCTAGAGATCAATTTAGTTAGTGCTCCATTTAAGCAACAGCAATGATGTTCAACCAAGGATTCCTAGTGAGGGGATAAGGAACTTGCATGGATTTACCTCCCTCCATTATGATGAGCTATTCAAGCATCTTGATTTTGTTCCAAGTCTATAAAGAAGTGATAGAGAAGGAAGGTGTTGCTACTATTGATTCAAACAAACTTCACCATTACTCCACCAAATATTATCTTATCAACCCCCCTTTTTACATTTGTGCTACCTACACATCCTCTACTACAACTGCTATAATGACATACCTATTGGAAGAACTTGATGGATAAATGAAAAACTCCCAAGCCCTTTTTTAAGTACGTTTTGAAAGAAATGTATGCAATTTTCATATAAAAGATGCTAGGAAAAGCTTAAAATGCAAAAAATGTATTTTTCCAACAAGTCATTGTGAACTTGTTGATTGGAATATTACCGTGTGATGAAGATATATACCACATGGATAGACAGAAAACACCACGCAGTTTTATAGGGCACCAAGTGTTATATTCTAACATTATCGCATAGTTTCTATGTATACCATGTGGTATTTTGACACATACATGCCTGCGAAGTGGATGCTTTTCATATGCTTTTAGACACATGTGAGTTTCACATTGATTGTAAGCATACATGCATTGGGTCTATAAAAGACCCACTTGCCATAGCCCACATATGGCCATGGGGATCTCCATGGCCATAACTTGTGATCTATAGCTCAGATCAAAGAGTTGTAAACAGAAGAAGTGTGTAATTTTTAATGCTCTATCCAATGGAGCTATTATAATTTCAATAAATTATTTGAATTCATGATAATATGTGTTCATATGACAATTACTATGAATTTATTGTGTCAATAGTAAAAACACCTTAGTTAATATATTATGATTGTCATATAAACATGTGCTTATATGACAATTACTATTATATTTACTTCATAAAATATTAACTAAAGTGTCTTTACTATTGATACAATAAATTTCATAGTAATTGTTATATAAACACATACTATTATGAATTAGACTATTTTATTGAAATAACATAACGCCATTGGATAGAGCATAAAAAATTACACACTTGTGTTTTTATAACTCCTTGATCAATCTATAGATCACATGTTATCGACATGGAGATCCCCATATCCATAACTTGAGATCTATAGCTCTCAGTTGTGGAGCTGTAAAAAGAGAAAGTGTGTGGTTTTCTATGATCGTGACTACCTTATCAACACATTCTTGAATATAAATTGTGCAGATTTGCATGAAAGTAGAGTCATTATGGGTTCGATACGATATTGATTGATGATGTGGCAAATTATGAAAAAACATGATGTGTTGGTGAATTTTTGCCCTCCCCCCCCCCCATTGAATTATTCGCCACATTTTCTCAAAATTTTCAAATCACAAATTTGATTTTCTCCACTTAGATCTAGTAAGATTTGTAGTTGGTATACCATATCTACCTTCGAGTCCCTACACATATCAAAAAGTTTAATTTTTCAAATCACTTTTCTTTTCACATTACATGTCACATAAAAGATGCAAATATAATTTGAGCTTAACAATTGCTTTAACCATAAACTCTCTCCATTGGGTAATCTTTGCATTCCACCAAGCTAGCCATGCAAATAGCATTGCAATCTCCTCCTTTGTTGCATGGTCTGATGTTCACCAACTATGTAGCCTCTTCAAATTTTCTTTTGCAGCCTCTTGAGAGGGAGCGTTTTTCTCCTCTTAAAAGGAATGTTTTATACAATAGTGAGTGTCTTGTATGATACTCTAGTCCCAATGTAAAATACATTTTCTTTTATTTTTTTCTATAATCATCTCAATGTCACCACTATACACTATTCTTATAGCCCTCCAATTGGCTTGTAATTCATCTACCATGAAGCCTCTAAAATCTATCTTATGAAATCCTTTCCTCTCCATGAGCCAAAGGAAATAGGGGTCATAGTATCCTCAACTTTAAAGCTACATGTGCTATAGTTAGAAATCCTTTAATATATGGGTCATACACATGAGCACCCATGGTTTCCCAGCCCTCAATTCAATGGAAACTTTCCACACACACCCAAAACTTCTCCAAGTTTCCTTCAAGTTGCATTCTATTCATAAGTCAACTCTAGAGGCAGGACCCATGTGAACGTTTTGAACACATGCATTGACTTTTTCTTCTTTCATCCAACTGACCTAAAAAAAAGACATAATGTATTTAAAGATTGATCTCTTCTTTAGCTCTAAAATTCTAGAGTAATCATCTCCCATGCCTTTGGGTGACTCCTTCTTCTTGCATCCAATGTCCACTTCTTTTACTGTGTAACAATACGTAGAAGGAAGTCTATATAAGTCAACCTAGAGGTTTCAATATGTCTTGTCTAGAACATAAAGTATGCCCCTTTGGCTAGAAAGTACTATTAGGCTTGTTGTTTGATTTGCTACTAATTATGACTACAAAGTGCATCGTTGGACTAGAAAATATTTCCTAAAAGGGGACTTATAGGGAAGACTTTCTAAGTTAGCCTAGAAGTTTCAATATCCCCAATCTAGAACATAAATTATGCAAGGTGCATAAGGCACTTTATGGGATGAAACTAGCTCCATGAGCTTGATATGAGAAAATTCATACTTATTTCATTGGCCAAAGCCTAGACAAGTAACTAGGCAAATGGCTAGCTGAGCGAGAACCTACCTAGTTAGGTCTAGTTATCTTAAGGACATCTTCCTTATGTGCATTCACATATGCTCAAAGCTCTAAAAGGCATTTTTATCCTATTTCCAAACAAACTTTAAGAGGCTATAACTTAATTAATTTGATCCAAATTGGACCCAAATATAAACAATGGTTTAACCATAAAAAGGTGAACATTTTGAAAAACAAATTGAATTAATATCAGCCTCTTAGGACATCATTACTAATTGCAATCATTGCACATGTTCCAAGCCATATTTTGAACAAAAGCTATCATAACTTGATCAAATTAGACCAGAATTGAGTTTAGGCTTCAACATCATTTTTAGCATGCCAAGAGTAGCATTTCTAGATACTTTGAAAATTTTGGCGCATTCTACAAAAGTATTAGAATTTTTTACTAGTCCTCAATATCATTTTTAGCAATTTTGGCAATGTCTCTATTATCCTTGATCAGAAGCATAGCTTTTGTACTAGTCCTCGATTCCATTTTTAGAAAATTTGGCAATGCCTTCATCATCCTTAATTAGGATTTTGTTTGGCTTCACAAGTAAGTTCCCACAGTAAAATCTATAGTCTTAAAGCCTCAAAGGCATCAAGTGGACATTTTAGAATCACAATACAAAAACTCATGATATCCTTTTGATGACAACAACTATGGCAATTGGAAATTCAAACTATTGACATAAGAAATTGTAGAACATACTCATTGAGTCAGCGAAAAGACATGAAGATGTAGAATTTACATCAACAACACCTTTCACAATAGATGAATTAAGAGAAATTAGTTAAAAGAAAGCACACTGATTGAAAGACTCAATGGATAATCTAATATTAAAACTTTAACATGAACGAAAACACGATGCAAATTGATGGTGACATGACATGAATGCCACAACATACATAAGCATGCGATCCCTTTGAATTGATGATCCCAATTGTTGGCAATTTCACATGAATGCTGCAACATTCACAAGCATGCAAGACCTTTGAATTGATGAGTATTGAGGTAATAAGAATAATAGAGATCTTGGGATGCCCAAGAATGGTGAGGAATCTCAAGTGTCCTCTCCTAGAAAAACCTATAAAGGAAGATAATTAACTATAAGATCGTGCTCTTGGAAGGTTTGCTTCGATGAGAAATAAGTCCAGCAAGGATAAGGGAAATGATGCAAGGATGAGTGAAGGGATTGAGGGTGAGAGGAATATAAATGATGTGACTGGTTGTGACAAGATTGGTAGAGAAGTGACTGATTGTGAGGGAGAGTGTCTCTTTGAGAGCTTGACATCCCATTTAACAAACATTAAGTAGTAAGAGAACACTGACATGCATTGGGAAAACATGCAAGCAAACATTCTAGGGAAATTTGTATCTTTCCTTGGATTCACCCTAAGGATCTTCTACATGAATTGGGCAAGGGACCAACCCGCTGTCTACGAAAACCACTGTATGTATGTGCTATCCAAAAATGTTCGAAGAGCTTCTTCAGAATGCCCATAGGACAAAAAGCCTTGCCTTGGGAAGTGCTCAATGCTAGAGCAAGGAAGATTTTTTCTAGTCCTAAAAAGGGCAAAGGTTTTTCAAGAGGAGGTAGAGCTTACATAACTTTTAGGTAAGACCCTCTTTGTAAAAGTTCACACTAGTCTATTGAACGATACGATGAAGTGGCTCTATGCTAATGCAATTTTAGGGTATGCGCATTGCCCTCACAACTTTATTACAAGGATGGGCAAGAAATACTTAGATAAAGATGGCAAGTGTTGTTGTCAAGAATGGGACTTGGAATTCCTATGTAGTTTTCCTCATTCTGTCCAACTCATGGAACCTGATTTTTTGCCCCTATCTCTTCCATTAAAAGATCATATTTTTGAGATTTTTCCCTTTTTTGTTTTCCCTCAAATCGAGACACTTTCCTCTCCCCTAGAATAGTCCCTTGGGTTGGAGGCTAAGAAGGTTGCCACATGTGCAACAATCTAGATGAGATAGAAGGTAGTCCATAGGGAAAAAAGGACTAGGGGTTCCTTGGGCTGGTGTGCAGGAGATAAGGTAGTAGAGCATTAGGTACAACAAGTGAAGGAGGCATATGACATTGTCAAGTTGATAGAGCTATCATGAAAAGCCTCAACATGGCTATGGAGGACTACAAACAAGTTGCAGTAGATCGAACAACAACTGCAGTATGATATTACTAATTTGTGGGTCATTTTGTGGATCTATGCAAGGTTTTGCAAAGGGTTTAGTCACAAGAGTACCAATAAAAGTTGCCAGAGGTCTTTTGTAGGTCCACACACCAATAGAAAAATGGTTGGCAGGACCACATAGAGTGGTATGTTGAGCATGTTACAGACTCGGTTGGCTAGTCTATTGACCAGTAAACCAGGTCTATGGGGCTATCTAGACCTATAAATAGGCCCCTTTGTGGCATACACTCATTTCAAGCAATCCCACCTATAGATCATGTACCCAAGTGAGGAGAAGACGAAGATCAAGGGGTATAGATCACCTTCCAAAGTCAAAAGTAGTACCACTTAGTAGTTTAGTCTACAGGTATTTTGGGTCATCCTAAAGCATACAAATGAAATATCTACATCGTATAGAAGAACCGAATTGTGTACATGAAGGATAGCAAAGTACTTCACCTCGAATAGCCATTGAAGTATGATAGGGATCCATGGTGATATAAGAGAGTTCTACCACAGTAGGAGTAGAAAATAGAGTCTAATCCTAGTGCCCTACTTAGCAATTATTTGTTGTAGTTAATGGCACATATTTGACAAGTTTTATACTTGCATTTTTAATCTATATATGAAACTATTTCTCTATAGATATGTGTGTATTCTCTCTCTATCTAAACTGTCCCCATGCATATAAGCACATAGAGTGAATTGGCATTCAAAATCTTCATTCTGAAATCTCAATACTTTCTTTATTATGTGATGTAAGGCTTGTCTATAGAAAAATCTATCCCTTTTCTTTAACATGGTATCATAGCCAAGCATTTGACGATCTTTGGTGTCTTGCATATCAACAACAAAAAGGTGTACTCTACATCAAAAGGTGTTGACCTTGTCGAGGAGGAAGCAACAGTCACATCCAAGTGTGTTGAGCTACACTGGGTTCAATAATAGGGGAAAACACTTCAGGTTATCTACATCCTACCAATGGATCTAGTCTAATCATTCCAAACATTGGTGAGTCTAGGAAACTAGATGGAACCAGGCTATATGGAAAGTGAAGGTTTGTAGTCATCTAGTGGCCAGGTACATCTGGGAGGTGATGGAAGTCACAATGCTAAAACATATTGACATGTTTGACAACATTAAGAATATCTCAATTCTCATAGTATAAAGTCCAGTGGAGATTCAAGAATGCAATCACTCTCTCCACAATTATCACTAGTGACTATAGACTTAATGATATCTCATATCCACAACAATAAGATTTGGCATACAATCATGGAAGATCTTATGAGATATTTATGAAACCAAGAACACTGGGAGAATTGTCATGCTCCAAAATCATCATAAAACCAAGAACACTAGGAGAATCATCATGATCCAAAATCAATTGTTCACTATGATGATGGGGGAAGGAGAGTCATCCCATGACTTCCTGATAAAGATGAAGATTCTTACGTCACAAGGTAACATTGATCAATTGGCCATGTCTCTAGTCAGCTTCTAAAGATCTATTGAGGGTTGGAAACAAGCCTCACCATTGGAGTTATGGAGGATGACCATATTTGAGGAATTGGGCCCATTATTGCTTTAGGAACAAACCTAGATGAAGCTATATGATGGAATTGATGATGGTGCTGATGAAAAGTATCTCATGGACAAAAGCAAGATTGTGAAAGGGAAGCCGCTAAAAAAAGGATGGTAAGAAATTAAATGGTGATGGGGACTCTTGTCATGGGGAGAACAAGAAAAGAAAAAATAAGAGCAAGTGCTTATATTGCAACATGACTAGACATTTGCTAAAGAAGACTACAAGAAGAAAAAGGCTAAGAAAGTAAAGAAGGAGGACCCAATGTCTGACATGATGCCTACCAACGTGGTAAGGGAAGAACTTTTCATAGTGTGAATCCCTGTCCTATTTACAAATGACTCCCATCTGTAAGCACTTTTCTTAGTGATGACTCCCTATCCCTTTGGGTTTAGTTTGTGCTTGCAAAAATGACGCCTTGCTCCCTTGTTTGGTATTTATGTTGGCCGAATGCTCTTGGGTTGATTGGATAGTATCTTGGAAGGTGTTTAGAACCTTTGGAAGCAATGGGACCTTGTTGTGATGAAACAAGTAAGAGAATCATTGGCTTACTTTATTAGCAAGGTATGATTGGTTAGAAGTGCTGGTGCATATGATGTCCTTGGCTGATCAATGCATAGGAGGCTACTTGGCAACAAAACTTGCAAGTATTGCAACATGGATTTCTCTTCAAATCCATGACAAGCTAGTTGTTAGGCACTCTTTTCCCTATCCCATCAGTAAAAACTTTTCTTAGTGATGACTCCCTATCCCTTTGGGTTTAGTTTGTGCTTGCAAAAATGATGCCTTGCTCCCTTTTTGGTATTTATGTTGGCCGAATGCTCTTGGGTTGATTGGATAGTATCTTGGAAGGTGTTTAGAACCTTTGGAAGCAATGGGACCTCGTTGTGATGACACAGGTAAGAGAATCATTGGCTTACTTTATTAGCAAGGTATGATTGGTTGGAAGCACTGGTGCATATGATGTCCTTGGCTAATCAATGCATAGGAGGCTACTTGGCAACAAATCCCGCAAGTATTACAACATGGATTTCTCTTCAAATCCATGACAAGCTAGTTATTAGACACTCTTTTCCCTATCCCATCGGTAAGCACTTTTCTTGGTGATGACCCTCTATCCCTTTGGGTTTAGTTTGTGCTTGCAAAAATGATGCCTTGCTCCCTTGTTTGGTGTTTGTGTTGGCCGAATGCTCTTGGGTTGATTGGATAGTATCTTAGCAGGTGTTTAGAACCTTTGGAAGCAGTAGGACCTCATTGTGATGACGCAAGTAAGAGAATCATTGGCTTACTTTATTAGCAAGGTATGATTGGTTGGAAGAACTGGTGCATATGATGTCCTTGGCTGATCAATGCATAGGAGGCTACTTGCCAACAAAACCCACAAGTATTGCAACATGGATTTCTCTTCAAATCCATGACAAGCTAGTTCTTAGGCACTCTTTTCCCTATCCCATCAGTAAACACTTTTCTTAGTGATGACTTTCTATCCCTTTGGGTTTAGTTTATGCTTGCAAAAATGACACCTTGCTCCCTTGTTTGGTGTTTGTGTTGGCCGAATGCTCTTGGGTTGATTGGATAGTATCTTAGAAGGTGTTTAGAACCTTTGGAAGCAGTGGGACCTCATTGTGATGACACAAGTAAGAGAATCATTGGCTTACTTTATTAGCAAGGTATGATTGGTTGGAAGCACTAGTGCATATGATGTCCTTGGCTGATCAATGCATAGGACGCTACTTGGCAACAAAATGTGCATGTATTGCATATGTTTTCTTGAATATCACTAGGTTCAATGGACACCTATTTCATAAATCAAAGGTCAACTCACATCAATATTTGACATGAAGGACATAGGAGAGCTCCGTTATTTTCTCAATGTAGAAATAAGAAAAGATGACAATGGCATCATGCTCACATAGGGCAAATATACCTATAAAGGTTAGAAGACAACAATGGATTTAAGCTATTTTTTACTAAAAACAAGAAAACTTTGCTTAATGAAGAATAAATTATATGTGATAGGCAAGAAACATGGTTTGCTATACTCATCGGTTATGTTCAACTCATAGGGCATACATTGTAAGGCTTTCATGTGTCAATCTCATAATCATTTCCATTAAGTTGCCTATGAAATAGTTTCCCTTAGGGGCCCGCTTTTACAAACCATGCAATGCCAAGGGCTTCACATTAGATCCCTTCTCATGTAACATTCTCTAAATAACATTACTTTATGTTTGACTAAAGTAAAATTTGCTCTCTATCATCGACTATATCTATGCCATTCTTTATGCATGTCCTCTTTTACATAATCCATGCTTTCTTGATACTTGAGTAAGAGACTAGAATGTTTTGAAGATTGAGCATTGTCGTAGAAAAGAAGTAGGCCATGTTCATAGGTATATGTACCACAAACTTAGTGAAAATTCTTTTGCATTGCATGTCTATATCATATGATTGAGGCCAAAAATCGTTGGTCGACATCTATTGATACCTTTTGAAGTTTGTATGTGTCACTTGTACGTCCAAGTTATCTTAGAGTTGCACAATTCAATGAAGCTCTTTTTCTTTTTAAAAAAGAGCTTGCTTTTTCTTGGTGGTCTAGGGGCCGAGTGTTGAAGCATAAGTGCAATTTGAGCAATTTGAAAGTGTATCGATATAGGTGGGGGATGATACTGCATATTAAGGATGCTCACGTAAGAGGAAATTCAAATTTTATTGGGAAGAGTGTATAATGAGCCTTGCTTTTAATGTATGATTGAATAAAGTTTGAGGTTATAAATATACTCTCAATCATTATGATTGAACAAGCCTTAAATCTAGAAAAACAAGTGTGTTTTGACAAGGGGTCAAAAAATACACAACCTTTTGTACTAATGAGCTTGCCCTAGTGCACATGCAGACACTTAAGATGACATAAGTTTATGCTCTTGTTTATAATTTGCACTCTCTTGGTACTTTATTATTGGGGATGGCAATTGGCCAAGTTGAGCCTAGTTGGCCAAGGACGTGGCAACAAGATTGCACAATTTGTGGAAAGCAAGCTCCATGAGCTCAAATGGGAAGGCACGATCTCTTTGTTTTGTTTGGATGGGATGGTAGTTTAGATCGGCCACACATAGATTACATTTGCATAGATGGTCGAGGGACCTCGATAAGCTCCTTTCTGGTGAGGACTCAGGACTCAGTTTCGGCCTTAGTGCCCACCGCATTCCCTTCACATTGAGTTCACAAGATTGAAAGCAAAGGGAAGTTGACGTAGATTTTAAGATGTTCAAGTGGGGGGAAAAAGCCTGCACAAGAGTTAGGGCATAACTATTATAACTAACACTAATTAATTGGGCAATTCAAACTTTCAAAGCATGTATAATTGATACACTAGTTCCATAAAGAAATTGTGGTACGAGCACTAATGACGAGATTTATGTCGAGTTTAGCCATTAATGAGGGGACAATCTAATTTAAGACAAGTGCTGACAGTGAGAGTGTAAGGCTTAATATGGGGGATTAAAGACCGCGATTAGCGCTAACATGACGTTAGGTCTAATTAGAGAGCAGCATCCGTAATTAGAGTTAAGACAAAATTAAGGTGTAATAAGGGATGGCAGGGATAAGCTCTAATTAATGATTAGAGTCTGCAATTAAGATTAAGGTGTAATTAGGGGAACTGCGAAGGGCTGGGATTTAGGGAAAGCTACTGGGATCTCGCGGGGCAGAGTGGAGACCGAGGGGTAATGAGAGGGACTGAAGGTCTGGGACCGATGAGGAAAAGGGTGTTTCGTCGTCTTCGTTAGAAAGCAAAATGGTGCAGCAACAGAAGCAGGAGCAGCACAAGTGCAGACGAGCTCTCGCCGAGCTTCCATGGCGGCCTCCGATCGCCTCATTTGAGCCTCCTCCCCTCAATCTATGTTCCCCCCCATCTTCTCCTTCTCCCTAGCTCCCTTTCGATCTGAACATTTCGCCTCCTCGCTCTTCCTCCCCCCAGAAATCTTCGCTTTTCCTCTGCCTTAGCTCCTCGCGCACGCTTGCCAAAGCTCCCACACCATAGCTTCTCTGCACCCTGGCGATCCGCTTCCTGCGCCGCCGCGGAGAGTTTTCCGCTCCGATTTGCGGCACTTGCCTCCCTCCTAGACGATTCGGCGTCGCTTTTGCGAAATTAGGCCCCTTCCTTCCCTGCGGAATTTCGCCCCGTGGTTAGGCCTGCGTTTTTCGCGGACGGCCTCCCCTCCCCCCCCTTTTCATGCTCTCGACTTTTTCTTCTGGTTCAGGGCTTTCTGCACCACGGTAGTCCTGTCGGCATGCTTCTTGGAGCTTTGGAGAGCAATGGGATGCACCAGTAGCAGCTTGAACAGCAGGCGTGGCCGTGTCCGGAGGGACCTCAGGCGAAGCAAAAACGGGCAAAGGCAGGCCATCTGCGTTGTGGGCAGCCGGTTGACTCAAAGGGCTCGGTTTCCTCAGGAAAGGAGCAAGAATCGTGTGCGATCCTGGAGCCCCGAAGAGGCAGGAGGGCTGTGCGACGAGGCGGTCTTGATTTTGGAGAGCGACTACTCGTGGAGTGTGATTGAGAAGGATTTCGCGAGCCCAGTTGTGGATGGGAAGCAAACATCCGAAGGGTTGAGCGATTCAGGAGCCTACTCTGAGGTGGGGGAAGAGAGGGAAGAAGACGGAGATGGAGAGGAGGAGCGACGACAGGAGCGAGAAGGGGCAGCGGCGTTGCTGGCGGGAGCGAGCAGAATGCAGCCCTTTCTGCCGCGGCTGCACTTGCTGGAGAGTCCGGCGATACTATGTACGGAGCAGGAGAGGAGGTTGCGGTGCGTGAATTTGGAGGTTCCGGCAGGGATGATAGATCTGAATTCCGACTATTCGGATGACGAAGGCGAAGGATTCGAGTTCGCGAAGGTGGAGGGAAGCCTGGCGAGCTGCAATTCGGAGCGAGGAGGAACGATGACAACGCCGGTACTAGCCGGAAGTTTGTCGAGCCCCAACAGCGAGGTTTCGGCGATCGATGCATCGTTTTCTGAAAATTGGGAGCGATCGCAGGACTGCTCCATCTCGGAGCCGGAGCTCGAGGTGCTCATCCGCACAGATTTGGAAGAATTGCCGTCAAGAGATGCTTTGAATTCGTTGCCGTCCCCTGGTTCCGGCGATATCTCCCCTTGTGCCCCTGTTCTCGAATCCTTCGATCAATCTTTCCGAGGTTCATCCCTGTCTGATGATTCTCTCTTCTCCCCCTCCGCTCAGCCCTCTCTCCCCAATGGATACTTCCCAGGTTTTGCGACATACCCTCTTCTTGCCTGTAGCTCATCATCCCTGTCCAGTGCCTCCTTCTCCGAGTCCACCCCAGGTTACTCACCCAGAAATGACTCGGTTGGAGATCCTCTGGATGACCCTTGTCGAATTGGGGACTTCCCCTTAACCCCTTGGGCGCGGCCTACGAACTGGGATCGTGGAACAGCAAAGTGGGACTCTTCGTGCCCTCTCGATTCAGGAGTCTATGACTGGGGTCAACCTTCACCCTCGGATTCTCCACTCGCTGATTGCACATTTCATTGTGGAGCGTTGATTCCAGGCTTGCCCAACGATCTAGCACAGCTTTGCCTCATGCGCGTTCCCTTCATCAAGTACGATCCCTCCTTCCGAATGGTCTGCAGACAGTGGAGGGCAGTTCTTTCTTCTGAAGAATTTTTCAAAACGAGAAAGGCCCTTGGGATTCACGAAGCCCATATTTCTTTTGTTGTGCATGGGAATAGAGTGCAAGTGTTTAGCTTGCAGACTTACGAATGGTTTTGCCTCCCTCCTCTACCTCGAGATGATGGAAATATTTCTCCGGGCTGGAGGGTTTCTCCTGAGTGGGAGTCATCTCCCATTGGAGTCTCATCTGACGTTGGAGCGTCGTCTGATTGGGGCATTGATCCATATGACTGGTGGCAGCTTGACACAGTTGCGGTTTCAGATGGGATAATATACGTAATTGGTGGTGATCGGGCAGAAATCCATTCTTTTACTCGACCTAGCAAACCCACCAGTAGAGTTCACAAATATGACTTTTGCAGGAATAAGTGGATCGCAGTTTCACCTATGCTAGTGCCCCGCTCCCATGCAGCTGCGGTCTCTCTTGGTAAGTTCATTTATGTAGCAGGGGGAAGTGAAGACCGAGATGAAGGAGCTTCTGCAGAGGTGTATGATTGTGACAAGAATCTGTGGAGTGTTATTCCCAGTATGA
Source organism: Dipteris shenzhenensis (assembly GCF_047967505.1). Classification (NCBI taxonomy): domain Eukaryota; kingdom Viridiplantae; phylum Streptophyta; class Polypodiopsida; order Gleicheniales; family Dipteridaceae; genus Dipteris; species Dipteris shenzhenensis. The sequence continues at coordinate 42,773,419 of NC_141608.1, read as the reverse complement.
ATACATCAATGAGAATGTGCGTGGGCTTGGAGCACAATGGATGTTTCTGCGTGAAGGGAGAAAACACTGGTCCAGGAAGTCATGTTGAGGGAGAGATTTACAATTTAGTGATTGGTAGATGGGACAAGATGACTTCAGGCATGAGGAGGGGGCTCGAGCGAGGTCCTGTGGCATCTGCCAGTTCAAATCTATTTGTGGCAGACTGGAAGGATTCTCTGCTCAAGATGTATGATCCTGAGCAGGATTCTTGGTTAGTGCTATCCAAGCTTCCAGCTCGAATCAGCCGGTTGATTGGTTATTCTAATAGGTTGTATGGATTGACTGGAAAAATAAAAGTAGATCCATACAACCATCATGTCATCTCAGATGCACCTGCTGAGGTTTGGAGGCTCGATCTGGGAAGAGTCATAAGAGATCAAGCTCCTGCTGGCAGATGTATGTTGGGGCTAGATGCTGGGAAGGCCAACGGACCACGACTGGTTCAAAGGGAGCAGTGGGGAGGATTATTGCAAGCAGGTGCAGAATCAACATCATCTCAAAGAGAGAGAGGATCTGGATTGCCGACTGATTTGCTTGAGGAGTCTAAGAATGGGGGCCCTGGAAACCCCTCAACGCAGACGAGTGGTAACTATGTGTGGGAGTGCTTGTGGAGGGATCCAAAGCAGATGGTCAAAACTGGAGGCCTAGCATGGGTCCCATGTATTGCTCATTGTACCTCGTTTGAAGATTAGATGCATGTGAACTCATTTGTATACACAGCTTCCTCAATACTACTTTGTCTTTATAAAGTCTTGTACCTTTTCATTACAACATACCTGAGGCTGCAGATATGGACTGAATAATGAGGCTGAAGATTTGGCAGTTAGGACCATACGATCAGGCAGGGTCTTCCATCTAAAGGCAATACAGCTAGCACTCATTTATGCCAAGGAACCTCTGAAGTTCGTGCATGCCAAATTGTTATTTACGGCTCTTGTTTGGTTCTTTATACAATGGACATTGAAACATTCTGAGAACTCTCAGCGTAGCTGTATCTGATTTTCACAAGCAACAGTGGATGTATATTTTGTTGCCCATCCAGATGGGGAGATCCTTTTCAGATGTATAACAATACCAGCTTCTGCAATGGCTAAGTTTTCACTGGTCCCATCTCTTTGGATACTTAGATCAGGCATCTGAAGTGGAACCTGTGTTAGCACGCACTGTAAAGCAATGATCTGAGGTTTCTTTTTCTAGTGTTTAGCGGCATATGATATGAATGAGCTTGCTTCAACATTGTATGTCAAGGCAAGTCTGAGCTGTATTTTAAAAAAAGATAAGGCCCTTAAATTTCAGAATGGAGATGGCAAAAGTTATTTTGAACTTCTATTTTGAGTAGTCATAACTGATTAACCCAAATTATCAGTGTCGGTAAGGATACAAGAGGGCCCTGGGTTGGCTGGTGTTCAGGAGTCGGATGCTTTTAGATTACTTGGAAAGCATGAAAAGATGACGTGTATCGTCAAGTAGAAAATTCGAATCGTATTGGGTAAGGACATCATCAGGGATCTCATGTAGTCCAGCCATGTATGACAAAGTTCAGTGTAAAGGGGTATTTGTGAAGGCAATACCACAGGAGGTGGTAAATTGGGATTTGGGCTCTCCCATCTTAAATTTCCCCTCCTGATAACACTCAAATTGGAATGGATCTAATGGCTGTGGTTCAAGCTGTCTTTGTCTCTTGAAGTTTTTATGGAGGGGAGACTGGTAATTTTGGGCTGCGTGAAACATCAATCAAGAGTCAACCTTTCGGTAACAGAAATTGAGAGGTGATGGGTAATAGGAGGAGGTTCAACCTTACGAGTGACTATCATGAGATTGAAACTGCACAATGTTGTATTTTTAGAGGATGAGTTTGGACAAGTGCCTGGACGCATCTAGGTATATGCTTCTGCCGTATTAGTGGACATGCAAATTCACCTTGTGAAGTTTTTGTCCATTTTGTGGCCTGCTGATCTTTCTATCTTAAGTGGTGCGTTGCCCTATCAGCTAGATTCGGATGCTTGTTTGGGAGAGACTAAAATGAAATCATTTAGTGTAGCTTGAATGAAGAGATTTTGGACTACCTTTTGATTAGCCTTCTCCTTATAGTGCTAGCCTTCGTCATGATGGATGCTCAAGTATGTGGGTGCGGATTTGTATGTGTGAGAGCATATGTTTATACTATGGTCTACACCCACTGTGGGGTGCTGATGATGTCAGTAGGGATGTCATAGTAGCTAAGTCCCTGCTATGCGTGATGGAGTTTATGGATTTCAACCTTATGAGTGACTATCATGAGATTGAAAGTGCTTTATGTTGTGTTTTTAGAGGATGAGTTTAGACAAGTGCCTGGACTCATCTAGGTATATATTTGATGGAATATGCTAGTGTTAATAAGTCTGATGGTGGAGTGCATAAGAAATGGTGCATTTGTATACCACATTAAACACCTTCTTATCTTGCACTAATATGCCATGTTTAAGAATCAAATATTCAAGCAGTGTGAACATGTCTTATATAGGTACTAGTTCGAGACTGAAAAACATTTGTCTTTAAGCTTAATTTAAACATTTTTTTATGGTAAATATTAGACAATAAGCTCTGATGGATGGTTAATGGAGGGGCACCTACTTCCATTGATAGGCAGTCCTATATATGAGCTACTCATTTGTAAGCATGGGTCCAGTGATATCACCCGTACATCTGAACTCTCCATAATGTAGGCATATTAAGTCCACTTGGAAGCGGGAGAAGTGAACCATTCTGACAGTTTTTAGAGGCTCACTGTTTGTTATCTTCCCTTCAGAGCGCTTTAAGCCTCATTTCGTTGTAGAAGAGAGACTATGCGGATTGTACTAGTCTGTCTGTCGCTGCTCAAGATTGTTGTATCCTGTCTACTATTGTAACCTTTCCTTCCTCAAACTTTGTGCTTAAATATTTCATTGGTCTTTTGCACTCTAACTAGTTTCTTTCGCCTTAGCAGTCAATTTTGAACAGTACAGTGAGTGTAATTTTGGGATGTTGATTCTTGTCCCATAATTATGCCAACCAATGCTTTGGTGTACTGATGGCTCATTCACTAGCCAAGCAGGCGCGAGTGGGCTCAATCATTGTCTTGTTTTTGCTGGCTATTTGATGTGACTAAATATTTCCTAAAGGGCATTTTAATATCAATCATGCTTGGTTTTATTAGTTCTCTGCATTTAAATCAAGGTCGTTTTCATTTTATGTTGTTTATCGTGTAATATTAATCATGCTCTCTCTTATGGCCAAGGGGAACTATCCAGCTTTGGTGGTACAAATCCTTGGGCAAATAGAACATTTTCATTAGAAAAGCATGCTTTTTTTTTTTGGGGGGGGGGGGGGGTTCTCAATGAATGTGGTCTTCAAATCCATAGTTAACGCTAATCATAGTTAACATGTTTCGACAAGAACACACAATGCAAAGGTGAACTACAACACGACTATTGAAGGTCCTAGACATGAAAGATAAAAGAAAGATTGTAGGTGATCCGACCACCTTGGTTTGGGAACAATAGAACAGAATCCTTGTTAAATTAGACGAGTATGAACAAGGAAGTTGACCACAAGACATTGAGGCATTTTTAAAGACACTTACATAGAAAGGGGAGTCAACAAACAAATTCCAAATCCATTTGTATTTACCATCCCAATAGACTCTCTATTTAGAGATTATCCTTTTTAAAGAGAAGCTTGATCTCATCCAATCATGTCTTCAGACATAATTAGTTGCCCTTGCAAATTGTGGCTTCTATTCAAGACTAACAATTTGGAATGCATCCGAGGGGAGTGTGAAGGAGTGTCTTCTAAGAGGAGCTTGGAGGAGAGTCTTCTTTGTCTTCAAGTTTATACTATCTTTTTATGTTGGCCACGAGTTAATTGGCCAATCGTGTTTTGAGGAGCCAAGTGAGATCCAAGCGGCAAGGTCCCTAGTGGCAAGGACATGGAGGAGCTTGCTACGCAGGTGCACTAATAGGCAGCAACGGTTTAGAGAAGTCGTATGGAATTGAGTAGCCCTCGGGGCAAATGTAGAAGGCGATTCATGGAGTCGAGTAGTCTAGACGGTCATAGAAGTATTTAAGTAGGAAAGATGAAGTAGAACGGGTTCCATCAAGTGTCTAGTGTTGAGCAATAGAGTCCTAGATCAAGTCGAGCCACGTTGCTCTTAACTAAAAGAGTAGTGCCTCAAGCCGAGGCGATTATGTGAGCAAGAGTCGTAGATCAGGTCGAGCCACGTTGCACTTAATTGAAAGTGTAGTGCCTCAAGTTGAGGTATGTGAATCACTGCACCATCTTTGTTGCATGAGCATTCTCACAACTAATGGTTGGTTGTAATAGGCTCCAAAAGCTTGGGCATGACGATTCTCAAAGTTAGTATGGCAAGAATCGCACTCTGGATGTCAACCAAGTGACACAAGACACCAAGCCTAAGGACGGGCGTCCACCAAGACTTGATCAATGCCGGGGACAAAGGGAAAAACCAAGGACCACCATTGATCAGATGCTACTTCTATGGAGAGCATGGACACACTAAAGTAGAATGCAAGTTATGGTTGGAGCTGCTCAAGAGCAATGCAGAAAGAAGGGAGATTGATCCCTAATTGGCAAGTAAAACTGGTAGAGGTAGCAGTTTCGGTGGATGCCAATCTAGTAACCTGGTCTCAGGGACCATTGCCTCAAATCAATTAGAAGGAGAAGAAGCAAGTGGCATCCAAGTTAGCCAAGGAGCTAAAAGGCAAGGTCCCTACAATTGATCTACCACTCAAGCAAAATCTGGTTCTGTAGTCGACCTAGTCAGGTGAAGTTTTGTCCAAGTCAAGTCATCCCGATGACCAAGCCCAAAATGACCTAGGCATGGGAAACGTTTTGTACATGAAGGTAAGTCTCACACAGTGGCTGGACTACTATAACCTGCTTCGTATTGTCGAGAATTTCTTCTTGAGTAGCTCAAAGTTGAGCAGAAGCCACCTCCAATAATGGATTTGCTCGTCACCATTCTATTCATGATACCTCGAGGGGTCATAGATGGTTACTATAGCCAAGATCAAGAAGCAAAACATGCTAGATATTATCGTGGATGGTGACTCAACTAAATATTATCTCAAAAACCATAGTCAAATGGTTGAAACTTAAGAATTTTAAGACTTCCCCATTCTGAGTGCACATGGTAGACTAGAGGCATGGAGCCCAAAGGCTCTTGGATGTGGTTATCATAATTTTCGCAGTGCATTACACAGTGAGTCTAATTGTCATTACTATGGAGATGAATGCCTATCCATTGTCATTGCCTAGAAACTTGGTGGAAAATTGCCAAAGTATTACATGATTGGTGTTAAGATGATGACAATCATGTTTGGGAATATTGAAGTGGGAATCCTAACCAATCCAAGCAAAGTACCGAGCAACTATGTCGACCCAAAGACTTGGAACTAGATGATTAGTTTCCCCAGGATGTAGAGTCTCCTCTAATGGACATGCAAGTTGTCCATGTGGGAGAAATAGATCTATTCTAAGTAGCTGCCTAACTTAAACAGAAGATCAAAGCAAAGATGAGCAGAAATAATGTGCCCTGGCTTTTAATGAGGGTATGACTAGGGAGCGACAACTAGCAAAGCCAAGAACAACCATTGCTTGGTTTGGTTCTGTTAGCTTGGTTCCAGAATTGACCCAGGAGCTAAATCTAGGAACCACGGAGGAACCACACACAGTCTTGGTAAGTAATAATGTGTGGGTCATCAAAGCCATGCTGTGAAGACTCTTTTTCCACAATATACTTGGAGCTACACATATTCACAAGGTGTCCCACCAGAATATGTAAACCTTGGATTCCATTGGTTTTGAATGCTAAGCCGTTTCGTCAACAACGATATAGGATAAATCCAAATTATGCCAAGCAAGTCAAAAGCGAACTCCGTCAACTAATTCGAGTACTAGGCTTCATTTATGTAATCGATAGGAGAAATTGTTTATTTCCAATTGTGTTGGTGCCCAAGAAGAATGGGAAGCTTTGAGTATGTGTTGATTACAAGAAGTTTAATGTCCTAAGAGTGCCAGATCCGATCCCAATCCCTTTTACTGATGGTATTGTAGACCAAATTGCAGGATATGAGACGTACTCATTTATGGATGGTTACATTGGTGGGTAATATCAAATCTTGTTAGCACTCAAGTACCAATAGATGATTGCATTATCATGCAATGGGGTGCATATGCCTAGAAAGTTGTGCCATTAGGTTTACGTAATGCACCATCAACATTTCAAAGGTTCATGCTTGAAACCTTCAAGGAGTACTTCACTGAGTCTATTTCTATCTACTTGGTTGATTTTGGTGTGTACTCGGCAACCTCAGTGCATCTTGCTTGTATTGAAAAAGTTTTTTCCAGATGCAAATAGGAAGGGATCTCTGTGAACCCAATCAAGTGTGTCTTTTGTGTGAGGATTGGCACATTTCTTAGACGTGTGATTTCCAAGGAGGGTATTTATATCGAGCCATGAAAGCTTTGAGCAATTGAACAAATGCCAGAGCTCGAGAATCTGACACAACTCAGATCATTTGTTGGGTTCATCAGCTTCTATAGGAGGTTTGTGAAGGACATTTTTGAGATTGTAGCTCCTCTCTATGATATGACTTAAAAAGGATACCAGGCACCAGTGGGCCAAGGAGTTGTCTACAACATTTTAGACACTTTAGGAACGTGCAGCCAAGACACCGATTTTGAGGCTGAGGCAAACCACGTGAGACGTGATTTACCATATCTGTGTTGATGCATCAGGGTATGCGATTGGTAGTATCTTGGCATAGCCAGATGGTAGACTGGATGATCAACTCTATTACACGAGTTGGCTCATGACACCACCTGATTGCAATTACAACAATACCAATTGAGAAGATCTTGAGATGGTTTATAGTGTCCAAAAATTCAGGCACTATCTGATTGGTAATCCTTTTGTCTTTTACATTGATCACCAAGATTTATTGTATCTGATCAACATGACAATCATCAAAGGATGATTGGTATCGTGGATGTTGCTATTGCACGTGTAGACTACCTTTCACGTTTACTTACCTCGGGTCAAAAACCCAAGAAGTCACCACCAAGCTCCCAAATGCTTAGTTGTTTGTTGTGGATCTTGTTAAAATTGAGTACGATGAGATGCTTATGTACCTATCAAAGGTCACATTTCTTGAGCATCATGTAGCTAGATTTGAAGGCTTAGAAATATAGCTTGACTAGAGGATAGCTATATCACATGGGAGAAGATGTAATCTTGCAATGTTGGGTGCTACCCCATAAATAGGATGCTGTGTTATACGAGAAACATGTTGAGATTACAACATGAAAAGTTTTGCAAGTAACTTTGTGGTGTACTCTTTTTGAGATGCACATGTTCGGTGTGTGGAATGTGATGTATGCCAAAGAACATGTCTCTTGCTACCACAACACCATATGCCACTTCAACTAAGCCTACCATGGAAAGCATTCTAGAGATGGGGCTTGGATTATATTGGTCCCTTCAAGGATGTTGCTCAATTCACACAAAACAAGTTCAGTATAGTAGCTACTAGTTATGCTACCACATGGGTAGAAGCTAAGGCACTATGAGACAACTCAACTCAAAGTACCATCGAGTTCATTTATGAATTAAACATCTAAAGTATGGTTGTACAATTAAGTTTGTCACATGACCAAGGAATACATTTCATGAATGACCTGTTTGCAAGCTTGACAATCGAGTTCAAGGTTATGCGTTGAGTGAAAACCAATTATTATCCTTGGTGTAATGGCCAAGCCGTGAGTCAACCAGCAATGTGCTCAAGTCTATTCTCACTAAGGTGGTGAGCATTCATCATCAAGATTGGGACATTAACTTGGGTGTTACATTATATGCATCTCGTGTAGTATACAAGGAAACCTTGAATTTGATCCATTCAACTTGGCATTTGGTTTGGAGGTTGTGGTCCCTTTGGAATTCCTTGTCTCCAAGTGGCGGGTAGCACAGCATCACCTTATTGAACCAAAGGCAATCAATAAATGACTACAACACCATGTAGAGATCAATGACTTGAGAATTGAAGTAGCTTGGTCACAACAAGTGATTCAATAGAGAAGAAAAGCTTGCATGAATGGCACATTCTACCGGAGAACTTAAAGAAAGAAATTCTTGTTCTATTGGATAGTGCCAAAGTTGGGGCCCCACAAATCTTTATTGGAATAGACCTTAGATGTTGGAAAGACAATTTACTTGTTGTCACATTGTTGGCTCTTTCCCATGGCTTCCACAGGAAGAGCATGGTTTTCTCATTATGCAGGGTTCTGAGGCTTTTTATCACCTACAGATATATCGAGGTTGTCGTTTGTAGTATACGTCTAGCTTAGGACCTCGAGTCATATTCTGGTGAGAGACGTAGGCTTAAGTGTGGTAAGCAAACATAGTGCATGCATGTGTAAAAGGAACGTGTATCATCATGGTTGAGGTAATGAAGGCTTTCGCCTTCATTGGAGGTTGAGGCGTTTAGGAGGAGTTTAAGGGTTAGAGGGAAGTTCAAGGTTTAGAAGAACGTTCCAAGGTTTAGAAGGAGATCCAAGGTTTAGAAGGAGGTTCCAAGGTTTAGAGAGAGTTCCAGAGTTTAGAAGAGGTTCCAGAGTTTAAAAGAGGTTCTAGAGTTTAGAAGAGATTCCAAGGTTAGAAGGAGGATCCAAGGTTCAGGGTAGAGTACATGGTGGAGAACTCGTCTCCCTCGTAAATTGTGGAGGTTAAGGGTTGAGGAACTAAGGGTTTAGGGGGAGCATAGGAGTGGGAGAGGAAGAAGGTGTAAGAGCATGGGGGAAAGAAGAGAGAGGAGGGAGGAGGAGGAGGAGGGAGAAGGAGGAGGAGGAGGAGGAGGAGGAGGAGAAGAAGAGAGGAGGAGGAGGGAGGAGGAGAGGGAGAGGATGGGTTGCAAGGTTGGAGGAGAGGGGAGGAGGAATTACAAGGTTAGGACATGCTTTTGGACATGGAGTACAAGGAAGCATGGACACTTGAGACAATTGCTTGGAATACCAAAGTAGAACTCAACACAATGCCCCAAAGAGTGTGGGCTTCATTCCATTATGGGGTATTTATACAAGTTGGAGAGCTTCTCTCTCTGCATGTAGGAATTGTAAGACATTCTCTCTCTGCATGTAGAACTTGCATATAGAAGTTGCATGTAGAAGTTGCAAGTTGCATGTAGGAGTTGCATGTAGAACATGCATGTAGGAGTTGCATGTAGAACTTGCATGTAGAACATGCATGTAGGAGTTGCATGTAGAACTCGCATGTAGAACTTGCATGTAGGACTTGCATGTAGAACTTGCATGTAGAACTTCCATGTAGGAGTTGCATGTAGAACTCACATGTAGGAGTTGCATGTAGAACTCGCATGTTGCATGTAGGAATCATATGTAGAACTTGCATGTAGAACATGCAAGTTGGATTTCTAAGAGGGATTTTATTCCTAGCCTTATGCAAGTATAAGCGGAGCTTTGCCGCTACTCTGCACACACATTCTGTACTACCTAAGTCCATGTTGGCACAAAGACAACATACTCCCGGATCCATTTGATTACCCGTGCTCGGGTTATGGCTTGTTTTAATTTCGGAGTTGGGATGCCATGTGCGTAACCCAGTGGCTCTTGAGCTTGTGGCATGCGAGTCATTCCTGCTGTAATGCTTTTGCACCATACCATTTGTGGTCTATAGTCAGGAAGTTTATCTCCTCTTTGTTGAGATATAGAGCTCCACTCGTGATATGTCAGGGTGATCGTTGTGCATTTATGTCACCGACTTGTTAGCTGCAGATGTGGTTGGTACATCGCCCATGAATAATAGCTGGATGACAGCTATCTTTATGTACTCTAGTTAGTGGCTCAGTTAGTATGCCACCTAGGTTAGCTGAGTTTGGTTTGAGATCCACATATAGGGTTTACCTATTCCTTTTGTACTTAAAGACTTCTTTTGGCTTTCACAACTAAGAAGAGGAAAATTGTTTTCAGCCTCCGCCTTTGTGTGTATTCCCCCATTATGTATGTGATAAAGCTGGAAGTGAGACTCCTTCCTTCTCTCCCACTCTCTTCACATGGTATCGGAGCGTGGTAAGGAGCTCAAGAAAGCAAACCAAGTTCACGGTGTCATAGTAAGAGGATCAGAGTTGCTTTCCTTTTTTTTTGAGTTTGGGAGAAAATCTTGAGAGTGCTCTCAACGGAAGCAAGAACGGAAGAGGGAGAGAGAGAAACAGAGAGCCACACAAGTTTTGGTGGGTGCAGAACCACCTAATCTTCTTTTTCATTCATTTATATATGTGTTTGAGTATTGTACATAACCAGGGTAAAGGCACAGTGACCTTTAACCCCCACAACCTCCCACTTAAAGGACAATGTGCCTTTAAGGGAGAACAACCATGGGCATACTATCCAATGGCCATCAATACACGACAATACTCAAACCGCTGACTAGGTAGACTCTTCCTCAGCATATCTGCAGGGTTATCATCTGTATGAACCTTGACAAGCTCTATGCGCTTGTCCTCAAGTACCTCCCTGATGAAATGGTACCTGACCTCAATGTGTTTGGTCTTTGCATGAAAGACCGGATTCCGTGCTAGTTGAATAGCACTCATGGAATCACTATGCAATGTCGGTACACCTCTATGAATCCCCAAATCTTCCACTAGCTGATTAAGCCATATAGCCTCCTTGCAACCCTCTGTGGCTCCAACATACTCAGCCTCTGTGGTAGACAAAGCAACACACTTCTGTACGCGAGACATCCACAACACTGCACCACCTGCAAAGGTGAACACATAACCAGAAGTGGATCTCCTACTATCCACATGCCCTACATAGTCTGAATCTGTGTACCCAAGTACATGCATGTCTCCTTTACCAAAGCAGATGCACATCTCCTTGGTACCCTTCATGTACCTCATGATGCACTTAACTGCCTCCAATGCCTCTTTCCTGGATTAGCCATATACCAGCTAACAACTCCCACTGCAAATGCAATGTCAGGACTAGTAGCAATCATAGCATACATAAGACTCCCAACTGCTGATGTATAAGGAACCTTGGCCATCATGGCCCTTTCCTCATCTAATTTGGGACTATCTATATGACTCAGTTTCACATATGGAGGCAATGGAGTACTCACTGCCTTCCCCCCCTCCATATTGAAATGCTGCAATACTTTTGTAACATACTCTTTTTGTGAAAGCCAAAGGAGTTTCCTACTCCGATCACGCGTGATGCGCATACCAAGAATATGACCTGCAAGTCCCAAATCCTTCATATCAAAGGCCTCATGCAACTTGGCCTTTAATGCATCTAGCTCATAAGTATTCTTGCTAGCCAATAGCATATCATCCACATATAATGCCAGGATTATCAGGCTATTATCCTTAGCCCTTTTAGTGTAGAGGCAGTGATCAATTTCACTCCTTCTAAAACCCTGGGACCGAATGAAAGCATCAAACTTCTGATACCATTCTCTAGGCGCTTTCTTAAGACCATAGAGACTCTTCTTCAGCTTGCAAACTAAATGCTCTTTGCCCTTTTCTTCAAAGCCTTCCGGCTGCACCATGTAAATTTTCTCATTCAAATCCCCATTCAAGAAAGCTGTCTTGACATCCATCTGCATAAGCTCCATATCCTCTACTACCACTAGTCCAAGCATGCATCTAAGTGTGGTCATCTTCACAACGGGAGAGAATATCTCATCAAAGTCCACACCCTTCTCTTGCTTGAACCCTTTAGGAACCAAACGGGCCTTGTACCTAGGCACATCATCACCTGTGACCTTCATTTTGTAGACCCATTTACATGGCAATGCTTTCTTTCCATGTGGCAAAGAAACCAAGTCCCAAGTCTTATTCTTCATAAGTAAACTCATCTCTGATTGCATAGCATACTCCCACTTGCGTTGATCCTCGCGCATCATAGCCTCTTTGTAGCAAGAAGGCTCCCCGCAATCAATAATCATCACATAGTCTACTCTTGGAATAAACCTATCAGGCAGTCTAGACACTCTAGATGATCTTCTCAAGGGCATTTCAGCTTGCTGTCCCACCTGCATATCAGCCACATTTGGCTCATCATTTCCACCAATAGATGATCCATCATCTACCCTTGATTGTATACTTGTGGGAGTACTTGGTGGTACCATTTCGTGCACATTTGGTGCATGGACAGCTTGCTGTCTATCAACATATGCAGGTGGATTCACATCTTGGAAAGTGATTCTCCTCATTTCCACATCCCTCATGGGTGCCTTACGCATCTTCTTCTCATTGAAGACCACATCATGGCTGCATATGATCTTGTTTGCTTCTGGATCCCAGAGACGATAGCCCATCTCTCCACTTTCACCATAACCCAGAAAGATGCATTTCCTAGACTTAGGATCTAGCTTCTTTCGAAGCTCTTTTGGCACATGTGCATATGCCTCACACCCAAATATACGCAAGTGAGAGTAAGAGGGCTTCTTGCCACTCCATGCCTCTTCAGGAATACCACCATCCAAACTCTTACTAGGTGATCCATTGATCACATGCACTGCAGTCTTCATTGCCTTAGCCCAAAAACCACCAGAAAGACTTGCATTCGAAAGCATGCATTGCAACCTTTCTTGAATGGTACGGTTCATCTTTGCTGCAACTGGATTTTGCTCTGGAGTACGAGGGGATGTGAGCTCCGTCTTAATCCCATGTGTATCATAGAAATGCTGAAAGTCATGAGAGAGATACTCTCCACCATTGTCAGTCGGTAGGCATTTAAGCGTTCTACCTGACTGATTCTCAACCAAGGCCAGCCATTTCTGAAATACCTGGAACACATCACTCTTCCGAGCTATAGCATAAGCCCACATTTTCCTAGTTGCATCATCAATGAATGTCACATAGTATTCATCCCCGCCTAATGACCGTGTAGGCATGGGACCACATACGTCTGAATGCACCAAATCAAGTATTTCAAACTCTTTCTTTCCCCTTCTTTTATGGGCTGATTTAATCTGCTTCCCATAGAGACAATGCTCACAAAATTCAAAATCAGAGAAACTCAAATGCGGTACATAACCCAAACGGCATAAGAGTTTCATTCCATTTTGCTCATGTGCCCCAACCTGCAATGCCACAAAGAAGTGCTTGGCTGCTCGGTTATTGCAACAACATGATCAAATACCCCTGATACATGTAAGGGATACAAAGTCCCACACTTGGCACCCCTGGCCAAAAGCATAGAGCCCTTCTGAATTTTCCAACTCTAAAAGCCAAAAGTGGTGTGAAAACCAACATTATCTAGCTGACCCACTGAAATAAGACTCTTGGTCAGCTTAGGCACATGTCTCACATGTTTCAAAACAAATGCAGACCCATTTGCAAAAGAAAACTTTATGTCACCTACTCCCACTATGTCACATGCATAGTCATTTCCAAGATGCACACAACCTGTCTTTCCACTGTCATAAGTGGAGAACCATTCCCTATGGGGAGTAACATGGAATGAAGCACCAGAATCCAAAATCCAATCGTAGGAATATGCATCATCTGAAGTGGTAAGCAACTCTGTAGATAAACTAGACATGAAGAGAACGTCATTGTCACTATCATCTGTGACTGCATTGATCTCCTCGATCTTCACTTTTCCTTTGTCCTCCCTTGGACTCTCTTCCTTTTGATTTGCACCCCAATTTGCATTCTTTTTGTTATCCTTTTGCTCTCTTTTTAGCTTGTAGCAATCCTTTTTCATATGGCCCTTCTTGCCACAGTGGTAACACTCAATTTTCCGTGCCCTGGATTTGCTACGAGACTTTCCTCTTTCTTGTGACTTCCCCCTGAACTGTGATTTGCCCCTTTGCACATTTAAGGCTGCATCCTGCTTATTGCCATCCATAGACTTCCGTCTAATCTCCTCGGCCAACAAGCTACCCACAACATCATCAAATTTTAGTACTCCACTAGGTGTAGAGTTACTGACAGCTGTACGGAAGGTATCCCATGAGGATGGCAATGAACATAAGAGAAATATTGCCTTAGTCTCCACATCAAAATTCATCTTCTGAGCCTGAAGCTAGCTGAAAATAATATTGAATTCATTCAAGTGAGAAGCAATGGAGACCCCTTCCTTCATCTGCAGCTCAAACAACCTCTTCATGAGGTAAACTTTATTAGAGGCAGTTTCCTTCTCATAAGTGGCACACAGTTTCTTCCACAAATCTTCCGTAGTCTACTCATTTACTACTGTGAAATAAACTGACTCTGCAAGATGAAGTCTAATAATAGACTTTGCTAATGCATCCAACTCATTCCAATCATCCTCAGACATATTTGCAGGCTTAGCTTCAATCCCTACCAAGGGTTTAATCTGCTTCTTTTGAATAAGCACATCCCTTATTTGTTCTTTCCACAAAGAAAAGTTTGTCCCATCAAACTTTTTAATGTTGAAAAACTCCTTTTCAGACATGGAAGAGGATGCCATGATGCAAATGAAACAAAATCCCAAATGCTAGTGCCTGCAAGAGAGAATCACACCAAATACCAGGTGCACCCAAATGTGTATGCCACAATAGAGTGAAATATCACCAAAACTCAAAGCTCAAAGCATCAAAAGATGCATCTGACTCATGTGCATATACTATGCATCCATATGAGCAAATCTGGCCCAAAAGAAAATGCCAATAAGTGCCAAATGACTTAAGCATAAACACTGTCCACTGGCATATGCATCAATAATATCTCATCTAAGAGAGCATAGCACTATTAGTGCATCACCTGCAATGTGTCAAAGCTGTCCCTCAGCATAAAATAGCATCCATGTGCAAAGCGTCCATAAAAAATAGCATCCCACAAGGCAATTTGGGCCTATCAGCGCATCCAATAAGGACCGTAATGCATTCAAATGGCCTATAAATCATCCACTCCAACCCAATGCATACCACGAATGAGCGCACACTGCTCAAATTGCAACCAGAGTGATCTGCATAAGGTATGCTCAAGAAATCATAGTCCCACGGTAATGACCGCTACTGAAAATAGAACCTGAGATGCCTCAAAACATGGGCGCCATTGCATAATCAGACTCAGCAAGAAAATCTACAAATATCTCTCTTCTGTCAGAACTCCAAAATCCCAACCGATGAGTGAGAAATGGGAGTCAACAGTTATCCACTGCCATGTGGCATAAATCTAAGGTTTCAAAACCTTAGAATGAAAAATGCATAACAGAGAGACGAAATCGAATACACAGAGATCTATAACTCTGAAAATCCTCCATCGAATCGTGCAGGAACTGACAAGTAGGGGTTTTTGGGCATCCGGAACGCATTGGCACAGACGGTTTTGGAAACCGTGGTCTCAATCAATGGGTCCAACACACGGACTGAAAAACGTTTTTGGAAACAGAGCTGTTCGTAAACTCCACCAGAGTGCGAATGATGAGCAACATAGAAGTTTTAGGACCTCCTGAGTCCACCAGAACTGACAGATTTGCAAATGGTTGCTCCAAACTTGGGTTCCAACACCCGGGCAAAAAACGTAGGAACTAACACAGTGAGTCAGAAATCTAATGAAATGATCCCAGATTCAAGAATGAAGGTGTTTCCAAGCTCCTGAAGTGAAGTGGACACCAAAAGCAAGCAATAGTTGCCTCTACAAGTCAATACGGAGTCTCTGTCATCGAACGGAACAGGGAAAAGCTCAAAAAACGACTTTTTCTTTGAAAACTCTTAACAGGCTCTCAAAACCACTTCGCAAAACCAAAGTAACTTTTCCAAAGGTTCCTCCAAGGTCTCTGCACACTCGGATGCAAGTAAAGTCGCCCACAAAGCTTCCCACAGAGCTTCTCCTTCCTCCCACAGAGCTGCTGAGCTTCAAGCATTCATGCACGCTCAGCTAGATCACCCGGGCTCTGATACCAGTTGAGAGTGCTCTTAACGGAAGCAAGAACGGAAGAGGGAGAGAGAGAAACAGAGAGCCACACAAGTTTTGGTGGGTGCAGAACCACCCTAATCTTCTTTTTCATTCATTTATATATGTGTTTGAGTATTGTACATAACCAGGGTAAAGGCACAGTGACCTTTAACCCCCACAAATCTTTGTAGGTAGCATAGCCGGAAAGTGCAAGAGTGCACTGTCTCAGATTGGGACGCCCTTCGCGGTGTGGCGAGAGGGCAGTACATGTTACAGGGTCATTTCGGGGCCTATTTTGGTGGCGAAAGTTTTTCGCAGGCACTTAGAAAAGTGCCCTGTTTTTTGCTGTGCGACCACTGTTCTGCAGGTCGATAAAAAGTTATCACAAAAATTACATCATATGCCTGTGCGTAGAGATATTGGGAGTGACAGAATCATTCTTATTGCCTGTTGATGCACAATCGTCACTAGGAAGTGACTGTGTGGTCAAATACCACTCTCATCAGTTTTGCAGATTTGCCCTTGTGAGACAGAAGAAGTCTTTTTTTGCAGTGACATAATATTTTGCAGTGTTCTATAATGGCGTCTGATGCTCTTTCATAGATTGTCACTGAAAAGCTTGACAAGAACAACTTCCAAGCATGGATGTTTAGAATGACGAATTTCCCTAAGGGAAAAGGCTATTGGGAGTTCATTACTAGAGCTGAACAAGAACCAGTTATTCCTAATGTTCCCAATCAACAAGGGTTGCAGGCATTTAAAGGCTGGCATGAGAGAGCCAGAAAAGTTATGTACTGGTTGTCTATCAATATTTCAGATTCTATGATTGTGCATATTCAGGATGCAAGCATGCCAAAGGAGGCATGGGATACTTTGACAAAAATGTATAGCAAGCCAAGAAAATGTAGCTCAAGTAGGAGTTGCATAATGTGCAGAGAGAAAATATGAGAATTAGTGACTACCACATGAAGCTGAAGAAGATTGCAGATGCACTTGCTTCTATTGGGTCACCAGTGGAAGATGATGATTTAGTTTCTGTGACCTTGAATGGTCTAAGAAGGGATTATGCACAATTCCGGACATCCATTGCCATCCGTGAGAATTTTCCTGATTTTGAGGAGTTGATTGCTCTTCTAATTTCTGAAGAGTAGAGAAATGATGGTGCGCCTTCTTCAAGAGGAACTTCAAAAGAAGCTGCCTTCTACTCAAATGCTGGAAGAGGTAGAGGTAGAGGTAGAGGTAGAGGTAGAGCAGGCCGATTTGGAGGCCGTGGTAGAAATCAGAATATGTAGCAAATTCAAGAAAACCAATCCTATGGAGGAGGACGTGGTAACTTTAGAGGCAGGGGGATCCAAAGAGGTCGTGGTGGATGGCAGAGAGGCCAAAATGCAAACAACAATGTTGAATGCTACTACTGTGGTAAAATGGGTCATATGTTTAAAGACTGCTATAAAAAGTAGAATGACATCATGATTGGAAAATTGCAGCAAGGCAATTATGCATCCGCTAGTAGATAGGGTGATGATAGAAATGAGCATTTATTTATGGTGCAGCACATGACCAATTCTGTGACAAGTGCAGAAGAAAGCAATGATGTGTGGTATGTTGACTCAAGTGCATCAAACCATATGACAGGTCATACACAATGGATGCAAGATGCAAGGAAAATGGAAAGACCAAGATTTGTGGAGACTGGTGATGATACTGCACATCCTATTATGCAGATTGGTAAAATTCCTTTGTCTATGCAGGATGGAAAAAGGAAATACCTGTCTGATGTATTTCATGTCCCGAATATCACCAAGAACATGGTTTTTGTTAGTCAAATGGTTGAGCAGGGCTTGCAGATCAGATTTAATCCTCATGGATGCTTTGTTGAGGATATGAAAAATAAAGGTCGCTTGATAGCAAAAGGGAAGAAGAAGGGCAGGATGTTTACGTTGTGGATGCGGACATGCCTGAATTGAGTGCAGCACTATTTGCACATGGGACCGGTGTAGTTGTAGATATTGATATCTGGCATAAACGCATTGGTCATGTTAATGTACGATGACTTAAATTAATGCAGGCCCAAAATATTGTTGTAGGATTGCCTAAGTTCAAGGTTGCAGAAATGCATAAGGTATGTGAAGCCTGTCAATTTGGAAAACATGCAAGGAAACCATTTCCTAGACATGTTTAAGAGAGTAAGAGGCCATTGCAATTAATCCACTCTAATGTGTGGACTACTAAAGCTGCATCTCTTGGAGGCTGTCATTATTGTCACTTGTATTGATGAATATAGCAGAAAAGTTTGGGTGTATTTTATGAAAAAGAAAAGTGAAGTGTTTGGGCAAAACTTTTAAAGCTATGGTTGAAAAAGAAACAGGCCTGCAAATAAAATACCTAAGGTCAGATGGAGGGGGAGAGTACCTCTCAAATGAGTTTCCAAGTTTTCTGGAGCATGAATAAAGCAACAGTATTCATGTAGTCATACCCCATAGCAAAATGGACTTGCAGAACGGAAAAACATGCATATTGGAGAGGTATCTCGTGCCATGCTCAACAAAAAAGCCTACCAGATTATTATTGGGCTAAAGCAGTTGCTACAGCAGTCTACATAATGAACAGGACTCCCACTGCAGCAATACATGGCATGATGCTAGAGGAGAGGTATACTGGTAGGAAACCAGATATTTCTCATTTGAAAGTTTTTGGTTGCATTGCCTATGTTCATGTGTCAGATGAGTTGAGATCCAAGTTGGATCCAAAAGTTGAGAAGTGCATCTTTATTGGTTATTTTGTGTAGCAAAAGGGTATAGATGCTATAACCCTCCTACTTGTAAGTTTACAGTGAGCAGAGATGTTGTTTTTGATGAGATGAGCAGCTGGTATAAACCAGTAAATGTGATTGATAATGTAGATGCAAAAAATGGTAATGCTGCACAGAATTCATAGGAGCAATCACAAAATATTAGTGGACCTATAGTGTCCTCTAGCAGTGGTTCACATACTTCGCCATGGATAGGCAAATTGAGATCAGGAGGACCTTCTCAAAGCAATGGAGATAGTGGTATGCAAGTATCACGAAAAGGAAAAGAGAAAGTAGATCAGCCCATGGTTGATGTGAATGCAAGTCACTCTTATGTGGATGGTGAATCTAGTGGCTTAGAACAGAGCCTTGATGATGAGTTGGGTATTCCTTCTATTGTTACACCTGGAGTAAGGAAGACAAGGGATGTTTTGAGAGCACCTGGTAGTGAGCCTATTTTGTGCAGGTCTACCAGAGCTAGGTATCCTGTGGATAGACTGAAATATGATGGATTTACAGCCATTCACTATGTCTACATGGTCAAAGTGATACATGAACCAGAACCCACTTCTTTTGAGCAAGCCATGGGAAAAGAAAAATGGGAGAAAGCCATGGATAAAGAAATGGATGCCTTGGAAGCAAATGCTACATGGGAAATGGTGCCTTTGCCTAAAGACAAGAATGGAATTGGCTGCAAGTGGGTTTATAAGGTGAAGCACAATGCAGATGGTTCTGTGAACAGATACAAGGCAAGATTAGTTGTCAAGGGGTATGCACAGACATATGGCATTGATTATGAAGAAACATTCAATCCGGTTCCAAGGATGGCAATCGTAAGAGCAGTCATTACTATGGTTACATCAAATGGATGGTCTTTACATCAGATGGATGTAAAGAATGCTTTCTTGCATGCTGATTTTAAGAAGAGGTCTATATGGAGGAGCCACTGGGTTATGTTCATGCTGTTCATCCTGAGTTTGTTTGCAGGTTGAAGAAAGCCTTGTATGGTTTGAAGCAAGCACCCAGAGCATGGTCTAACAAGATAGGACAGTATCTTGTCATTATTGGCTTTCAGATTTCCAAGGCAGATTTCTCACTTTATGTGAGAAAAACAGAGAAAGGCATTATGCTGCTTGTCATTTATGTTGATGATTTGATCATCACAGGTGATAGTGATGAAGATATCCTTCATGTGAAAATGCTATTGAAGCAGATGTCTGAGATGAAGGATTTGGGAGAGCTGCGTTACTTCTTGGGCATTGAGGTGATTAGATCCACAAGTGGGATATGGCTCTTACAGAGGCAGTATGGATTGGAAATGCTGTCCAAATATGGGATGACAGGCTGTAAGCCTATTTCAGTTCCTTTGGAGCAGAATGTGAAGCTGAGCACAGATGCAAGTGAGCTTCTGGAAGACCCTACTATGTACAAACACATAGTAGGAAGTTTGATTTATATGACTATTACTAGGCCAGATTTGAGCTATGCTATTGGTTTGGTAAGTTAGTTTATGCAGGCTCCAAGGAAATTGCATTTGGATGCGGCTAGATGCATACTGAGGTATGTGAAGTCCACATTGCAGTATGGACTATTTCATGAGACTGGGGTTCAAATACAGTTGAATGGATACACTGATGCTGATTGGGTTGGTAGTATTTCTGATAGGTGATCTACAAGTGGATCTATGTTCTCTTTTGGGAGTGCTACAATCACTTGGAGCAGCAAGAAACAGCCTACAATTGCCTTGTCGAGCACAGAGGCTGAGTACAGGGGTCCAACAATGGCTGCATGTGAGGCAGCTTGGTTGCATAAGCTACTTTATGATATGCATCAGTCTACAGATGGGCCAGTTATCATTTATTGTGACAACATGAGCAGTATACACTTGGCAAATAACCCAGTCTATCATGCTCGAACAAAGCACATTGAGGTGCATTATCACTATGTGCAGGAGAAGGTTCTAGTAGGTTTTATTGATCTAGTTTATGTCAGCACAAAGGATCAGGTAGCTGACATATTCACAAAGGCATTGGGTGCAGCGCCCAAGTTCAGAGACCTGCTTGGTGTGCAGGAATTGGGATTGAGCTCAAGGGGGAGTGTTGAGATATCGAGCTCCACTCGTGATATGCCAAGGTGACCGTTGTGCATTTATGTCACCAACTTGTTAGCTGTAGATGCGGTTGGTACACTGCCCATGAATAATAGCTGGATGACAGCTATCCTTATGTACTCTAGTTAGTGGCTCAGTTAGTATGCCACCTAGGTTAGCTGAGTTTGGTTTGAGACCCACATTTAGGGTTCACCTATTCCTTTTGTACTTAGAGAGTTCTTTTGGCTTTCACAACTAAGAAGAGGAAAACTGTTTTCAACCTCCACCTTTGTGTGTATTCCCCCATTGTGTATGTGAGAAAGGTGCAAGTGAGACTCCTTCCTTCTCTACCACTCTCTTCACACTCTTGAGGAGGGATAGACGGTTGTGAATTTTAGAGGGGATCTTGTTACTGAGGCTGCGGACTCTGCCATCAAATCTTCTTAGGAAGAGGTTTGGCGGGGGTCTTGTTGTTGAGGCTGGTATTTCTTACTATCTTGCATACATGTTGGATGCAATTGCATCCGTATCATTGAGCTTGTAGATAAGTTTGTATGCAAGTCTAATATTTTTACATTTAGGAGACGGCTGTGATGTTTGGCGAGGGTCTCGTTGTTGAGGCTACAGACTCTTTTGCCAATTCATCTTGAGTTTTGGCATAGCTTCTTGTCCTGCTTGTGAATTCATTGCATGCTTTGAGAGTATAAAATGAAAGTGTGTGATACTATTATTGATGCAATCTATTATGTGCCTATGCAAAATCGTGTGAGTGCACATGATGTGTCAATTAGGTAAGGACTAACTATATGCCTATTTGTGGGATTTAATAGGGAAACTAAGACTCAATAATCCCTAAAAATTGATTAGGTCTTACTAAATGTGAAAAAACGTGCATATGCCAGTGAGTGTGTGAGAGTGCTCTCAACAGAAGCAAGAACGGAAGAGGGAGAGAGAGAGACAGAGAGCCACACAAGTTTTGGTGGGTGTAGAACCACCCTAATCTTCTTTTTCATTCATTTATATATGTGTTTGAGTGTTGTACATAACCGAGGTAAAGGCATAGTGAACTTTAACCCCCACAACCTCCCACTTAAAGGACAATGTGCCTTTAAGGGAGAACAACCAGTGAGCATACTATCCAATGCCCATCAATACACGACAATACTCAAACCACTGACTAGGTAGACTCTTCGTTAGCATATCTGCAGTGTTATCATCTGTTTAAACCTTGATAAGCTCTATGCACTTGCCGTCAAGTACCTCCCTGATGAAATGGTCCCTGACCTCAATGTGTTTGGTCTTTGCATGAAAGACCGGATTCTGTGCTAGCTGAATAGCACTCATGGAATCACTATGCAATCTTGGTACACCTGTATGAATCCCCAAATCTCCCACTAGCCGATCAAGCCATATAGCCTCCTTGCAACCCTCTGTGGCTGCAACATACTCAGCCTTTGTTGTAGACAAAGCAACACACTTCTGTGCGTGAAACATCCACGACACTACACCACCTGCAAAGGTGAACACATAACCAGAAGTGGATCTCCTATTATCCACATGCCCTGCATAGTCTGAATCTATGTACCCAAGTACACGCATGTCTCCTCTACCAAAGCAGATGCACATCTCCTTGGTACCCTTCATGTACCTCATGATGCACTTAACTACCTCCCAATGCCTCTTTTCTGGATTAGCCATATATCGGCTAACAACTCCCACTGCAAATGCAATGTCAGGTCTAGTAGCTATCATAGCATACATAAGATTCCCAACCGCTGATGCATAAGGAACCTTGGCTAGCATGGCCCTCTCCTCATCTGATTTGGGACTATCTGTATGACTCAGTTTCACATATGGAGGCAATGGAGTACTCACTGCCTTCCCCCCCTCCATATTGAAATGCTGCAATGCTTTTGTAATATACTCCTTTTGTGAAAGCCAAAGGAGTTTCCTACTTCAATCACGCGTGATGCGCATACCAAGAATATGACCTGCAAGTCCCAAATCCTTCATATCAAAGGCCTCATGCAACTTGGCCTTTAATGCATCTAGCTCATAAGTATTCTTGCTAGCCAATAGCATATCATCCACATATAATGCCAGGATTATCAAGCTATTATCCTTAGCCCTTTTAGAGTAGAGGCAGTGATCAATTTCACTCCTAAAACCCTGGGACCGAATGAAAGCATCAAACTTCTAATACCATTCTCTAGGCGCTTGCTTAAGACCATAGAGACTCTTCTTCAGCTTGCAAACTAAATGCTCTTTGCCCTTTTCTTCAAAGCCTTCCGGCTGCACCATGTAAATTTCCTCATTCAAATCCCCATGCAAGAAAGCTGTCTTGACATCCATCTGCATAAGCTCCATATCCTCTACTACCACTAGTCCAAGCGTGCATCTAAGTGTGGTCATCTTCACAACGAGAGAGAATATCTCATCAAAGTCCACACCCTTCTCTTTCTCGAACCCTTTAGCGACCAAACGGTCCTTGTACCTAGGCACATCATCACCTGTGACCATCTTGTAGACCCATTTACATGGCAATGCTTTCTTTCCATGTGGTAAAGAAACCAAGTCCCAAGTCTTATTCTTCATAAGTGAACTCATCTCTGATTGCATAGCATACTCCCACTTGCATTGATCCTCGCACATCATAGCCTCTCTATAGCAAGAAGGCTCCTCGCAATCAGTAAGCATCACATAGTCTACCCCTGGAACAAACCTATCAGGTGGTCTAGACACTCTAGATGATTTTCTCAAGGGCATTTCAGCTTGCTGTCCCACCTGCATATCAGCCACATTTGGCTCATCATTTCCACCAATACATAATCCATCATCTACCCTTGATTGTATACTTGTGGGAGTACTTGGTGGTACCATTTCTTGTGCATTTGGTGCATGGACAGCTTGCTGTCTATCAACATATGCAAGTGGATTCACATCCTGGAAAGTGATTCTCCTCATTTCAACATCCCTCATGGGTTCCTTATGCATCTTCTTCTCATTGAAGACTACATCATGGCTGCGTATGATCTTCCTTGCTTCTGGATCCCAGAGATGATAGCCCATCTCTCCACTTTCACCATAACCCAGAAAGATGCATTTCCTAGACTTAGGATCTAGCTTCTTTCGAAGCTCTTTTGGCACATGTGCATATGCCTCACACCCAAATATACGCAAATGAGAGTAAGAGGGCTTCTTACCACTCCATGCCTCTTCAGGAATACCACCATCTAGACTCTTACTAGGTGATCTATTGATCACATGCACTACAATCTTTATTGCCTCAGCCCAAAACCCACCAGAAAGGCTTGCATTGGAAAGCATGCATTGCAACCTTTCTTGAATGGTACGGTTCATCTTTTTTGCAGCTGGATTTTGCTCTGGAGTACGAGGGGATGTGAGCTCCCTCTTAATCCCATGTGTATCATAGAAATGCTGAAAGTCATGAGAGAGATACTCTCCACCATTGTCAGTCTGTAGGCATTTAAGCGTTCTACCTGACTGATTCTCAACCAAGGCCAGCCATTTCTGAAATACCTGGAACACATCACTCTTCCGAGCTATAGCATAAGCCCACACTTTCTTAGTTGTATCATCAATGAATGTCACATAGTATTTAGCCCCGCCTAATGACCGTGTAGGCGTGGGACCACATACGTCTGAATGCACCAAATCAAGCTTTTCAAACTCTTTCTTTCCCCTTTTTTTATGGGCTGATTTAGTCTGCTTCCCATAGAGACAGTGCTCAGAAAATTCAAAATCAGAGAAACTCAAATGCGGTACATAACCCAAACGGCATAAGAGTTTCATTCCATTCTGGCTCATGTGCCCCAAGCTGCAATGCCACAAAGAAGTGCTTGGCTGCTCGGTTATTGCAACAACATGATCAAATACCCTTGATACATGTAAGGGATACAAAGTCCCACACTTGGCACCCTTGGCCAAAAGCATAGAGCCCTTCTGAATTTTCCAACTCTGAAAGCCAAAAGTGGTGTGGAAACCAGCATCATCTAGCTGACCCACTGAAATAAGACTCTTGGTCAACTTAGGCACATGTCTCACATGTTTCAAAACAAATGCAGACCCATTTGCAGAAGAAAACTTTGTCACCTACTCCCACTATGTCACATGCATAGTCATTTCCAAGATGCACACAACCTGTCTTTCCACTGTCATAAGTGGAGAACCATTCTCTATGGGGAGTAACATGGAATGAAGCACCAGAATCCAAAATCCAATCCTGGGAATATGCATCATCTGAAGTGGTAAGCAACTCTGTAGATAAACTAGACATGAAGAGAATGTCATTATCACTATCATGTGTGACTGCATTGATCTCCTCGATCTTCACTTTTCCTTTTCCTCCCTTGGGCTCTCAAAACCACTTCGCAAAACCAAAGTGACTTTTCCAAAGGTTCCTACTCAAGATCTCTACACACTCGGATGCAAGTAAAGTCACCCACAAAGCTTCCCATAGAGCTTCTCCTTCCTCCCACAGAGCTGCTGAGCTTCCAGGCATTCACACACGCTCAGCTAGATCACCGGGCTCTAATACCAATTGAGAGTGCTCTTAACGGAAGCAAGAACGGAAGAGGGAGAGAGAGAGAGACAGAGAGCCACACAAGTTTTGGTGGGTGCAGAACACCCTAATTTTCTTTTTCATTCATTTATATATGTGTTTGAGTATTGTACATAACCGAGGTGAAGGCACAATGACCTTTAACCCCCACAGTGTGCATGTAACAATCTAGTGCAAACTATATGTGCAAAAATGTGCATATGCTAGTGAGTGCATGTGTAACAATCTAGTGCAAACTATTGAAGACTTGGGGTTCCCAAAACTTCATTATTGTCGGGGATGGCTTGCGTGTTGATGTTGTATCGCTTCAATCAGCTCCCATTTATTGTTGTGTTGAATTGGACTCCATCCAATGTTTCTAGTAGCACAGCTTTGATGGGATTCATATTTCTTACTCGGTAGGGTCCTTGACCTAGATACTTAAGTTTCCCCGTGTGTACTTTGGCATTGTATAACAAGACCAAGTCACCTTCCTTGATGTCTTTAGCTTTAAGATTTCTATCAAACCATGCCTTTCTTTTGCGTTTTTCTGTTGTCATGGCATAGTAGGCGACTAGTCTTGGCTCTGTATGCTTCTCCAACTGATAGAGTCTCTCTTTCAAGGATTCATGGTGTCCCATGCGTTCCTATACTACCATGCGTAGGCTTGGTATTACAAATTCTAGTGGGACCACAGCTTCAAGGCCGTACACCAATTTAAAAGGTGTGTTCCTTATACTGACCTTGAGTATGGTTTTCTATGCCCATAAGGTTGCATTCAGTTTCTCTGCCCAATCAAAACGCTGTGGTTCTACTACCTTGGTGAGGATAATGCATAATATTTTGTTGCTGGATTCGGCCTGTCCATTCCCTTGGGGGTAGTAAGGTGTGCTTTTTCTATGGATTACCATAAAGCCAGACAAGAGTTCTTAGATTACCTCATTGACAAAATGTGTGCCTCTATCTGACACAATTTCAATGGGGCATCCGAATCGGGTGATCACATTTTCGTAGAAGAATCTTGCTATGCTTCTGGCATCTGCCTTTTTGATTGCAGGCCATTTTGTAAAGTAATCGGTGGCCACAATGGTGTAGCGTGCATGTGTTCCTTTTCCTGCTAGATGGATGGGACCCACATAGTCAATCCCCCATTTTTCAAATGGTTTTTGTGCAACAACTGTTGTTAGGAGATTGAAGCCTTTGTGGTGTGGTTTAGTAGTCCATTGGCATACATCACAACCTTTTACATATTCATAGGCATCTGCCCATAGTGTTGGCCACCAGTAGCCTGCGAGGAGGACTTTTCTTACTATGGCTTCCCCTTGGAAGTGTCCTCCTGCAATGCCTTCATGGACTTCACTTAGGATTGGCATGATCTCATGAGGCATTACACATCTTCTTAATACCTGGTCCTTGCCCATCTTGTACAGTTGTCCTACATCCTTTAGCTTTCTTGTGAGATCTTCTGTTGTTATTCAACTTTGGAGGTTCAACTTTTGGGAGCTCGACTGCCATTAGGGCATGCAGAATGGCTAAGTTATTATCAAAGATTTGATCTTGAATTTTAGCATTCTCAGCCTAAGTTTCAAGGTCCCACTCGAGGTCAGCCATAAAGAATGGCATCTCTAGATCAATTGGTTCTTCATGTGTGAGTGGAGGATCTACCTGTAGCACCTTAGCATCTATCTGTGATGAGAAGATGGTGTCTAATGAATGGCAGTTGTCTTCGATGGTTGCTAATGTTTGTATCCAGTTATTGACATTGCTTTGTGAATCGCTCGCTATGGCATGCTATTGCAGGGGAGCTGATCTGCTTGAGATTGTCATTGAAGATGTGTCATCCAACACTCTAGGCACAATTGGTTTTATAGCTCCTGTCCCCACATTCACCCTCACTGCGGTGTCGCGATTCTGGATTGTCAGTTTATCAGTTTCCTAGTCATGGAGGACTGATGCTTCCCGTAACCAAGGACGTCCCAGTAAGATTTGATAGGATTTTTTGAGGAGATCCAAGATTGTGAATTGAAGGGAAAGCAGACTACTGCGACCTTTGTGGACATGCCATTCACTATTCCCAAGGGTTTAGCCCATGAATCATCAGCAAGGCGTATGTTGAACTTAGCCTTTTGCATTGGTGGGAGACCCCATTCATTGTAGAGCTCCTTTGATAGGACATTTACACCTGCTCCACCATCCACTATGGCTTGGACTTCATTATATGCCTTATGGATCAAAGGCACAGTAATGTTGCATATGTCATCTCTGTCATCCATCCGCACAAGGATATCTTCGATGTCATCCATAAGTGGAGGGGGATTCGCGAGTTCAATCTAGCCTTTGAAACTCTCCAAGAGATTGGGACAATTCCATAGGAGGATTCCAATGGGAATTGACATAGGGCAACTCAAGATGCTAGAGAGTGCAGCTCCTTCAAGTTGACATGGCGGTACATTATGTTGTGGAGTTTGTTGTTGGAACAGAGGCTCAAGTACAGTATCAATACTTTGTGGGGCCAAGTCATGGATTGGGTCTTGAGCTTGTTTCTCAGCCTCAAATTGAGCTTGTTCCTTTTGTACCCATTGTTGAAGTGCTTGAAAATGAGCCTTCTCCACCTTTACATTTGGATATGGAGCTTCTTTTATTTGAGGTTCGAGAGTTGATGTGGATGAGCTCGGCTACTCATTGCTTGGTGGAGGTGGAGGCACTTGTGCTTTCTTTTTAAGAAGTAGATTTTGTTGGATTGGAATGTTAGGGTTCTTGGTGGCCTCTTTCAACTGGTGTGTAATTACATTCACAGGTTGTGATATTATGCTTGCCAGCCCCAGGCTTTGATGGTCCACCCCAATGATGCTGATTGGGCTATTAGGCTTAACCTCTGTTTGTTGTGGGACCTTATTTTTCATGGGACAATCCATACAGGCATGTCCTATGCCACAATCTCTGCACAATGGTTGGAAAGTAGCGGGGCTACCACGATGAGGGCACTCTGCAATCCGATGATTTTCTCCACAACCGTAGCACTTGATTGGTGCTCGATATGTGTTGGGACATACTTGATTTGAATAAACTGGTATTAGACCCTTTGAACCTTCTACATAGTACAATGGGCACTCTGCTTCATACTCAAATGGTGAGTCTACTTCCTTAGCTTGTAATTGATGTATTGGAACTGCCTGAGGAGCTGGATTTTATGCTCTTGGATATGGTCATGGATTTGGATTCTTGAGTAATTGTGGAACTTATGTTTGAACAGGAATAAGATTTAGCCTCGGAGCTGGGAGTGCTTGTGCAAGTGTCGGTTGCCTATACACTGGCATGGGTGCGCTTGGTATTATTGAGATCGAGGTGGGTTTTTGTGCATGTCGAAGATGCAACTATTTTCATCATGGCCACCGATGACGCAGATATGGAACCACAACCTTGGTGGTGGATTTGCTTGTGCAGTGATCGTGGCTCTTAGGACCGGGCACTCATTTGCTATATGATTGGCCATGCAGTTGGACACCATACATTTTCTCGCCGTGGATATGTCTGAGTTGGCAGCTGAGACAACACACGAAGTTTTTTTTTCAATGGCTTGCATCATGTCTTCTTTCAGCTTCATGGTCATGGCCTCTAGGCAATCTTCATTTGATGTTTCAGCAGTGGACTTGGATTTGCCCTTTTTAGAGTGCTTATCTCGTGCACTGGATCTGCCATCATCACTGCTAGTGTCAGAGTCAGTCATGCCATCCTCGATGTCAATGGCTGCTGCATGAGCAACACTGAACATTTCTTCTAAACTTTTTCATATCCTTTTGGATATTTTCCCTTAGTCCTGCAATGAACCAGGCCATGAGGTGCTTTGCATCGGGGCATGGGTCACATTTGGCGATTAATCTTTTCATCTTGCCCAGGTATGTGCGTACATCTTCTCGACGGCCTTGTTCTATCTTGCTTAGTTGGAGAGTGGGATCATCTTGTAGCCTCTATGATTGAAAGCATCTTTTAAATTCTGTTTGAAGCAGGTCCCATGTGGCTCGCTCTTCCACTAGAAGGTCTAGATACCATTCATACGCTTCATCAGTTAAGGCCATGGGAAACCAGGCCACCTTGGTGTCATGGGATTGATCTCCACCTGCTCGGCATGCGGCATCAAAATGCTGGAGGAAATGGGCTAGATCTCCCCCCCTACCATTATATTTGGGAAGTTCCACTTTTCCCAAGGGGCGCCTGCCTTGATTGTTATTATTTCTGTGATTAAAGAAATTGTTAGCCTCTACATCGATGTTAATATCCCCATCATCATTGCGACAGCGTCCAGCCATGCTGTGGTGTGGAGGAGTTAAAGGGATTTTTTGAATTTCAGGGGGGGAATCAGGGTAGAGGATTGTCAGAGGCGATGGTTGCAGTGGAGTTGTATGCAGATTTGGTGAGCGTTAGAGTTAGAGGCATTGGTCAGAGCATAGCTACATGCAGTTTGGGCAAGAGTTGCAAAGGGTGTCTCTGCAAGTTCGGGTGTTGATGTAGTTGTGTTTGGAGAGTTAGAGTTGTTTTAGTGTTGTAGGGACCTTTGTGTTAATAATGTACCTAATATTGTCCCATGTGTGTAGGGAAATGTGCTGGTGCAGACGGATCGTCAATCGGAGGTCACGGTGTAAAGATACGAGTGAATTAGTGCAAAACGAGGCCCACACGGGGGCACGAATGAGCGAGTGCTAGGGATGCTGAAATGGTGTGCAATGAGCTGGAAAAATGCCCCATAGAGTGTTGTTTCCGTGTGTGAAATTCTGGTTTAAACAGGGTCCAGTTTGGGTCCCAAATGGGCGCGATATGAAGTGTTAAAAAAGGAGTAAAATTGGCCTTTTTGGGGGGGGGGCTTGGTCTTAAGGTTGGTGGGAATGGACTTTAAGTCCAACTGAGGGGTTTGAACCAAGTTAATTCCAGCTGGTCTAACTAGCCTATAACCCTAATTGTGGGTTAAAACTGCCTACAATTAACTAATCTAACCATAGTTAGTTGAACTAACTTTAGTACAGTTAGACTAACCTAACTATCTAGTTAGTCTAACTAGCTAACAGTTAAACTAACCTAGCTGTAACTAACTAATTGAAAGTTAAATAACTAACCTAGGTTAGAGCTAACCTAACCTAACCTAGGTGTAAATTAACCTAGGTAGGGTTACTCCTAGGGTCAAGTTAGGTTAGGTTAGTTTTTTTAAATTTATATATATATATATATATATTTTTGGGGGCCGTCGTGCAAGTAGTGGCGTGAGAGGGGGGGTTTGCAAACGGAGGTGGATGGAGAGGAGGGGAGGGGCTGGTGAGGTTGAGTGGGGGGTCCCGAGCGGAAAGGGGGTAGAGGTTGTGGAGGAGGGAGGTATGGTTGTTAGAGGTAGGGAACCATATGGTTGTTAGAGGTGCGGGGTGGGACCGATGGCCCTGGCGGGGCGAGCGCCACCACTGGTTGCATCGGCCTTGGTAGGCACTGCAACTAGCTTTGCAAGGGGTTCTTAGCATAGGCTTAATATAAGGGCTAAAGCCCTTAATTAGGAGTAGGTAGGGTGGAGCGGCGGGCGAGGGGGGGAAGAGAGAGAGAGAGAGAGAGAGAGGGGGGGAGAGAGAGAGAGAGAGAGAGAGGGGGGGTAGAGAGAGAGAGAGAGAGAGAGAGAGAGAGAGAAAGAGGGAGAGAGAGAGAGAGAGAGAGAGAGAGAGAGAGAGAGAGAGAGAGAGAGAGAGAGAGAGGGAGAAAAGAGAGAGAAAGAGGGGAGGAAAGAGATAGAGAAAGAGAGAGAGAGAGAGGGAGGGGGGAGGAAAGAGAAGAGAGAGAGGAGGGGGGGTGTGGGGGTGGAGATGGGAGGGGGGGTATTGGAGGGTAGAGGGGGTGGTGGAGATGGAGGGGGGGAGGTGGAGATGGAGGAGGCAGGGTGGGGGGGTGGAGATGGGAGGGGGGGTGTTGGAGGGTGGACGGGGTGGTGGAGATGGAGGGGGGGTGGAAATGGAGGAGGGGGGAGGGGGTGGTGGTGGAGGGCGAGATGGAGGAGGGTGGAGGGGGTGGTGGAGAGGGGGGATGGTAGAGATGGAGGGGGGGAAGGGGGTGGTGGAGATGGAGGGGTGGTGGTGGAGAAGGGGGGGGGTGGTGGAGGGGGGGGGGGGGGGGGGGGGATGAAGGGAGGGGGGGAAAAAGGGGGGGGGGAGTGGAGGGGATGGTGGTGGAGGGGGGAATGGTGGAGGGGGAGGGGGAAAAAAGAAAAAAGAAAAAACTTGACGGACAGAAAACTTTGACGGAAATCCAAAGGGAGGAAGAGATGCTCACCTGAACACTCTCCAAGTCTTTCTCGATGTAATGGGATTGTTGAGGACCAATGGACAGTGGGTGGATGGCTAGGTTATGACTGCAAGATGGGCTTGAAGTAACTCACCATGTGAGGATGGGAGTAGGTTGGTGGTCGATGGAGAGGGAGAAGTGTCTTGCATAGGGCTCGGAATGGGAAAGAGGATGGAGGCAAGATGTGAAAGAAAAAGTATGAGAGGGATGGGTGCACTTTCATAGGGAAGGAGGGGGAGCTATGGATTTAGTCAAACACATGTGCACCTTTGAATTTGTCCATGTTTGACTAGGGAGGTGGTTTTTATTTTTCTTTTGGGTTATGGCATTTAGAACCTTTAATCATTGATTGCCCGTAACTTTTGGTGGTTGTGTCAGAATGTGCTTCCGTAAAAAGGAGAAATGTTTAGAATTTCAAGCTCTACACTTTGACAACATCACATGGTTTGATTTATTCCTTAAGGTGCTGTTTTTCTAGAAAACATGCATTTTCCTAAATCGGTAATGAAGAATTTCAGCTAGGACTTTTTTTTAATAAAAAGTTGGAAAATACTTAGCTCCCCAAGCTCTTGAGTGATATGTTTGTGAAAGTTTGAAGTAGTTTGTTTTTTACACATACCTGCATATGTTTACTTGTTACTTGAGATGCTAGTCTTCTTGACACCCGCACCAAATGTTGGCTCTTTACCCCAGCTTCCATAGGAAGAGCATGGTTTTCTCAGTATGCAAGGTTCCAAGGCTTTTTATCACCTACATATATATCGGGGTTGTCGTTTGTAGTATATGTGTAGCTTAGGACCTCGAGTCGTATTCCGGTGAGAGACGTAGGCTTAAGTGTGGTAAGCAAACATAGTGCATGCATGTGTAAAAGGAACATATATCATCATGGTTGAGGTAATGAAGGCTTTCGCCTTCATTGGAGGTTGAGGGGTTTAGGAGGAGTTTAAGGGTTAGAGGGAAGTTCAGGGTTTAGAAGGAGGTTCCAAGGTTTAGAAGGAGGTCCAAGGTTTAGAAGGAGGCTGAGAGGTTCCAGAGTTTAGAAGAGGTTCCAGGGTTAGAAGGAGGATCCAAGGTTCAAGGTAGAGTACATGGTGGAGAACTCCTCTCCCTCGTAGATCATGGAGGTTAAGGGTTGAGGAACTAAGGGTTTAGGGGGAGCATAGGAGTGGGAGAGGAAGAAGGTGTAAGACCATGGGGGAAAGAAGAGAGAGGAGGGAGGAGGAGGAGGAGGAGGAGGAGGAGGAGGGAGAAGGAGGAAGAGGAGAAGGAGGAGGAGGAGAAGGGAGGAGGGAGGAGGAGGAGAAGGAGGAGGAAAGAGGAGGAGAAGGGAGGAGCAGGGAGGAGGAGGAGGAGGGAGGAGGAGGGAGGAGGAGAGGGAGAGGATGGGTTGCAAGGTTGGAGGAGAGGGGAGGAGGAGTTGCAAGGTTAGGACATGCTTTTGGATGTGGAGTGCAAGGAAGCATGGACACTTGAGACAATTGCTTGGAATACCAAAGTAGAACTCAACACAATGCCCCAAAGAGTGTGGGCTTCATTCCATTATGGGGTATTCATACAAGTTAGAGAGCTTCTCTCTCTGCATGTAGGAATTTTAAGACATTCTCTCTCTGCATGTAGAACTTGCATATAGAAGCTGCATGTAGAAGTTGCAAGTTGCATGTAGAACTTGCATGTGGAACATGCATGTAGGAGTTGCATGTAGAACTCACATGTAGAACTTGCATATAGGACATGCATGTAGAACTCGCACGTAGAACTTGCATGTAGGAGTTGCATGTAGAACATGCATGTAGGAGTTGCATGTAGAACTCGCATGTTGCATGTAGGAATCGTATGTAGAACTTGCATGTAGAACATGCAAGTTGGATTTCTAAGAGGGATTATTCCTAGCCTTATGCAAGTACAAGCGGAGCTTTGCTGCTACTCTACACACACATTCTATACTACCTATGTCCATGTTGGCACAGAGACAACACACATTTTGAAAATTATGCCAATTCAAGCTACAGGTTGAGATTAAGAGAGAAACAAGACGATCGAAGAATGAAGTGTGAAATGGAGGGAGTGAAGATTACGCTACTTATAGTGTTAATCTAATTATATCCCACCTCTCCCTTATAATCCCTACTCCCTTGCCTTTGGACCAATCTGCAAGATCTCCTATTTTTTTGGATGATAGCTCATGGAGGGCTACCCACCATCAGCCCTTGGTTGGAGTAGTTGCAGGTGGATGAGAGATGCCAGTGCTATATGGATGGAGTGACTAAGGCGATTCCCAATATCTACGGGGATGCCCCGCTACATAGAGAATCTGATCAGCATCTTTGAGGATAGGGGATAATACCTAGAGGATGGAGAGAGGGTTTGGGGATGGTCGTGTGTCTCACAGAGGGGGGGAATGCGTTCTCGAGATCCCACTACCCCAGCCTTCCGGATTCAAGGCCATATTGTGGCTAAGATTGAGGCACATGAGGTGGTTCCTTCCAGCCACATTCGCCCAGCATCCTCAATAGAGTATAGTGTTTGGGAGACAATTGCGATCATCAATACCTACTAGCACGTTTGGGTTGCCCATTGTAGTTTGGTGATGGGAGGCTAGCAAACTTCCTTGGTGGCCACTCTTATCGCCATTTGTCAGGACATCATCTACACCCTATGTGCCATTTGGGAGCAAGGGATTTTGTGTTCTAGAGGGACCGCCGA
This sequence comes from Dipteris shenzhenensis, assembly GCF_047967505.1. Lineage (NCBI taxonomy): Eukaryota > Viridiplantae > Streptophyta > Polypodiopsida > Gleicheniales > Dipteridaceae > Dipteris > Dipteris shenzhenensis. The sequence continues at coordinate 42,739,001 of NC_141608.1, read as the reverse complement.
AAGGTGGGAGTAGTTTCTGCAAAGCATGGCATGTAGTAGGCATTTTCTATATCCTTACTATGAGAGGTATTCATGAGCGATGTTTTTATCGAAGCTATACTGATATATTAATATAAAATCTTGGTGAAATTTTATTGAGCTCATTGTTTTCATTTCACAATCTTTTGAAATTTGAAGTAAAGGATGCAAATCCTAGTGAAACTTCATATTTTTTTGTATAAAAGTTTCAAATCCTTGTGAATGTTTTAAAGCTTTATTTTTATTAGGACATACAAACTTTCAACACCAATATAAAATTTTGGTTTTTTAACAAAACTAGCATGAAAAATCATCCATGGTATTCATGGGTTGTATAACCCACAACTGTGATTTTTATCCCCTCTTCCAGAGATTCCCTAGGCTATATGCTAGGTTCTTAAGAAACAGGTTGGCCCTTTTATGGCAATAACTCTCTCTCTCTTTACTTTTCCATGGTCAGCACAGTTTTTTAGTTTTTCTCATTTGTATGGTGTTTTTTAAAGCATTAATAGAAGTTTTTCTTTTTGGGAAAAAACAAATCCATATGCCTTCCTCATTCTCTCATTCCTATTCTGATTCTCATTCTCCTTGTTTTCAACTCCTCCTCCTCCTCCTCATCCTATAAGTCATCCCTCCTCCTCCTCCTCCTTCCCCTTCCCTCTCCTCCCCCCCGCACTCCTCTTCCTCACCATCCCTCGAGCATCCCTCTCACTCCATCTCTCCCTCTCCCTCTCCCTCTCCCTCTCTATCTCCCTCTCCCTCCTCGAGAGGTTCACCTCAGAAAATTTAGTGTACCGCATGCATTCAAAAGGAGGGGTATCTTAATTTAAAATTTTGGTAAATTTTAACACGTTTATAATAACAGGAGGGTTTTTTTAATTCAACTTTATAAAAAAATCAATTAGTTCATAAGTAAAGAGGGGTGTTTTTATTGGGGGGGAGATTTTAGTTGAGTGGTTTTTCAAATACCCCTTGAACGCATGTGATACATAGGGTTTCTAGGTAGTGCACCCCCTGAGTCCCTCTCTCCCCTCCCTCCCTCCCCCCCTTCTTCCTCTCACTCCCCCACCATGCCGCCCCCCTCTCTGTCCCTCCCTTGCTACCACCGCTCTCTTCTTGGTCACCAAATTGCCTCTCTCTCTCTCTCTACGGTCTGAGGGTAGCAACATTGGTGGGGGAGAGGGAACTAGTCTCCCCATCCCCCTTAAACTCTCTTGCCCCCCAGGCTCGTGCCCTTGCCCCTCGGCTGGGCCTGAGTTTAGTTTTTTTAAAAATAAAGCGAATCTCTCCCAAAAGACAAATGAGAGCTCCATTGGATCTAGACAAAGGAAGCAAATACATTTAATAATGTAACTAAAAGCCTATGGAAGCATTACATTGGTGATACTAAAAGTTCCTATTGGAAAGTTGTCCAAACGTCACATATCCATTGGAATAAATGCATGCATTTCATGTAACTTAAAGACTATGGAAGCATCAAATTGGTGATAGAGATACTAGGAAGGCATGTAAGAACTTCCAACTGATGTGTTTAAAGAGAAGTACATGGCATGATGATCTTACTAAATGCACCATGGTGGGTGTTGACTAAAATGGGACTAAAATAGATTTAAAAATGTGAAATTTGTTATTATCAATATAAAAATTCTTACAAGGTTCATTTTTAACATGCGGTCAATAGACAACTTGGGTCAAGTCACCAAGACTCAAGTTGTGCTAGCTCAGACGTCGAGACCATGCAAGCGAGTGGTACTAAGATTTGGTCAACACCAATGGGTAATCAATGTGCCTCTAACTTCACGAAGAGGCAAAGAGCCATAAGCATTTTTGAGCCAATCATCAAAGAGTAATCCAATAGATTGACAAAAGAAATTTAAGAAGGTAGTTAGCTCGATCACCTCAATCCAAGTAGAGTGCCTTGGTATATTGGAGTAGATTGTGAGTTGTAAATGAGATCTTTACTCATGATAGATCAAATTTGGTTGTGATAGGCTAGGTGGATTTGAGTCAAAGTTGTTGTGTTCATAGAGTCTTGAGTCTAAGCTAAGGCAAGCAAGCATGAGAGCACGAGTTTAGTGATTTTGGTTCCATAGCAATGAACCATTTGGGTTGATTATAGACTTCTTTGGTATTAATATAATGATATTTGAAGAATTGAACTATACCTCTATCTCTTACTCTTATCCACTTAAGTGCTTAATCACCCATCTTCATAGAGTTTTCTTACACAACAGAAGTTGTGTTTATTAATTAGTATTTTATTATTGGCATCTGTATCTAAAATTTTAGGAGAGTAGGAAGTCTAGTAGAACAACCTAGGACTACAAATGTGAGCATCTTCCTATTGAGTTGAGCACATACCTGCACTGAGTTGGACACATGGATTATAGCCAATCGAAGGTGAGAGGAAATGACTATCAACATTTGGCATTCCTATTGTTGGGAATGGACGAGCTAAAAGGTTGAGTGGGGAATTGAGTGGATTGAGTATAGGACGATGTAGATTTGAGTGTTGATATTCTAAAATAGCAGTATATGTTGAACTAAGTGGAGCTAGAACAATTTTTCAATCTAGTAGATTATTGGAAAAGAATCATGCAAGTACAGTACGAGGATTTTAGAGTTTTGTAGACCTATTTGATGTGGTTGGTGTTTGGACTAAAGATTGTACTCAGGCATCTCTTCACATCATTTGGGCACTAAATAATGTTTGAAACGTGGTTAGTGAGGAGAGAGCAAGATACGTGGCTAGGAGAGAAAAATACTTGTGTAGAGGTAGAAGAGGTTGTAAGAATTTGCATGACCAAGAGGATATAGTGAATTCTGATCTAATGCGTGATGAACATTGGGACCAAGATGAGGTAGTAGAGATCCATCTATAGAGGAGAGTTCAAGGTAGAAGAAGACCTTGCCGTGTGTGCAGAGAGACAACTTTTGACTATCATACCAACACTAGGAGTGAGCCAGCTCCAAATTTGCATCCAAGAAGGCTTGAGGCTTTCAATAGGATTCTAACTAGTCATCTATGCAAATTACAGATTCTAAGGAAGCGAACAAATATGCTTATGGACCAAGACATGGCTGCAGATCCCCAAGTAGAGATACCAATCTAGGAAAAATGCCAGACATGTCTCAAACTAGGATCAGCAAAGAAGATTTGTCCATGAGTCAAGAAAGTGATCATGACCTTGACCAAGCTTTCGACCAAGAATCAAGTCATGGACATAGTTGAGATACTAGGTTATCATACCAAAAAATAACATTGGGTAAGAGGAAACCTAGTCCTTTTGCACCATCAAACCAAGCTAGCAAGAGCTTGCACCATAGATAGACTCATGACAAGGAAACCTACTCCTGTGGCACTGCCACTAAGCAAAAAAATGATGAGCCTTGTACCAAGATCAAGGAATAGAATACTCATAACATGGAATAGCACAAATGCAACCTTTGGCAACCACCATCTAGCTTTGTTTCTTTTCACCATGGCATTGATTCGTGCTTTTATGAATCCATCAAAAGAGCACAAACATTGAGGGAGTTGGTATGAAGAATCCACAAGCTTTAAAGTATCCACCTTCTAAGGGAGTTGGCATGAAGAAGCCACCAGCTTTGAATAAACCAACCCCAAACATAAAATCAAGGATTTGACATGAATAAGGCTCAATCTTTAAAGGATGCATGCAGCCTCTAACATGAAGATGCGAAGCACCAACACGGCATAACATTACATGCACAAGGACCAAAAGAGGCTAGTAGTAAGGATGTAAATGCAAGGTGACTTCATGACCATGGAAAAGACAACATGCCAAAAGAAGTCCATCAAGACATGGACAAATACAATGGGGGGATAACTTGTTAATGGTGAAAAGACCCAAGGGATGGCCGTGTAACAAAAGGGCAAAAGGACATAACGTAAGATGACACATGGATGACTACAATGCAATTTATGATCTGTAACATTGGTGGGTGTGATTGAGCATGAATCTAGGAACTGATTGAGATGATTTAGGAGCTCATTTAAGAAAGGTTGAAGAAGGCAGTGGTGCCTTGTCTAAAGGATATAAAATATATGAGTGGTTTATGAAACAAACAAGAAGTTCTCTTTTCCCTTTGTTCCTCATGGGGTGGGATGTGAGGCTTTCTTTTCCCCTTTCCTCTCTTGCATCCTCCTTTTCATTACTTGATTTCCCATAACATGTCTCCCTCTAATTAACGTGTTATTTTACCCATCAACAAAGAATGGTGTGGATGTGCAGATGGTGTGGGTGTGCTACAAGGATCAGAAGATGTATGATGGAACAAAGGATAAGGAAAGAGGGACTACATGGTTGCATGTACAGAGGACCTAGGTGCACTTAGTTGTGGGGGAATCTATAGAGCTCAACTTTGTGCAAACAATATCGATGAGACTCATTGTGAGATGTCAACTCCTTTTCCTTTGAATGCACACTAGGTATTCTTTTTGTAATCTACTTGATTGAATGGCAAGACTTTCCCACTTTGTGTCACAAGACATCATCAACGCTTTGGTGCAAAGTGGTTGAAGTAATGTTTTGCAAATCAACTAGGACAGTTATTTTGGAACCATTCACTTAAAATCTTGAGTGTATGCTTTGCCATGGTTTGCACTAGATTGTGTAAGCCATATTTATGCTTCATGATTAATAGTCGTGATCTATTTGAACAAGACATCATCAACTCTTGAGTGCAAAGTGGTATAAATAATGTTTTGCAAATTTACTAGGGAAGCTGTTTTGGAATAGTTCTCTTAGAATCTTGAGTGTACACTCTACCACAGTTTGAACCAAATTTTGTAAGCCGTATCTATAGAGGTCTTGATGCTTCATGATCAATACTCATCAATAAGTGTATGTTCTCATCCTTTAAACCTTTGAGGGGGGTTTATTGCCTCAATGGAGCGAGGGCTTTTGCCTTGACTAGGGCAAGGGCTTTCTCTCTCAGATGGAAAACTCTCTCAATGGAGGATGCCTCACAAGGATAGTTTGACACTCATGAAGGGAGTGGGAGAACCATCGGCTCTGATACCATGATAGCGGAAGTGAGAGAGGCAGAGAGAGGAGTGCACATGATAAAGCTACTTGTAAACTAAATTATATTGAACATGAATATGAAGATATACATGTTAACCAATTAGGGTTATGGTTAGGGTTAGGGTTTTCCCCTATGCCCTAGAGGTATGGTGCAATTTATACCATCCTCAACATTAACTACTGATAAAACAAGACAAACGGGCAGTCACCTACTCTGTGATATATTATTGTACATGTAAAAAATGCAGTCTAATTAAACTAACCAAGCTAATCATTCAACTAATCAAAGCTACTAGAGAACAAACCAATTTCTACCATCGAGATAGTTTAGGATAGTCACATAGCTTGCGTTTAAGTCGAACAAGGCTCGATGATATATAAAAATTAGACAACATTTATATGTTATTGTTATTTCTGTATTTTTTAGTCAATCAGGTAACTACTATTTGACTTGAACCAGCTCGATGACATTCCAACCCTTGGGCTAGTTTAGGACAAGGACATTAAATCCAAGCCAGCCCACTTTAGAAATTAACTGGTACATGCCCCAAACCAGTGGGAAATTAAATTTAACTAATTTAACTACTAGGAAACATAGCAATTCAATCACTGTCAGATGGTCATCAATTAGACAATAATAATATATTGATGTTCTATTGAGAAATATATTACTTTTAACTTTTGTTCAACCACACTGGTTTAGGAAAATCACACAACTGGTGTTTGACATGAACTAGCCATAGTTGCATGATGTTCCAACCACCAACATGGTTTAGGACAATTACATTAAGTCCCAACCAATCCAATGTAGAATTAAACAATTAAACTATTCTATAACTCAATCACAAACAACCATCAAGCTGGTTTAGGACAATCACATGATGTTCCAACCACCAAGCTAGTTTAGGATAATCATATTAAGTCCAAGCCAGCCCGATTGCAAAATTAAACAATTAAACTATTCCAAAACTCAATCACAGACACCCATCAGGTTGGTTTAGGAAACCAGTGACCTATGTTGAATTCAGCATGTATATGATTTGCTCATCAAACTTCTTGCATCTCTTCCACTTTCTACATATGTCCTTATTTCATATTTGAATGATTGTCCATTGCTTCCATGTAGCATCCAACCATTGGATCCACGTTGATGCTTATGATTGAGAACATCTTTGACATTGTGTTTCCAAGACGTTTCTCCTATTTTTCAAGGGACACCAACATAGCTAACGTCACCCTCTTTGCAGCTAGTTAGTCTAAGCTCATATTCTTTGCTCCAATGGTAATGAAAATGCATGCATTTGCAACCACTTCTTGCTACTACTCTGCAAGGATCTTCTTTGGCATGACGTGAGCTTTGAATGCACTTTGGGGTAGCTTTGATGCGCTTACCCCTGTACGGTTTGCTACACATCAGCCTTGGTTTCTTGTGGTTACAGGTGCTCAGGGGTTTTTCCATAGGGGAGTGTTGGAGGTGGTGGCCTTCACCCCTCTTCATGGTTAATTGAAGAAATTGAAGAGGGGGGCTTGCACACATTTGACACATGTATTAAGACCGAAAAATTAATCCCATAAGCATATGGGGACTTTGAATCTCCTTGGATATAAAAGGCTCAATTGTACCCTCTCTCTCATCCCTCCTAGGACCTTTTGGCGGGAGAGAGAGGTAGGCATGGCTAGGAGGCAAGGGATTGGGACCCCCAGCACTCGGCGCTCCATCTAACACATGGAAGCCTATCTTTGGCTTTGCCAACATCTATCTACTTCTGTTGCAAAGCCATGACGAGCTACATCTTGCCATTGACACGATAGTGGCAATTAGTGAATCATCAGAATAGACACTCCGAAATAGAGACCAACTAGCCTGTGAGGCAAGGCTCAAAGAATAGAAGAAAAATTACCCAAGTAAAGACTAGCTAGCTTGTGCACAAGGTACATTATAGTGACAACTAGTGAACAATCAAAATAGACCCTCTAGAATAGATACTAACTAGCTTGTGAGGCGAGCAAAGAATAAAAGACAACTTACCCAAGGCAAGACTAACTAGCTTGTGCACAAGGTACAGTACAAGGTACAGGGTGATGCAGGTTGTGGTATTCAAAGATTTGTAGGTGGGAGGTATGAAATTTTAAAATTTGTGAGAGTAGCAAAATTTTTAGCTGCCGGGGTCTTCCCCTTTCGATGATACACATCAACCAAATTGGATATTCCAACCAATTGCAATCTGGCGTAAATTTCTTTGGCAAAGGGCACACTGTGAGGTTTGATGTTGTGTATTATGAAATGCAATGACCTTTGGCATGCTTATGAGCCATATAGCAAGCAAGTGCATGAAAAAAGAACCAATAAAAAGTTGTAAATAGTGTTGGATTTATTAAAATATCTTTGCACATGCACAAATTGCACATTTTCAAATTCTTTGATTCTTGGGTGACTCTAGATCCAATATCACCAACTATCAATGATTTAAGACCACCATGCAATAATCCCACTAGTTTGAATTTCAAAATTTCAATCCATTTTGTTTTTCAACAAATCAAGAAAAAGTTATGGAGCGTGCCCTTGAATGTGGGTGTGCATAATTTTAGGACAACATTGGAGGCCCCTTAAACCATACCTAAGGTTCTCACGTATTATACTTGGGTTGAGGAGAAGCTCACATAGTGTACTTTTGAACGATTACTTGGTTGCATGTATGTGCAAGACATACCAATTAGGTGTGCCCTTGGATTAAGGAGAAGCTCACATAGTATGCTTCTCCTTGGAATCAAACTTACCTCTCTTGGAATCAAACTTACAAGAGAGGTAAGTTTGATTCCAAGAGTGAGAAATGCAATTTGATTGGCTACATCTCGGTTGTGTAGAACATAAAACTTATAATCTCTATAACCCTGCTGCTCATAACATTTTCACTTCCCGTAATGTGGTGCTTAAAAGCAAGCTCCTTGCGATCACAGTTATGCAAAATCAAACGGAAGAGCTGAGAATCAAATGATTGACAACACAAGATATGCCATTTTGCAAAAATCCACAAAATAAGACTAATTTAGTAATTTTGGGTGAAATTTAATTATTTTTTATACAATATAATTCAAGACTTAGCAGCTTTTATACGGCAGATTTGAAGTTTTTAATGAAGTTTTGCATTAATGTACTCTTTTTACTGGCTACTTATGTCAATATTTAGGAGCTTTAATATGACATAATTCTTCATTTATGAGCTTTTATATGACAAACTGGGCATCTACCACTATACTAAGAGGCAGTGTCCATGCATAACTGTGTTATGTAAGCTCACATTACATGCGATTTTTTTGGATACATTGAGAAAAGGTGTTGAATACTCTCTCCTTATTTGGCCATAGAGATCAACACCACTGCTAGTTTGTGGGGTACTACAGAGTGCACCCTTGTAATAGCTCTTAGTGAACGGTTCTTTATTTGTATTAATTCCCTTTATCAATTTAATTTTCTATTCTGCAAAAAAAGAACATTATGATGAGAAAAAACCTCGACACAAGTTCCAGATGGAGCAAAGCATATATAGCTTTTCCATGGAAAATGATCCAAATATCTAAATTTCACTAAATACAAATATATATTTGTTTGAACAATACTATTTCATTGATAAAATGTCTTTATAAATGCACAAAAATGCCTCTTCCATATTTTTGCAAAGAAGACATTGACATCCAAGCAACATACCATTCTTCAAGAGATAGATCCTTGTCTGGCTTCCAATGGCTATAAAAATCTCTTGGCTACATGTCCAGTTGTGTATCGCCTCTATTAACCAAGTTCTATTAACTATAGCTTCCATGTCACTCATCCATTGTAGAGGTCTTATTTCTCTCAATATCCTAATTGCGCTTCTGTAAATTGTGTTGGTGGATTAAGATTTTGATTCCTTTGTTGCTTTCCTTTGGGTACTTTAGTGCTCTTTGTTTGACTTCTTGTGTACAATGCTATTGGCTCTTGGGATCTTCAACATACTCCCTATTGTAGCTTCTTTGGGCATCGTCTTGGAGTGTTTTTGGACAATTCTGTGTGTTTGAGTGTCCAAAGTGTGTTTTTGAGAAGTTTTCACTACTTGTACTAATTGGCCACATCCTCATGACATGTGCAAAGTATTTTATACATAAGATTGGTAGCCAAACTTTCTAATTAGTAGGCCAGACAAGAAAATTACATGTTCATTGTCATTGCACATTGCACACCTACAAACTGAGCTAGTGATGGAGAGTTCTCAATTAGTTAAGCCAAAGTTGACTCCAAGGCATTGTTCTCCATCTCATTCAGCACCATTGTAATTCCTTTTCTTCTTTAGAGCAAAGGTTCCTGCAAAGCAATCCCTCCGCAAAACAAGTCCACCACATATTGGTTCTTGAGACAAAAGGCCTTTACTAGTTGTGCAATTTAGTTTTCACCCCTAATGTTCCGCACATGATGAATCCAAATATTTGTACTTGATTGATTTTCATGGTCGTTTTCTTGATCATCCTACCAAGATATGTCGATCGATGAAGCAAGCATAATATTTTGAAATACTATGAACTTGGGATCCCTATTCATGAAAACCACCATGGTTGCCGTTTTGAAAGAATTTGCCGTGAGGCTTTTCTCTCCTTGTGACCTGTAATATCCTACCTCACATTGGAAGCATCCCTCGATGTCTTCCAATCTTCATTCAAGGTTACCACAATGACCTCAAATCCCATGAATGCCACCAAAACCAACTCATTAGTGCCACTAAGGTTTAGAATATGGGAGACTAATTTTTTAAAGAATTGCATGGAAAATATGGAGGAATAAGGGATATTTAGTATGAGCAGATATGTACATGGTCACGAGAATGGTTGAAAGAAGCACTGAATCGGTCTAAGGTGACTCCTCCTCTACTTGCCATGGTGAGGACCTATGTGCACTCATTGTACTTGAAGTCTAAACGACTAAAAGACACCAACAACTACCCTTGGATAATTATTATTGTCTAACCAGGGCTTGAGAGGGTGGCAAATGTTGTGGCAAGATTTATTAGGAAAATTTAAATCGGTTTGGTCATTGTAGACATTGTGGAATTACACAAAAATATATGGGGCATGGTCACACATACACTTTTCTTTTTTTGTGTTTGTGTGAACATGGTCACACACACACACACACACACACACACACACACACACACACACACACACACACACACACACACACACACACACACACACACACACACACACACACACACGTACATGCATGCGCACACACACACACACATGCACGCACGCACATGGACACACATGCACACGCATGCACACACACATACACACACACACACACACACACACACACACACACACACACACACACACACACACACACACACAGAGTTACGTCAACCATAATCTCGGCATTGTCTGGTGTGGTTACGCGGTGAAGCGGGAAACCAAAGGGCTCGACAGTTCTTGCATCAATAGGGAGTGCAATATTAAGGCCTAAAGGGCAGTAAGGTTCTAAGGTCCATTATGGACATGTGGCACTCAATTGGGATCCAAGTGGCAAGCACTAGGTTCAAAGGAGTTTCTAGAGGAAAGCTCCACGAAAAGAGAAGGAACTGAGGGTAAGAGTTCACACAAGTAGGCTGCAGGGAGGACTCTGGAATCGTGGTTGGGTGGAGAATCCAAGAGAGCCCTTTATAGTCTTGTTACATTGGTATCATAGGTAAAGGGGAGTTTTGGGAAGGTGAAAGAGAAAGGGACGAATAGCAATGGAGTCTCACAAGTCATTGCCCAACAGCCCGCGAATCGACTCGTCTTTGAAATCCGTGATTCCACTTCAAATTTGAGTCCAATCTAGTTTGCACGCTTCATGAGGAGCATTCTAGACTCAATCAAGCCTCAAGGCCCAAGGGAGATCAAAGTATCATGACTGTAGGAGCATGTGTGCATTGTTTATATCTATAGTGTACACTGTAGATTCGCAGAATGGAGCAGTTCAATGGCAACAATAATTCGATGGCACATCAGTGCTGCAGTAGCCTTGGGTGATGAGCTTTGGAGAACTACGGAGTCCGGACAATTTTGCACTCTCAAGCATTAGATTCTCAGGACCATGAGATGATAGTCATGTGCAACGGAAGTCTGAAGCCCTGGAAGTTGGTGAATTGCTGCAACTGCGCAGCACTTGAACAAAAGCAAAGTAGAATAGCGAGCTCAAATTTTTGGAAGGCAGCTCTATCTCCCGCAGTGTTGCCTAAGACGATCTTATCATAGAGAGCTAGTTTATGTCATCACACGGGTGAGACAAAGCATATGCAGAATAGTGCGATTGAGCTACGCAGAGACGAATTTCTTCAGCAGCCACGTCATGCAAAGGTTCTTAACCTTTAAAAAAGGCCACTTCATCATTGAATTTGTACCCCTCTCCACAGTTTAAGACCTCCCCTCTTTTTCCAAAGGATCTAAGGTCTTTTTTCACCCCTCTCTCTCTTTCAAGATCCTTAGATTCTCCAACCTTTAGCCCCGCTGATTTCAAGTCAAAGACCGAGGAGTTCAAGATCCAAAGAAGGGAAAGAGCAGAATTAAAAGGCAAGTCCGTGAATCAAAGAAAGTGAGACGACTTTGAAGACAAATCCAATGCCTCGAACAAATACTAGGGAAGTGGGCATTACATTTTTCTCTCTGACATAAGGCGCTTTGCTTTATAATTTCTAGAAAATATGTCTTTTAAATGACAACTTCAGAAAGGGATGGTATGATTAGGGAGGTCAAGGAAAGGGCTAGAAAGGGAAAAGCAATAGTTGGAGAGGAAACACATGAGGAGGTACAAACTGAAACTCAAGAAAATGATGTGGAAATGGAGGATATATGGAATTCCGTATACAAAATTCACTAAACTTGAAACTCAAATGCAAAATATAGAAACACAGCTAGGACTTATCAGTGAAACACTAAAAACCCTAGCTAAAGCTATAACTAAGATAGTTGATTCTCAATTGGTATCTATTACTGAAAAATCACCAATTCCTCCTAATCAAGTTGAGAGGTCCACCTCTCAACTTAGAGAAACCTTGAACATCCTTAAGGACTTAAAACTGCCAATTTTTAATGGGGAAGAAAAAGAGCATAATAAAGATGCGATTAATACATTCTTGCAAAAGTGGCAAGACTTCCACTGACTCAGGAATACACCTCTTGAAAATCAAGTCATGGAAGCAAGTCTTTCCCTTGGAAATAAAGCCTATAAATGACGGATGAGCCTTAAGGGGAGTGATAGAATTCCTAGGTATTGAACTGAGTTTGAACAAGCCTTCCTAAAAGAGTTTTTATCGGAAAAAGAATTAGAAAGAGCGTGGGAGGCTTGGGACAAGTGCACTATGGGTAAACACACTCTAGTCCAGTACATAGCAAACTATGGGGGGTAGTCCTTAAGTTGAAGGGAATTGATGAATTACAAAAGATAAGGGGTTTTGTGAGAGGTCTCAAAGACACTTATAAGGTTGAGGTGAAAAGAAATTCTCCAAAAACCTTCGAGGAAGCCATTAAGTATGCCCAAATATACGATGATATGACGAGGAAATTCAGAGTTGGAACTTTAGAGCAAACAGGTTTTGCTCCAAAGTTCAATAAATTTCCCAATTTGAAAAGGAAGGGGCACTTTAAGAAGGAGGTTCCTTCAGCACCACCTAAGAAACCTCAAACACAAAATTATCCTCTCTTGAAGAAAGAGGATTATGAAAGAGCTTGGCAAGAAAATCTTTGCTTCAAATGTTTGGGCAAAGACCATGCTACTTGGAACTGCCCTGAAAATAAACCAGCAAGAGCTAAAGCCCCAAATAGACCTCCACAAAAACAAGTCCATGCGGTGCAAGTATTGCCGCTTAATGGTACTGAAAAGTACACTAAGGTAGAGGTCTATCATGAGGATAGCTCCCACATGTGTTGTCTATCATCGGCAACGTGGCAACCCACCTTTGGTCCTCATAATTTAATGAGAATGCATGGAAAAATTAAGGGGCAAAGAGTAAGAGTGATGGTCGATGATAGTGTAACACATAATTTTTTAAACTACTCGTTAGTTAAGAAATTAAAATTGCCTAAAAGTCAGAGTGCCAATAAATATGTGGTCTCTTTGGCAAAGGGCAATGATTAAAAAGTTTGGGACACCATGATATATGGTGTAGAGGTGGATATTCAAGGTTATCAGGATGCCTTGCATTTCCAAATCATGCATCTCAACCGAACAGATGTAGTGCTTGGTCGAGAATGGTTGTATAGTCTTGGGCATAGCTTACAGAGGAGTTATCTTAATAACTCCATTATGTTTGAAAAAGAGGGTAGAGTCTTCTAGATTCAAGGAGAACATGATGTGCCTAACTCTCCTATTTTTTGTTCGATGGAATTGGAATGACTACTACACTAAGAAGAATGCGAGGTATATCTTTGTGAACTTACTTTTATTGATGATTTTATGTCGTCTGCATCGGAAAGAACTAATGCTGTTTTTTATAATGTTAAAAAGTATAAATCTTCTTTCAGTAATTTAATGTTTGAATTTAAAGATGTTTTTTCGTCTGATTTACCTGATGGTTTACCTCCTGAGAGAGAAGTAGATCATAAAATAGATTTAATTCCTGGATCTACCCTTGTTTGTAAACCCCCGTATAGGCTTAGTAAAATGGAGGAATGTGAGGTCGAAAGACAGTTAACAGAATATCTTAGGAAGGGCCAAATCCAAACAAGTAGCTCACCTTGGTCTGCACTAGTTTTACTAGTAAAGAAAAAGGATGGTACTATGCATTTATGCATAGATTACCGAGCACTAAATAAAATCACCATAAAAAATAACTATCCTATGCCTCGCATTGATGAGCTCTTTGATCAATTGCAAGGGCAAAATACTTTACTAAAATTGATTTAAGATCAGGATATCACCAAGTACGAATTAGGGAAGAGGATGTCCCTAAGACATCATTTCGTACTAGGTATGGACATTATCAATTTAAAGTAATGCCATTGGATTAACAATGCTCCAGCAACTTTCATGACACTTATGAATAGTGTCTTAAGGCCATATCTAGGGAAATTTACTGTAGTATTTTTAGACAATATCCTTATTTATAGTAAAACCAGGAAAAAGAATTTGGAACATTTGTGAAAAGTGTTCCAGTTGCTTAGAGATAATTCACTCTTTGCTAAAGAATCCAAATCTTGCAAAAGAAGTGAAATACTCGAGACATATAATATCCCAAGAATGGGTTCGTATAGGCCCTGATAAAGTAAGGGCCATATTGGAATGGCCACATCCTACAAATCTAGAATACATATATTCTTAGGTTTGTCAGGATTTTATAGGAGATTCATCCAAGATTACACTAGGATTGTTGTTTCAATGACGGACCAACTTAAGGGGAAGGGAAGCACCTTCATATGGGATGAACCTCAAAAGAGAAGTTTTGAAAAATTAAAGTTAGCTATAGCGGCAGCTCCTATCTTAAAAGTAGTGGATCGCAATGAACCATTCATGTTGAGACAGATGCTAGTGATTTTGCTGTTGGGGTGGTACTTATATAAAAAGGTCGACCAGTGGCTTTTGAAAGCAAAAGGTTAGATCGTGCCAAACGGAATTACTCGACATATGAGAAGGAACTATATGCTATAGTCTATGCTTTAAAAAAGTGGAGGCACTACTTATATGGTGCAAAATTTGAGATCATCTTTGATTAGGAGAGCATTAAGTGGATTTGTAATTAGCTAGAGCTTAAAGGTAGAAAAGCTAGATGGGCTGAGTTAATGCAAGATTTTGATATACAATTGACATATAGGAAATGGAAGTTCAATGTGGCAGCAGACTGCCAATTGTTAATGGATTGAGTTTTACTCAATTTCAGAATGATTTCCTAGAGTCCTTAAAGGGGAAATGTGAGTTTGATCCTCACATCTCTGAAATATGGAAAGCAATTAAAAGTAGGGATCCAACTAATCGAGAGGCTTTCACTGAGGAGTCGCATGGAAATGGCGACACACCACAGGTTGGTGTATAAAGGACTCAAGTGGAAAAAATATACTATTGAAGATGGCTATCTACTCTACAAGGGTAGAGTATGTGTCCCGCATGATAATGACATTAGGCACCAAATCCTTTTGAATGTCATGATAGTCCGAGTGCTGGACACCCGAGAATTCAGAAGACATATGTGCTTCTGAAAAGACAATTCTTTTGGCCTGGAATAGGTAAGGACGTCCAAGATTATGTATTGAAGTGCCAAAAATGCCAGATCAATAAGGCTGAATGCCTTAAGGTAGGAGGTCTCCTACACCCATTGGAGATTCCATTTGGTAAATGGGAAAGCATCTCCATGGATTTCATTGTGGGGTTACCTAGAACACAGAGGGGGCGCAACTCTATGTGGGTAATTGTGGATCGGTTGACCAAGATGGCTCATTTTATTCCTATCAGTAAGATGTTAAAAACTCCAGAACTAGCTCGGCTATTTGTGGAGCATATCTATAGACTGTATGGGCTACCAGCCGGTATTGTTAGTGACCGGGATAGCAAATTTAACAGCCATTTTTGGAGGGCTGTGTTTAAGAGGTTGGCATCTTCATTGAGTATGAGCACCATGGATCATCCACAGAGTGATGGTCAAACTGAAAGGGTCAATCATATCATTGAGGATATGCTTCAAGCATATGTAAGTAAACGGCAAACTAATTGGGAACAATATCTGCTCATATTAGAATTTGCATATAACAGTGCCAAACATTCAGCTACAGGTTTTAGTCCATTCATGATGATGTATGGATTTCAACCAAGAGCCCCAATGACAGTAGGACTCGAAAAAGGGAAGGTTCAAATGGCCAAAGACTTTCTTGAGGATATGAATCAAACACTTAAGTTAGCTAAAGATAGCATAAGAAAAGCACGAAGTTATGCAAACCCCAACCATAGAAAGTTGGAGTTTGAAGTAAATGAGAAAGTCTACCTTAAGGTACCTGAATCTTCAGAATCTCTAAAGACAGGTAAATGTCCAAAGTTGTCTCCTAGGTATTGTGGACCATTCACAATACTTAAGAGGATTGGAGAACTTGCTTACAAATTAGCCTTACCTGAGGGATGTAGAGTACATCCAGTTTTTCATGTTAGTAGGCTAAAAAGAAAATTAGGAGATGATGATAATCTCATTAGAAATGAAGTCCTAGTTGAACTCATTGAATCTGCATCTTTACCACATGAACTAGAAAGAATTTTAGATAGATAAGAAAAAAGAACGCGACATACTATATGGCAAGAATGTTTGGTTAAGTGGAAAGATAGATCTAAAGAGAGTTCAACATAGGAAAGGGTAAGCAGTCTCCAGAGGAGGTTTCCCAAAAAAAATTTTGAGGACATAAACCATTCTTAAGGGGAAGGGAATGTTACGTCAGCCATAATCCCGTCATTGTTTGGTGTGGTTATGATGAAGGGGGAAAAAAGGGCTCAACAGTGCTTGCATCAATAAGGGAGTGCAATATTTAGGCCTAAAGGGCAGTAAGGTTCTAAGGTCCATTATGGACATGTGGCACTCAATTGGGCTCCAAGTGGCAAGCACTGGGTTCAAGGGAGATTCTAGAGGGAGGCTCCACGAAAAGAGAAGGAACTGAGGGTAAGAGTTCACACAAGTAGGCTGTAGGGAGGACTGTGGAATCGTGGCTGGGTGGAGAATCTAAGAGAACCCTTTATGGTCATGTTACACACACACACACACACAGTCTTTCTAGCATAGTGGCCCATAGCCTCCATTGCGATGGGTAATTTGAGCCTATGAATTGCAAACCCAAACAATTAAGAAAAGGTCAACAAATAAGATGATAGTAGCAATGAGGACACATTATACATTGCTACATGAAGTAGGCTGGGTTGCTTCAATGAATTTGCCTACATAGACTTTGCCACTGCATTTCTCATGTCATGAGTGGTAAGCACAAGGTTCGATTGTTTGTTATGTATTATATGAAAGTCTGTTACATGGCATTATGTGATAATAGGCTGACTTATATCTCCATTGATGATGGCACTATTCAAACCTCATAATGTTGCTTGAAGGGATTAAATCCATACTTTATGTGTAAATTGAAATATAGTAATAATTGTTGTTGTATTGCACATGTTAAAATGTGCTATATAAAGGAAGCAGTTAATCAAATGCACCTAATAAAGTTTTGGCTCCATGGAGCATCATTGTCCTATTCATGTGACATATATGGTGGTCGCACTGGATCCTTCACTTGTAGACTCTTTGAATCTGTATGCAAAAGTGTAACGGGTCTCGAGGAGACCATATTGTTTACAAGACCAATGGGATCTACCTTCCATGCACACAAATGTGTCGTGGGAAAATGCATAGACTATACTTTTAAGAAAACTACCATTATGCCCACATGAGGTTGCAGCAAAGAAAGTGCAAAGGTATTTTAAGACATTGAAGCTAGCACTGAGAGATGAGATGTACACTTTTCAATGGGATGTGAAGTTACATAGGTATCAAGAAAGAAGTCTCATACATGTATATAGGACTCACCTTTCAGAAGTTTGTGAATACCATCATGGCGTGCACCATTGTTCTTCAATGGTGCCACCAAGTTTTAGCCACTGAGATGACTCTTGGATCAAAAAAATTGGTTTGAAATAGGGTCTTCCACAAAGGAATGGTTTATACATCAACTTAAGATGACACTGACACATTATTTGTGTAAATTGTATGACATCCCCAATATAGGTCATCTTGCCAAATACATGGCCTATGAAAAAATGAAACAATTTCTACAACTATGTAATCAAGCGTTGGAAATGTTGGAAATGCCAAGGTAATGAAGTGGGACAGTTTTGTTCATTGTTGCTACCCCAAAAGATTCATAGGGAAAACTTCTCAATTGTTTGTGCTTCAAATCTTAGCCATTGTACCAACTCTTACGCTCTAGCTACACTTGAGTAGCAAGGGATGCTTGAGTTCCCTCATGAAGCAATCAATCATTTTGAGCTTCATTTTGAGCTTGAGCTCTACCATGTTGATCCTCTCAGCTCCCTTTAAATGAGCTCATCTGTCCTTACTAAATCTGAAGTTTACATTCAAGATCAAAGCTTGGCTTGATGTTGAAGCTGCTTAAAGAGTTTCAGCTCATTCAAATAGATGTTTGTTGCACTGCACCAAATTACGCCATTACTTTTTGATGCATAGTGGTGCAAGGGATTTACTGAATACAGTGATTCAAATTACTCGGCAGTTCCTGTGTGGCATCACCTAGCAGGCTGTCAAAGGCTCCCTTTCTTACAAGGTTACCTGTGCTACAAGGCACCAGAGGCGGCTATGATAATAGGCTAGCCGATGGATGCCTTCTACCATATTGTATTTCAGGCTCAACGTTGTGGCTTTTCACTAGACGCATATGAACCTAACATCTCCCACATCGACTAGTGAACTTAATATCTCCCACATGTTTCCTCTTGAAAGTGTACCTTTGTACAGGAAAACTAGCTAGCAAAAAAACTTTTAGAAAAGCTTTTCAGATGATTTCATGGTAGCAACGTCTTGAGGGGGTCATATGAACACTCCGTAGGAGTCCCCCTACTAGACACCAGTGTTAATGTATTAGAAGTTTGAAGTGCTGAACTCGTGTTAGCATCATTAGTTCTCACATTTAACGTTGCCATGATTCATTATATATCATACCCGGTGTACTTCATGATCATGTGGTAATACAAATTTGACAATCTGCAAAACCCCAAAAGTATAATCCTGAAAATAACAGGGAATTGAACTTATTGGGGACGAATCTGTAGTAAGAGAAATTGCATAATCCATAATATATTATACATGGTGCACTTCATGATCATAGGGCTAACACCAATTTGATACCATGCAAAACTGATATGGAGAAAGGAACTCTACAAAGTGCCTGATTCAAAGAACAGATTCACAACCCTGTAAAGGCAACCCACTAAAACACACACAATCCCAACTCAATTTCAACCTTCATCCTCCTGGTCTGAGTCCGCCTCACCTATGTCTCTGTCATGCTCGCATTAACATTGCAAGAGGAATAAATGCTACCATAGTTACACTACCATTACCAATAGTTCCCACAAGAACACTTTCCGCCCTTGAAAACATGAAAGCGGTTAGCATCTCTGACAAGGATAGATCATTGCAGTATTTCGGATATAAGTGCTGTTGCTGAACGACATTCTTTGCAAACAGACAGATTTTTTACATGTATGGGTACCCCATTGGGTGTATTAATTTGGGCACACACGATAGCCACCTTTTCACTGTGCCCACATAACTCAAATTCCTTTAGATCATCAGATATGTCCTGGGACAGACAATGCAAATCCGTTACATATCCTTCGTTCCTTATTTTAAAGGAAAGATCTTCTAGCTTTGCATATATATGTGTACTTTGGTCATGTCCTGTATCCCCTTCCAAAAATGAATGCACAATTCCACCAACATTAGTCCACCACCTCTGTCGTGGTTTCTTCCACGCTGCTTCTTTTAATCTCATTAACTCAACCTGCTTAGCATCCTCCTGCATGTGAGCATCTGCATAAATGTTAGACATCAAGACATAAGCTGCAGCATACTTTTTATCCAATTCCACTGCATGTTCAAAGGCCCACCTTCCAAGCTCCACATTCCCCCACTTCCGACAAGAACCCAACACAGTATGCCACAACACAAGATTAGGATTGAACGGCATCTTCTTTATCATCACTACTGCCATGTCTAATTGGCCTGCACGGCCAAGGAGATCAACCATGCAATTGTAGTGCTCCATAGTCGGAGTGATGCCATAATCTTTGCTCATGGCCTCAAAAAATGTCTGGCCCTTCTCCACTAGACCTGTGTGACTGCATACAGTAAGAATGCTGAGGAATGTGACCCCATCTGGCTTTATGTCTTCTGCTCTCATTCTGTCAAGCATAAGACAAACGTTTTCACTCTCTCCTAGCTGGGCATACCCTGCGATAAGCGCAGTCCACGAGACTGCATCTCGAACTGGAAGTTTGTTGTGCACTTCTTGTGCTTTTGCAAGCAAGCCACACTTGACATACATATCAACCAAGGTGTTACCAACAAAAGAATCTCTTTCCGAGAGACCCTTTCTCACGATCTCCGCATGTATTTCTCGGCCCTTATCTATGGCTCCTATGCTGCCACAAGCTTTCAAGCTGAAAACAAAAGTGACCGAACCTGGAGAGACACCCTCCAATTGCATCCGTTCAAAACAGCTCAGTGCGCTCTGACCAAGGTCATGTTCAGCATACCCTGCAATAATTGCATTCCACGAGACTACATCTCGAGCTGGAAGTTTGTCAAACACTTCCTGTGCTTTTGCAAGCAAGCCACACTTCGCGTACATATCAACCAAGGTGTTACCAACACAAGGATGTCTTTCCAACAACCCCTTTCTAGCAATCTCACCATGTATTTCTTGACCCTTGTCTACGGCTCCTGTGCCACCACAAGCTTTCAAGCTGCAAACAAGTGTGACCACACCTGGAGAGACACCATCCAATTGCATCTGTTCGAAACAGTTCAGTGCGTCTTGACCAAGGTCATGTACAGCATATCCTCCGATAAGTGCATTCCATGAGACTGCATCTTGAACTGGAAGTTTGTCAAACACTTCCTGTGCTTTTACAAGCAAGCCACACTTGGCATACATATCAACCAAGGCATTACCAACGAAAGGATCTCTTTCCAACAACCCTTTTCTTGCAATCTCAGCATGTATTTCTCGGCCCTTGTCTACGGCTCCTATGCTGCCACAAGCTTTCAGGCTGCAAACAAATGTGACCGCATCTGGAGTGATGCCCTCCACTTGCATCTGTTCAAAACAGTTTAATGCGTCCTGACCAAGTTCATGTTCAGCATACCCTGCTATAAGTGCAGTCCATGAGACTTCATTCCGATCTGGAAGTTTGTCAAACACTTCCTGCGCTTCTGCAAGCAAGCCACACTTGGCATACATATCCACCAGGGCATTACCAACAAAAGGATCTCTTTCGAACAGCCCCTCTCTCGCAACCTCAGCATGTATTTCTCGGCCCTTGTCTATGGCTCCTGTGCTGCCACAAGCTTTCAAGCTGCAAACAAATGTGACCGCAACTGGAGAGATGCCCTCCAGTTGCATCTGATTGAAACGGTTCAGTGCATCCTGACCAAGGTCATGTTCAGCATACCCTGCGATAAGTGCAGTCCACGAGACTGCATTTCGAATTGGAAGTTTGTCGAACACTTCTTGTGCCTTTGTAAGCAAGGCACACTTGGCATACATATCAACCAACGCGTTACCAATAAAAGGATCTTTTTCCAAAAGCCCCTTTCTCGCAATCTCAACATGTATTTCTCGGCCCTTGTCTATGGCTCCTATGCTGCCACAAGCTTTCAAGCTGTAAACAAATGTGACTGCAACTGGAGAGATGCCCTCCAATTGCATCTGTACGTGACAATTTAGTGCATCTTGACCAAGGTCATGTTCAGCATACCCTGCTATAAGCGCAGTCCACGAGACTGCATTTCGAAATGGAAGTTTGTCGAACACTTCCTGTGCTTTTGCAAGCAAGCCACACTTGGCATACATATCAACCAAGGTGTTACCAACAAAAGGATGTCTTTCCAACAGACCCTTTCTCGCAATCTCAGCATGTATTTCTCGGCCCTTGTCTATGGCTCCTATGCTGCCACAAGCTTTCATGCTGCAAATAAATGTGACCGCAACTGGAGATACACCCTCCAATTGCATCTGTTCAAAACAGTTTAGTGCGTCCTGACCAAGGCCATGTTTAGCATATCCTGCGATAAGGGCAGTCCACGAGACTGCATCTCGAACTGGAAGTTTGTCGAACACTTCCTTTGCATTTGCAAGTAAGTCACACTTGGCATACATATCAACCAAGGTGTTACCAACAAAAGTGTTTCTTTCAAACAACCCCTTTCTTGCAATCTCAGCATGTATTTCTCGGCCTCTTTCTGAATCTTTCAGCCTAGCACAAGCCTTTAGCAAGGCCACGAACGTATACCCACTAGGCTGTACAGAATCCTCCTGCATTTTCTGGTGCTGTACGAAGGCATGCTGTAACTCCCCACATTCAACATAACCTGTGATGAGAGAATTCCAGGAATACTCATTCCGATCAACCAACCTATTAAAAACATGCTGGGCATCACACATGCTTCCAACTTCCACCACCAACATTGAGACGAGGTAGTTCCCGAGTGACTTATGAGCTTCCAGACCACTTTGGTGCAGGTAGGCATGCAAGCGCAGGGCATACGCTGGATTTTTGCGTTTCCTGCAGCTGCGCAAGATGCATGTCAAGTCTTCAACCGAAGGCGGATGGGGCATGCGTTCCAAAGAAGTGAGTGCCTCCTCTAAGCTAAGCTCTGGCTGTTGCGTTATGGGGCTGTGCATGGCCTTGTTTGCAGTCTCCATTTTCTGGAGCACGCGTGCCTTTAACCCACTTTGTATTGTACCAGCCATCTACCAAATAGGGACTCTTTGGTGAGTTTATGCATGAAATCTGGGGCTCTTGGGGGTGTCTGCTAAATTGACATTCTGCTAAATTGACATTGACAGCAGACTAATTTTTTTTCAATCTAGTTGAATTCGCTAATTGAGACGGCACCAATCCATGCAACCCACAACATAAGAACTTAATTGTGCTGTGGAATGAAGAAAAACAGACAACATAAGAACGTAATTGCGCTGTGGAATGAAGCATACTTCTTTGGCCCTAACTAATGACATGGTAATATTTCCCACCATTTTTGGCCTTCCCTGCGGATAGGCTTATGTGAAGCGTTCCCTTTTTCGGAGATGGTAAAATTAGGTGAATGGGTATTTTAAATTTTTTGGCACTTGGAATTTCGTGATTGGCCGTGTAATTGATATTCTAATTTCGTATCCTTATTTTTTGCTACTTGTTTGCGTGTCAATTTGATTGTTTCTCCCCCTTTCTCTCTCTCTCTTCTTCTTCTTCTTCTTGCTTGCTATTTTTGTCCCCATTTTTTTCTTCCCCTTTCTCTCAGCTTCAGGGCAGGCCCTTTTGAATGTATTCAACTTGTTATATATTTCCTATGATGTGGACATCTTTGCATGTCATACGGAGGAGGCTCTCACTCTTTCCCACAAATACATCAAGGTCAAATGTGGGGGGGGGGGGGGGGGGGGGGAAGGTGGGAAATTACAACCTGCCACATAAGATGAATATCCCATCCAATTCCCAAAAAAAACCCTTTGAGCATATGGGAAATAGAATTTTCCATAAAAACCCTCCAATGTCATAAGGCCTTTAGTGATAGTAATCATAGCATTATTGGAAGATGGATGTTTTTTTTTGCACTTGCAAGGGTCATGAGGGATGGTGCTCATTAGAGAAGGGTCCTAAGCCATGGTGCTCATTAGAGAATGTTAATCTGGCTGATAGCTCAATTGGTCAAAACTCCCATACAATCAGCTCTATAACTCTACTCACTAACATTTCCTGCTTGAGGTGGAATTGGCCTTCCCAAAGACTCCCTAGTCACGGGTAGATCCCTTCATGTTCTTCCTTCTAGAGTGCTTGTATATTGTCTCTATAAATTCGTGTAGCTTACGCAACACAAAGGCAAAAGATTGAAAAACATTCCATCTGCAATTAGCAAAAAATGAAAATATTATACTTGGTTACTCTACCAGTTTCTTTTGTGAGACCATATTATTGAGAAAGAAAGTTCTGGAGAGTCAAGTTGCCACCAACTTCCATCTTCTTCAACTAAGTTTCCAAAGGAGCATCATAGACACGACACAGATCGCACAAAACTATTCTAAACACCAAGCCCCCAATGCTTTCTTGCACACTCCAGACACATGAATATCCCTCAAGGCATGGATTCCCATTGTAGATTCATTTAAGAGAAAGCCTCAAAACTAATATGAACGCCAAGGCCCTGGTGCTCTCTTGAATGCTCCAGACACTTGAATATCTCATAAGAAATGGATGCACATTATGGATTCTTCTGAGCTCTAATCCACACAAGTCTTGGATCTCATTAAGCTTGGAGCTGCACCTGTTGAGGCCATTTAAGTTGTGTTGTGGCGGACAAAGAAGAGATGAAATAAAAGTTAGCAAAAGACGAAAGAGTAGGAAGTTGGGAAGATTTGTTCCATATCTCCGAAAGAAATAGCAAGGCATGGACGGATTGAAATGGGAGGTACATATGAAGTAAAGATTCCACGGGAGGAAATTCATGGAAAATTTCTATGGACAATCCCATCTCATTTCTAGGGGAATAATGAAAACAAACTCTATTTGTATAGGTAGAAGCACCATAATTTTGTGGATGAACTCTATGGACGTTTGAGACGTCTAACTGTCAGGGGTTGGGTGAGAGAGGAGGGGAGAGGGAAGGGTAGGGAGATGGAGAGACTGATCAACTTCATTACTGCCAGGAAGATATGTGAGAGCTAATCCAAGAACGTGAGGCCCAATAAGGGACGGCACTGTAAAGCAAGAACTCACAGCCTTTGAGGAGAGCGCACATTGCCATGCCCTATATGTGCCATGTGCAACCTTGGAAATAATGTAATATAGAATATAATAAGGGTGTTTACACACTATGTTTGCACATGCCCACCCATGGTGCAAATGCATATGGACTATGGGTTGGATGTGGGTAGGCAATGTTGCCCGTCCACAATCGTGCAAGGTTGGGCTAAGTATGTAAACCCCCTAAGGATACCTTATGTATAACAAAGTGGGGATCCCACTAAGGCCATGCCTTTTGGAATGTTATTGTACTTGTAAGTGTTAGTGTGCATTATGTGCAAATGTATGCAATGGAATGATCTGTCCACTATGCAAATGCAAAGAGAGGAGAGAAAAGAGATGAAAGAGTGGATGGACCATTAACTATAAGTGGGAGCGTGGCCATTTAGGCTAGAGATCCTCATTTAAATAATATCACATGCTTTTAATGAAGGTGGTGTCATACCAGTTAAGTGACAAAATAATTTATTACCTCTCATGTAAGGCCAAAACCTTAATCCACAAAAAGTAACAAAGTTGTTTAGGATCTCCACAAAGAGACAAAAACCTAAACCTAAAAGGAAGTTTTTGGAACCACACAGGAAAGTAGCCTCACTGATAGCTTCTTCGATTGGCTGGAAGATGAGCACCACACCCAGGTAGGGCCATCTTCTTGCTCGGTTATGGTGGACGGCCTCCTAAGTAGGGCAGGCTCTAGCATCCATTGCTGAGCATTGGAGAGTGTGTGTTGTGAGAATTGGGATCTAGAGCACGAAGAGGGCTTTTGTATCTTGCAGACGATGCAATTTGGTGTCATCCTATAGTGTAATGTCTCGAACCAAAAGTAGGCAAAGAGCATGCTTTTGGCCAGTTAGTGACCAAGCCACCTAATAGTTTTGTTTACAACCAATTTATCCACTTTCATGCCCCTCAATGTGGCCATTTCTAGACTATGCTTTGGGGATGTTATTATTTATGAAAAAGAGGAGTAGGGAGGATTACCAAAAAGCGAGTGAGCCAAAAAAAGCAAGCGATAAAAAACAATAAAAGATTTATAAATGTCCCATTTTAGTAGCATAAAATCATAGCTTATTCAAAAGTCCATATGTTTCCTCAATGCTAGAAGGTTAAACATGCATATAACTTTAAAGCCACTAACACTAATTTCACATCATCCATGAGACAGTTTGTATGTTTAATTTCCAAGTCATTGTTTGTATCAAAGACAAACCCTACTGCAATCAAGTTCTCTCTTTCCAATAGAGTAATTGAGATCATCAATGCAACCCTCCACACAAGTGGGGTGTTTCCAAGGACTCCTTGCATGGATTAGTCTAAATTCCATGCATATGTTAATGCTTAGCTTTTTTAACTCTGTTCACTCTTGCAACAAAACCCATGTTTCTTTGTTACTGCAAAAATATCCTTCCCTAATGATTTATTCTTGCCTCCCACTAATCTTACCAATGCAACAACTTCACCACAAATTCATGTTTTGGTGCATTAAGTTTTACTAAATGGTGCACAAAGACATGATAATCATCTACTAAAGTACGTCTTGCCATTTGATTTGATATGTAACATGACCCTACTTGGACTTGTAAATCAAAAGATACAAGGATGTGAAAATGTTGTCTTTTGGGCCAAAACAGGGAGCGCGCTCCCTGTTTTGGCCCAAAAGAGAACATTTTCACATCCCTTTATTTTTGCAAGATGTCAACATTTGATTTTTTTGGCCCAAAATATAAGTTTTTAACATCTCTGCATCTTTTGATTGTCAAATATAAATGGCATAATGTTACATATCAAAGCAAATGACAAGGCATGATTTAGATGAATATCATGCCTTTTTGCACCATCTAAAAAAATTGTGTGCATCCGAATGTGAATTTTGTGAAATTATGTCCAATTTCTTGGACCAAGTTTAAAGCAAGGTTTCCCATAATAGGGAGCAAGAAGACATTGTCTATTTTGGCCAAAAAAAAAAAAAAAATTTTTAAATCCTTTACCTTTTAGTTGCACTCTTGGATCACTCTTCATTAACCCATAAAGCATGTGCAAGCAAGCATGTGTTGAAAATTACCCCTATTCTTGCATTTTTACATTTTTTCATGTAAATGGTTAAACCCCTATACATGTTTACATTTTCAATCTTAAAATTGTGACACGCCTTGGTATATCTACATATATAAATTACATCAAGTTGCTATTTTATAAATCCCCTCATGCACATAAATAGCATGTAAGCCCCCCCACTAAAAAATACCCCTCAATGCACTAAAGAGCTATGTTACATGTTTATGAGTGACCCCGCGAGGCAATTGCCAAACCCAAATGAGGTCATGTTACAATGGTCCTTAACTTTGGACTACTCAATTTTAAGAAATGTGACACATAACCACCCTTTTGAATACTCTATACTTCAAGCAATTATTTTGTAAAAAACTTAGATTCTTTCTTTGTTTACTTGATTTCCAACCACTTCAACTAATTGTCGCTCGCTTTTTGGGCTCGCTCACTTTTCTCACTCGCTCTATTGACTGCCTCGCAGGGAGTAGGCAATGAGTACATGTGCCTGCACAGTAGTGAGGAGTTTTGATTTTGATGTTGTTACCATTGGAATAGTGTTTTAAATGTAGGCATCCGATCTTAATCGACCCTTCTTGTATTGGATGATGGCTAGTCATATGAGGGAGGTAACATCTACCTTGTCAAAGTGCACAAGTTCCAATAGTGCTCTAGCTTTGTTGAGCTCCTTAAGACATCCTATTCATGTTAGCCTTAAACGTTTTGAGGCATAAACTTTAGTAAAAGATAATATTCTACATTCTTGGTAAGGTGGCCTCTAGCAGAGCAAGGATGTATCAATAATATGTGCATTATTAATTGCATGTAAGTGCACCAAACTTCTAAATAAGAAGTAAGGCCCTAATATCAAATGAATGCCCCAAGATGAAAAAGACTTACTTTTCTTGATATGAAGCTTCATTAAGAGGCTAGTGTTGAGGCCAAAAGCATGCAAAGTAGTGTTGAGGTCTCTACATTACCCCCAACTCATGTTTCACCCATGATAGTTTTCTTTGTTTTTTTATTCTTGTATTTATTTAAGTATACTGTGAGATTAATCACTGGTGATAGATTTGTGTTCATTTTTTCTACACATGTTGTAGCAATGCTGGCAAAAGGTTCAAGAAATAGGATTCTAAAACTAGGACATGATCCTCCAGAGCCAAATGTTCATCCTCATGTTGAGAAAAGGGGGAAGCAAGCTATCATGGGATCAAGTGTTTGGCATCCTAATATCCTTGTAAATAAGGAGAAAAAAGCAGGTGAGGAAAATTAAGTCACAAAGGTTGGGCATTCAGGTGAAGCAAAGGAAGATGAGGATGAATTGATGAGATGGACATGGAGATAGTAAGTGGTGGAGATGTTATTGGAAAGTCCAAACTTCTTGGGTTTGATGAATGTCCTAGAATCCCCCTTTGTAGGTTGATTCCTTATGCTCTGGTTAGGGGTTTGAGAAGTGGTGTATCTACATTAAAGAGTGCTTTTTAGTATGAGGGTTACTTGCCTGAGAAGGGGGCATCCATTGTATCTTTGTGCAAGTGTGATGGAGAGGAGAGTCCTGTTACAAGTGCAATTGTGAATATATGGTCACAATTATGGAAGGAGGTGGATAAAGGAGGTTGCAATCAAGAGTAAGACTTAGTGAAAGTTTATGTCCCAAGAAGATGTTCTATGTATGGGACAAAAATCATAGGACAAGTGCATGGATGGAGCTGGTTGTTGTTGAATATTACATGGAGACAAGGTCTAGACACATAAGTGATGTGCACATTGATAGACCTCGGAGGACATTTGAAATTTCATTGTTGGCTGGATTGCAATGGATGAATGCAGCTTTCTAGAGCTGTATTTCAATTCTTTGGGATTTATGTTCCATTGAAATGTATTCATTTCTTGTAAAATTTTATCATGTTTGAGTGAAATATTTTTCTTCCTTCTTGAATTTTAGATTGAATGAACATGCAATCAATAAGCCAAGCCTTTAGGATACCCTTATCACAATACAAATAGCATCCATGAGTGTGATCCAACATTCTTCATGAATAGTCTGATAAAGGAGCAATAATAAATGATTGAAAAGTCCATATCAAGGGATGAATTTGAGAATATAGAGACACACTCTATCATGGCACTTGAGGATTTGTGTGCCCTCAGTGCCATGACCCATTTACTTGTATTGCCTATGGATTATACATTCCACCAGTACATGGAGGACATCAAGCTAGAGGGCAAGAAGCATATGTTCTCCTCTGTGAAGGCACGTAATAGCAAATCCCCTATCAAAGGTTTAAAGAGAGTAGACAGGCATGCATCAAGGAAGGCTGCAGAGATCGATCAGGTTGCATAGAGAGTTGTGCTCAAGTACTTATGCATGATCTATAAGTCTTTTCTTTGAGAGAGAACGAGATATTGTCCATTTGGTAAGTAATAAACTTCTGCCACATTGAAGGTACTTGAAGCACCTTATGAAGGAGCATAAGTTGACTGAGATGCCTACTTAATGCAAAGGCTGGCTTGAGATAGGGATCCCTAGTACTTGCATGTGCCCTAGTTTGATGTATGGATTGTCCCAACAGGAGCTTAGTAACTGCCCATGGTGGATTGACTTTCCAGTTGGGCAAGTACTTACAAGTGAGAGAGATATGTTTGCTGAGCATGCAACAAGTAAGAAGACTGGTAAAGAACATACTCCAAAGAGAATGTCAGATACGCAGACAAAACAAACAACTAAAGAGAAAGGTATGCCATCAGTTATTTTTTAGCCTACTTGGTAGAAAAGTCTATGGAAGGTACAATTCTAAAATATTGAAATCTCTGTTTTGCAGAAGTAGAGGACATGGATACTTTAACTCGTGAGAGTAGGGATGAGGAACCGGTCATTGAGGTGTCTCTTCCACGTAGAAATTTTTCTTTTAAAAGTATGAAGCTTATGTTCTTGTTAAATACTATAGCATTGCAGAAAAAAGAAAATGGTGAAAGATTTCATCACATTTACATATCACCCCTCATCACCTTTGGATGGCTGTGGAGACATGTCTATGTTTGTTTCAGCAATAGGTGATTACATTACCATGGGATTAGATTTTTCAACTACCAAGAAGAATGATGCCTACTCAAAGGTACATGAGTTCTTTCTTGGATTTGCTAGGAGGGGGGGGATTATACTAGGATCGCCACGAAAGTAAAATGGGCTCCAAACTTTATGTCTGCTAGACTTCCCTATGGGTTTGGAGATGGAGGGACATGTTGGGATTCCCACATGGAATAAGCATACAAAGGACTATGTTAGATATGGTATTAGTGTAGCAGCTGCTACACTCAGTGATGATGGATGGCTAGTTCTCTTCTATCCTCTTGGATCTTTAAACATACTCTCTCAATTGGATGATATTTTGCTTGAGTTGGTCTTTCTAGCATGTTAGCACAATCTTTGTTTAAAGGACCTTACATTACATGGTTGGAGAAATACATTCATGTTCAACGCATGGAGGTTGCACAGTGTGTAGTCACGAGAGACAAGAGTACCTTATGGACATGTTATGGAGAATGGAAAGGATTTGATGATTAGTTTTCTTTCTTCCATTGTTTTCATTTATCACAATAGGTAAGAAAAGTTTAGCTATATTCAAACTTTGATTGTTTGTGTGTAGATTTTTTCCTGCATGGTTGTATTTTCTAGACGTATGGGCCATTGTCCACTCATGTTCTACCAGGAAAGCCACATATTGTTTGGCAAACTTCACATCAAGAAGAGGAGCGACTCGGGGACTCACTATCTTCAAGATGCGGAGAAGATGGCAGGATCTTCATTGAGTAGGCATGCCAGAGGATTAGTGGAGAGGTACACTACTTTTGTGGGTTGTATTTTGAGCTTGTTGTGCCATGTAGGTGGCCTATGCATGGAGATGGGATGTGGAACAACATCACTTATGCAAGCATTCTAGGATACTAGTAGTTCTTTCTTTTCTTTTGATAGTGATAGTAGTGTTGTGCATCCCCCCCTTGTGCAGGCATCATGCACAAAGAGAGCTAGATTGGATGTAGGTAACAAAGGGGGATGAGTCTGAGTATGCCTTGATGCCTACCACCAATCCATATGATGACTCACAATGAGACACTGGTTACTTGGATATAACATTTGTATATGTTTTATTTTTGGATATTTTGAGACCTCTTAAGTGGTGTTCTCTTTTTCATATTTTGAGAGCTTTAAAAAAATAAAATCTAATTTTGAGAGTGATATGATATATTGATTGTGCTTAAGAATTTGTAGTGAATTGTTTTGTGAGCAAGGGGATTATATCGGTAGCTTACTAATCCATAAATTGAAGAAAGTTTGTGCTTATTATAATGTCAAGTTGGCTTGGGCTCTTATGTTGATTTTTGTAGCTTCCTACCATACTATGCAGAAGACATGGCAAAGCAAATGGAGGCAGGCTAGAAGTATGATAGAAGGATAAAAGACAAGAAAGTTTCTCAATGCTTGTTTGTCAATGATGAATGCTCTGAGGTGTAGCACATGCCTCTCCTTCCACTCATTAGAAAACATCTCATTTTGGCTTCTTCAAAACAAACCCATAGCTTTGATTTCCAAAGGACATTGTACAAAGTTTTGATTTGATGAATATTTAAAATAGTCCTATTGAGAGACGTTTTTTCCCTCACATTATTCTCCTTTTTTAAGTATTATGGTTGTATAGTCCATGTTATGGCATAAAAGTTAGTTTTGAAATTTCACTCAGGGAATTTGTTAAGTCACTGAAGTTCATGATATGGCAATGAAGTCAATAATGTAATTTATTAAGTCACTCATGCTACTACTTCAATCAATGAAGTTAATGAATTTCAAAGGAAATAAAATTAATAGCAAGAATTTGAGAATAATCAAAAGACTTCAGAACTTATATTTATGTGCTCGTACACAGCTTGGATTGCTTCTGGTAGCTTTACTTTCTACTTGCATTGCTTCTGGTGGCTTGGCTTTCTGACTACCTCCTATCCATGCATCCTTCTTAGCTTTGTTCCTTGCTCGATGCTATGATATGCTCCAAATTTCTTTTGAGAATGGAGACCATAATCTCAATGTTCTTGGCCAAGTTCCCACATTCCTTCGGCCTATTCTCTCAACCTCCACGTCCTTTTCCTTTAGCTACCACATTGTAAGTTAGAATGGTTCAAATTTATGGGGTTGGCAAAAACACTATGGTTTTAGCATTGTTGCCATTCTCTTTTTCATTAATGTTGGACTACTTTATTGTATTGCCTTGGCTAAGAAGAGTGCATGGGAACTCTGGCAAAAAACATCTTATGAAAAAAATCAAATACAAAGCCAAGGATATACTTATGTATAATTAGGCTTCCTTGTTCTTTTTAGAGGGGTCTCAACTTGATGGCTTGGAGAAGAATGCTCGGACTTGTGGTTTTTCCATTTATGAAGCTCTCTCAATTTTTGATGGCATGCCCATGACCTAATGCGACAATCGCCATCCTAATATCCATAATGGTGTGATTTTAAACAAAACCATTTGCTTTAGATCAGCAAGGAATGCAGCATTAACAAATGACAACAAAGTCTCGAGTCAACATAGAGCTGCATTGTAACTCTTGAAACAATGTTTTGTGCAACAATTAAAACCATGCTTTGTCAATTGGCACCTCAACCAAGTGTAAATCTTCTTGAGCATTAATGATTCATCTATTTTTGTAAGATGGGCATTAATCACCATTTTGAGTGAGTTGGAATGGAAATTGACTCTAGAATACATATTGTATCTGGCTTAGTCAATACACCAAAGGGGGGAGCAAGTTGCCAGAGCCATCAAATCTCTCTCTCTCTCCCTCTCTCTATAAAAGAAATATCAATATCTTCATACATGGTCATTCTTAGGAGCAAATCCTTGGGAATAGCCACCATTAGGTCAATGCCCTATGGCCTAAAAGTATATGTGAGAAGTTGTTTATGGTTATAGGGCATAAATGAACATGGCCTCAAATTTGGTCTAGATGTTAGTATGGTGTCATCACTGAAGGTGTAGGTGACAATGTATGCTACAATGTCTCAGGCCAAAAGCATGCAAAGAAGCATAAATGAACATGGCATCAAATTTGGTCCAGATGTTAGTATGGTGTCATCATAGGTGACAATGTACGCTACAATGTCTTAGCCCAAAAGCATGCTCTTTGCATGCTTTTGGCCTGAGACATTGTAGCATACATTGTCATGCTCTAGAGCAAATCATTTGGGAAGAGCCACTGTTGAGAACTACATATGCATGGAGAGAAAAGATAGATCATGCATACTGAAATCTAAAATAGATATCCTGTGGAGGCTCATGGTAGAAAAACTACGAAGTTCAAGGCCTTATTTTCACAATTTGCCCCTTTCCTAGCTCTCCGATGCGCCAAAGGAGAAGGTTTAGTAAAAAGTGTTACATTTAAACTTATCTGTAAGGAATATTAGAAATGAAAAAGTTTAACATTGAGAACTTATAAGTAATTTAGATCAGTAAAAAAATTTCCTAGCTGTCCACGACACACCAAAGGACAAGGTTTAGTAAAAAGTTTTAC
The DNA here is from genome assembly GCF_047967505.1 of Dipteris shenzhenensis. Taxonomy (NCBI): domain Eukaryota; kingdom Viridiplantae; phylum Streptophyta; class Polypodiopsida; order Gleicheniales; family Dipteridaceae; genus Dipteris; species Dipteris shenzhenensis. Next base: position 42,705,749 of record NC_141608.1, on the reverse strand, counting down.
ATTGTGAACGTATAAGTAATTCAAATCAGTCAATAATTTTTGAAGTCATTTGATAGGGGGAGAGATCATGATGTGGTGATGAAGTGCTTTTCCCTATCCCCAGGTTTGATGATGTGCATTTCTTGATCTTCCCTTCCTACTAGTAACTATGACCTAGAAGCAAAGCATGAGAAACCATGCATACTTCTTATTGCAATTAGAACTACCTAGGAAGGCAAAAAGCATCAATATCTATCTTCCTCTTCTTCTCTATCATCCCAAGGCTAGAGCTACTATTGCAGGACATGTACATGAGTATAATCTAAGGGCACGAACGCAATAGCTAGACATGGCATCCAGCATGCAGAGGTGGCCGTGCGGGTGTTGGTACAGGATTCCAAGGTCAAGGGTGAGGGAGATTTGGAGATGGTAGAAGGAAGGGCATATGTGGATTGGGATTTGGAGATTGGGTTGCAAGGAGGAGCTTGAGCTACTGGGGAGGCATGCACTTTGAAATCATTTGGATTGCGTGTTAATACATGGTCCAAATGCACTCAAAGTGCATGCTATTTGTGGCATTCTATTTATATGCCTAAGAAGCGTGAGCTTGGAAAAAATCACTCATCAACAAAGAAGAGAGCTCTCTACGTTTGGCTATGGCAAAGAGGGCTACCTAGCTCAACAAGCCAATCCACTTCTTTAATGTAGAGGTTGTAGCAATTCATGACTGGGAAGCAATGCTCTTGTTAGGCCCAACGTGACATTGAACGAAGGATTTTCTTCCAAAGCATGGGGAGGCGGGGGATGGAAGGGCATGGCCAACCGAGGAAGACATGGGGCAGAAATTGGCGGTGTGAGGAAGAAGGGGTTAAAGCTGGTGGTGTGGCGAAGAGATCAGAAGAAGGGGAGGGGTGGAAACTGGCAGTATGAGGAAGGAAGCTGCGATGGAGGATGTCGTGAGGAGAAGGTAAGAGGTGTAAGGAAGGGGAGGGGTGTCGAGTTGGTGGTGTGAGGGAGGAAATTGAATATTATGATAGAGGAGGATATACCAGATTATGGTACATGGTAGAGTGGTTGGATTTCTAAGTGATTTTTGGAGTTTACTTCTAGAAACACGAGGGCCGTTCCGCCCCACAATTCATTCATGATGATGGAATAAATGGGCAATGCACATAGTGTAAACAAGCTATCGACCACTGAGAAAACAAGTGCCTTGCGAGAATAGGTTCATATAACTTGATTGCTATGTTTTCTGAGTGTGTTTGTTGTAAGTACGATTCACGATGATCAAAAACGTGGTTGTCACTCTTTGTGGGAAACCCGTTCACAAGGCAAGCTGAGCTACCATCAGTATGCCTGACAAAAGGCATTAAAATATCCCTGGAGCAGTTTTTGAGTTTAAATGCCAAGATTTAATCCTCGGGGATTCTTTTAACCTTGAATCTGAGGCACTCCTTAATGACAGCTGAGCCGACAATAGCCTTGGAGAAAAAGGGATGATCTTTGAGGGAAACGTCAATGAAGAAGGTGATAAAATCAATGGATAGCATCGAGATCGATGAAGTGGGAGGGGCGCTGCAAGAAGAAGGAAGAGAAGCTGGGGAAAGAGAAGTTGAAAGAGCCTCCCCGCATGAGTAGCAAGATGTGACTTTAGCCAAATAGAAACAAATGTTGAAAGCATTTCAAGGAGGTCAATCTATGAAGAACTTGAGGACATAGATAGAATTTGGTTCACAACAACAAAAACCATTGGCCTAGTTCTTTATTGTTTAATGTTCTATGATACATCCTACTTTGCAAACAGAATGGTGGAATTAACACACTTTTATGTATGTGGAGCTAGCTAACAAGAGACATTGACACTCTAGCAATAGGATCTATAATCTTCCTTCACCACCACTAATTCTTAAGTGTGGGCATTTTGGCCTATACATTACTTGCATAATGGAACAAAGTGCAGCGTCTATGGATAGATAGGAAACAAACCTCTGTGTGCCTTGAAGAAAGTCTTTTAGAGTGGCTCACCTTGATAGAGTCAGCTACAGAGTAACCTCTCTAGGATGAGGGGAAAAATGGGATCATCATCAACAACCAAGACTCCCAAGCCCACGGAGAAAGGATCTGCATTGCACTCCATAGCAACAATGAACTAGAGGAAAAGGGTATTATTGGAGAAGAGACAAAGCACAAGGCAACAATAGAATGGCAAGGAATTACAAGAAGAAGGAGGTGATGTGGTAAGAGAAAGTAGAGCCATCAATGAAGACAGAGGTGGTGCTAGAGCAAGAGCTTGGATGTAACATTAGGGGAGAAATGGGGTCTCAAAAGGGCCTCATAAGGAATGGATTAAGAAATGGATTAGACCTAATGAAAGGGCCATGGTAGGGCTCGAAAAGTCCTAACCCCCCCTCACCTAAGTGGGTTAAGCCCACAAGGGACCCCACCTCTTACACCTCATATACAGCTCTTACTCCTAGGTGGGAACCAGCAAATTCAAAATTCAAAATTTGAATTTTGAATTCCCTCCCTCCTTCTCTCTCCTCCCTCCCCCTCCCCCTCCTCACTCCCTCCTCCCCCTCCCTCCTACTCCCCCTTCCTGCCTCTTCCATGCTTGCTCCTCCTCCCCTCTCCCTCCCTCCTTCTCCATGCCTACTCCTCCACCCCCTCCCACTTGCTCCTCCCTCCCTCCTCCATGCCTACTCCTCCTCACCCACCACACCTGTTGGTCCTCCCCCCTTCCCTCCTCCTCCATGCCTATTGGTCCTCCCCCTCCATCCCTCCTCTTCAAGTGCTACTCCTCCCTCGTCCGCCCCTCCTCCTCCTCGGCCTCCCTCTTCCTGCATGCTACTTCTTCAAGCCTACTTTTCCACACCTCCTTCTCTACACTCCTTTACTCATGGCACCATTGGAGGACGTCCCCAACAAGTACCAGGTTCACTTAGAGTTGGAGGATGAATATGCAAGCACACATAGTTTGGGATTGAGGGGAGCTTCTAAGATCCATAGTCTTCATTTGCAAGGAAAGAAGCATCTTGACCATTGGGGAGAATGATCCTTGTATCCTTTAGATCCTACCAACCAAAAGAGCCCTCCTTTTCATACAATGCATGAGCTAGTTTGGTTTGTTGGAAATGGACATGCGGAGTTGCTTGGTTATTGCAATCAGTTAAACAATGCTCAAACAATGGCTATCCACACAAGCGAGATGCACAGAGCCCAAGCAGAGTAGCTAGCATGTTTAAGAAATAGCACCATTGTTGCAATGCATAACTCTATGCAGAAGCTTCAAAGGCAAAACAAGGATCTTAATTCTTCATGATAAAACCAAAGCATTGGACTTGGAGCAACAAAAACTACAAGAGTCACTCTATAAGCTAGTTGAAACCAAAAAAGGCTTGGAAAGATCTATATACAACCAAGTTCAACAAGCTATAGAGAAGGAACGAGAGAAGGCAAAAGAACGAGTCAAAGATGAAAGAAACACCTTGGTATTGAAGGATAACATGGATGCATTGGCACCCACTAGTGGTGCTAGAAAGAGGAGAATCCAGGCTACAAGGTTGGTTATCAAATGTTCCAATGAAATTACACTCTTTTGTGCTACATTGTTTGTGACTAAGTTTTGCTTGTGTTCTTCTTTAGAAACTTCATGGAAGATGTGATGGGAAGAAAGGACAGGGATGATATTGACTTTTCATATGCTCCAGACAGTTTATTGAAGTCAAGCAATGTCATTGGGATACAAAGGGACCCAAGACACAAGCGCCCTACATGTGCAAGTTGCTGAAGAGGTGATGAAGGACTTCAAGGACATTGTGGACACAAAGGAGATGCTTGCATCTTGTGATACTGCCAGTGTAAGTCATGAAGCTTACACATTTTTTTTCAAAATTTTCAAGTCTGCTATTTTGGGAAAGTATAAGAAGTCATAGCACAAAATTCATACAATGTAATGTGTCTTGCATACCCATGTGCTGCTCTCATGCTAGAGTGTTTTGTTTCTAAAAGATTTATAGTAGGAACAAATATAGAATTTTACTCTTATTGCAAAAACATCCCCCCCCACTGCTTGACTTTAACATCTTACCAAGTGAACCACGTGTGGAGTGTTGGCAACACACCCTCTTTCACATGGAATGAAGACTAATACAAGACCAATCTTCTCGTCCATTGGTCTATAGAAGAAACTATTGTTGCTTCCTTCCATTTCCTACACAAAACTTTATGCTCCTTTTGAAATTGAGGCTTAACATGTTTGACCATGCTCATCTCCCAGTGGAAACTGCAAGTCCTTTCTCTACCCTCCATTACATTTTTTGGCCTACCATTGTAAACTATGTGGACAACAAGCCAATTGTCTCTTGCTCCATCTTCCATGAATCCTTAAAATTCAGGTGGTGCAAACTCGTTCTTCTCCACATGACTATTCAGAAGCTTCTAGAATTGCACTTGCACATGGGTATTTTCCTCCTTAAATTCAAATATAGCTATTTTTAGGTGTTCCCTCAACGTTCCCTTATGTAAGGGTCATAGACATGAGCACCCATTGTTGACCATCCCTTTACACGATTGACATGGTCAAAAAGCACCCATTGTTGTGAATCCAGGCTTCCATCTAGTTGCATGCGATTCATGAGATCCACCCTTGATCTTGGACCTACGGTCGACATTTTGAAAATATGTGGTGGTTTGCAAAGGTCTAGGAAAAAAGATACTTTTCATATATGGATATCTACATCTCCATTTCAAATCTAGTATTGAGTCCTCCTCTAGCATGACATCTTGCACTCTGCATTGCCTTCTTCTTTGTGTCATTGGTATCCTCTTCAAATTATTGGATCATATAGTAGTTCCATGGCAAACCTCCTCCTGTGCAAGCAACATATCCATCATAAGATCTTGTGTTGCCATGAAGACCAGAATGTTTTGTAAGATGCATTTGCATTAAGCCTAGCTTGCATTGAACCCATATCATTACTTGCTTTTCCTTTGCATGACTATTTCCTTTCTCAAACAAATGATCATGGAATCCAATATGTATTTCACATCTTGTAGTCTTCACTCATTCATTAGGCAAGCAATATTATATAATAGCATTTCACTGATAAGCACACTTAGGGATCTCCAAACAATGCTTGCAAACAATTGATCCCAAGGTTGAATCTATTGGACCGGACTTGGCACAGGAGGGATCCTGAGCTTTTGGTTCCATTCTGTATCATTTAGAACACCTGTGTGTTTAAGATAAGGAAATTCAATATTATAGCATCTCAAGTATCCTGGATATCTACTAATCCTAACAACTCTAGTGAAAAAGTCTTGAGAACATGTTGAATATTTGTCCATACATTACCATTTGCATTTTGTTCTGTTCAAGACATTGGATGTCCATCAGGTTAGGGGGGGATTTCAAATGCAATATAACCATCATAATTTTGAGAAAGTTCACTAACCCTCTCAACCCAAATTGCAGAGATAGTGCTACATGCAGAGAGCTATTCAGAGGCATCTTTTCAATAAGTGAAATGACACTATTGACTTCTGCAATCTGAAAGTCACTATGATTACCTCTCCTTCAAATTACTTCAATTCTAAAGGATTAATGTGGTCTATCATTGAGCTTGAACCTTTTTCTAACCATCCTCCAAGTCTATGAATGGAAGCAAATAGCTTGTCCATATCGCATGAACACAGATACAAGCATCTTTCAATGCTCCAAAAGGAATAGAGGTAGACATAAGATGTAATAGGCAAAAGAAAATATGGCAAAAGATAGTTTGGTGACTATGGGAAATTTTTTGTCAATTATATATAGGTGGGGAAGAAGACAGAGTCGAAAAATAGCTAGAAGAGATTCATGCACAGAAGAAGAGATAGACATACGAAGAGGTTGATAGAAGAGGATGTAGTAGTAGAACAAATAGCAGCAAAAGAGGACATGGTAGTAGAAAAGATGATGGTAGGAGAGAAGAGTTTGATAGAGGTTTGATAGAACAGGACATGGCAGTAGAAGAGAAGAGGTGACAAAACTTTGTGACTAGAGGTTCTCAAGATGAAAGAAGCCAAATCCATAATTAGACTGTGTGTTGTTGAAATACAGGTGGTGCCACCACAATTATGTTCTCTAGTGGTACACAAATGCAAAGCTTTATTTTCTAATTTTCAGCTTATTTTTTGCCAAGAAAATGGTATTCGTTGCTAAAGATGGCAATATTAATAATGTCTCCTCTACAAACATAATTTGGGTGAGAAAAAAAAAAAATCTAGCATGCCTTTACAATTGCTAATTAGTTAATGTTTGTGACAGTTTTAGTCAGTATGGTACATGGAATGTAACTTAGTTAATAATGATTCTAGTTAGTTTTATTCATTCTAGTTTCAATTCACGTTACTTTAAATGTTCAAATGTTAGTAATAATGTTAGCTTCATTAGAATGTTAGTATAATCACGCTAATATATTTATATATTAATATAGTTACAATGTTGGTATAGTCACTTGAATATAGTTTCAATATTAGGATAATTAGAGTGTCAGAATTTTAGTTTAGTTAGAGTTAGGATAGTCACAATTGAGTATAGACTAGTTAGTTAAAACGTGACCCTAGCTAGTTAGTCTAGTTTGTTAAAACTTGAGCTGCACATAGTACTTTGCACAACAGTTAGTATGCATGAGTACACTACACAATAGTTAGTGTGCATGATAGTATTGTACTTTAATAGGTACTAGTAGAGAGTAATGAATGCTAAGTTAAGTGAGCGGTTGAGTTGAAATGATATTGGGAGTGCCAAATTTTACTGGCTTAAGCTAACTGAGTGGCTGAGGTGAGTGGTTTAAGTTAAGCGAGTGGTTTAAGTTAAGTGAGTGGATGAGGTAATGAATGCTCCCAAAATCACCTCTCCTTATTTCTCCTCCTCCTCCCCTTGGATCACCCTCATCCCCACATCCTCCTACTCCTCCTAACACTCTCTTGAGACCTCTCCTCCTCGCATTTTCCTCCTTCACGAGACCTCCCCTCACACCCTCTTCTCCTTCTTACATCCTCCTCCTCTGTTCTCCCTCATCTCCACACATCCCTCTCATCTTCTCCTATGACCTCCTCTCCTTTTCCTTGAATCCTACGCCTCTAAGCTTCATAGATCTCAGCCTCCTTTGTCAAGTTTCTTCTGGCCTTCATCCTCCTCTGTCAAGCAACCTCGTTGATCTCCTCCTAGTTCTCTAATCACAAAGATTCCTCGGTATGCTCCTTGCATTCAAAACATTCTCCAAATTCACTATTTGATGTTCTTTCCATGAGAAAGGGAAGGGCATTGAAGCACTACCATTTCCTCACAGAAATAACAGGAAAATGGTGTCATTATGGGTTCAACCTAAAGTCAGAGTAAGATATGTAGAACTATCAACTATTTGCCGTATGTCAACCATGTCAAATGGACGTAGATAGATTCTTGTTTACATCCATATCCTTTGGAATGCAATGAAACAAATGCAAATAGTCTGGAGTGCAATGAAACAAATGTTTACATCCATAGCCTTTAGAATGCAATGAACAAATGTTTACATCCATAGCCTTTGGAATGCAATGAAACAAATGCAAGCAATCTGGACCAATGCTACCAAAATTGTGATGTGAGAAGTAAACGTAAAGCATAACGAAGAAATAGACGTGCCCAAGAAATTTGAACTTGATTCTTGCCCTCAGAACTCAATTCTTGTGGTGTTTCCACCTCATTCTTAGCTTTAGCTAGTTGATCTATTATTTCCCTTGAGAGAGTCCTATGAGTCCTTGCTCAATGTGTCAGCTGCTGCTGTGAGTTGCCTCTTGACTTCCATGCCTTTTTGCTATCCAATCTTTATCTTCAGAGGCAACGAGTGCGTCTGAATCATGAATGAATTGGAACACAATGATGCTATCAACCATGGCCAGAATGGGAGAATTAGCAAGTGGCATGCTTTTGTAACGTGTAATAAGGAGTGTTGGATTGAACCATTTGGATCCATTGAAAGCTGATACTCTCATAAGGCAAAGAAATTGGGCAAGAAATGCATTGGGAATTTGAAGGAATTGGCACTCACAATGTTTGCATGGCTGCCCTGATGCTAAGCAACGAATGTTTCGTATATTTTTGTGGTGGGTTCAACCAAGTTTTGTATATTTCAGCCATGCTTTGAAATTTTGTGCAAAAAGTTAGATCATCCAAGGGAAAGAGTATACAATTCAACCCTTTCCCATGGTAAACTACCAAAAGCTTCAAATATGATGAGGAGAGTTCATCACGTAGCTACGTAATTACTTTAGAAAGCAAATTAGATTGGCAAAAATTATCCATAGAACATTGTGTAAACATGTGAACTAGTTTACCTAAAAACAAAGGGAAGACATGCCAGGACCAAGAACATGTTATCAATGGAAGATTGAATCTCAGCAAGAGAACCTAATGCTACATCAAAGGTCCATGAAGAAATGAGGTGAAAATAATAATAATTGAGAGGGTGCCTCTTGTGCTACTTTACAAACCTTAACATGCTTCACAAAGAAAGAATCTAAGATGCCCATGGGCACCAGTGTGGAACAAACCATGGTACCAATAGTGAGACAATACAACTAGGCAGCCAAACCAAAGCTAATTGTACAAAGAAGCATCCTATGTAACTTGCCACTTATTTGAAGCTTTTTGCTTAAAAAATGGCAACGCATTAATGCGTTGGCATTTTTGAAGTGAAAGGCTTCAAAAAAAGCCTCATGGCATTGGCGTAACACCACAACAAAAAATGCAATGTTGAGTTTGAAGGAGTGGGAAGGGATCAAAGAGCGTTTGGACTCTAAAGGATGAGGCCATAATGGGAAGATCGAAGGAAGGGAGGATGTGAGGGATTGATTAGGTCGTCGAAGGGCTGTGAGATCTGGTTTATTGAATCCTAAGGCCCTCAAAATAAGAATTCCCTTACTAGAACATTTGCGTAGAGTTCAACCAAGCTCTACTAAGAGGGGACTCATTTTGAAGCTTTTTGCTTCAAAAAGGGAATCTCCATCATTGGAGGTGATATCTCTAGATCTTACTTCCTCACAACTCACTGGTTTTCTTTGTTAAAAAATATGTCATTGGTGGACACATGGCTCTCATAGACCTAGTTGGTGGCCTTTTTTTTAACCCGATGGCTCCAAATATAGATAGAGAGAGTCTCGCTTTGGCTCCCAACCTGATGATGAGATAGATATTGGGGGAACCTTTTTCATGCATTTTCCTTCAATGCTACCGCGCTACCATATCTAAAGGAAAATTCATGAAAAAGGTCCCCCAATAGCTCTAGCACAAAGGGGGGACATTGTGTTGGATGGGAGCATGATTTATGGTGCCTTTGGTAGCAAACTGGTAGCGCATAAATGTGCTCCCATTTTGCTACCAAAACCCCTATAAATCACACCCCTTTCCATGCTATCCCACTTTAATTTAGAGTGCTAGGTATAGCCTTTTCTTTCTCCTTCCCTATGGAAATTTGCACATTTTTTTGAATACACATTTCTCATCCCATCAAACATAGAATTTCCCATGAGCCATTCCAAGTCTCATTCTCATCCACATCAAGATCTTTGTTAAAAAATATGTCCTCAGTGGATGGATTGCTCTTGCGGACTCGTTGATCCAAATATAGATAGAGAGAGTCTCCCTGTGCATCCTACTTGATGTCCAATAGAGAGAGCTATATTCGGCTAATCTTTTTCATTCATCTTCGTTCAGTAATAACAAAAGCCATCAATATGCTACCATTTCTGAATGAAAAAGGTCCCCCAATAGCTTTGGAAAAGGGTGGGACATTACATTGGAAAGAGGAGTGATTTATGGGGCTTGTGGTTCCATTTTGCTACCAAAACCCCCATAATCTCATCCCCTTCCATTGCTATCCCCTTGTAATTTGGAGAGCCAAATTTGCATATGCATTTCTCATCGCATTAGACATAGAATTTCCCATGACCCATTCTAAGTCTCATCCCATTAGTCGGGTCTCATTCCAAGACTGTCATGACCATAGAATCGAGTCATAGGCAAACAAATAAAAATAAAAACCAAACCATGCATATTGAAAATCATGTATGTAAACCTACATATGCAATTGCATGTAAACCATGCATATAAACTTACATATACACATGAATGACACTAAAGGATCCATAATGAGGTGACATAGTTGAGCTAGTAGAACTATGACTACACATGCTATATATGTTATTTAATTTCATCCTACAAATGCCAAGAATTATTGGCTATGGCTCTGAGCAAATTTAAATTCCACTTGTCTTTGAAGAAAATAGTAGTCCTTAAACTATTGGTTGTGGCTCATGAGTAAGCCAATTCTCTCTTGAAAATATTTATACCTCATGTACTTTTTGGACTTGAGCACTTGTGTTGTGATGACCATATTTGATAAAAATTTTGTCAATATTTGGCATCTAAAAGTATGGTTTCGTGACTCCATGACATATCTACAAGCTTAGCTTCAATCCTTGCCAAGGGTTTAATCTACTTCTTTTAAAAAAGTGCATCCCTTAAAAACTCCTTTTCAGACATGGAAGAGGATGCCATGATGCAAATGAAACAGAATCCCAAATGGTAGTACCTGCAAGAGACAAATCACACCAAATACTAGGTGCACCCAAATGTGTATGCCAAAATGAAAGGTAATATCACCAAAACTCAAAGGCTCAAAGCATCAAAATGCATCTGACTCATATGCATATACGATGCATCCATATGAGCATAGTGTGGCCCAAAACAAAATGTCAACTTGCGATGACAAAGCAATGGCAAACCAAATGCCAATAAGAGCCAAATGCCTCAAGCATAAACACCATACATGAGCATAAGCATCAATAATGTCTCATCCAAGAGAGCATAGCACTACCAGTGCATTAATGTGTCAAAGCTGTCCCTCAGCATAAAATAGAATCTATGTGCTAAACGTCCATCAATAAAGCATCCGATAAGGAAATCTGGTCTTATCAACACATCCAACAAGGATTGCAATGCATCCAAATGACCTGTAAAGCATCCACTACAACCCAATGCAAACCACGAATGGGCGCATAAGGCTCATACTACAACCAAAGTGATCAGCATAAGGTATATCCAAAGAATCACGGCCCCACAACAATGACCGCTAGTAAAAATAGAACGTGAGATGCCTCAAAACATGAGCATCACTATGCACAATCGGGCTCAACAAGACAATTTGCAAATATCTCTCTTCTGTTGGAACTCCAAAATCCCAACCGATGAATGGGAAATGGGGAGTCAACCCTTGCAATTGACCTATAATCAAAAAATTAAAGGTTTGAAACTTTGAATGGATTTTTGACAGAGAAACAAAAGATTCAACGCCTCAGAAAGATATAACTTCTGCAATTCTCCACAAAATTATGCAAGAGCTAACAAATAGGGGTTTTTGGCCTCTCGAATGCAATAGAATAGACGGTTTTGAAAATCGTGGTCCCAATCATCGGGTCCAACACACGGACCAAAAAACGTTTTTGCAAACAGACCTATTTGTAAACACCACTAGAGTGTGAATGATGAGCAACAAAGAAGTTTTAGAACCTCCTGAGTCCACCAAAATTGACATATTTGCGAATGGTTACTTCAAACTCGAGTTCCAACACATTGGCAGAAAAACGTTAAAGCAGAGACAGTGAGTTAGAAATCTAATAAAATGATGCAAATTCAAGAATGAAGGTGTTTTCAAACTCTTGAAGTGCAATGAACACCAAAAGCAATAAATGGTTGCCTCTAGGGTCATTATGGACTCTCAGTCTCATCGAAAGGAACAGGGGAATCATAAAAAAAGTTTTTTTCCTCGAAAACCACCTGTAGCCTTGCAAAAAACCACTCAGGGAACTTTCCAAAGGTTTTTGCAAGGTTTCTGCCCACCAAGGTCCAAGTAAAGTCAACCACCAATAGAGCTTGTCGTTCCTCCCATAGAGCTGTAGAAGCAGCAGACTTTGGGCTCCCGGCACACACTCAGGCTTAGCTAAAACACCCGCGCTCTGATACCAGTTGAGAGATCTCAACAATGGAAGTGGAATGGAATAAGGTGAGAGAGAGGGAGAGCCAGAAGAGAGCCACAAAAAGTTTTGTGGGTGCAAAACACCCTAATCTTTTATGTCATGTTCATATATATATATGTGTGTTTGAGTATTATACATAACAGGGGTTAATGTACAGTGGCCTTTAACCCCCACAATGGTCTTGACGTGCAGGATATTCTCTAACATGCTTCCAAGGGAGAATAAATTACCGACCTCAAGAGATATGGCAAGGCACTATGTGACATCTCTTGGAGGGTTGAATTATAAGTGCATCCATGCATGCGTCAATGATTGCGTTCAGTTTTGTGGAGCACATAAGGAGGCTCGAGAGTGTCCTACTTGTGGCGAGGCAAGATATAGAGTAGATCTCAAAACTTTGGATGTGCCTCGTAAGGTTCTGCAACATTTTCCCATAATAATCTTCCACCCTCTATGGAGATTAAGAATGGACATGTTTTGTTATCCCTTCTAATTCTAGGGAAACACAAAGTAAAAAATGTGGATATTTATTTGGAGCCTTTGATTGATGAGTTGGAGATACTTTGGAGAGGTATCGAGGTGCATGACCTCATCATGAGACTTCATCTACAAGGTAGTGTTGATGTGGACGATGCATGACTTCCTAGGCTATGGTGAGTGTTTAGGTAAGCATTGAGCTTTTAATTATGGGTAGGCAATTGATGTGGCATTGAGAACCCACCTTGCTTACGGAATTGCATCTATTCTTTAGGTCTCACTATATCAGCATGTCCTGTTTGTGGTGCTTTGCTAGTTGCTTCATGGCCAGAGGACTTGAAGAAGGTCATCTATGAGGATCACAATCGATTTCTCCCACCTGATCATCTACATATGTCACCCCTTGGAATGAAGTCCCTCCACAGTCACACTGTAGGAGATTGGAAGCAAATTTGGGACCTTTCCATGACTCATCCTCCACATGGCATGAGCCAATAAGGGTTCGTAACTATTGTGTGCTGTATTGAATGGAAATAAAGATTCTTGGGGGATGCACTACTTGGAAACCCTATGTATCACATGCATTCAAGGAGTATTTAAAAAACCCTCAACTAAAATTTTCCCCTTAATAAAAACACCCCTCTTAAATTATGAACTAAGTGATTTTTTTCTAAAGTTGAATTAAAAACCCCTCTTGTTATTGTAAACTTGATAAAATTTTCCAAAAAGATAAATTAAATACCCCTCCTTGTTGAGAGTTCATGCTCAACATCATGGGATCATGTGTGCATAGCACCATCAAGTGATCATATGTGCATAGCACTAACCAAATAAAGTGCTATAAAGGAAAGGGTTAGATGCCCTAACACTAACCCTAAATGGGTTTGTATATATTGTACATTTTCAACTAAATCTAGTGTATAGTTAGTCCGTTGTGGTGTGCTCTCTAGTTGTGCCCTTTCTCCTCATCTCCACTGTTCTCCTTTTCCCTCTTCATATTTTGTCATGGTATCAGAGCATGGTTCTGCCTTCTGCTGAGGCGCCATCCTTCTTGTGAGAGAGATTGAGTGATTAAGAGATCGAGAGTTCTTTCACTTCCGATGAGTGATAGAATTTCCGTCCATTTGAAAAGTTTTCGTCCATATTTTCATTCATTGCTTGAGTGCTTATGATAGTTTCTTGTGAGGGAGAGAGAGACTTATGTTCATTACAATTCATTTCCGTTGAGATTTCCATGAATCTCATCCATTTCGTTCAGTTCCGATTTGATTTGAGAGCTTCTTGAGGTGTGAGAGAAAGTATCTTCTTCTTCACTTCCTGAGTGTTTGTGAGAGAAATAGGGAGAGTCTTCCGAAAGGAGAGAGATTCTGTTCATTGCATTCTTATGAGAAAAAGAGATCTGTAGAGGTCCTATAGAGAGAGAAGGAGCCTCTTTGACTACATTTTTGTTACTCCATTTCTATTACTTCAGCGACCTCTTGGATGCAACAACTGGCGGGCCATTTTCGCATATACTACAGCCCACATAGCACCAAACCTCCAACACGGTTTGCAATCTCCAACAAAACCCTTAGCCTTCAACAATGATCTCCAGTGCTACACGCCATAGTCTAGCACTTGCCAATGACCTCAAGCTCACAGCTTCATCATGCCAAGCCTCTCTAAGGCTCCATGGCTCATAGCTCCAACTAGCTCCTCTATAGCAACATCTAGCTCTACGCACCGCTCCTTCCACCTAGGACTGCATCTACAAAGCTCCTACCATGCTCCTCCACTCCAAGCCTCTAAGGCTCATAGCCATCGACGTACGTACCATCGACCTCAAGCTCTAGCCCACACCGGCTCTCTTCTTCAAAGCTCCAATATGCTTCTTACGACGGGCAGCCATGAACAGTCGGCCGACCATTAGATCCAAACGACCTGCTCAGCCTCCAGCTCCGTCGACCTACACTAATCAAGCAGCTTTAGCACATAGCAAAGCACCTACACCAAAGAACCACTGAGCTCCGTTAGTAGCTCCATTGAAGGCTTAAGCTTCTCCAAGAGCTCACGGACTGCAGCGCCATAGCTGTGCCTCTGAGGTTCTGAGGCTCCGCTCCCATCAACAGATCCAACTACTACTATCAGCCTTAGTCCAGCCCTCCTGCAATGACTATGGGCTTCAAGAGCTCCGTCGCCTCCAGCCCTTCAACCAAAGGCATAGCTCCATCAATGCCCGCAACTCTTAGCATACCAAAGAGCCTGCACGCGATGACCACCATCGCCAATAGCTCTATAAATTCCATCGCCAATGACTCGATGCCAACGGAATCTATGAAGATTTTAGCAAATCTTCAAGAGATTCTAGCTTCTCCACGTCCTCGACTCATGGCACCCCGTGAGGCCTTATCCTCCACATGGCATCTTATCTTACCACATCAGTAGCCCCGTGTGACTTCCACATCATCAATCTATCTGCCAATTGTCACCACTGACACATCACCCTACTACTGTTAGATATCAATGCTCCACTCTCATGTAACTACGTGGGAACCAGCTAACTCTACTTGTAAGGCCCCCATATGAGGAGAAGGCATTTGAGTAGCTCGGTTATCCGGTAGGTCCTAGTTTGGACACTAGATGGGGGCCATGTGTGGCTTGCTGGCTGGACGGAGTTGGCACACTGCCAACTAGGCTACATGCAAGTGCGGGAAGGCATCCCATGACTGACCGCACTGAGGGTAGATGGAGCATTTCCCGAGGTAGCCCACTCTCGGGTTGGGGGGCTCGTTTGGAGCCCCAGATGATCCCGGATGGCTCTGGGCCAACAGAGACCGTAGGTTAGTTGCTCTATTTTGCGCACCGGTTCTATCGTGTGGTCGGTGGCCTTTTTCGGGACCGACCCCCAATCGGTCACTTTGGGCGGATTGGGTCAGTCACCCAATTGGGTCTAACCAACTACGACTGGTGGCTATATAAGAGCAAGCCCATGAAGCCCATTTCATCACTGGCTACAGCAACCCTGATTCCTTAGCATCCAACCTCCGTCCTCTACTGTTTCCAGCATGCCATCGAAGCTTCTCTCATAGGAGTGCATGGCTGGGAGGCAGCGCCATCTATTGTATCAGTTCTACAGTAATCAAATCTTTGATTCTCCATACTAGTTGTTTTCTCTCTTGCGTACGAGATGCTGTTATCTGTTGAGCATAGACGTTGTTATTGTTTTCTTACATGGTATCAGAGCCTGGACTCTAGCAAGAAGATTTGGTAGTGTGTTTCTATTTGCGAGCAGATTGTGAGAGATGGCCTAGCCCACAAGACTATGAATCCCACCATTCGGCAAAAGCGGAAAGTTGGATGGCACTAACTATCCACTCTGGAAGTTCAAGATGAAGACCATCCTAAGTGCATATGAGCTTTGGGATACTGCTACTGGGGTGGACTGAAGCTGGTTATGAGACCGGATCCAGCCAATGCAAGACAACAAATAGTACCAACTGCGGATGAGATTCTCACGTGGACAAGAAGAAATGTAAATGCGTTGTGTTCTATTGTTTGTAGTGTAAGTGATTCCATCATGGCGTTAATTCAACATGTCACCACAGCGGAGGAGGCATGGACAGTCTTGAAAAATTAGTATGAGACCATGAATCAGACACGGATTCAGAATCTAGAGACTCAACTCATGAATGAGAAACTGTCTGAGTCTGATGCGGCAAAGAAGTTCATCACAAGGGTGAAGAATCTGCGCGATCAGATGACTGCGATTGGCATCACCATCACCAGTGAGAATCTAGCACGAAGGTGCATATGGATTCTCCCACCAAAGTACGACGGTCTTGTTACGGCACTGAATACATAGAACTAAAATCCGCCCCTCAACTTTGAGGATTTCAGTGCAATGCTTCTAGAGGAGGAGATGCATCAAAAGACGAGGACTGTAGAAGATTCGGCTTTCTATGCTGGATCAAAGAAAGGTAAGGGTAAGGACTCTAGTAACCCATCTTCTTTTGATGATAGAAAGAGAAAGAAGAAGATCAAGTGCTTCTATTGCAACAAAGCAGGGCACAAGCAGAATGAGTGCCGGAAGAAGATTGCAGATGAGAAGAACGGAGTAAAGAAAGAGTCCAGCAATAGGCAGTACCAGTAGAGCTGTTCATAGCAATTGAGGAGATTTGCACGGAGGCAGTTCATGTACCTACAGATGAACCTTGGATTATTGACACTGGTGCATCGTGCCACATGACCAGTCGGAAGGATTGGTATACCTCTCTACAGCCGGTAGGGAATTACATCCTAGTAGCAGTCGGCAATGATGCAAAATGTCCAGCAAAAGAAAAAGGTACGATTGCTCTCAAGTCAAATGGAGTTGTAAAACAGTTGTTCGATGTTCTTTATGTGCCAGATATCAAGAGGAACTTGTTGTCCGTTTCTGCGATCATGGATCGGGACCTCAAAGTTCAATTCAATAAGAATGGTGCACAAATTTTGGATCTTCAAGGGAAGGTCATTGGTAAAGGTACACGGTGCAACAACATCTATGAACTCTCAGCTTTTAGTGCTCGAGCGGATGTGAAGAACACTAAGCTGTGGCATGAGAGGTTTGGTCATCTAAACCTTAGTTCTTTAAAGGAGATGCATAAAAGTGGAATGATTGTAGACCTACCAAAAATTACAAATCTGCCCGATGTATGTGAAGCTTGCATGATGGGCAAGCAGCATCGGCAGCCCTTTCCTAAAGAGGTGAGTAGGGCAAAGGCTCCTCTAGAGCTTGTTCATATGGACCTCTACGGAAAGATGGAGACGGAAGCTTTGGGTGGTTCCTACTACTTCATGATGCTGATCGATGACTACAGTAGAAGGATATGGATATACTTCCTGAAGACTAAAGATGAGGCTTTTAGTAAGTTCAAAGAATGGCATGTAATGGTCGAGAAAGAATTGGGGACGAAGGTGAAGAAGTTAAGATTAGACAGAGGTGGAGAGTTCACATCAAGTGAATTTGCAAGTTACTGCAAAAGTCATGGGATCAAGAGGCAGAAACCCCCGCCACCTACATTACAGCAAAATGGAGTAGCAGAATGCAAGATGCACATCATTTACGAAATGGGGCAGGAAAATGATGAAAGGGAAAGATTTGCCAAAGACTTTCTGGGCTGAAGCATGTAACACGACAGTTTACATTCTGAATCGTAGCTACACGAAGGCTGTGAATGGGTACTCCACTGTAGGCCTTTTCTGGTAAGAAACCTTCAGTTGCACATTTCAAAGTTTTTGGATGTGACTATTTTGTGCATGTCCCTGATGCTAACAGGACCAAATGGAAACCGAAGAGCCGAAAGTGTATTTTCTTGGGCTATAGTGAAGAGGCAAAGGGTTACCGTCTCTATAACCCTATTACCAAGAAGGTAATAGTAAGTCATGATGTGGTCTTCTCAGAATAACGGCATCAATTGGAGGAGGATGCTTCCTTCTCAGACAACCAGGACCAGGATACCCATCCAGTACAACCACCAACAGCAGACCGAACTCCCCCAACGGTGCTTGGGAGGATTCAAGATAAAGAAGATGAAGAAGAGCCTATAGAACCACAATGGCAATGGCCATTCCCGAAGTGGGTAAAGCATCTTTTGGACGGCAGAGAACCTCCAGCCATTGAGGAGGAACCATCTGAACACCGCCGGTGGTCCAAGAGATTAGAGGAGCAAAGAAGGGTGCAAGAATACTTGGTCAACTATGCTTTGATGACAGAGGTGATTTGTGCTGACGAACCCAAGTGTCTTGAAGAGGCATAGGGTGATGATAGGTGGATGGAGGCTATGCAGTCAGAGTATGGCTCCATAATGAAGAACAACACTTGGGACCTTGTGGATCGACCACCAAAACACAAGGTAATCGGCACCAAGTGGGTGTACAAGACCAAGTACAAGTCCGACGGCACGTTGGATAAGTACAAGGCTCGGCTCGTGGCAAAAGGATTCGCATAGGTACATGGTTTTGATTATCAGGATACTTTTGCTCCCATAACTTGAGTAACCACAATTCGCAGTGTTTTGGCTTTAGCTGCCCAGGGAAGTTGGCTCGTGTTTCAGATGGATGTAAAATCCGCCTCTCTGAATGGAGATCTCAAGGAGGAGATATACGTGGAACAACCACCAGGTTTTGAGATCCTTGGTTCAGAAGGTAAAGTCTGTAAACTGAAGAAGGCACTTTACGAGCTGAAATAGGCCCCACGAGTGTGGTATAAGCGGATTGATGCCTACTTTCTACAAAACGGGTTCAGGAGGAGCCCATCTGATGCAAATTTGTATATCTTCAGAGAAGGAGGCAGGTGTATGATCGTGGTCTTTATGTGGACGACCTTGTCATAACAGGGAACCATGAAGAGAAGATCTCACAGACAAAGCATTTGCTAGGAAGAGAGTTTGAAATGACAGACCTCGGATTGATGCATTTCTATTTGAGGTTTGAAGTTTGGCAAGAGCCAAAACAGATCTTCATCTCACAGCTGAAGTATGCTGGAGAGATACTAAAGGCATCTGGCATGGCTGAGTGCAAGACAGTTGGCACCCCTATGGAGGTTAACGTGAAGCTCTCAAACGAGGATTCGTCACCACTGGTGGATGAAGCGAAGTACAAAAGGCTTGTGGGCAGCTTGATTCACTTGTGCAACACGCGGCCGGACATCAACTTTGCGACTGGTGTTCTAAGCAAGTTTTCCAATAAGCCTCGGGAGAACCATTGGAGGGCAGGGATGCGGGTGCTGAAATACATCAAAGGCACACTTGATTATGGCATCACCTATACCAAGGGCAACATCTTGACCAAATTCTGTGACTCGAATTGGGCAGGAGACGTGGACAGCAGGAGATCAGTGACAGGTTACTGTTTCTCACTTGGATCTGGAGCTGTGTAGCAAGAAGCAACCCACAATTGCTCTTTCTTCTACCGAGGTTGAGTACAAATTAGCATGCTTTTCTTCTTGTGAGGCAGTATGGTTGAGGAGGATTTTAGGGGACATGGGTGCAGTGCAAAACAAGCCTACGCAGTTATCATGTGACAATCAGAGTTGCATGGTGATTGCAAAGAACCGTGTGTTCCACGCTCGCACAAAACACATTGAGATTCAATATCACTTTGTACACGAGCTCATCATGGATGGAGAGGTTGACTTGGTGTACTGTCCGACTACAAAGAATGCTGCGGACATCATCACGAAGGCTCTTGGAAGAAACTTGCTGGAGAGGCATCTTCATCGAATTGGCATGGGCCCAAAAAAGTAAGTTCACTTGCGGGTGGACATTGAGGGGGGGTGTTAGATATCAATGCTCCACTCTCGTGTAACTACGCGGGAACCAACTAACTCTACTTGTAAGCCCCCCATATGAGGAGAAGGCATTTGAGTAGCTCGGTTATCCGAGCTCGGTTATCCGATAGGTCCTGGTTTGGACACCAGATGGGGGCCATGTGTGGCTTGATGGCTGGATGGAGTTGGCACATTGCCAACTAGGCTACATGCAAGTGCGGGAAGGCATCCCATGATTGACTGCACTGAGGGTAGATGGAGCATTTCTTGGGGCAGCCCACTCTCAGGTTGGGGGGCCCATTTGGAGCCCCAAATGATCCCGGATGGGCCAAACAGAGTCCGTAGGTTAGTTGCTCTCGTAGGTTAGTTGCTCTATTTTGCACACCGGTTCTATCGTGTGGTCGGTGGCCTATTTCGGGACCGAACCCCACTTGGCCATTTTGGGTGGACTGGGTCGGTCACCCAATTGGGTCTAACCAACTATGACTGGTGGCTATATAAGAGCAAGCCCGTGAAGCCCATTTCATCACTGGCTACAGCAACCCTGATTCCTTAGCATCCAGCCTCCGTCCTCTACTGTTTCTAGCATGCCATCAAAGCTTCTCTCATAGGAGCGCATGGCTGGGAGGCAGCGCCATCTATTGTATCAGTTCTATAGTAATCAAATCTTTGATTCTCCATACTATCTATTTTCTCTCTTGCGTACAAGATCCTGTTATCTGTTGAGCACAGACGTTGTATTGTTTTCTTACAACTACGTCATCACCGATAGCCACATCAACACTGCCATGTCACCTATGCCACATCATCTAGCCATGTCATCTGCCACCTCAACTGCCACATCAATTGCCACATCATCTACCATGTCACCTTTACTGACATCATCATCTACCACTTCACCAATGCCACATGGCACACTGACCCCTGCAGGCACAGCCCCCTTCCAGGCACACTATGCACACACTGCATGTGACCACTCTTGCCACATCATCACAAGGCTCCACAGGCACACCTCTTGCTAGGCACAGTGCCACATCATCACTGCATGTGACCCATAGTGACACATCATGACTGAGCACATTTGCACTCCTTTTGCCCCTCCACGTAGATCAAGGTGTATCTCTTGATCCAGGAAGAATTTTAGGGCACTCCGAAAAGAAAAGTCGCTCAATTTTTTGTGCTCTACGTGCTCATCACATCATGTGCACAATTTGGTGCAAGTATCACTCACTTTTGAGCTTTGCTGCACCATGAGACAAATCCACTTCCTACACACACATTTGCCTCTACATCGATGCATCTGACCCAGCACTTAAAAAGAACAAAAGAAAAGGAATTATTTGCTGTTCTTTCATCGATTGATGGTTGGTATAGATCTAGATCAGAGTAGACTAGATCACCATAGAGGGGACGCTTTGAATCTCCCCAAGTTGCTAATCTAAGCCATGCTCGAAATTCCCGACTAGTACCTACTCGGTCCATATGCTCACATACGGTTTCACATCATCACATTACCTGAAACCTGACGTTCATCAATTTAGTGAGCAGAATTCAAAGAGTTCAGAGGCATTACCGATTGTTCAGTGGGCAAATAGCACAAGATTTGATTTCACACACACATGGCACCATTGTAAATCCTATTCGGCTATTTCACGGCATTGTGCACATCATTTTAGCCTTGTAAAGCCTCTTGGCTGTTCTCGACATCATTTGCCACAAGCCTTGTAATAGATTGGATTATATATATTGCAGTTCTATCTTCACCACCCGACAATTCAGATTACACTTAGCATAGTCAGTGTTTTTTACAGGTGGATTCATACAAAGATTTTCACGACACTTTGAGTACATTTCTTGCAACATGTCTATGACTAGTACCCTCAATTTGGAGGCATCTGCTAAGCTAGACAACTCCAATTATAGTACATGGAAATACCGAATGAAGACCATTATTGTACTTTAGGATAAATGGGAGTATGTTGATGGATCTACACCTAGACCATTGGATGATCTAGCCACCAGTAGCTCTACTCCACCTATTGTCACAATACCAGAAGTGGGATATACAATGGGATCTACAGCTACACAAACAGTTTCTGCACCTGTAGTAGATCCTGCCATTGCCCAAGCTTAGGCAAAATGGGATAAGAAAGACAAGTATGCCTATCATTTGATCAAGCAGAATGTGCAAGATGTCATGCTAGGACAACTCAACATAGTCAAGACATCGAAAGAAGCATAGGATATGTTTGCAGCTCTCTATGAGTCAAAGAACACTTTCAGGATTCTCACACTGAGAAACCAAATCAACCAGAGTTTTCGCAATAGCAGCAGCGAAACTGATCATGCTTATGTACTCCGGATTAAAGACTACAACAATCAACTCACAGTAGCAGGAGAGACTATGGACCCTGTAGAAATGGTTCAAGTCATCCTGAATGGGCTAGGAGAGGGATACAAGAATCTAGTCTAGAGTATTGCCATCCAATGGCAAATTCTAACATTGGAAGAGTCCTACTTGGTGAAGGACTCAGGATGCAAGCCATTCAAGCACAAAAAGCTCATTCTAATGATCAGGCATTCACAGCTTCAGACATAAGCAACGCAAAGGCAGAGGTAGATCATTCCAACGAAGTGGTAATCATCAGCAACAACAAGGTCATCATTAGCAGAATCAGCATCAGCAACATCAGAATCAGCAAAGAGGAAATCGTTCCAATCGCGGAAGATTTCAAGGATGAGGGAATGCATCCACCAACGTGTCAAACATCCAGTGCAACTACTGTCACAAGTTTGAACACTATGAAAGAGATTGCCACAAGAAGCAATACGACCAAGGTGGTCATTCCAATAGTAATCGAGGGAATTTCTATGGTAGAGGAAATCATCGTGGTGGACATTCTAGTCACAGTCATTCTGCAAATGAACACGGGAATATGTTTCTTGCAAGTGAGGAAATACAACAAACTAATACACTGTACCTAGACACTGATTTCAATCCAAAAGAGGATTTCAGCTATCAAGTCAACCAAGCAAAACTGGATCCTTGGTACATCGATAGCGGGGCATCATCTCACATGACAAAATCATCATGAATGGTTCATAGAGATGAAACCATTAGAAGGTCAGAAAAATTTCATCTACACAACAGATAATACATCGAATCCAGTTCAAGGGACATGTGTTATCCCTATGAACAATTTCACTGGTATGAAAAGATTGACGAAAGATGTACTCTATGTTTCGAAGCTCAGCAAGAACCTTTTGTCAGTAGGTCAAATGACGGAACACAGCTATCGAGTCATCTTCAATGGAGATGAATGCCCTATCAGAGACAAATCCAAAAGATGTTAGCTAGTAGTAAACGGTGTCAAGGAAGGGTGCTTATATAGAATGCTAGCTACAGTACCAGATAAGCATGCCATGTTAGCTCAACCACAACAGATGCCACTATTTGCAAAATGGCACAAGAGATATGGTCATATCAATTTGAAGTACTTGTGTTAGATCTAAGGAATCATAATATGGCAATTGGGATTCCAAAGCTATAGTTTCTTGGAAAAGATTGTGAAGTATGCTGCTTTGGCAAACAAAAGCAAACCAACTTTGTCAAAAGTACCTCTCGTGCATGAGGTATTCTTGATTTGATACATATAGATGTATGGGATTATGCATAGACCCGCAGCATCAATGGTTCATTTTATTATTTGACTTTCATCGATGACTACAACAGATATTGTTGGGTATACTTTCTAAAAGAGAAATCTGAAGTGTTTTCCAGATTTCAAAAATTCAAAGCCATGGTAGAAAACCAAGCAGGCAAAAAGATCAAGGCCATGAGATCAGATAGAGGAGGCGAATACATGTCTTCAGCATTCATGAACTTTTGTAGAAGTCATGGCATTCGAAGACAATTCACATGTAGATACTCCTCAACAGAATGCAAGAGCTGAAAGGAAGAATGGAACTTTAGCAGACAGTGCTAGAGCAATGCTTAGTGAGAAGCATCTTCCTAATCAGCATTGGGCAGAAGCAATGGCCACTGCAAACTACTTGCTTAATCGGCTTATGACCAAACCAATACAGGGCATGACTCCTTATGAAGCATTCACTGGACACAAGCCACACATTGGGCATCTCTGCATATTTGGTTGCATAGCATATGTCCACATACATGATGATCATCACATGAAATTAGATGCGAAGTCACGCAAATGCATCATGGTTGGCCACACTGAAGAAAGCAAAGCATACAAGTTGTATGATCCCACCAACCGAAAGCTCATTATCTCCAGAGATGTAATATTTGATGAGAAATCAAAATGGAAAACCTCAAGCACATAGGAGATGGAAGCATCGACTTCACAGTCATCTACATAACAGGTTGATGAAGAAGAGCAAGAATTGCCACTAGAAACACCCCAAGAAGAGCCATGGCAGCTCAGATGGTCTACCAGGGAAAGTAGACCACTAGCCAGATTGACATATGCTCAGAAAGGCAAAGCAATTTAGGTTGAAACCACCAACTATGCTCTTATGACTACCATAATGGCTACAGAAGGGCCAATGTACTTCGAAGATGCAGTATACAAGCCAGAATGGCAAACTGCTATGAATGAAGAAATGGATGTTTTGTATAAGAATAATACTTGGGATTATGCGACCTTCCACCAGGAAAGAAGGCCATAGCAAACAAATGGGTATACAAAGTGAAGTATAATCCAGATGGAAGTATTCAAAGATACAAAGCTAGACTAGTTGCAAAAGGATTTGCACAGCAATATGGTCAAGATTATGATGAGACTTATGCTCCAGTAGCAAAGATGGATTCCAAACGGTTCTTGATATCAGTAGCGACACTCAACAGATGGAATGTGTATCAACTTGATGTCAAGAATTCATTTCTCAATGATTATCTAGACAAGGAAGTCTACATGCAATAACCAGCAGGTTATGTTGAACTAGGAAAGGAGAATAAGGTTTGCCATCTCAAGAAAAGTCTCTACGGCTTAAAGCAAGCACCCAAAAGTTGGTACAACAAAATCGACAAGTATTTTGCTAATCTAGGATACATGAAATCCAATGCAGATCATACTCTCTACTACAAAGTTCAAGGGGAAGACATTACTATTACATTTTTGTGCGTACATGATCTGATTGTGACAGGAAGCAAGGATAGCTTCATCGAAAAACTAAAACAAGACTTATCTACAGAGTTCGACATGAAAGATCTTGGACTTATGCACTATTGTCTTGGAATTGAGTTCTAGAGAGATTCAGATAGCACATTCATGAGTCAGCTCAAGTATGTTGATAGTCTGTTGAAGAAGTTTCATATGGCAGATTGCAAGATTGCAGCCACTCCCATGAAACAGAGTTTGAAACTTACTAAAGATTCAGAAAAGCCTACAGTCAATGACAGATACTATAGGCAGCTCATCGGATCTCATATATATCTAACTATCACTCAGCCAGATATTTGTTATGCAGTAAGCTCACTAGAACAATTTATGGTAAATCCAAAACAGTATCACTGGGATGCATCTAGAAGAGTCTTGAGATACATCAGAGGTACAAGATAGTTTGGAATAGAATACAAAGGAAGTCATCCATGGCTACATGGATACTGTGATAGTGACTATGCCGAAGATCATGAGACCAAGAGATCGACACAGGGATATGCTTTTTTCCTTGGTCAAGGTGCTATATCATGGTTGTCAAACAAATAACCAACTGTTTCTTTGTCTTCCATTGAAGTAGAATATAGAGCACTCACTACAGATGCATGTGAGGCTATATGGCTCAAAAGACTATTGCTAGAAACATATTACTTTGATGAGTCAAAGCCAACAACAATATACTGTGATAATCAATTAGCTCAAGCATTGGCCAAGAATCCAATATATCACTTTAGGACAAAGCACATTGATGTCAGAGAGCACTTCATAAAAGAAAGAGTGTTACTTGGTGACATCACATTGAGCATTGTGATAGCAAAGACAATGTTGCAGACATGTTTACCAAACCACTCGGTAAAGAGCTTTTCGAGAAACAGCGACATGCTCTTGGTTTGACACAGAGGAAGGAAATTCCCATTAAAGGGGTGTGATGGAATGTAATGCTCAGTCTTTCTTTGATTCCTAGAATCATCATCTTGAGGGAAGGTGTTAAGAGTTCATGCTCAACATAATGGGATCACGTGTGCATAGCACCATCATGTGATCATATGTGCATAGCACTAACCAAATAGAGTGCTATAAAGGAAAGGGTTAGATGCCCTATCTCTAACCCTAAATGGGTTTGTATATATTCTACATTTTCAACTAAATCTAGTGTACAGTTAGTCATTTGTGGTGTGCTCTCTAGCTGTGCCCTCTCTCCTCATCTCCAGTCTTCTCCTCTTCCCTCTTCATATTTTGTCACTCCTTTTGAATGCACATGGTACACTAAAATTTTATGAGGCGAACCCCCTGCAAAAAGATTGTGTGCTAACACCATCTTTTGTTTAGATACTCCATCTTTTATCGGCTACTATATTGGTCCCACCTTGAGATCAATCACCTGCTTGATCCCATGCATATCTTCAAGAATGTGGCATCTACCATTTGGGATCATTTTATTGGGACACACAATTCATTGAGCATAGGGGAGGATCTACGCACCACAGGGAGAATGTGTGAAGATTGGCCACAAGAGAGACCAAATTGGCATGTCTTTTTTCCTCGTGTACCATGGGATGTTATCAAAGAAAGACATGGTGGTGGTGAAGCGTGATATCACTAAAATTTGTACTCCCACTGGATGCATGAGGTATTTGAAGGGGGCCTTCAAAAAGAGCAAGAAAAGAGGTGTTGTGCAATTATACGGCTTGAAATCTCATGATAGGCACAAGATGCTTCAAGTAAGTATGACTTGGCATAATCTCTTTTTCCTTCCAAATTTGTGAGTCTAGAAGCAACTAATCAACCATCGCTCATGTGTTCAGTTCATACTACCTAGTAGCATTTCTCATTGTCCATCGAAGGACGTGAAGGATTGTATTTACAAGATGGGAAAACTTGTGAGATACTTCACACTATACAAAATGTGAAGCGTATCAATACTTGATGCAAGGTTTTCATATTGCTAATATGGTGCACTTTTTTCTTTCTAGGTATGTGAGCTCAAAGGAAATAGATCCCACCACACTTGAGGATGCTTGAGTTATGTCAGTGGAGGTAGTTTTTTTAGTGGAGGAGACCTTTCCATGTTCTATTCTCACAAGCCAACTACATCTCATAGTGCATTTGGTGGATGAGATTGCTATATGTGACACTGTACATGCATGATGGTTATTCTTCCTCGAGCACTTTATGAAGACCTTCAAGGGTTTTGTGAGGCAAAATGCAAGGCCCGAAGGTAGCATGGCCGAGGGTCGGTTGGTACAAGAGTTACTTGTATATATTTCTAAGTTCCTTGTCTATGTGGATAGCTCTCTCCAACGACCATGGAGAAATGAAGAAGACCTAAGGATGACCTCTATTGTGCCTCAAGGGAGAGGACAAAGAAAAGTAATGGACAAGGAGTTGCTTTATAATCTAAACCTCTATTGCATGCTTAATAGTGATGTGATGAAAAGATGGGTGACAAGATATGAGGATGCAAAGGCAAGAAGATAAGGAGAAAGGGCCCTATTTCATACACACCATGTCTTGTGTTCCATACCTTGAGCATCTAAGAACACTTCCAAAGGATATTCATGCCTATTGGCTACTTGAAGAAATGGAGAGTGCTGAGAGAGACGAGGGGATGCATATCATAATGGAAGAATGGGAGTATGCTGGAGGATGCATGCAAAAGGTCAGCATATAGTATGTTTTGCATAAGTTAGGAGCTTTCAACAATTTAGATTGCTTATTCAATTGATTTTGTCTTGGTGTAGTTTACTATGTTTAATGCTATATGGTGTGAGGACAAGCATTTTCAGACTCAATAGATTGATGATAAGAGAAACACACAAGATTGCGGCATCATTGCTAGCTTTGAGGGAGTCAATGGAGACATGGATGATTATTTAGGCATAATCCAAGCTAATATTAAGCTTGTCTTTCGGCACTTCTTTATGAATGTTTGGATGTCAAGTGGTTTAAGGAAGTGGTGGAAAGAGACCTTGATGCAACAATCAAATGCCATGCAAGTGGCTTTGTAACTATTGACTACACAAAGTTTTGGCAAAGTAAGAAGAACACACTACCACAACAATGTGAACAGGTACTCTACACATATATAAAAATGCTCAGTTATATAAATTTGATACCTTCAATGCAAGGAAATCAACATGTTTGTATTTGTGTTTGAATAGGTTGTTTATCAACCAATGGTGGATAATACTAGGTGGAGGCATGTCATACCTATTACACCATGTTTAAAATTTATGTATAGTATATTTACTAATATGGAGCATATGGAGGATGATCATGGCCATGGAGGTGATGATGATCATGATACAGAGAGGAAAATGATCATGAGATAGGAGATATAGATATTCAAGCCATTACCCATGAGGACGAGCCTGCCATTGGTGATGCTTATTTCAATGAGCACATTAGCGTAAGTAGTAGTGGGCTGAATGTATTTGTAGATCTCCACATTAGTTTGGATATTGAATTAGATAGTTTGGCAAGGGTTGATCTCATTGAGGATGAGATTGAACCATAGCCCATCATTGTATCATTCAAATTTCTTACATATTGGCAAACCTATTTTATATATTGTCTCATCTTCCTCACCTCACTTAATTTTTGTATATGTGCGTTTGGCAAAAATCATATTATGGAGTGTGACATGTGCATGGCATTGATATTTTTATTAAATTAGGTGCTTTGGTAATCATGGGTAATGTTTGGCTAGCCATGATGCACAGCTACCAGCCTGCAATAAAATTTTAAACTCAACTATGCATCTATAAATGCGTGTCTATTATACAATAAAGACGTGCTATTAAGCGCATGTATAACCATAATTTTATATGCTTGTGTAATCGTTCTAATAGATGTGCCTGTAATTTAATTAACTCTATCAATGCTTATAGATGCACCCGCTATTTTTCCCTTTTATCGAGTGCGTCTATGGATGCATTGTGTTGTTGTGTGTGTATGATTGATTCTCTCCTTTTGGCAATACTTATCAATAAACAAAAGACCGTAAAAGATGTTTGTCAGTGGTTTCCATCTATAAATTTTGACGACATGCGAGTTGTCTTTATGGCATATCGCCATAAGTAAGTAACATCGCATACTCATTTTTTATGATGTGTTGACAATGCTACCAAATACCAATTATTCTTCATTGATGGTGCAGCTCGCATTGGAGTTTGTTATGTGTGGACTTGGAAGCCAATGAATGTTCCTTTGTTAATTCAATGGTAGGATATCATGGCACAGTGAAATGGTAAGTATACAATGAATGTTAAGTACCCTATGCATTTCCCTTGCTAGCTATGATATACAATATCCAGGTTATGTTGTCTTGTATATTATCATGATTGGTAGGTCTACAAAAAATCTAATATATGCTCTTGAAGTAGTCAGGCAGCGGCAGAGAGATGACTTAGTGGACACAATGGATTACTTGCAATGCCTAGTAGTATGGCAAAAAGATGCCACAGTTGTGGATGGAGAGTGTGCTATAACTGCTTGTTGCTCCTAAACCATCTTTTTGATCTAAACTCATACCCACCATTGTGACCAGCATATACAAAGATAGATCTACAAAAATTTATGATAGTGAGTGTTCAAGACTTGATTGCTACACACCCAGCCATTCGAGAGGATGATATTCTGAATGTACTTTTGAAAATAAGGAGGATGATATTATGACTATACCTAGAATTCAAGTAGTGACCAAGTTTATACCTGTAGTTAAAGTAGCAGAGACCATTAGAGTACCTCTAATGCAAGCAGAGGCGATTTGGTCATGACTTGCACTTGAAGAAGAAAAAAATGATTATACCCCAAGAGAATCACAAGTTAACCCCAGTTATGTACAATACTCAAACACATATATATTTGGATGACATAGAAGATCATGTGAGAGAGACAGCTTTGACATATTGCAATGGATGTACATGTTGTGCTATGAATATTTAGATGAGATTTTGTTGATACATATGCTCATGGAAAATTTTATGCTTTAGGTATTTTAGCACTTATTAGCATTGGGATTGCTATTATTTTGCCATTGCAGTTGGAATTTTCTTTTGGGGCAGATTTTCTCATATAGATGCATAGTATATGCACATGTCAAGTCACATAAATTTTGATGCTTTGAGCATTGAGTTTTTGGTGATATTACCCTCCATTGTGGTAGATATATTTGGGTGCACCTAGTCTTTAGTGTGATTCTTTCTTACATGCACTAGCATTTGGGATTTTGCATTATTTGCATCATGGCATCCTCTTCCATGTATGAAAAGGACTTTTTTAGCATTAAAAGTTTGATGGGATAAATTTTCTCTGTGGAAAGAATAAATAATGGATGTGCTTATTCAAAAGATGCAGAGAAAACCCTTGGCAGGGCTAAGCCTACAAATATGTCTAAGGAGGATTGGAATGAGTTGGATGCATTTGCAAAGTCTACTATTAGACTTCATCTTATAGAGTCAGCTTATTTCACAGTAGTAAATGAGCAGACTGGAAGAAATTATGTGCCACTTATGAGAAGGAAATGCCTCTAATAAAGTTTACCTCTTGAAGAGGTTGTTTGAGCTGTGAATGAAGGAAGGGGTCTCCATTGCTTCTCACTTCAATGAATTCAATATTATTTTCAGCCACAGCCTCAGGCTCAGAAGATGAATTTTGATGCAGAGACTAAGGCCATATTCTTCTTATGTTCATTTCCATTCTCATGGGATACCTTTCGTACAGCTGTTAGTAACAATGCACCTAATGGAGTACTAAAGTTTGATGATGTTGTGGGTAGCTTGTTGACCGAGGAGATTAGACGAAAGTGTATGGATAGCAACAAGCAGGATGTAGCCTTAAATGTGCAAAGGGGCAGATCACAGTTCAGGGGGAAGTACCAAGAAAGAGGGAAGTCTCATAGCAAATCCAGGGCATAGAACATTGAGTGTTACCATTGTGCCAAGAAGGGCCACATGAAAAAGGATTGCTAAAAACTAAAAAGAGAGAAAAAGGATTAGAAAAAGGATTCAAATTGGGGTGCAAATAAGAAGGAAGAGAGTACAAGGGACAACAAAGGAAAAATGAAGATCAAGGATATCAATGCGTCACTGATAATAGTGATCGTGCTTCATTCCATGTTACTCCCCATAGGGAATGGTTCTCCACTTGTGACAGTGGAAAGACAAGTTGTGTGCATCTTGGAAATAACTATGCATGTGACATAGTGGGAGCAACTGACATAAAGTTTTATTTTGAAAATGGGTCTGCATTTGTTTTGAAAAACGTGAGACATGTGCCTAAGTTGACCAAGAGTATTTTTTCAGCGGGTCAGCTAGATGATGCTGGTTTTTAGACCACCGAGTTGGAAAATTCAGAAGGGCTCTATGGTTTTGGCAAGAGGTGCCAAGTGTGGGACATTATATCCCTTAAATGTATCAGGGGTGTCTGATCATGTTGTTGCAATAACTGAGCAACCAAGTACTTTTTTGTGGCATTTCCGGTTTGGGCACATGAGTCAAAATGGAATGAAACTCTTATTCTGTTTGGGTTATGTACTGCATTTGAGTTTTTCTGACTTTGAATTTTGTGAGCATTGTCTCTATCGGAAGCAGACTAAATCAGCCCATAAAAGAAGGAGGAAGAAAGAACTTGAAAAGCTTGATTTTGTGCATTTAGACGTATGTGGTCCCATGCCCACATGGTCATTAGGTTACTATGTGTCATTCATTGATGATGCAACTAGGAAAGTGTGGGCTTGTGTGTTCTAGGTATTTCAAAAATGGATAGCTTTAGCTGAAAATCAATAAGGTAGAACGCTTAAATACCTATGGATTGATAATGGTGGAGAATATATCTCTCATGACTTTCAGCATTTCTCTAATACATGTGGGATCAAGAGGGAGCTCATGCCTCCTCATACTCCAGAGCAGAATCCAATTGTAGAACAGATGAACTGCACCATTCAGGAAACGTTGCAATGTATGCTTTCCAATGCAAGTCTTTGTTGTGGTTTTTGGGCTGAGGCAATGAAGACTGCAGTGCATGTGATCAATAGATCACCTAGTAAGAGTTTGGATGGTGGTATTCCAGAAGAGGCATGGAGTGGCAAGAAGCCCTCTTACTCTCATTTGCATGTATTTGGGTGTGAGGCATATGCACACATGCCAAAAGAGCTTCAAAAGATGCTAGATCCTAAGTCTAGAAAATGCATCTTTTCTAGGTTATGGTGAAAGTGGAGAAATGGGCTATCGTCTCTGGGATCCAAAAGCAAAGAAGATCATACGAAGCCATGATGTGGTCTTCAATGAGAAGAAGATGCATAAGACACCCATGAGGGATGTGGAAATGAGGAGAATCACTTACCAAGATGTGAATCCACCCGCATGTGTTGATAGACAGCAAGATGTCCATGAACCAAATGTGCAAGAAATGGTGCCACAAGGTACTCCCACAGGTACACAATCAAGGGCAGATGATGGATCATCTATTGGTGGAAATGATTATCCAAATGTGGCTGATATGTAGATGGGACAGAAAGCTGAAATGCCCATGAGAAGATCAACTAGATTGTCTAGACCGCCTGAGAGATTTGTTCTAGGGGCAAACTGTGAGATGCTTATTGATTGTGGGAGCCTCCTTGCTATAGAGAGGCTATGATGCACAAGGATCAGCACAAGTGGGAGTACACTATGCAATTAGAGATGAATTCACTCATGAAGAATAAGACTTGGGACTTGAATTCTTTGCCACATGGAAAGAAAGAATTGCCACATGTAAATGGGTCTACAAGATGAAGATGACCACACTTAAATGCCTACTTGCACTTGTGGCAGCAAAAAATATGGAGCTTATGGAGATGGATGTCAAGACAACTTTCTTACATAGGGATCTAAATGAGGAAATTTACATGGTACAGCTAGAAGGTTTTGAAGAAAAGGGCAAATTTGGTTTGCAAGATGAAAAAGAGTCTCTATGGCCTTAAGAAAGCACCTAGAAAATGGTATCAAATTTTTGATGCTTTCATTTGTTCCCAAGGTTTCAAAAGAAGTGAGATTGATCACTGCCTCTACACTAAAAGGGCTAAGGATAATAGCCTGATACTCTTGGCACTTTATGTGGATGATATGCAATTGGCTAGCAAGAACACTTATGAGCTGGATGTATTCAAGGCCACGTTGCATGAGGCCTTTGAGATGAAGGATTTGGGACCTCCAGGTCATATACTTGGTATGCACATCATGCGTGACTGGAGTAGAAAACTCCTTTGGCTTTCACAGAAGGAGTATGTTACAAAAGTGTTGCAAAGTTTCAAATGATGGAGGGGGGAAAGGTAGTAAGTACTCTATTGCCTCCATAAGTGAAATTGAGTCAGGCAAATAGTCCCAAATCAGATGAGGAGAGGGCCATGATGGCCAAGGTTCCTTATGCAATAGCAGTTGGGAGTCCTTTGTATGCTATGATAGCTACTAGATTGGACATTGCATTTGTAGTTGGAGTTGTTAGCCTATATATGGCTAATCTAGGAAAGAGGCATTGGGAGGCAGTTAAGTGCATCATGAGGTACATGAAGGGTACAAAGGAGATGTGTGTATATGCTTTGGCAGAGGAGAGAGCGTGTACTTGGGTACATAGATTCAGACTATGCAGGGCATGTGGATAGCAGGAGATCCACTTCTGGTTATGTGTTCACCATTGCAGGTGGTGCAGTGTTGTGGATGTCTCGCACATAGAAGTGAATTGGTTTTTCTACCATAGAGGCCGATTATGTTGCAGCCACAGAGGGTTGCAAGGAGGCTATATGGCTTGATTGGCTAGTGGGAGATTTGGGGATTCAAACAGGTGTTCTGACATTGTTCCATGAGTGCTATTCAGCTAGCACGAAATCCAGTCTTTCATGCAAAGACCAAACACATTTAGGTCAAGTACCATTTCATTAGGGAGGTACTTGAGGACAAGCGCATAGAGCTTGTCAAGGTTCATATCGATGATAACCGTACCGATATGCTGACGAAGAGCCTCCCTAGTCAATGGTTTGAATATTGTTGTGTATTGATGGGCATTGGATGGTATGCTCATTGGTTGTTCTCCCTTAAAGGCACATTGGCCTTTAAGTGGGAGGTTGTGGGGGTTAAAGGCCACTATACCTTGACCCTGATTATATATAATACACAAATGTGTGTGTGTTGTAGAAGCACACCTAGTGCTATGAGGTGTCTAGTGTGTGACCTAAGTGATGATGTAAGCACAAAGGCCCCCACATGGGGGTTCCTTTGATTTAGGCACGTCCCATTGATGTAGGGGCTGATTACCACTGATGTAGGGAAGGTGCCTATGATCTAGGCCACCCTCTTCCCATTTCTATAAGAGAGAGTCACCTCTCTCACAATCAATAGAACACTCATTTCTATATCTCATGTGTTCTCACTCCTTGCCATGATGCACCTCTTTTATCCCACTCACCTCTTCATTCAGTATCAGAGCAAGGTTGATCCTACCTAGCTCCTAGAGTCACCTAGAGCCCAAGATTTCATCTTCTTCATCACCTTCATTTTGCTTGAGCTCTCTTATGGCCTAACCACTAGAGGTGCCATATCTCAACATCTGACCGTTAACTTTTAGAACGCTTCATGCTCTAGCTTTATCTAGTTAAGGGCATGTCTTCACCATTGGGATCTGTGTAATTAGGCTTATGTTGCCTGTGCCGACACTCAGACTACTTGATGAAATTTTGCACAATTCAGCCTGCTGGAGCTGTATATCGTCAATTCCTCTAAGGGTGTGCTGGGCGACACTCTTGGGAAGGTGTTGATGAATTTTGGTGGACAATGGTCCAAAAAATGCTGAGAATAAGCAAAAAACCAGTCGGAATAGGTGCATCTTTCCACGATGACACAATGTGCAATTTCACCATTCCTCTCTCCTAGAAGTAGTACTCAGTAAGAGCTTCCATTTGCCTTTTAAATCCCTCTCAAAGCTTTTCTATTCAGCTTCAATTGGACCCTCCAATTTCAGACTGCTCAATTTGAGGGTAACAGTGATATCTGCTTCTATGATGAACCATTGAATATGATTAAGTGCTAGAAAGTTTCATTATTATGTTAGTTATCTTTGGTCTTTTGGATGTTTGACCATTGGAAGTGATCTAAGGCATTTTTCAGTCTTATCTTTGGAGCACTGTCCTACAGTTTGACAATTTTGGTAATTGCTCATAATGCATTTATGTTTTGAATATGCTTGACTGCTACTTTTTGAAGCAATAGACATTGTATTTTCTTTATGCTAAGAGTTTGGGGTACCTAACTATCTCTCCAACCAATTATACTTGTGGAGAAGGAGACTTATGTAAGGGGCTAGACACTACCATATTAGTGGTAAGACCTTCCCAATATGCCTTCATCATATTGTTCCTCTAACATTGATTATGTATCTCATAGGAAAGCATTCCAAAAGAAGCCTAGAATGAGAGTAAAGCCCTGTAATGGTGAATATTTTATCAAGGTGAACATCAAGAAAAAGATATGTGCCTTCTGTGGAGTACCCAATCATACTATGGAGTATTGCCATCTAAAAAGGTTTTCTCTACAGCTGCTTTCCAAAAGACAATCCCAAGAAGAGGAGAGGAATGACTCCCAAGAGTGAAGCATTTCATGTGAAGAAGAGCTGCATCAACAACAAAGAAAATCTTGGTGAAGAAAAGACTCCACAAATGAAGAATCAAACTTTGTAGTAGATTTTATTATTGGACTACCTAGGACACAGAGGGAGCATGACTGTGGGGGTTCACCAAGATGGCTCACTTTATTCCAACCAATGAAAGGTAAAAACTCCAAAACTAGCTAGGCTATTTGTGGAACATATTTATAAATTGTATGGGCTACCAACAGGTATTGTTAGTGACTCGCATAGCAAATTTAACAACCATTTTTGGAGGACTGTGTTTATGAGGTTGGAAACTTCTTTGAATATAAGCAACGCGGATCATCCACAGAGTGATGGTCAAACTGAAAGGGTCAATCAGATCGTTGAGGATATGCTTCAAGCATATGTAAGTAAACGGCAAACTAATTGGGAACAATATTTGGCCATATTAGAATTTGCATATAACAGTGCAAACATTCAGCTATAGGTTTAACCAAGGAATTAGGAGAGTCTCTTTCTTTGAGACGATGATGGTGCCAGAGATGAAAATGTGTATCTTCAAATCCAAGAAGCAACTTCAATCGTCCTCACATTATTAACACTCTTCAAAACATCAACCTTATCTGCTTACACCCTTCATCACATGGGATTGACTCTGCAGCCCCGCCTAGCCATTTGGCAGCCAACCACTAGTCCAAGCCCATCTGACCTGTTTCCAGACCCTTTACCTGGTCAAACTACTCAGTATCTAGGCTTATTTCTACTTATCATTTAAATTGTTCACTTAGATTTACCCTACAACAGCCAATGCCTCTTCCTTTATCTACCAGTAACAAATACTCGTCTCGAATCTGAATGTACAAGCCTTATTTACAAGATGGGTAGCCTTGTGAGGTACTTCACACTATACAAAATGTGAAGTGTATCAATGCGTGATGCAAGGTTTTCATATTGCTAATATGGTGCACTTTTTTCTATCTAGGTATGTGAGCTCAAAGGAATAGGTCCCACCACACTTGAGGATGGTCGAGTTATATCTGTGGAGGTGGTTTGTTTAGTGGAGGAGACCTTTCCACATTCTATTCTCACAAGCCAACTACATCTCATAGTGCATTTGGTGGAAGAGATTGCTATATGCAGCACTCTACATGCATGATGGTTGTTCCTCCTAGAGCGCTTCATGAAGACCTTGAAGGGTTTCTTGAGGCAAAATGCAAGGTGGCTCGGCCGAGGGTTGGTTGGTACAAGAGTCACTGGTATACATTTATGAGTTTCTTGTTGATATGGATAGCTCTCTCCCATGACTATGGAGAGATGAAGAAGACCTAAGGATGACCTCTATTGTGCCTCAAGGGAAATGACGGAGCACAATAATGGATAGAGAGTTCTTAATAGTATAAACCTCTATTGCATGCTTAATAATGATGTGATGAAAAGATGGACAAGATACAAGGATGCAAAGGTAAGAAGATAAGGAGAAAGGGCCCTCATTAGGGGAGAATTGGGGTCTCAAAAGGGCCTCCAATTAGTGTTTCCTAATTATAAGGGATTAGAGAGTGATTTGAGGTGTACTAATGAGAGTGCTAGAAGGTGTGGTTGAGCACTTTGTCTTTTGATTTTTTGTTTATCATCACTTGGTCAAATTTTGAGGTTCTCTGCCTAGAGTAGTACTCCAAAAAGAATGTCATATGTTTTGTCTTTTGTAAGTCACCTCTGGTCACCATATGATGTAGGCCATGTGATATGTGTTTGGTCTATCCCACTTTTGTAAACCTTGACCCTTGGGTGCCTTTTTAAGCATGAGATCCTTGACCACCATGAGATGGCCATGTGTGACCACCATGAGATGGCATGAGAAACTATGAGTCTAGATGCATCCTTGACATTGCAAGAGGCAAACCCTTGATCGACCCTTGAGGGGGGGTATGTTGGGATAAGTGTGATCAAGGGCTTGCTCTATGGTGCATGTGTGCATCTAGGGGAGTCACATGTGTGTGTGTGTGTGTGTGTGTGTGTGTGTGTGTGTGTGTGTGTGTGTGTGTGTGTGTGTGTGTGTGTGTGTGCGCGCGCTATAGAAGCACACCTAGTGCTATGAGTTGTCTAGTGTGTGACCTAAGTGATGATGTAAGCACAAAGGCCCCCACATGGGAGGTTCCTTTGATTTAGGCCAAGTCCCACTGATGTAGGGGCTGATTGCCACTGATGTAGGGAAGGTGCCTATGATCTAGGCCACCCTCTTCCCATTTCTATAAGAGAGAGTCACCTCTCTCACAATCAATAGAACACTCATTTCTATATCTCATGTGTTCTCACTCCTTGCCATGATGCACCTCTTTTATCCCACTCACCTCTTCAGGATCATGAGTCTTTGTTCTGTCGGAATCAAACTATTAGAGGTCTAGTTTTTTGCTAAGTGTTTTGTACATCCGTTAGCTATGTTTTTGCTTGTGCATTCTTTTAAATTTATGTCATTGTAGTAGGTTCACCTACATACTTTCCTCCACCTCACTTTGCACATCTTGACAAACCTCGTGAGATTGGAAGTGGCTCTTCTAAATATGTGAATGTGAGGTTCTCGAGTGTTTATTTGCTAATATTAGAGTTTTCAAATATCCTTTTCATTTTATATTGCAATTTTGTTTTCCCACTTCTTTTGGAGAATGGAACTAGTGTCATTCTTTTGCAGAAGAGAGAGTGGGACTCATGCCATTCTTACTCTACTCTCTTAGAAGAATGGCACTAGTACCATTCTCCATAGAGTGTAGAGTAAGTATAACACTTATTTCATTAATTTTGGACTCATATGTCTACATTTGGACTATTCCTAAAACTCCTTCCCAAATGAAAAGTTTACTTTATGAAAATGTTGTTTGAGAATCAAAAGTTTACTTTTTGGCATTGTCATTTCCACATAATAAATTTTAGAATAGCGCTCTTAATGTTGCACTTAATAGAAAGAGGATAAACAAAGCTACAAAGAAATTTGTAAGTTTTGTTAGTCCTTCAAGTTAAAAAAAGTATTTAGTGCTAGTGGTGGGCTCACTTTTGCCGGTCAGAATGCACTCGCACTTAGATACTAATTAGAAAATTAGCATTTACATTATACATACTATTAGGTGAAGAGTAAGTTAGTTGCATGTGACATTGTACTTAGCTTTGAAAAGATAGATTATTTTGATTTTATGCATGAAGTATATAAGTTGTTACTTGTCTAGATTGTAAACTCTTTGGAATGACTTGTCACATAGGACTAGGTAGTTGCATGGCTTGTAATTTTAGTTTAGTTTCATAACTTATGATTTCATTCTAGATGCATGAAATATAGTAGATAGATATTAGAAAAATTCAGGAAAATGGTAGACTAGACATTAGTGCATGAAATGATTTACTTTTGGGATAGTTTATGTTTGTGTGTATGATTTTCTTACTTTTAGCATATGTATTTATTTATAAGCATGTAACTATAGCTTGTAACTATACCTAAAGAAAAAGTCAATGGGCCAGTTGGAGGTTCGCTTAAGCCGACCTGTAATGACTCGTTCGTTGATGAATAATATTATACTACATGCCAGATGGAGGTTCGCTTAGGCCCACTTGGAACATCTTGTATGTGGTTAAAATTCATACTTTATATTACTGAAACTCTACAAAGTAGTATTTAAGAGTGATGAGGAAATATTTGACTTTGAGCCGGGCGGGCTCGCTTATGCTGGCCGTTTGCATTTTCGCTCGAAGTCTAGTCAGTTGTGGAGCCCGCAATTGCTGGCTCATAGCAACTCGCA
Organism: Dipteris shenzhenensis; assembly: GCF_047967505.1. Lineage (NCBI taxonomy): Eukaryota > Viridiplantae > Streptophyta > Polypodiopsida > Gleicheniales > Dipteridaceae > Dipteris > Dipteris shenzhenensis. Next base: position 42,666,366 of record NC_141608.1, on the reverse strand, counting down.
AAATTATGTTGCGTATGTGTGGAAAGATAGTGGTATACATAGGTTCACTATCCTTCTATTTTATAGATTTTTAGGTGAAACAAATTAGATATGAATATATTACATACGTTTTAATTTGTAGCTTTTATTAGAACTCAAACACCATAGTACATATATACATAGAAAAAAACAATATTGAGGATTGAGGATATTAGGTTATAACAATTTCTCCTAGCTTAGAAAGTAGTAGTAAAACAATTTCTCATAGCTTAGAAAGTAGTAGTAAAATTATTTATAAGTACTTGTGTAAGTGATGCTAAGTCTACTTCACCAGTGTTTGTAAAATACCGACATCTGTCAATAGAGCATGATGTTGCGGATGATCATGGTATAGATAGATGCTTACTTGAGAGAGAGAGGAATGTGGGAAAAGGCAATTTGCCTTCCCATGCGTATTTCAAGAGGTAGATTACCACGTTCACAATCATCCAATTACGTCAGGAGGGGACAAGACAGTTGGATGATTTCTCTCTCTCGAGGTCTAGCAAGCTTGCATGGAGTATTCTAAGTCAGTGTTCCAAATAGCCGCATTGATTTTGGAAGTAGAACTGTAAATGATTCAAGATAATGTGATGTGTCCTAGATCCTAAACGATATGGTAGTATCCAGAACATGATTACCATTAGTGAAGAATTGGGGTCTCAAAAGGGCCTCATAAGGAATGGATTAAGAAATGGATTAGTCCTAATGAAAGGACCAAGGTAGGTCCCAAAAAGTCCTAACCCCCCCTCACCTAGGTGCGTTAAGCCCAAAAGTGACCCCACCTCTTACACCTCTTACACAACTCTTACTCCTAGGTGGGAACCAAAAAATTCAAAATTCGAAGGTCTGCCCCCCTTTCCTCCTCTTCAACTACTGGTCCTCCCTTCCCCATCCCTCCTCCTCCTTGCCCTCCCTCTTCCTGCATGCTGCTCCTCCAAGCCTGCATCTCCACAGCTTCTCCTTCTCTACACTCCTTTACTCATGGCACCATTTGAGGATGTCTCCAACAAGTACTAGGTTCACTTAGAGTTGGAGGATGAATATACAAGCACACGTAGTCTGGGATTGAGGGGAGCTTCCAAAATCCACAGTCTTCATTTGCAAGGAAAGTATCATCTCAACCTTTGGGTAGAAGGATCCTTGTATCCTTTAGATCCTGCCAACCAAAAGAGCCCTCCTTTCCATACAATGCATGAGCTAGTTCAGTTTGTTGGAAATGGACCTGCGAGGGTTGCTTGGTTATTGCAATCGGTTAAACAATGCTCAGACAATGGCTATGCAAGCAAGCAACATGTACAGAGCCATATGCTCTAGCTAGTTTATTGAAGTCAAGCAATGCCATTGGTATACTAAGAGACCCAAGACACAAGCGCCTACGTGTGCAAGTTGTTGAAGAGGTGATGAAGGACTTCAAGGATATTGTGGATGCATAGGAGATGCTTGCAACTTGTGATACTTTGGTAGGAGAAATGTGAGTCCCACTTCCCGAATATTTGTTTGATGGATTTGGGATTGACTTGGAATTCAATGCGTCCCCTTTTGCTTAGTAGATGGTCTTTATTTTTTATCCTTCTTTTCCTTAAGCCACCAAGTCTAGAACTCCTTAACTCGATCTTTGATTTGTTTCTCCAACTTTGGAGAGGCTAAGGAGCTAGGAAGGTTATAGACTTTGCATTTTGGAAAGGGGTCTTGAAAAGTTTAGAAGATGAAATTTTTAGGAGAAAGTGTGGTATAAAGAGGGCTATTGACGTGGCTTTGCTTTCGCTTCTTCCTATGTTTTCACAAACAATTTGGGGTTCTGTGAACAGATCATTGACGGGCTCCAAGTGCGATGCTGATGGCTCCTAATTTTGTCCTCTTCCCTGAAGATGATCAATTGAGCATCACAACTCAGGATGAATAGCTACCCCCAGATTGAAAACTGGGCAATTAATTAATTTGTGTAGCAAAGAGCGGGGGAGTGTAAAAGATTAACGTAAGCCTTATTTCGATTAACGTAAGCGCTAGGGAGTAAAAAATTAACGCCTTATGAAGATTCGAGAGAAGGGTATGAGCTTCCAGAAAGTTCTGCTAGCTCTATAAAGAGCATCTCAGGCTGAAGAGAGGAGAAGGGGGGTTGTGAAAGCCTTCCAAAAGAAGAATAGGAGGGGGGGCAGAGGGAGGGGAGGGATACTAGGGAGGCTAGAGTTAAGAGAGGGTGTGGAGGGAGGAAGAAGATGAGAGGATGCGAGGGAGGGAGAGGTGTAGGAGTGGGGGAGATGCACAGGAGTGGAAGAATAAGTTGAGAGGCACAGGAATAAAGGGAGAGGCACATACATAGGGGTGGGAGAGGCATAGATGAGGACATTAATTTAAGGATTAGGATAGATTAATTGATGGTAGGAGGGAGGCGATAGTAACTGACTAATAGAAAGAGAGGGAGAGTGAATAGGACGACTATTCTATTGAGGGTGAGGATGTGGCATGCATTTACTCTGTTGGAACTCACTTCCAATCTCCATCCCTTAGACTAATTCACAAAAATATGTCAAGGCATCACGGTGCTATTTTACTACCTCCTTGTTATCTGGCCTCGCTTACACACTTGTAAATTAACATGGGAGGATGATGTGTGGCTCCTTCTTCTTCTGTGTGCAGATCTCTTCATCTCAAGGAGATCTCTCTCTAGGTGACACAAATGCTCTTCACAGCTATAAATCTCTTTTTTTTTGTCCCTCACAGGCTTCCTTCATGTTTGCTAATGTCATTGTCCTCTCTTAAACACATGAACGTCACAAAATATATTTTCATTGAGAGTGTGTAAAGCTCAGTGGAGACAAGTATGGAATGTAATATTGTATAAGGTGATGCTACTCTATGGGAATTGCCACAACTACAAGTAACATCAGTGCTCTATTCTTCAATTATGTGTGGCAATAGTAGTAGATACGTAATTGTTCCAAGGAATAAGTCTCTTGGTGTTTTGTCAAACCAACGTTACTCAATGGTCGCTCCTAGTTCGCCAACAAAACGACTCATAAATAAGAGATTTTAGTCACGCAAAGCAAAGGAACATGATAGTTATTCAGTAAAGCTACTCTTCCATGGCACACAACTAAAAGCTCCAAACCTTCTTTAAAATCCTCACCTACTATGATACCGGTATTACATCAAACCGTCAATAAGATCTCTTGCTTCATACCACCCAGCCACAGTTGTCTAGAGGACCCTCTTTGTCTGCCTCTTAATCCTTTCATGAAATCTCTTCCTCTTAAAACCTCCCCCTTAGCCCAAAACTTTCTAAATGGCTTCCTCTCTTGGTGCCAAGTGTCCCATAAAGGACCCCTTGCATCAAAGCCCTCTCCTAGGCTTCCCTATACACTTCTCAATAATGTCTAAGCCTAGATGTAACTAGACTTCCACAATTTTGGTTGACATAACATGTAGCATGATAACCAGGCATCAAACCAGCAATTTCTTCTTCTTGAAATAAATCACGGGGTGTCATCAACAGTAGCCCATGTAATGCCAATTCCTGGGTTTGATGCTTGATGACTAGGCATCAAACCAACAATTTGTTCTTCTAGAAATAAAGCACGGTGTGTCATCATAGTAGCCCATGTAATGCCAATTCCAGAGTTTTTTGCAAGAGTATGACCGTTCGAAGATGATGCATTCCATGTCCTAGGAGGTAGAGGTCTCCTAGATGAGACCATTTATCCCATAGTCTACAAAGATTCAACAGACAGTATTTTTATCCTTAAGCTTGAGCTGAGGTGCAGAAGTTCAACTTGTGCATTTGCCTTGTCCTTGTCGTAGAAGGTAGTTTAATATCTTATTTTTAGCCACCACTGAAGGGCCAAGGGAATCCTTATTTTGCACCAAAGCAGGCATGGCATTCGAGGACATCTTATGCAAAACCAAAGGACACTACAAAGCCATATGCCCAAAATTTTTGCACTCAAAGCATGCTCCTACAAAAACATGACGTTGCAGCCTATAAAAGGCACTTCCCATAGCCCCATTATTAACAATGGATTGAGTAATATTCGGGAGTGGGCATATCTGTGTTCTAGAGAATGTGGAACCTGTTAGAATTACCATTTGATCGAGGTGGACATACTACCTTTCCCAATGATGCTGCAATTTTTGGCAAGAATGAAGCCAAGCATTGAGGAAAATCCACCACTTCTACGCAAACTAGGCAACGATGCCTGATCAATGCTTGGTAATCTCGAGTAACCAACCAAGGCAAGACATGCACCATTTTCTGCCAATAAAAGAGAGGAGAATGATCTAAAAGAGTTTTTTTGTGCTTCTCATCTACCATGATAACTACACAAAATCCCCTTAGCTACATAATGCACCTTGCGAAACAAAACAACCTCCCAAATTTCTTGTTAACCAATTCTGCGTATTAGCTACAATAGGTATATGAACCGGGAAGAAGATAATGATAGCATGCTTGCATATTCCTGTACTAGGTCTACTATTTCATCAACCTCCACCATGATTCCCACAATGGGAGGAGCATCTTTCCAATCTTTTCTTGTGTCTTCAAAACCTTCATGCATAACATCAAAAACCAAATGTGCACCTTGAGAGTTGTAGACAGGGATCCTAACCCAAAGCCTACTTTTGTTTTTTATTTTGAGCCAATCTTTCTTTGCTGAAAAGTCTTTTCAAATTCCTAAGCTGCATAGCATCTGAAGAAAGAAGAACATCTAAGTCTTGAAATCAACTAGAGGAAAATAGCAAAGGGATGAATGTCGATGCAGATGACTTGGAAGCAGGATATACTCAAAAAAGTTAGCATTATAGCACATAGAAAGTGAAGGAAGCCCTTATGCTTAAAGCACAAAAAAAGAGAAGGCTGTGTCAAACTTTTAATAGAGAAATTAAACTTCAACAATAGCACATAGAAATAGCGAATTGCATCTCACAAACCCACACACACAAGCCCACATAGCAGGTAGCAAAAAAGGATCAAAACAAGATGAAGAAGAGTGTGGAACATGGAAAGCTAGCATTAGATAGAGCCCAGCACTCGCACACACCAACCCACGCCCCACACGCACACACAGGGTTGAGACATAAAAAATAGGTAGAAAGAGGTGTGAGCAAAAAAGCATCGTAGAAAGAGGACTGTATGAAGAAGCTGTACGGCGTAGAGGATTGTCTTGGACGACGACATGTACAAAGACTAAACAACAACCTATACGGAAGGAATGTATCTCTCTCTCTCTCTCTCTCTCTCTCTCTCTCTCTCTCTCTCTCTCTCTCTCTCTCTCTCTCTCTCTCTCTCTCTCTCTCTCTCTCTCTCACACACACACACACACTCACTCACTCACTCACTCTTTTGCAAAGAGATTTTGGGCATGGAGTGATGACGACAATGGCCAGAATTTGCAAGTCAACCATAGGTCAATTTGAATACTAATATAATGTGGGTGATGATCACAATTCCTAGAGGTTACAAATTGAACACACACACACACTGCGTGTGCATATATACAGGCACATGCACACATGTTAAGACATTGCAAGTCAACCTTGGTCGATATGGAAACAATGGCAAATCCTCTATTTCTTCTACCTAGAATTCATCAACATAATTATTATAGATTGGAGATTGATATGTTGCATATTCTCCTACACTCATTTGTTAGGTTTTTTACCATGTGTTGAAAGTCGCTTAACAAATAAATTGACTTGTCTCATAGATGTAAGTTATCTTCTTTGGCATGCTTTTGTATAAAGTGTGCTATGCTTGGTACTTTTCCATGTTTTTTCTCTTGTCTACCTTTGCAAGAATGATCTTCAAACATGAGATTTTTCGGTATTGTCCATCTTTGGCTAAAGCTTCCAAATTGATATTGCTTGATGATGTCATGATTATGGTGTATGTAGTACCTTCTAGAAATGACTTGACGATCTTAAAATGCTTGCAAAAATGTTTATATTTACATCTGTAATGTTTGGTTAGGGCTGCACTAAATAGATTCCTCAATGACTTCAGATGGCTCCTAAATGCTTTGTAAAGTGCTAACAGTTGGCCATATTCAGTCTTTGTAATGATAGCCAAAAAAAGTCACTTGTCTTCAAACGAATACGAGTAATTTTCTCCTTTAATTGTTGAAACTTGCTTTCTATTTGGGTCCAATTTGATTTCTAAGTGAAAGCTAAATTTAGTGCAATTTAAGGTCTTTCAAGGGGTTTGTGGACTTCACAATAGTTTTGGCATAAGTCGATCACATTTGTGGCTTTTCACGAAGTATAGACAGTTTCATGTCAACAAAAATTGTCATTCGTGTCTAAATCTAATCATACAAAGGTTCATATGTCTATAGAGGAAGGCATCTAAAAATATATATAAATTTGAAAATACCATTTTTGGTAGTCTATGAAGTATTAACAATATCATAAGGTGTTTAGACATAACTCACAATGTTAGTTTTTTAAAGTTTCTTATAAGAAGTTTTTTTTTAAGTTGCACTTGCAAAACCATGTATATTTTCTTAAGGTAGAAAAAAAAATCCTTTTAAGTTCCACTTATTCGTGATATAGTATTGGCATTGATTACTTGTCTCATGCACTTTAAAAAATTTGTGTGAAAAGGGCCCTCTCCATTAGTTTAAATACTTGTAAGTGTACAGATGAGTAATTTTCGCATGTCATTTGTTTCTTTATATTTTACCAAAACTGGACAATTTACAATGGTCATATTCTACCTTCCTACGTACTCTATCATACAACCGTTCTTCCCATCACATCTTCCATGAAGTTCCTAAAGAAGAACACAAGAAAATTTTAGTCACAAATAGTGTAGCACAAAAGAGTGTAATTTCATTGGAACATTTGATAACCAACCTTGTAGCCGACTCTCCTCTTTCCCAGTGGGTGCCAATGCATCCATGTTATGTAAGTACCTTCTTTTCCTCTCCTTCAATCCCAAATGTGTTTCTTTCATCTTTTACACCTGGTCTTTTGCCTTCTCTCGTTCCTTCTATATGGCTCATCGAACTTGATTGTATATACATCTTTCCAAGCCTTTTTTGGACTCTGCTAGCTTACAGAGTGACTCTTCTAATTTATGTTGCTCCAAGTCCAATGCTTTGGCTTTATCATGAAGATCCTGGTTCTTCCTTTAAAGATCCTGCATAGAGTTACGCATTGCAACAATGGTGCTATTTCCTAAATGTGCTAGTATTTCTACTTTTCAATCTCTAATGTGGCTCATCAAGCTATAATCCATTAAAAATAATTATTAAAAAAAGTAAGAAACTTTAGCAATTTTCTTAGTATCAATTAGGAGAATAAGACATTTTCAAATTATGTAAATTTTTTTGGTAAGTGCTCAATCCAAAAAAAATTAGTTCTTTACACTCGTTTTCCAAAACATTACTTTATGTAGAGCAACTCCTCAAAATTAAGTATGTATCACAATGACAGAAATCATCACAATTGCACTTCATCACCAACCAAGTCTTGCGTTATAACTATAATTCAATTAATAAAGTAAAGCCTTAGGACTCGATTGAACCCTAGTTCCTTTAGTATAGCTAAACATTAGGTGCCATGTAGGTCAAAGCTAACGTAACATGGATTGCAATAACCTAACCTAAGTTATAATAACCAACATATAATTTAATCAAGGTTCTAAGGAGAAACTAATGTGGCATTCTTAACCTGTTAGTGGCTGTGTACTTTTCAACGTGTCTTTAAGATTGATGATGTATGACTGATTGCAACATGTCAGTCCTTTGGTAAGTCTATCTCTACATTGACCAACACAGAATTTAGGCGACGAATTCTTGAGAATTGTAAATGATGTACCTTGAGATTTGTGAATGACATTTTGGACACTTTCATGCGTCCTTATTGAACTTCACAAATGTCTTTGTAAGTTTTTCACAAGTGTCCTCGTGAATGTCTCGATCAATCACTTATCACTCGCTATTGTACTCAATTGCATCAATTTCATCACAATACACATGCCCTTAAGTGACTCTCCTTCCCCCTCAATTGCTAAGCATTTGGCTATTCATGCAATGCATGAGACTCTATGCCTCCTATATGCCTTTGAGCCAATGACCTTCCATGATAACTTTTGAGGTTCACCCCTTGACTACCACTCGAATCCTTTCCAAAGTATAATTGCATCCACATTTGTGAGTCACAGCTCCCTAGATTCCTGTATACACCAATGTGGATATGAGTATTTCATGCCTACTTTTGGTGCAAGTCCCTCCAAAAGTCCTCTCTCACATTTCAATCATGTCTCATAGGTATATTGAACAGCCACTCTCTCTACTGATTTGAGGCTTTACAAGCTTCCATAACTGTGCAAGAGAACTTTCAAATGAGGATATTAGGACCTCCAAATGAAGTAGAGGTCCTTTGACAAGGCATGTTCTACAAGAGTGGTAATTACTAGGCACAAACATGCAAATGTGGCTTATAATTGAAGCAAGATAGCGTTTAGCTAAGCGAGGGCTGGAGAGGATGATACTTTCCAATGCTTTTGATACAAAAAGTCAAACTAGGAGTGGACAGAGAGAAATCCCCCCACCAAAAAGTCAAACTAGGAGTGGACAGAGAGAAATCCCCCCACCACACACACACACATTTACAAGATATAGTAGGAACACAGAGCACATAGACTATCGTTACATCAATTCAAAATAGTGTATTTTACAAACCCCACTAGGTTTACATTGAAGGCTTCTAAACCTTTTTTGTCACTTTTAGCACTCTATGATATGTTGGTATAATACTACATGCACTAGAGTGATGTCGAACTGTACTCTCATTACACATAAATGGATCCTAAAGAAACAAATTTTGTTTGCCTCAATTTGAAATAATTTGTATTGTGTACAACTAGTAAATTTATTGAAAGGCTTTCCCTTAACTGTCTCAAAGTGAGGACACCTATAATTAGTAAATTTATTGAAAGATATTCCCTTAACCTTCTCCAAAAGAGGAATTAAGTAACATTGAGAATAACACACCGCCTCTTCTGCATCCGAGCTAAAGTATTTGTTTTTCAATTGATCTACGCCATTCGAGATTTACATACGAAATTAACTTCTTTTTAGTATTTTTGAACTAATACATCTCTTTCTATTTGAGCTTCTATAGCTGCTTCATCTCCATTACAAGTTCACACTCATGTAGAAGTTGCTTTTGCTAGTACCATCTATATATGAAATAAAAGGTACCACCAATTTAATAATCTTAGACCATACACGACCTAAGATTCCAATTTGTACTATGGACATGCAAGTTGGAGTCTATTAGATCATGGACAATGGTACAAGAGACATGCTATATCAACATGGGAAACTTAAAAACTATACAAGGCCTTCTAGTTCAATTACAAAACATTCAAGGAATAGACAAATTTTCAACTAATCAAGTAATAGAGCATGTAATTGCATCCTTCACATTTTAAGATGGATAAACTCTTGAGCCTACCATGGTGTCCAACTCGCAATTTGTTCATTGCATACAAGCAAAAACATAGTATGAGAGACCACACCAACATGAAAAATCTAAACACTCAAGGAGAGGTATCTCGTGCCATGCTCAACGAAAGACCTGCCAGATTATTATTGGACTGAAGCAGTTGCTACAGTAGTCTACATAATGAACAGCACTCCCACTAGAACAATACATGACATGATGCTAGAGGAGAGGTATACTAGTAAGAAACCAGATATTTCTCATTTAAAAGTTTTTGGTTGCATTGCCTATGTTCATATGCCAGATAAGTTGAGATCCAAGTTGGATCCAAAAGCTAAGAAGTGCATCTTTATTGGTTATTCTCTACAACAGGAAGGGTATAGATGCTATAAGCTTTCTACTTGTAAGTTTATAGTGAGCAGAGATGTCGTTTTTAATTGAATTGGGATCTCAAAAGAGTCTCGTAAGGAATAAATTAGTGAAAGATTAGTTTTCATAGTCCAATCCCATGTGGAGGGACCAATACTAGAGACTAAGGTGGTTTTGGTAGAATAGACATGGTCTTGGAAACAATATCATAGTTAGGCATTAGTTTATATGGAACATGGTAGGAAGGAGTAGAACTATTAGCTCAATGGTCTAGTGGTTAACATGAGAGCTCACTATGCAAGAGATCAAGGGTTCAAATTTTACCAAGGCCCAAAAAGCGCATTAAAGTTTTGATAAGCACACTCCTTTCCCACATGGCACCTAAACACGTAGCAAGCCCGCACGCGACACCACTTGCTTGGCCCTTTGCTTATTTATAACCCGTGGGCAACACAACCGACTTTTTTAAAATTTTAGGTGGTGCCTTAAGTGCCACCCCTCCTCTCCCGTTCAAATTTGGGACAAATGGCAACACATGGTACTCCCACTAGTGGTTTCTCTCCCAAAATCCATGGTATTCTCCCCCCCCTGTTACAAATTGAAACCATCTTTTTCACCTATGAAGCTAAGCGTAGTACATGCAACATGCCTGTCCAACACTTTAAGCTCTCTCATTGGTACACCTCAAATTCCTCTCTAATCCCTTGAAATTAAGAAACACTAGTTCAAGGCCCTTCTGAGACCCCATTTCTCCCCTAACCATATGAGGCGTAAAAACTTCCAACCAGCCAAGGGATACAACACACAAAAAGAGCATCCTTGTCTTTATTTGATAAGCTCAATTCACTTATGGAGGGATAATGATTCCTTGGTGTAAAATATATTAATATAACAGGTTCAATAACCATATCACCTTCTCATATAATCATATAAGTCAAAAATTGTGATCACTAAATATTATGTTTCCCTTCATGCACAGACACTAGCTATTATTATGTCATTGAAATATCTTTGCAGCACATGCATGCACAAGGGGAAAGGATAATCATACTACAAAAAGGACTCGCCTCGTCACTCAAAAAAAGAAAAAAAGATCAGGAAAATAATGCTCAGCTTTTTGGCGAAGTGTTTCCATTTTACACACTTTGCTGCTACCTTTCTAAATCCACAGTCAACTTATTCTCTACACCAAAACAAAGAGGTGCTCCTTCCTTACCTTCAAAATTTTAGCTGAGAACGTTGAATTTCTCAACTGTCTACATAGCCGCACCCCTTTTCGTCTTGCAGAACCTCCACACTATAAAGAGCTAATAATGTAACTACAGGCTGCTCCAAGTCTTGCTTTGGATGTACATGAACCATTCTATCACCTCATAGAACTCTTTGCCTGGAGGTTGGGACAAAGTGACATTGCAAGGAAGCTCATACATAGCCTTGATATCAGAGAAATCAACTGTACTCAGTGCCAAAACAGTTAGTACCAGAGCCTCGCTCTTTGGAGTGTAGAGGCACCTCTCCTTTGGCTCATTCGGTTGCTTATCTGCGAGTCATGACCATTTGTTATAAGTCTTACCAACTACAAAAGCTTTCCTTGGTAACACTGAACTGCCATCCAGTATGTTGACTTCGATTAAACAGCAGCTTTCAGAATTTTTGATAATTTCGGTACACCAGTTTTACTCTGTTTGTCAACATCATTAGAGCCTTTTTTTCCACCCTTCTTCCTTTTATCTGGCAAAAACCCTGAGCCTCGATGATTTTTTCTCTCTGACATTGTGTACTTTATGGGGTCAATGATCACGCCAGCATCTTTGACAACCTTTTACAAAAAATATACAGTTGTCAAGCCTGGGGAAAGTGTTCCCTTAAATACCAGCTATCTTAGGACACATAGATGCAGTGTAGTGCACTCACCGATGGACGGATCATGTCACGAAAAGCTTGATCAGTATTGAATTCGCGCCCTATGGGCATTCGAATACTTCTTTCAAAAGTCTCCCTCGACTCATAGGGGAAGGGCAAGGAAGGAGAAAGAAACTTCTCTGCCTGTCACCACAGAACAACATCCAAGGTCGAATGAGCCCAAAATCTTAGCAAAATGTTTATGTGAGAGGAGCATAAGGTACAACAAGAAATATCTATCCAAAATCAACGAAAGATGCTTCCTAATCTCTAAGCTTCATATAAGACCAACGAACACTAATTTGTCCTTTTAAAATACTTTGTTTTACTCAGAAATACCATCTAATGAAGCAATGAAGTACACTAGATATTTCAAATACATCCCATGCTGAAAACATAAAGCAAATAGGAAAAAACACCAAAAAAGAAAATTCTGAGTTGGGACTCAAACCAAAAGGCAGGCACATCACCACCCTGCCTACCAACTGGACTAAATACAAAGCAAATGTAGGTGGGTGGGTGTGGGTAGTGCATCCATGTAGGAGGGTGGGTGGAGGGTGTGTGGGTCGGTGTCTATAGAGAGAGGGAGAGAGGGAAGAAGAAGAAGAAGAATATATTATCGTCCTCTGAAGACCAAAACCGGCCTATGGGACCTGAGCAATACAATATCACAAGTACATGAAAGCTCCTCCCGAAGATGGGGGAGAGAGAGAGAGAGAGAGAGATGCATTACCTTCTTATCCATCTTCTCACTTATAATTACATGTTTTAGATGAGAATCTTTTCGCTTGCTAAGTGCATGATTTCTTTTGGCCTTCAGCTCTTCTTGCTGTTTCTGCATCCATAAGGGTTGCCCTTTCTTCTTTTGTACATCTGTCCATTGGCCCCAGCCAGGCAAATTCACAGCTGTTTCACCCATTGGAACCTCTTCATCTAGAGCTCGAGCCTTCAACTGTTCAAAATCAGCTTCTACATTGTCTGCTGCAAATGCACGCTGGATAAGTTCTGCCTGAGATTCATTCCCAGTAAAGACCCCAAAGCCCTGTTCTGCCATCTCATCATTTTCACTTTCACTGCCAATCATTGAACCATGTATCTTTGTCTGTTCAGCAGGGGCCTCATCCAAAGACGTAGCAACATGTATCTTTGTCTGTTCAGCAGGGGCCTTATCTAAAGATGTAGCAACATCCAAAGTCTTAGATTTTTCATTGTTGTTACCCATCACGATAGATCTAACACCATTTTCATCATCTGTCGTCCTCTTCCTGTCTGCAGCCATACTTCTGAAATCAGGAAACGTGTCCTTGGCCCCAAACTCATCTTCATCGCTGCTGCCCTCTTCAACATGCATGTCACGATTGTCCTTAGCATTTGCTTTGTCATTGACTGATGCTAATTTGGCCATCGAACCAAAAGCAAGCCTCCCAGGATGGGAACCCATATATTGAGCTTCATCAATACTCTCGTGGGAAGGAAAACCCTCAACCGTATCATCAATATTTTCTAATTGTTCTAGCTGCTCTAAGACTGCAATTGCCTCATTATGAGCCTGCTTCCGTTTCTTCTCTATAGCTCGTGCCTGTTCATGACAAAGAATTAGTTGCAATCGATTCTAAAACACCTTACTGGAAAATTTACCAAGGTATTATATCATTGTGGAGGCTTACCATAAAGGGTAAAGAAAATAACCCAGTGGCTGGAATCTCAGCTTCTGCATCACCTTCTAATACTTTTAGAGTCTCCACTTTGGCCTTTGCCAAAAGCCTTGCCCTTGGTTTTGTAACCAAATTAGGGTCCTTACCAGTCTCTTCTATATCTGAATCAGTACCTGCTCCATCTGAGCTCTCATCACTTGAGTTAGCCTCATTAACAGAATGTATCTTTCGTGTCAACGATGTGTGCGTGCGAAGTTGTTCAGCAATTGCATCTCGATTCCCTTCATCTTTTTCTTTCAAGCCTCTTTTGATGATGCGCTTTGCCCATCTAGACGTATTTTTGTGCTTCAGAGTCATACGTTCCTGGGGCAACAAGAAAAAAGTGAGCTAATATGATAAAAGAACTTGGAAGAATGGAAGGCAAAGGCAGTGCATTTGAAACAAAATAAATATATGCAAGAATGCATAGATTATTCCATTCACACTTAAATTAAACATGCGATTTTTAGGCAAGACGAGTCCATTGACTTCTTATAGAAGAACAAAGATCCAATTGGATAGTAAATGATGTAGTACTTGAAACCAAATAAAAAGATCCATTGAAGTACAAGGTTCTGAGACTGAGTTTCCACGCATGCAGTGCTGCAAACATTCAGCAAAAGGCAGCCGGGGAAGCAGGGCCATTAAAGGCTACAAAAGACAAAATGCACCTATAGAGCCGCAAAGGAAAAAAAAACAGGGCCGGTACAAAAAGCAAGCTCAGATGGAGCTCATTCGCATCAAGCTACAGTAAATGAAACACTCGAAGAGCAAACACATCAATATGGAAAATGTGTTGTGTTGTCATTTCTCAATACATCAATTTGAACTGTAAGTAACAAGTATTACTATTTTGAATAAGATAGATAATACTTGAAGTCAAAAGTCCATTGATAATTTGTTGCAATGAGAAAATTTCTTTTTCAAACTTTGAGCCTTGTTCACTGTAGCTTGATACGTACAGATAAAATAAAAAACGGCCGTACGGATTTCCTGCAGCCTGCGCCAGCCATCGCAGCCCATCCGTACAGCCCTGCGAGCAGTTCGTACAGCCTGTTCCATCCGTACAAGCCCTGCGCAGCAGTCCGTACAGGCCGTACAGCCTGACGTACAGGCCGTACAGCCTGCCGTACAGGCCGTACAATCCTGGCCCGTACACACAGTATGGATAGTACAGTCCATTCCTACGCTGCCCAGTCCTGCTTCGACATTTTGCGCTGCCAGTCCCTGTTCCTGCCAGCCCTTGCCTCGCCTTTTTCGCTGACAGACTACTCCTTATTTGCAGTCCTGCATACCCGATTTCCTGACAGGCTGCTGCCTCTCCTTGTTTCGCCATTTTTACCCTGCCAATTCAGCACCAGTTGCCATTTCTCGCAATGAAGAAAGCCCGTTGACAGCCCGGACCAGACCAGCCTCGAGCACAGCACTCCTCGCAAAACACTGCAACATGGACCTCCGGACAACGATTTGCAGCCTTCTTCTACGCAATCATTTGGCAAATTAAAGTATTGCCAGGTGGAGTCTTTCCAATCTGCTTTTTCAGGATTCTTTTTAACAAATTACAGCAAATGAAAGAATCCTCATTAAAGCATGGAAACCCCTGGTAATTCACCCGGCCATTCAAGGACACCTCAGGCACCTGCTACTACACAATATCGTGTTCAAATTGCACAGCCAGCCCATTTTGGAGCCTTTGCATCTTGGGTCTTCTGTGTCACGTGCCCTCCGAGTGACTTGGATCACATCCTCTACCTTCTGCGTGAGGCACCTCAATTACATTATTTCCTCAGCACAGTACAGGTTGTGTTCCACGAGACACGAAGATATCCGGAACACGATATTCCTCAGGAGTTTGCTGTTCATTTTTGGAGAGAGTTCTACCCTTCACCTTCGGCATCCCCAGGGTACTCTCCACCTCCTTCAGCTCCCCGATATCCTCCT
Source organism: Dipteris shenzhenensis (assembly GCF_047967505.1). Taxonomy (NCBI): domain Eukaryota; kingdom Viridiplantae; phylum Streptophyta; class Polypodiopsida; order Gleicheniales; family Dipteridaceae; genus Dipteris; species Dipteris shenzhenensis. Next base: position 42,650,992 of record NC_141608.1, on the reverse strand, counting down.
CTACAGGGTGTACCTTCTCCCAGTCAGTATTTACATCCTGAAGGCACTCCCTCCCCTGGATATCCTCCTCTTCCGACAGCAGCTCCTTACCCTTTTTCAGATCCGTGGACTCTGCTACCTACCCCTGTCTTATCACGAGCAGTAACACCTTTTTCAGAATCTCCAGTGTTACCTCCGACAGGACCTCCCTTACCAGATTTCCACGGGTGGTTCCATCCTGCCTCGCCTGCCCCCTCCAATATGAGCAACCTCAGGGAGCAGCCCGAATCCTCTTTCAGGGATGGTTCAAACTAGAGCGCAAGTTCGCGCCTCTCTCACAAGGATTTCCGACATGTCGCACCGCTCGCGTGAAGCCTCTCCCGAGATTAAAGAATCAAGTCCCAAAAAGATCCCTGAAGGCAACACCCAAAGTGAATCTCTATTGCAACTTCAAATATCTCAGCTTCAGGACAGCATCTCCGACCTGGTTCAAAAAGTTCAACAACTCCAAGCTTCTCGAAGTCCAGCACATACAGAGGACGACGTGACGCAACCCGACGACGATGCGGACTCTTTCCCCCCCGAGGTAGAAAATACTGAACTGCATACTCTCTACCGATTACTTCAAGCTTCCAAAACAAAGCGACTTGACGTCAAACTTCCGGAAGCCTACACTGGTCAACATAATCGCCGAACTGTTGACCAATGGCTCGCTAAAATGCGCATGTATTTTGACACTGTTGACCTCACGGAAGACAAAAAGATCGCCTTGGCAGCCTCCCTCCTGAAGGATACAGCATTTCTATGGTGGCAACGACGCTTAAAGGACGGAAAAAGTGTGTTAACTTGGGAACGTTTTGAACACGTGCTCCGTAAGCAGTTTGTACCTGCCAATGCGGACTTCCAAGCACGATCAAAACTTCGACAGTTGGAGCAAACGGGTTCCCTGTCTTCTTATATCTCTCAGTTCACCACATTGGTGCTAGAGATTGATGGTTTAACTGAGGATAATCGCCTTCATGCTTTCATCTCAGGCCTACAACCCTCGTTACGCATTGATGTTCTTAAAGCCAATATCACCACCACAGATGGCGCTATTGCTTACGCAGAGCGCATTACAGATTTCCTAAACACAGGGAAGCAGAGTGCTAATCGCACACAGAACTCTCCTATGGCCAAAGGTGCTCGCCCTCAAGATAATACCAGGTTTCGAAAAAACTTCGGTAATCAAGGTCAGCGACAGTCTCAAGATCCCCAGAAGCCTCAGAAATCATTTGCTGGATTCCAACAGAAGCAGTCCCCCAAGGATCGTGTTTCTTCTTCTTCACAAAGTCATTACCGACAGCCCCAACATAAAGGTGCGGCCACTGACAAGAAGAACAACTCCAGCTCAAAAGGACTTTGTACCATCTGTACAGGCGACCATAGATGGTTCGATTGTCCCAAGCGACCAAAGCAAAATTCTAATATGGAACCTAGCACTTCCCCAAAAGAAGATGCTACCTCAGCACAAGACAAGAAAGGCAAAGCTGTTCGAATGGCGAATACCATCCACCTGAGCCTTGCCAGCAACCCCGAACCTTCCCTGGCCACTCAAGTACTTTGTGTTCAAGGATCGATTCGTGGAACAACGGTCACCATCCTCATCGACAGTGGCTGTTCTCATAATTTCCTAGCTAGTTCTGTGGTCGATAAACTTCGGTTGACCACCAGTCCTAGTCTCATGGACTATCAGATTGAACTCGCAAATGGAACGACTTTCTTGTGCAACACCAGGATTAAAAACTTGTCTTTTCGCATCCAACATTATACGGACAAGTTAAACTTCGACATTATGCCTCTTTCTCGGTACGATGTCATACTCGGACAACAATGGCTCTACGACTATGATCCATCAATCAGTTTTCGCAGCCATACTATCCAGTTTGTCCACCAGGGAAAACTTATTGAGCTAACTGGTTCTAGGGACTCTCCTTCAACCCCAGTTGCCTCTGCCCTACAAGTAAAGAAGTGGGTTCGTAAACGCCAAGCAAAGACTTCACTTCTGTTGGTTACGGCAGTCGAGGAGACACCAACAAAGGATCCTCCTGAATACCTCAACCAACCTTTTTTCCAGCCTTACCTGGATCTTTTTCCACAGGAATTGCCAAAGCAGTTACCACCTCGACGACCAATGGATCACCCAATCGAACTTATTCCCGACAGTAATCCACCGTCGAAACCTCCTTATCGGGTTTCTCACACTCAAAATGAAGAAATCCAAAGACGGGTCACCGAACTACTCGACAAAGGTCACATTCGGCCCAGTCGCAGCCCTTTCGGATCTCCTGTATTACTTGTGGAAAAAAAGAACAAGTCTATGCGCCTCTGCATCGACTACCGAGCCCTCAACAAGCTCACTATCAAAAACAAGTATCCATTGCCTCGCATTGATGACCTTTTCGATCAACTTCTACATGCAACACACTTCTCCAAGATTGATCTTCGTTCAGGTTATCATCAAATTCGTATACGAGAAGGCGATGAATACAAGACAGCTTTTCGAACAAAGTATGGACACTATGAATGTTTGGTCGTGCCTTTTGGGTTAAACAATGCCCCGGCCACATTCATGACATTAATGAACGACATCTTCAGGCCTTTCCTCGATAAGTTCGTCATCGTTTACCTCGATGACATCCTCGTTTTCAGCAGATCCCTACTTGAGCACAAACAACATCTTCACCAAGTTTTTGAAGTTCTCCGCGCAAATTCTCTCTACATCAACATTGAGAAGAGTGAGTTCTTCAAGACCCAACTTGAATATTTGGGACATGTTATTTCCGCTCAAGGTATCTCTGTGGATCCCAAGAAGGTCGAGGTAATCCGAAACTGGCCTACTCCTAAGAATGTTCATGAGGTCCGCTCTTTTCTCGGATTGGCAAACTTTTACCATACAAAGGTCTATCAGTTTTCCAAAATCGCAGCTCCTATGTCCGAATTATTGAAAAGCACATCCATTTTTCAATGGCTTCCCGAAACAGAGTATAGTTTCCAAAAACTCAAGCAAGCACTCACTACCACACCAGTTATGGCTATTGCTGACCCAAACCTTCCATTTGAGGTCATGACCGACGCTTCCGACATCGCTACAGGAGCAGTCTTGATGCAAGAAGGCAGAGTTATTGCTTTTGACAGCCATAAACATTCTGATATCCAAACTCGATATCCGGTATATGATAAGGAGTTTCTTGCCGTTGTACATGCTTATCGCTCTTGGAAACATTATCTCATGGGTGCCGACTCTGTGGTCAAGACAGACCATCACTCTTTAAAGTATATTTTTACTCAGCCAGTCATGAACGCTCGACAAGCACGCTGGGTTGAGTTTCTGGCCAACTTTCACATGACCATTGAGTACATACCAGGACTACGCAATGTAGTTGCAGATGCTCTCAGCAGGTTACCTCTAGCATCAGCCATGGTAATCTCTACATTATCTGTGGATGTTCCGAATTCATTCAAAGGAAAGTATTTCAATGATAAAGACTTCGGCACCGCAGTACAGGTTCTTTCCAAAGATCAACCTTCGACTTCCGAACATAAGATTTTCTCATCCTATTCTTATACGGACGACCTTCTGTATTATCAAGATCGCGTCTGTGTACCACATGACAAGGATGTTCGACGTCTTTTGTTAAAAGAGCATCATGTAGTTCCTTATGCTGCCCATCCAGGCATCAATAAGACTTACCGGTTACTCAGTGCAACATACTACTGGCCTCAGATGAAAAGAGATGTCATCAACATGGTTACATCTTGTCTATCATGTCAACAAATGAAAGCAAGTCGACGACTTCCGATAGGACTTCTTCAGCCTCTTCCAGTTCCAACTGAAAGGTGGGAAAGTATTTCCATGGATTTCATTACAACACTACCACGATCCTCTAGAGGTAACACTCAGATTATGGTAATTGTTGATCGATTGTCCAAAATGGCACACTTTGTTGCTTGCAAAAGCAGTGCACAGGCCCCGGACATAGCCAAACTTTTCATACAACACATCTTCCGTCACCATGGATTACCCAAGAATATCATCTCCGACAGAGATCCTGAGTTTACCAGTCACTTTTGGATTTCACTCTTCGAATCTTTGGGTACAACTCTACTGTTCAGTTCAGCTTACCACCCAGAATCAGATGAACAGACTGAAAGAGTCAACCAAGTTTTGGAAGAAATGCTTCGACATTATGTTCAGTCACGCCTCGCAGCCTGGGAAGAGTATCTACCACTCCTCGAGTTTGCTTATAATAACTCTTTCCATAGTGCCATCAGCATGACTCCATTCCAAGCAGCTTATGGACACACTCCGATTGTACCAACAAATTTTGTACTTCAACATCGAGTGGCCCTAGCTGATCAATTGGTTCAAGAAATGCAAGACATTCTACTGCAAGTCAGGGATCATATGCGAAAAGCGCAAGAGCGGTATCAACGGTCTGCCAACAAACATAGACGTCACCTGGAATTTAACACTGGTGACATGGTGCTATTGTTTGTAGCCCCACATCGCTATAAGACGGTTAAGTCTGTGTTTCCTAAGTTGCGACCCAGATACTATGGACCTTTCCGGATCGTCAAGAAAAATTCCCCTTTAAGTTATAAATTGGAATTACCACCATCATGGGGTAAAATCCATCCAACATTTCATATTTCTTGGCTAAAGACGTACATTCCAGGCGATGAAGCAGTTCCTCCTGCAAGTGATTATGTCCCAGAAATCGAAGACGATTACGTTCTCCTTATTCCTGAGCGTATTCTGGACCATCGACAGCGAGAGACTCGACATCGACTTATCACGGAATTCCTTGTTCTTTGGCGAGATCTGGACGACTCCGACGCTACTTGGCAGTCTGATGAAGACTTACAGCAGTACCCTGATCTTTTACAGCAGTATTTTCAGAATCTACCATGATATTTTCTACATCGGTTCATTATCTCCACCAGGGTCTTCTTTTGAGTGGGAGGGGATGTCACGATCTGTGACGTATTCCTTTCTCTTTCTAGACTTATGGATGGTTTAATGAATGAACACTTGTGGAAGGGTATGACCTTTCGATGGGACACTTGCCCTTTCGACGGGACACTTCCTAATGAGGCATAACCCTTCACAAGAGACATTCTAATGAAGAGACATTCCTATTGTAATGTACCCTCTCATCAAGGGTCACACCCTTCACAAGGGGTACACACCTCTTCATGCACATACCCTTTGGAGTACACACCTTTTCATGTGTGACTCTTCACTCTCTATATAAGAGAGGCCAAATTGTATGGATGACAATCAATCACATCCACCCTACAGATATTCAAGCAATACAGTTATTCCTTGTTCTCTGCTATCTCAGTCTCTTTTCTGTTCCTTAGCACAGTTCTAAATATAGTAAATCTAGGATTTCTTACATATCTGCTTAGGACTTGAGAAGCAGCTCAAGCAAATCGCGCACTAGCCGCTGGACCCCAGTCGATGCGGATTATTGACCATCCATGTCTCCCTCAAAATCACAGAAGTTCACGGGCATTACACAGGCTTCCACACATAGGAAGCCCTTGCCTCCCCCTCCCCATGAGTTGGACCGTGGTGAATTGGAATGTGTACGGCCTTCATGATCGTTCAATCAACAACTGTCGTAACTAATTCTTCGTCAGAGCTACAAAGGGATATGGTGGGATGACCAGAAGATATCCTTTGATTCATGAGAACATGGTCTCAACCACGGACATCAGACAAAGGCAACTTCTACTCAAGAGAAGAGGCCGGCAGTGTGTCCCCAACAGTCAATAGGAGTAGGGGTGCCTAGCCCAGACCTGGCCCCGAATGTGTTTGAACAGGGAGAGCTTATAGGATGGTGGGTGAAATGGACGTCCCTTATTTGTCCTTATTTGTCGGCTGCACGTCCCTCTTTTTGGAGGCGTCTTACAAAGAGCCTCCCAAATGTTGACTCTTGGACGCAAGGTGGAGCCTCCTTCTCAACGGTGCAATCTACTAAGTATGGCACTTGGAAAAATTTCATCTTCAAGATCAATGGTCATGACCCCTTGAAAAAGCATAGTTCTCCAAACTTCTAGGTAGTTTTTGCTGCTCCTTTGATTAGCAACTGCACAATGGTCTGCTAGAAAAACTTGACAGATTCTATGTGGGGGATTGGGTGACGCAAGCAAAGGAAGCCGCAAGTATTTTGGCAGGATTGGCGATGTCAATTCACTCCTCGATTGTGACACACCTAGAGCAGCACCATCATGGACTCTCGTAAAAGGGGGTCTGCATCCCCAATGTCTTGTTACAAGAGCAGGAGGTGCAGCAAGCCATAGCAGCAATCTAGCAGCAACCAGAGGAACCCACTCTAGGATGGCTGGGCCAGTTGGGTAGTGCAAATAGGATCCAGACCAGTAGTGAGGAGCTTCAAGCACAAGCACTACAACAATGACACTCTCTCCAAGAGCGTAAGAGAGCATTAAAACTGATTTGGCTTCCATAGTGTCTCAAGGAGCAGGACCCACCGTGGCCTCTCAGTGGCTTGCAGATTGATATGAGAGACACGGCTTGACCTCCAAGCCACTAGGACCCACAAGGCTACCACTCCTTCAAGGCATGCTCGGTCCAGTAGGGAGACAAGATGACCAGACAATTCTTCCACACAGTTGCTCTTACTCAGCAACGACGCAATTACAACGCTTGTGAAATGAGAGCTGCATATGCACTCGACCCTTGAGATTCTAGAGATGACCATTGCTTTCTATCGACAATTGTTTCAATCTGAGGAAGAGTCCCCACAGGGACTTGCAACCCAAGAGTCAACCTAGACATACATTCCACCACTAGTCTCTCTATGCATGAGGAAGCAGGTGGAGACCCCATTACTAATGAGGAGCTCTCACAGGTCCTCAAGGCCCTCCCTCCACAGAAGTGGCCTGGCGAGGACAGATTGATACTGTTTTTCTTTAGGCACTTCAAGGAATAAATACATACGCTCTCGACACCCACAGTTCGACAGGGACCCCGATAGCAAATGATCACGGATTTCTTCTCCATAAATGATAGGAGAGGAGAGGAGAGAAATCGTAGGTCCCAAAATGTCAAGCCCACAGCGGGCGAGCTCTTGCCCAATTGATGGTACCCTCATGGCAGCATCCCTGCTCAGACTATTTTGCAACACCCACAGAGTGGAGCATCGGGCAACAGCAGCACAAATCCAACACGTTTCAGAGACACCAAGTTTCATGCGACCTAACCAGGGCCACACAGAGCTCAAATCAATTATTTTGGACATGGCAAGATCCCCTCAAGGGTCATACATATGTGTAGTTCTGTTTTCGGCTTTCAGTTTCAGTTATATTGGAGCTGTAAGGGATTACCAAACCCCTCTAGTTCCCCTACCAAGGGTGTTTTAAATTACCTATCTAGGAATTTTTGGCCTTCCGTAGAAATTAAAAATCTTTTTTATCTCCAAAATACAAAGAAAATCAAAAGTATAATCTAGGCAAAACAAGGAACCTGACAGCAAACATTGCACTTACCTGAGCTCTCCTGAACTCTTGCTTTAACGCTGCTGCTTTTAGGGCTTCAGGATCTAGCTCATTATTTGCGCCGTTCAACCCTGCTTTAGTCTTACGATCCTTTTGTAACAACCGATGGAAGGTCTTTGACTTAATTCTCTTCATCCGTTTTGACTTTGCTTCATGATAAAAAAGTAAACTGCGCATCTTAGCAAGCCTTTCTTGACGCTCCTTGACTTCACCCACTGTAAGCTACACCAAAAAGATATCCACAAGTTAGATAGGAGAAGACCATCATTGCAACTGATCTCATACTGCTTTGTCTTTGTATCAGGACAAAAAACTGTAATGCACCCCCGCAATAAAAAATTTAATAAATAGCACATAAATAAAGCCATATGCCATCCCTGGACAACGCATTCAAACCTTAAAAAGTAAACTTTTATGAGAGCAACCATAGACCCATCCAGAAGGAAACATGACGAGAAAAAGAGGAAATTTCAGCAGAACAAAGACAAAAACAAAGGAACCTTGTAAACAAAGCAAAGCTCTTTACCACATCCAGTTCAAGCAAAAGTTCCAAAGAAGGATTGAAGAGATGAGAGAATCCGTGTGTAAAAACTGCAATCAAAGTCAGGTGGATATAAAAGCTTGTATAAGGATAAAAAGATAGAGAAAGCAAACAAGCACGGGTGAATACACATGCAAAAATCACAAGCCTTCCTGGTTCTTATTATGTAGCTTTAAACATCTTCCAGTTAGAAAAATAGCAACTTTGCTCATTACTAATTTAAATCACTGAGAGCAGATGCAGTAAAACTTAACCTAGTATTGCACATCAGTGCTTAATGATGAGGAGAAGATTAACAATATCTAACCTAACAGAAAAATGGGACAAAATGTCACTTAAGTTGCGATACCCAATGTAATTAGCTGCCAGCAATGCAGCAGAGCTCTGAATAACTCTGCAAGCATCCAAAGCATTATACATTTGACTAGCAAACTCACAATATGAAAAGTACAAATGAACCTTAAAAAGGAGCTTGCTCCACCTCCAAGCTAGAGAGCAGTCAAAATTAAGTAAGAGCCGTGTCTTTGATTGAACGAAGACTCACTAATGATTAATTCGTATAATTAAAGTTCTGTATCTTGCAAGTAGAGTAACTTTGATAAACTCCAAACTAAACAGAGACAATTAAAGGGCATGTTCCACATAAAGTAAACAAGAACGATGAGGAACACATTACAATACACAGTGACAGTAGAACAGCAAGGTGCAAAACTTAAAGGTTATACCCATGTAAAGAATAAAAGTGATACTATTATATCAGTGACAAACTCCAACTACTTTTTCAATAAGTTGAGGCATGCATTTGAGAATGTGGGTACCTTTTTAAATTCAAGTGTATTGCCAGCCTCCTTGTTCCCATCAACCAATCCACTCTCCTGCAGAAGAGAAGCAACTTCCTTTTCCAATTCAGTCCTTGGCTCAAACTTTGAAGTCAATTCAGCAGTGGACACAGCCGCAAGTTCGGGCCTTTTTGTGAACAGAAGGGTGGGGGCCTCTCTATTCTTTTTTATTATTTCCTGCCACTTTGAGATTTCCTCACTTGCCTTCTCATAGCCTGCCTGTCTGTTCAGCCTCTCCTGCACAACCTTTGGCAGCGGTGCATCCACTGGAACTCCCCTCTTCTGTAACTGCTGCATCCGTTTTCGGAGGGAGCCAAATCCTGTTGTACCCTGTAAGCTGGTCATTAAGTCTTCAACCGTGATCTGTTGCCGATTGTCAGTATCATCCATAGGAGGGGGATTGACATTGAACTCTGACTCTGGGTAAGCCTCAGAATATGGGCTGATAACTTTGCGTCTCTTCTCTGCAGGGATGAGACAAGTGTGAAAAGTTTTGCCCTTATCAACCCGCAGAACTTAACAATTCTGTATGACAGCCAACGCATCATTATTCAAATTATGACCTACCACGATGTTCCTTTGAATGATTTCTAGTGACTTCCTTGATCATTCTTCTATGTCTTTCGTCGTCAGCATCATCATCTGTTTCATGTTCACTTTCCTCAACATACTGCTGTGATAACTCCTCCTCCTCCTCTTCACCATCATCTTCCGTGTCTTGGTCATTCTGCAAATCTGCAACATCTCTCCTGCTGCCTGCAGCAGAATGCTTCCTGACTTTTTGTCCAGGCTGCCTGCTCTGGAGCTCATCTTCAAACTCTTCTCCAGATGCGGCATCTTCATCAATTTCTTCATCCTTCATCCATTAGATACACAGCACAGAGATGATGAAGTATAGCATTACGTATTAAGACCACTACAAAAGGGAGATGCAACCCAACACGCCTAAGATCGTATGAAGAATGAAATGAGTGTAGCAATGACTCAGCCTTACTCAAACCCAGACATCAGTTCTTATCCTTGGTGGAGCTTTTTTTTAATCCCCAACAGTGCAATCTGTTCTAAGTACGTACAAATAACATTCCCCTCTACTAAGTATGTGGTCTAGACGAGAAGAGACCTCAAAATCCGGAGGAAGCTGGTACTCGAGCCGATCAATGTCATCGTATCGTCTGTTTCTCGTCGACTCTTCGGGAGCGATATGTTCTTCATATTCGTAAATGTCCGATGGCAAACCGGGAGGTTGATCATCATTATCGGAATGGTGAGCTTGGCGGGGTGGTAAGCCAAGTTCTCTGCGGAGGCTGGAGGGGAGGCGAGGGCCACGGTTTGGGATGGCTTGAAGCTGAAGAGGCTTTCTGCTGCTAGGCTTTCGCCGGGCACCTTGTTGGGGACGACCCATGGTGGCAAGTGAAACCTGGCACTTGTTGTGAAACACTCAAAAGACATTTATAGGGGAAATGGGCTACTCAAGGGGAACTTATCTCGGAACTCTCTCTCGGACGCCTTTCCACGAAGGAAAGTGTCCCCGGCCACTCGCGAGCCCATGGCCGAGAGATGTATAGGGGAATGGTCCACGGAAGGGGAAAATATAGGGGAATCCGCCCGGCTAGGCCTTTCCAAGAAGAAAAGTCGTTGGTTGTCGCATGCCATTAGTCAGGCGGCACTTTCCAACCCGAAAATGGTCGACCACGAGCCATTCCCTCACATGGAGAGTCCCACGAAGCCAGTTGGACTTTCAAAAATTGCGTTCTGAGAAGTACTTGCCATGGGCCAAGTTGGCCGCCGCAAACCATTGACCGGGCACTTTCCAACTCGAAAATGGTCGAGGCCATTCCCTCTCGTGGAGGGTCCTAGGGAGGCGGTTGGAATTTAAAAAAATTGTGTTCTAAGAAATACTTGCCACAGGCCAGGTCATGAAATATACTCACTTCAAAGGGCCAGCCATATTCCTATTCTGAAAATGGCTTGATCCAACAACTGAGATTTGATTTCAGCCGACTTGGGACCTTTACGTCCTTGGAATAGAGAGAGTAGTCCTTAGAAAACGGCAAGTGGCCAAAGACTCCCTGGAAAGTCTGACCATGGTTCAATTCCTCACATGAAAGGCCTTCAGGAGGGTAACCCAAGGTAAAATTATTCTCTACTTGAACTACGAGGCTAATTGTGGGCTGGTTAAATTAATGGTGGGCTGGTTATTCATCCTCCAAATGACATCAAGGAGCTTTCTATGGAAGAAATCCTGGCAACTCTTCATTGGTGCATAAGAGTGTCAGAGATGTGTAAGGGAAGGGGCCTAGCGAGGACTTTTCCCGCAAGGAGAGCGCTTGGTATACGGGTCTCTCTCTCTCCCCTGCAGTCTTCCTACACACCATCTCCAATGTTTTCTTTTTTGCTTTTTGGCCTACCCTGGGGGGTAGGCTATAGTGACGACGCTTTCTTTAGAATAGAAAAATACGTTTTTGGCTTTAAAAGAATCAAAATTTGTGATTGGTTGATCTCCACCATTTTCTCCTTGTTTTTCTCTTCTTTCTATTGGGGGCATGTGATCTTCACCATTTCCTCCCTGGTTTTCTCTTCTTTCTATTTTGGACCTGGGCACGCCTCATGAATGATTTTGATCATTCACCTTGTTTGATCTTGGGCAGGCCTTATGAATGATATCATTCACCTTGTTTAATAGTGGGTGGGCATCTCGTTACACACACCGCCCATGACCAAACCTTCCATTCCTATATAGACTCCAAGTCTTGCCCTCTCCAAGCTTGGTTGCCCAACAATGGGCACCCTTCAAATCTACCAATCACGTGGTGTTTCGGATCCCACAAATTACAAAACCGTCATTGGGTGGCCATTGGATGGTGTGTAAAGGCGGTGCCCATGCATGGGCACTATTTTTTAAAACCCATGATGGGGGCAACTAGTGTTTAATGGGGTGTGTCCATTCAATACTGCCCAAGACTCTTTTTGGATGCCCACACATTGGGCTATACTTGGGCACCCTTTGGCGATGTGTAAACAACTAGAGATGTGTAGGGGATATAGGCTAGGGTAGGACTTTCCTAGAAGCAAGCTGCTCAAAATTTAGCGAGCGATCAAAGGCGTATTGCAAGGACTTTAGAACCCAAAAAGCCCGACGCCCAATTCCTCCATGTGGAGGGCCAAAGGGAGGGGTTAAGTGGTTAACCTTAGGTCAAAAACTTGATTGTGGGGTTGTTAGTTGGATAATTGTGGGTAGGTTGAATTAATTGTTGCAGGTTACTTTTGTTAGGTGTTTTGGAATTAGTTAGGGTAGATTGAGGAGCCACATTCCCTATATGAAAGTGTTAGGATCGGATGATGGAGATTCAATCTTTGCAGATCCAAGACCTTTACGATGAGAGAATGGGGTCTCGAGCAAGTCATGTTCCCACCATTTGATTCTTGGAACAGTCCTAAGGGCTTGTTCACACAAGAGGGGTGGTGTGGAATTAGGTGGGTGCCAAAAAACCAAGATGGGTTCAATTGCATGGGGCTTTTTATAGAAAACCCGATTGCTCCTTGGGCCCTTACTTTAGAGTAGGGACCAATAGATAAATCTATTTTGGCTCAAGCTTAACATAGAAACGCTAGTTTGTAGACCACCTCTCTCACATGAGCTAACTATAAGATGTCGTCGTAATTCTCAAATCTGAATTGCCAATTGTGAGCCTTTTTCTTGGGCATCGAGGGTCCGCGAGAGGCTACTTTTAAATCCATTGATATTTAAGTATGTCATCATTCCAGACATCTTCCAACTTTGACACCAACCTTTAGGACATCTTCTAGCTTCAAAAGCAACCTAAAGGCTAAGGTTGAGGTGTAGGTTTTTGGATTCAAAGTTCTGGAAAATAAGATTGCAAAATCATACGATTGAGATTTATTTCCATCTGACAGTAGACCTTGACGATGAGGGAAAAGCCACGAGCAAGTCATTTTCCCACCATTTTGTGCCTGGAATGATTGTCCCCATATGTCACTGAAGTTATTGAAAGGACACATATCAATTGTTCTAGTGTTCAACAATCAATGAGGCAGCTAGTGAGTGCAGTTTCTTATTGCTTGTGCAAGTGGGGGTAGTGCTCACAAAGATTGGTTTGTAGTGTGTACTTTTCTTGTCGAAATTGAGAAATTTAGATTAGTATTCGAGGTTGTCTTTAAATTCTAGGGACATAAGATACATGTTATATTTAAAATCCCGATATTTACGTGATTTTTGGGATATTATAAGCCGCTTAAGCTTTGGGACTATCCTTAATTTAAGCGCTTTAAACAACATTTTTCGAGCATTGAGTGAGAGTGTGTGCCATTAGGTTGTACAAGTGCATCTTTTATGTGTGGGATATATGTTTATGTGTATGGAAGACAAGACAATTGCATAGTGAAATGACAAAAGAGTGAAGACAATGGAATAGAAAGAGAAACTTATGGAATTAAAGGAAAAGTTAAAACAAGTAGGTGAACCCCTACTAATATTTATAAAAAGTTACAAGAGGTAGGTAATATTCAGGTTTTTTACATCAACAAAACAACTCCTTCCCTACACGAGGGGAGACCGTACTGAGATCTAAGAGTCTGTCAACTAATCTAGGAGGTATTTCAATTAGCTTCATCCTTTGGAATCACATGGGATACCACCTTGATGGCAACTGTGCCTGGAATGTGAAGGGTTGGGACATGGGCGTTGTCATTTCTGGGCCTTCCTTGGTGCTTCTCTAGTTGGTCTCTGAAGGGTCTACATGAATTGCACCCTCGACGTGATTTTGTTGCATACTTTAGCCGATACACTCGCCAGGTCCGCATGAGACACTAGTCTTTTGTATGAAGGTAGGCTTGGCAGAGCTTTCTACAATTCAATGGGGGTAGCGCTTTTTTGTGCTTGGGCATGCATGGCACTTTGTGTCGCTGCTCTCTTCAGGCACACTGGTTAGTACAGAAGTAGGGTCGGGAGAGATAGGAGGAGGAGTAATGTCCTGCAGATGGGCCGAGCTTTCATTCTCTTGGTGTTGCGGCTGTTCTCTTTCATTTGCTTCTTTCTCTGCAAGTAGTTGTATTCGCTCCAACAAGCTATTTTCTTCATGGGCAAGATCATCTTCTTTCTGAGCAAATGCCTATATCTGTGTTTGAGCTATGAGGATCTTCTGAAGAATGTCATTGCACTCCTAGTTGCACACATAAAAACATTAGTAGCATCAAGTCGTTAAAAACTTTCATACAACTTGAGAACCAAATTGACCATAGTGCCACAACTCAGATGGTGTTCCAGTTTGGTAGAGCTCTGTTAGGGGTGTCTCCCAGGAGGAGATAAGTGTAGTTTAGTAGTAGTCTAGCATGATGGATTTAAGATGAAAAGGATAAGGTTCTGGACATAGTCTAAAATTGAGGAATAGGTGTAGTATATCCTCCTGGGCACTTCTACAACGGTTGCAAATGCCGTCACCATGTCCGATCCTGTGAGATCTTCTAGCAGTCCAGACTCCTTTGTGTAGGATTAGCCAAAGCAAGCAGGATTGCTTCTTAGAGACATTTTTGTCCCATACCTCTTTGAATCTTGTCACCGAAGTTCCCCAAGAGTATCTCCTGTGCCATTTCAGCTTCAGTGTCTTTAGTATTTCTTCCTGGCCTTCCACCCAAATTGGATTAGAATTAACTCGTTTTGTCTAGCCCATTTGAATTCCCTCAGAGATGGTCTGAGGCAGCCTCCCATCAATGATAGGCTTTCTCTTGACCAGAGCCCCTTTGCCTCTCATGAATTAGCCTCAGATCGAATCTGTTGAGATGAAATTTTGCTATCAAGTTTTCGTCTTCCAACCATTTGTGGGGGTTAAAGGTCACTGTGCCTTTACCCCGGTTATGTACAATACTCAAACACATATATAAATGAATGAAAAAGAAGATTAGGGTGTTCTGCACCCACCAAAACTTGTGTGGCTCTCTGTTTCTCTCTCTCCCTCTTCTGTTCTTGCTTTCGTTGAGAGCACTCTCAACTGGTATCAGAGCCCGGGTGATCTAGCTGAGCGTGCATGAATGCCTAGAAGCTCAGCAGCTCTGTGGGAGGAAGGAGAAGCTCTGTGGGAAGCTTTGTGGGTGACTTTACTTGCATCCGAGTGTGCAAAGACCTTGGAGGAACCTTTGGAAAAGTCACTTTGGTTTTGCGAAGTGGTTTTGAGAGCCTGTTAAGTGTTTTCAAAGAAAAAGTCGTTTTTTGAGCTTTTCCTTGTTCCGTTCGATGATAGAGACTCCGTATTGACTTGTAGAGGCAACTATTGCTTGCTTTTGGTATCCACTTCACTTCAGGAGCTTGGAAACACCTTCATTCTTGAATCTGGGATCATTTCATTGGATTTCTGACTCACGTGTCACTTTCTGCGTTTTTCTGCCCGGGTGTTGCAGATCTGTCAGTTTTGGTGGACTCAGGAGGTCCTAAAACTTCTATGTTACTCATCATTTGCACTCCAGTGGAGTTTACAAACAGCTCTGTTTCCAAAAACGTTTTTTAGTCCGTGTGTTGGACCCAGTGATTGAGACCACGGTTTCCAATACCATCTGTCCCATTGCTTTCTGGACACCCAAAAACCCCTACCTGTCAGTTCTTACACGATTTGGTGGAGGATTTTCAGAGTTATAGATCTCTGTGTATTCGATTTCGTCTCTTTGTTATGCATTTTTCATTCTAAGGTTTTGAAACCTTAGATTTATGCCACATGGCAGTGGATAAGTGTTGACTCCCATTTCTCACTCATCGGTTGGGATTTTGGAGTTCCGACAGAAGAGAGATATTTGCAGATTTTCTTGCTGAGTCCGATTATGCAATGGCACCCATGTTTTGAGGCATCTCAAGTTCTATTTTCAGTAGTGGTCATTACCGTGGGACTATGATTTCTTGAGCATACCTTATGCAGATCACTCTGGTTGCAGTTTGAACTGTGTGCGCTCATTCGTGGTGTGCATTGGGTTGTAGTGGATGATTTATAGGCCATTTGGATGCATTACGGTCCTTATTGGATGCGCTGATAGGCCCAAATTGCCTTGTGGAATGCTATTTTTATGGACACTTTGCACATGGATGCTATTTTATGCTGAGGGACAGCTTTGACACATTGCAGGTGATGCACTGATAGTGCTATGCTCTCTTGGATGAGATATTATTAATGCATATGCCAATGGACGGTGTTTATGCTTGAGTCATTTGGCACTTATTGGCATTTTGGATTGCGATTGCAGTTGGCATTTTCTTTTGGGCCAGATTTGCTCATATGGATGCATAGTATATGCACATGAGTCAGATGCTTTGAGACATGAGTTTTGGTGATATTTCACTCTATTGTGGCATACACATTTGGGTGCACCTGGTATTTGGTGTGATTCTCTCTTGCAGGCACTAGCACTTGGGATTTTGTTTCATTTGCATCATGGCATCCTCTTCCATGTCTGAAAAGGAGTTTTTTAGCATTAAAAAGTTTGATGGGACAAACTTTTCTTTGTGGAAAGAAAAAATAAGAGATGTGCTTATTCAAAAGAAGCAGATTAAACCCTTGGCAGGTATTGAAGCTAAGCCTACAGATATGTTTGAGGATGATTGGAATGAGTTGGATGCATTAGCAAACTCCACTATTGGACTTCATCTTGCAGAGTCAGTTTATTTCATAGTAGTAAATGAGCAGACTACGGAAGATTTGTGGAAGAAACTGTGTGCCACTTATGAAAAGGAAACTGCCTCTAATAAAGTTTACCTCATGAAGAGGTTGTTTGAGCTGCAGATGAAGGAAAGGGTCTCCATTGCTTCTCACTTGAATGAATTCAATATTATTTTCAGCCAGCTTCAGGCTCAGAAGATGTATTTTGATGCGGAGACTAAGGCAATATTTCTCTTATGTTCATTGCCATCCTCATGGGATACCTTCCGTACAGCTATCACTAACTCTGCACCTGGTGGAGTACTGAAATTTGATGATGTTGTGGGTAGCTTGTTGGGTGAGGAGATTAGACGAAAGTCTATGGATGGCAACAAGTAGGATGTAGCCTTAAATGTGCAAAGGGGCAGATCACAATTCAGGGGGAAGTCCCAAGAAAGAGGGAAGTCTCGTAGCAAATCCAAGGCACGGAACATTGAGTGTTACCACTGTGGCAAGAAGGGCCATATGAAAAAGGATTGCTACAAGCTGAAAAGAGAGCAAAAGGATAAGAAAAAGAATGCAAATTGGGGTGCAAATCAAAAGGAAGAGAGTCCAAGGGAGGACAAAGGAAAAGTGAAGATCGAGGAGATCAATGCAGTCACACATGATAGTGACAATGACGCTCTCTGCATGTCTAGTTTATCTGCAGAGTTGCTTACCACTTCAGATGATGCATATTCCCAGGATTGGATTTTGGATTCTGGTGCTTCAATCCATGTTACTCCCCATAGGGAATGGTTCTCCACTTGTGACAGTGGAAAGACAGGTTGTGTGCATCTTGGAAATGACTATGCATGTGACATAGTGGGAGTGGGTGACATAAAGTTTTCTTTTGCAAATGGGTCTGCATTTATTTTGAAACATGTGAGACATGTGCCTAAGTTGACCAAGAGTCTTATTTCAGTGGGTCAGCTAGATGATGCTGGTTTTCACACCACTTTTGGCTTTCAGAGTTGGAAAATTCAGAAGGGCTCTATGCTTTTGGCCAGGGGTGCCAAGTGTGGGACTTTGTATCCCTTACATGTATCAGGGGTATCTGATCATTTTGTTGCAATAACCGAGTAGCCAAGCACTTCTTTGTGGCATTGCAGGTTGGGGCACATGAGCCAGAATGGAATGAAACTCTTATGCCGTTTGGGTTATGTACCGCATTTGAGTTTCTCTGATTTTGAATTTTGTGAGCACTGTCTCTATGGGAAGCAGATTAAATCAGCCCATAAAAGAAGGGGAAAGAAAGAGTTTGAAAAGCTTGATTTGGTGCATTCAGATGTATGTGGTCCCATGCCTACACAGTCATTAGGCGAGGCTGAATACTATGTGACATTCATTGATGATGCAACTAGGAAAGTGTGGGCTTATGCTATAGCTTGGAAGAGTGATGTGTTCCAGGTATTTCAGAAATGGCTGGCCTTGGTTGAGAATCAGTCAGGTAGAACGCTTAAATGCCTATGGACTAACAATGGTGGAGAGTATCTCTCTCATGACTTTCAGCATTTCTGTGATACACGTGGGATTAAGAGGGAGCTCACATCCCCTCGTACTCTAGAGCAAAATCCAGTTGCAGAAAGATGAACCGTACCATTCAAGAAAGGTTGCAATGCATGCTTTCCAATGCAAGTCTTTCTGGTGGTTTTTGTGCTGAGGCAATGAAGACTGCAGTGCATGTGATCAATAGATCACCTAGTAAGAGTTTGGATGGTGGTATTATTGAAGAGGCACGGAGTGGCAAGAAGCCCTCTTACTCTCATTTGCGTATATTTGGGTGTGAGGCATATGCACATGTGCCAAAAGAGCTTCGAAAGAAGCTAGATCCTAAGTCTAGGAAATGCATCTTTCTGGGTTATGGTGAAAGTGGAGAGATGGGCTATCGTCTCTGGGATCCAGAAGCAAAGAAGATCATATGTAGCTATGATGTAGTCTTCAATGAGAAGAAGATGCATAAGGCACCCATGAGGGATGTGGAAATGAGGAGAATCACTTTCCAGGATGTGAATCCACCTGCATATGTTGATAGACAACAAGAAATGGTGCCACCAAGTACTCCCACAGGTATACAATCAAGGGTAGATGATGGATCATCTATTGGTGGAAATGATGAGCCAAATGTGGCTGATATGCAGGTGGGACAGCAAGCTGAAATGCCCTTGAGAAGATCATCTAGAGTGTCTAGACTACCTGATAGGTTTGTTCCAGGGGTAGACTATGTGATGCTTACTGATTGCGGGGAGCCTTCTTGCTACAGAGAGGCTATGATGCGCGAGGATCAACGCAAGTGGGAGTATGCTATGCAATCAGAGATGAGTTCACTTATGAAGAATAAGACTTGGGACTTGGTTTCTTTGCCACATGGAAAGAAAGCATTGCAATGTAAATGGGTCTACAAGATGAAGGTCACAGGTGATGATGTGCCTAGGTACAAGGCCCGTTTGTTTGCTAAAGGGTTCAAGCAAGAGAAGGGTGTGGACTTTGATGAGATATTCTCTCCGGTTGTGAAGATGACCACACTTAGATGCATGCTTGGACTAGTGGCATCAGCAGAGGATATGGTCAAGACAACTTTCTTGCATGAGGATTTGCATGAGGAAATTTACATGGTTTAGTCGGAAGGTTTTGAAGAAAAGGGCAAAGAGCATTTAGTTTGTAAGCTGAAGAAGAGTCTCTACGGTCTTAAGCAAGCACCTAGAGAATGGTATCAGAAGTTTGATGCTTTCATTCGGTCCCAAGGTCTTAGAAGGAGTGAAATTGATCACTGCCTCTACACTAAAAGGGCTAAAAATAATAGCATGATAATCTTGGCACTATATGTGGATGATATGCTATTGGCTAGCAAGAATACTTATGAGCTAGATGCATTAAAGGCCAAGTTTTTATGAGGCCTTTGATATGAAGGATTTGGGACTTGCAGGTCATATTCTTGGTATGTGCATCACGCGTGATCGGAGTAGGAAACTCCTTTGGCTTTCACAAAAAGAGTATGTTACAAAAGTATTGCAGCATTTCAATATGGAGGGGGGGAAGTCAGTGAGTACTCCATTGCCTCCATATGTGAAACTGATTCATACAGATAGTCCCAAATCAGATGAGGAAAGGGCCATGATGGCCAAGGTTCCTTATGCATCAGCAATTGAGAGTCTTATGTATGCTATGATAGCTACTAGACCAGACATTGCATTTGTAGTGGGAGTTGTTAGCCGGTATATGGCTAATCCAGGAAAGAGGCATTGGGAGGCAATTAAGTGCATCATGAGGTACATGAAGGGTACCAAGGAGATGTGCATCTGCTTTGGTAGAGGAGACATGCATGTACTTGTGTACACAAATTCAAACTATGCAGGGCATGTGGATAGTAGGAGATCCACTTCTGGTTATGGTTCAACTTTGCAAGTGGTGCAGTGTCGTGGATGTCTCGCGCACAGAAGCGCATTGCTTTGTCTACCACAGAGGCTGAGTATGTTGCAACCACAGAGGGTTGTAAGGAGGCTATATGGCTTGATCAGATAGTGGGAGATTTGGGGATTCATACAGGTGTACCGACATTGCATAGTAATTCCATGAGTGTTATTCAGCTAGCACGGAATCCGGTCTTTCATGCAAAGACCAAACACATTGAGGTCAGGTACCATTTCATCAGGGAGGTACTTGAGGACAAGTGCATAGAGCTTGTCAAGGTTCATACATATGATAACCCTGCAGATATGCTGACGAAGAGTCTACCTAGTCAGCGGTTTGAGTATTGTCATGTATTGATGGGCATTGGATAGTATGCTCACTGGTTGTTCTCCCTTAAAGGCACATTGTCCTTTAAGTGGGAGGTTGTGGGGGTTAAAGGTCACTGTGCCTTTACCCCGGTTATGTACAATACTCAAACACATATATAAATGAATGAAAAAGAAGATTAGGGTGTTCTGCACCCACCAAAACTTGTGTGGCTCTCTGTTTCTCTCTCTCCCTCTTCCGTTCTTGCTTCCATTGAGAGCGCTCTCACCATTTACCCTGCGCTTGGTTCCATAAGTCTCCTCAGGTTCATATCCCCTTCTTGTTGAGCTTGAGCGATCCTTTCCATGTCGCTTATTTGCACATTCAGCAAAATTATCGGGAACCAAACTGAATCTTGACTGCAAAAGGTGCTCTTTTTTCTTGAAAAGCCCTTCCACTTGATATAATGACGCGTTGACTCCTAGGCTTGCCACATTCCCTTCTTTAGTTCTGATCCCTTGGCTATACACGTTTCACTTCCTAGTAGTGCCACCTCAAAAGGAATCTACTTCCACTGTCTGCATCTCTTGAGCCTGAGTTTTTTTAAATTGTGTAAAATTAGCGTTGCCTAGATTGGCTAGTACTGCCATGATTATCCACTCATTCATAAATCTTGCCATTGATCTCTCAATGTTCACTATTCTCAGCCCTCCTACATCCTTAGGCATCGTGCACACTTGCCATTTGACCTTGGCCATCTTGTGGTGGTCAGTGCCCCCCCCAATAGGAAGGAGCTGAAGAGAGTGTTGATTTTTCCCAGACTCTTCTTAGTTGGGCTCCAATAGGAGATGAAGTATAGGATAGAGGGATAGATGTAATGGTTAAGCACAAACTTCCTTCTGGCCAAAGTTGGCTGAAGTCCTTGCCACTTGTTGAGTTTATCCTTGACTTTATCTATTACCGAGTCCCACCGTTCATTTATCAAGCATCTGAAGCCCATTGGGATACCAAGCAGTATGAAGATCTCTCCATCCTTTATGACTTTGCAACCTTTTTCTAGGAGAAGTTGTGACGGAGGGTTCCTGGTGCCATGTGTTCCTATTTTTTCGTGGTTAATTCTGGAACTTGAGGCTAGGCAGAAAACATTAAGGCATTCCAAGGCTTTGTTAACTGAAAGGTCATCGTTGTGTAGAGTCAAGTTGGTATCATCTACCGCGAATTGTTGATCTTACCTCTAGCTTGGGAGAGAAGGAGTTTGACGTAGGAAATGTACCCGGGCCCTTCTCCCATGTCCTGGAGTGAGGAGAGGATAAAGCCCCATTCCATCTTGTCATAGGCTTTGTCAAAATCTACCTTGGGGAAGCAGATATCTTGTTGGGTTTCCTCGTCAAGTTTTAGTCCTTCCCATAGCATTAGGATAGCCTCTAGAATGTGTCGTCCTTGGATGAAACCTTTTTGTTCTTCCTTTATCCACCACTGCATCTTGAGTTTTAGCCTATTAGCTAGAGCTTTGGCAAAAATCTTGTAGAGCTGGTGTTCAACATGGTTAGTGGCTGCCAGTTTTTTATCTCTTCTTTGGAGCCTCATTTCAGTCTTAGTTTAATCATACATGTATTGATTCTTGGATTAGTGAATCTTTTTATTTTGAATCTTTCCAAAGCTCTAGAAGGCGCGAACCCACAATGTCCTAGAAAACTTGGTAGAACTCCACCGGGAATCCATCCTCTCCAGGAGTCTTCCCTTTAGCCATGACGTTAGTTGCTTCTTTCAGCTCCTCAAGAGTGAAGTCTCTATTTAGGCATTGGTGGTCAAAAGGAGAGACCTATGTGATTCTCGTTTGTTTATAGCGGTCTCTCACTCTGAGTTTTTTGGTTGAAAGTATCTCAGTCTCCCACTTAATAGCTTGGAAGTGGGAGATGGAAAGTTCCATAATTACATTAGGATCCTACACGAGTCTCCCAACTTTCTGTAGAGCATCCAAGGATTCCTTAGCGTGTTTCTTTTGGAGACTTTTGTACATTGCTTCATTGGCCCTTTTGCTTTTTCCCACTCACCAATCTCGTGTATATCCTTACTTGTCTCTCTTCGATTTTTGCCTCAGTCTTCAGTTTGTTCCTTGCCCTTCTTAGTTGATCGTGTCCTTGTTTGATCGCTTTCAAGAAGCAACCTTTGCATTCAGTGGCTCTCACCCATTTATCTATGGTGCTTGCTATTCCTCGGAATGTCATTTGCCAGATTCTTGCAATCTTGGTCTGCACATAAGGTAGTTGAAAGAAACAAGGGTTGGCTTCGAACTAGGAGTGGAATCTCCTCCCTTCTCCCTTTTCCAATGATAAAAGTACTGACTTGTGGTCAGAGAAAGGGAGGGACATGAGAGCACTAGCCTTGTGTGGCAAAGAGAATCATCCAGAAGTCTTCTAGAAAGGTAGGCTCTGTCTAGATGGGCTTTTCTATGGTTCTGCCCTATCTGATTATTGGTCTAGGTGAAGGTTGTGTCCTCTGAAGCATCGATCAAGAGGGCTTGATCTTTGAGAGCATTCCAAGCTACCAACTCATTCCCTCTTAGAACGTGGCCTAGCCCATTCCATCTATCTCTTCTACTTTCTACCATATTGAAGTTCCCCTGTAGGATAGTGTTATCTTTCAAGGATTTACCTTCCCACATAAGAACCCTCTCTCTAGCAAAGTTGGGTTTGTAAATCGAGAATAGTTGACACTCTAGATTAGGATACGAGAAGGCAACCCCTATTCTGTTTTGGCCGAACGTAGTTAGGATCCCTCCTACTACCTGGGAAAGGTGCTTGGTAGCTCCCAGCACTACCCCCCTTCTGTCTTCTTTATGATCAATGCAGTACCACTCCCTTTTGTTGTCAAGTTGTCTGAGTTGCCATCTTAACTTTGAACCCCCAACCTTTACTTCCTGAAGTGCTATAAAGTTGGGGGTGATACCTCTGCTTGTGATCCAACTTTTGAGAATTGTTGTTGTAAGATCATTTGATAATCCTTGGACATTGATACTAAGGAAAATGAACAAGTCTTGTTTTTTCATCATTGGATATTGCTTTTGTTTCTTTTCTTCTTAAAATTCACCTATGGCACAAGGTTGAAGCCTCTTGAAAGCCTTCTCTTCTCTCTCTCTCTCTCTCTCTCTCTCTCTCTCTGTGGCCCTAGCTCCTTGGGCTTCTCATTCAGAGGGGCTAAGTGAAGACTTCTCCTTTTAGCCTGAAGAGTTTTGCTACCTTCGGGATCATCTTTGTCCAAGGATTCATGTTCTGCTCATTCAAGTTGGGCTTCGAAGTCCTGCATGTTTTCTACAAATTCTTCATCCTCTGAGCTATCTGTATATTTTTCATCATTCATCTCACTGGAGTCTACCTGTTCTACTTGTTGTTCTTTCCTGACTTCCCTCCAGTGACGTTTATCTTTTCCCTTGTTCTTAGTTTTTGGGTTGACTGTGGGGGCTTCTTCTTCTCCCTGCTCATCCTGTAGGCGAGGCGTGGGTGTCTCTGGGATTTCTTTCCTATGGTTGTTTCTAGCCGGGAAGTCCTTAATGAATTGCCCTCCCTTGCCATAGAGGAAACTGGAGTTAGGGATGTTTTTGTAGAAGACTTTCTGGATCAGTTCTGCTCCACCATCCCCATCTAGAACTTGGATGGCATTCGGCAGGTCTATAGCTAGGTCCATCAGGATGCAAGCTTGGGGGTTTCCTCTCGGGCTGATGAACCTTTTGGTTTCCAGGGCTGGGAACTCTGACCTAGGGGCGTGCATAGTACCTCAACTTGTGGGAAAAGGGAAAGCGGGAGGCCAGGGAATTCTACTCAAATTGGTGCTTTGGAGGGCGGAGGTGAGTCCGGGTTGAAGGTAGGTTCCCACATTTGGACAGACAAAGACTGACTCCTAATGGTCCACGGGTCCTTCTACACTCGGGATTTTCAAAAAGGAAAACATTGTATTCATTCCTTAGAAAGTGAATGCTAGTGACATTCAAACCTTTTCAAGACCAAAAATTCCAGACTGTGGATATATCCTACTACCGCACATGAGCAGAGCCATTTCCATACTTTCATTCAGCATTCCATTGTGGACTTTCACGGTTGGAAGCTTACCTTTGATAGAGCTAGGATCTGGTCGAGTTTTTTTAGTATCTCCTTTTGTGGAGGTGGCGGTGGAGGGGTCGCAGAAGATCCTCCTTGCTCTTGGTGAGAGCTGCTCCCATGCCAAGTACTTCGTGGTCATAGGGGCTTTAAACAGGCTTCAGTCGCCTCCTTGGACAACTCCCACATAGATTCCTTTTGACACCTCTGGCAAGGCTCACCCTTTCTCGATCTGCTGATGTAGCATATGCTGGGGGGGGCTCCCTGAGTAGGACGCTTCTAAGCTTGAGATGTAAAAGAGATAGCTTTCACATTTTGTGGTCTGTTAGTGGTGTTTTGGAAAAGTGAGAAGTTGCCTGGTGCGTACCTGAAGGAAACCCTATCTCCTCTACCATCACTAGGAGAGGTCATCACAACAAGTATGCATGACATAAATATAAAACCACATTCTACCAAAAAAATTAAAGAAAGAGAGGTAGGTAATATTGTTAGAATGATTTTGCAAAAAGCTGATCGTGAATAAGTCCTGGAAAGTGCCACTTTTATTGAAGAGGAGAGTTTGCATACCTGCCACCATCCAACAAGAAAAACATGGTGAGAACCCGCTTTTAGTTGAGAGAATAGGTGTCATAAACACTCCTTCCTTGTTATCGGGGTCACAATAAAAAATATCACTTAACCACAAACCTATCAAGCTAGTTTTAAACTTATGAAAGTCAAGTAGATTGGAGTACCCATGAGTGAATTCTGCCCTTTTAATATGAACTATAAAAGAAGGCAGCTAATAAGTAAGAAATTGCAAAGGTTAGGAAAGGTGATAAGAATATTGACAAGATTGTGATGGAAGGGTAAGGTCTAGAAAAAGAAGTAAAGGAGAACAAAAAAAGAGAGTAGTAAATCCTAGTAGAAAGAGTAATAAGAACGTAATGAGGAAAGGTGTAGTAGTGGAAAAGGAGGTAGGAGATTTTAAGGAAGATGGAGAAAAAAGAAAAGGAAATAGAAGAAAGTAGTTTTGGAAATAAAAAATCAACTAATATAAAAGAGTGAAAAGGATGAGGATAGGGGGTGAGGTTAAGAGGGACAAAAAAGGAAAGAAGTAAGGAGTAATAAAGGGAGAAGGGGAATAACCAGTAATAAAGGGAGAAGTGGGGGGGGGGCGGGCGGCGCAAATTGTAATAAAGGGAGGGGGGTTGAAAGGGAGCATAAAAAATATAAATGAACTTAGCTTAGAAGGAGAAATTTTAGAAGAGGGGAAAATTTCAATGTCTTAGATCTAATGAAGGAAATTTAAAAAGAACTAATAAAAAGGAAGAAATGAAAAAGATAGGGGTGGGGGGTGAGTTTTTAGAAGAATTAATGAGAGAATTAAAAAAGTTCGAGAAGTTGAAAATAAAAAATAAAGAAGTTTGAATAAGTGAGAGCTTTAGTGAAGTATGAGAGGGGAAATTGTGTAAGATGAGGGGGGTTGAAATAAAAGAGGGTTTAAGGAAAAAAGGGGGAAGGGAGAGGCAGGGGGGAAAGGGGGGCGGCCGGGGGGGGGTAACAAAAAATAAAGTGAAAGAAAGGCAACATTTGTGAGTCCATAGTTAATGAAGTTGAGCGAGTGGAGAAAGTGTCGCAGAGATCAATGAAGGAGTCTTGACAGTGAACTGAGTAGGGGCATGGAGGAGTGGCAAGGGCGCACACTATTCTTATGAGCTAAAGGTTGTAGAGATGTCGACACAGTCGAGGGAGGGAGCATAGATGACGCAAGGATCAAGACATGGATAAGATGTGGTGAAGTATAGAGCAGGAGGTAGAGTTTGGCAAGATGGTGGGGACAGCCCGCACAGTGGAACAAGATGGGAGGTAGAGCAACCAAACAGGATGAGCAATGGAATGAGATGGGAAGGAAGAGTAACCACACTAAGGAGGCAACTGAGGTGGAGGGAGTGCAACCGAAAGAAGGAGTATCTTGAGGCGGATTGTTTGGAGGTGGGAGGGAATGGTTGGAGGTGAGGCTTATAAGTAATGGAATCAAGTAGTCTCATGGGGGGCGTAGTTAGGTTTAGAAAAGGTGTAGTTAGGGAGACATGCGAAAAAAGGTTTTTAGAGAGACAGAGAGAGAAAGAGTGAAAAAGGGAAGGGTTGGAAGACTGGAGAGATTATAGATTTCTCTTGAGATTCACTAGATCTTGGAGATGGAGGAGGGTGATGGCAATGGAGGTGACACTGATGGGAATGCCTATCTACATCGTACTCTCTCTCTCATGTTGATCCTAAAATACAAACAAAACTAGTACGGGATCTGGGACTGGAAGGAAAGCTCTTAGGTTGGAATAACTTACTCTTTGATGACTCTGAGTTCCCTTCCTTGATGCCTAAGAAAGACAAACAAAGCCTTTTCATAAGTGCATTCCAGACTTCGCATGCAGGTCTTCATTTAAAAAATGACAAAGAACATGTCCCCACCAGCCTAGGCTGCTTTCTAGTCAGCAAAAGAGGAGGAAGCTACTCCCATGCAAGAGGACGTGGAGGTGGTTATGGTGATCGACTTGAAA
Organism: Dipteris shenzhenensis; assembly: GCF_047967505.1. Lineage (NCBI taxonomy): Eukaryota > Viridiplantae > Streptophyta > Polypodiopsida > Gleicheniales > Dipteridaceae > Dipteris > Dipteris shenzhenensis. Next base: position 42,624,043 of record NC_141608.1, on the reverse strand, counting down.
GAGATGGTCAAGAAGGGGGTAACTTTACAGAGACTGGCAAGCCAGTAGAGGCAGTAGGGGTACAAAGACTTCATACGTGGCAACAGCTCCAGACAATAAGAAGAGGCTTCTTCTCCCTTCTTGCCATATTGAGATTTGCTCCTCGGCCTTACTTTGTAGAAGAGTCCCAACATTCTCCCTCCAAAGAAAAGATGATGAAGATGAGCAGGCAGCGCACACGCAAGGGGATAAAAAAATCATAGGAGAGTCCAGCAACAGTTACACAAACAGAGGAGCTAAAGAAGCTAGCTACGAAAGAAGCCTTGGGAGTGGGAGAAGAGCTTCAAAGAAAGGATGAAATAAAGACTACCAAGGCAGTTGAAGTCTTGCAAAAAATGCAAGACGACTAGGCCCCCCCAAACTCTCCCTGCAGGCTCTAGAACGGGAAGAAGCTATCTGGAAAGCGAATGCTCACTTCCAAAAGAGAATGCTCACTCTAGTTGAACAATGTCGTCTTTTGATTCATGTGCGCATGTCACTCCTAAACTTGACGATGAACTGCTTTCTCAGTCTACTGAGTCATACATGCATTGGTTGGGTATCTGCCAAGTGTTAGACCCCCTCAAGCACTTATTGAAATGTGGATATGTGCAAACTAGATGAGGAAAGTATTGGTGGTAACAAACATCTAATTCCTTAGGAAGGGATATTTTCTCTTCTTGTGTGAATGGGATGACATGACAGCAAGAGCAGTACAACATGGCCCTTGGACCATCTGTAAAATCAGCCTCTATATCTCTCTTGGTGGTCGTATGATTTCTCCCTAGACAAACAAAGATCCACCAAAATACCCATCTGGGTTGGATTAATCACTTGATCTACCCTTGTCCCTTTGCAATCAACTTATAGCTCTCTGTAGAGGTTTGGGTAAGGTGCTAGGTGTAGAAGCTGAAAACTTTACAAATCCAAGGGGAAACCCCCAAACTTGCATTTATATGGACATCGTTGAGAGACTACCTAGCTAGTGATTCTAAATAGGAATGGGAGCGTATTTAGAGAACAGTAGTTGCTATACAAAAACCTCCCTAACTCCTACTCTCTGTGGACTGTCAAGTCATTCAGTGAAAAATTTTCCTCAAAAGAAGGGTAAAACCAAACAGCAGACCCCTAGCCCCACTCCCAAGCCTCCTATGCCACCAACTGAGAAACGGGTACCTAAGGCTCCTATTTTAAGTGTTGAGAAGACTCCTCTAGGTGAGGGATCTCCCTCCAGTCCCAAAGCTACTTAGAACAAAGTATTGAGTAAGCCTCCTCAAGATCCTCTCACTAAGAACTTTTTTGAAGCTCTAGCTGATGATGAGACCAAAGAGTGGATCAAAGAAAACTAGGACAAGATGCAGGACAATGACTTTGACCCTAGTTGGGCAAAGGATTTTGAAGAGGATATTTCCAGAAGTGATAACATGGCTACTGGCAATATGGAGGGCACTGACTCATAAGAGGAGCTCCCCAAGGCTACCCAAGAGGTCAAGGAAACTCCTCCCCAGAACATTGCTTTTATGGCTATATAGAACAAAAGAAGACAAACCAAAATAGCAAGTCCTCAATGTGATAGTTCAAATCCCAGGGCTGAAAAGGGATCTAAGAAGAATGGTAATAAAGTAGTCTCTCTCCTCCCCTATAATGTCAGGGGTCGGAGTGACCCTAGTAGAAGTGAGGAGCTTGCTTTTTGGGTGAGAGCCAATTCCCTTTCTCCCATGTTCTTAGCCCTTTGAGAGGTAAAAGTGTCTCGCCTCACTCTTCAAGATAGACTAAAAAAGTTAACAAAAGAAGAACTTGATTTATCACTAACCATGAGGATGAAAAAGGGGGGACTGTGATAGTTCTCTCCCACTATGTGGGTTGTATGCTTCGTGAGTAGGAGGATACTTAGGACAAATGGGTCTCTTTAACTGCTCTTTTTAAAGGTCAATGCTTTTCTGTCACTTCCATTTATGCCCCCAATAGTTATCAAGAAAGAAAGAGCACTTGGGACTCTCTAGATGTTGTAGGGGAAAGAGGTTTTCTCCTTGGAAATTTCAACATGGGTTGTATGCTTAATGAGCAAAAGGATACTTAGGACAAATGGGTCTTTTCAATTGTTCTTTTTAAAGGTCAATGCTTTTCTGTCACTTCCATCTATGTCCCCAATAGTTATCAAGAAAGAAAGAGCACTTGGGACTCTCTAGATCTGTAGGGGAATGAGGTTTTCTCCATGGAAATTTCAACATGGTGGAAACAACCAAGGATAGGTGGATGGAAAAAGGGTCAGTTGTTAAAGGATCAAAAAGAGATGCTTGGGAAAATTTGAAAGAGCAATTTCATTTTTTTGACACGGGCAAAGAAGACATTTTCACATTGTGCAGTAGCCAAACATGCCTCAATAGAAGAGAAGGAAGACTAGACATAATTTATTTATCACAAGATCTTTTGAGTGAGGTGTCCTCTATTACTGAACGGACTCATTATAGTCTTTTCCTATCAGCAAACCATAAGCCTATCTCCCTAGAATGCAACTTTGGGATGGGGAGACCTTCCTCTTCATTGTTTAAAGTTGATCCTAAACTTTTCAGCCTTAGAAGTGTTCAGAAAGGATTACACCTAGCTAGAGGCAATTAAAAAAACCTAGAAATTCCTAATACAGGCTAGGCATGATAGGGCTAAAATCAGAGCTCGCAGAATGGACAAAATTAGAGCGACCCTCAGTGATTTAGAGAGGATGCTAGGGCAGGGGACATAAGAGCACAAGAGGAACTATTCATAGCCACAAGAGCTCCAAGACTCCAAGAGCAACTAAAGCTAAATGATTCAAAAGCTTATTTAAGAGAATGGTGGCAGGCAAAATAGATAGAACTACCAAGGAAACTTTCAGATTGATTAGGAGAAAAAGAGATCAAGAAGAAGTTCCTCTGCTAAAAAAGGGTGATAACCTAGTAGTAGCAGATTCAACAGAGAACATTCACTTCATCATCCAACACTTTTAGAAATTGCTATCTAATGTTATTCCACCAAATGAGTCTATTTTGCAAAGATGCTAGAAGAAAGACTGCCAAGAATTTTGAAAGTATTTACCTAGAAAAACCCCTCAGGTTAGATGAACTCAAACAGGCAGTAGATGTAATGGCTGAGGGTAAGATGCCAGGTGAAGACAGCCTGCCTGCTGCTGAATTCTATAAGGCCTTTTGGGATGCTCTAAGGCCTGGGCTTCTCCACATTTGGAATGAAATCCTTGTTTCCTCCTCCCTATCTGGTCACATAAACGAGGGAGTTATCAAACTTATCCCCCAGGAGGGTTCCAGGGAGGAACTTAAAAATTGGAGACCTCTCACCATGTTGAGCTATAGTTACAAGATATTTGCTAAGACCCTCTCCCTTTGAAGTCAAAATAGAATGGACTCTTGGAACCTCAAGGAACAGAAGGGTTTCATTAAAGGTAGACACATTCGTGAAGAAATCATCAATCTTTGGGAAGGGTGTGAGTATGCTAAAGATTCAAAGCAGGACATTTGCTTTCTCAAAGTTGATTTTGACAACGCCTATGACCGCTTGGATTGGGATTGTAGAGATAATCGAGTTGTTATACTGAAAACCATTTCTAGCAATCTAGATGAGCTAGACACCCTATGCCCTTATCAAGTGCCACACGTCCTTCCTGGTCTTAGTAGGCTCCCCTATAATAATAGCCTTCCAATTTAATGGCTCCCCCGTAGCCATATGCACAAGTTTCTAGACTTTCCTTGCTTGAGGACAGGCCACAAAAATATGAAAAACATCCTCTTGAACTCCTAGGCATTGTTTGTAGCACCCATCACCCTTTCCAATTCTTAGGCCTCTACTATTGTCTAGACAGCCATGTGGAGAATCATCCAAAGTAGAGCTAAGATTTTCTCTGGTGTGTTTTTGTCCCAGATAGCCTCAAATATGTTCTTCCAAGTGGCAACACTGTCAGCAAACCTCCACCTTTTATTTAGATCCTTATAAACTTCATCTATACAGGAAGTTGGTGTAGGTATGGGGAAAAAGTGGGAATTGCCTACTCAACTAAATTCCTTCCTATAAACCAGCTGAGAGCCACCTTTCCATTGAGTTTCACCCTACCAGAGTGTGATTCTATTCATGACTAAGGTTTGCTGATTGTTAGTGAGAGAGAACTCTCTCTATACTTCCTCCTAGCACTTCCATTTGAGATGTCCTCGATCCCACAATTGCCCCCAGCATTGAAGGCCCTTTTTGAATAACATGCTAGGTCTCACTAAATCTCCTCATCGATCATTGTCTTGTCCTTGAAGATCATCAAGACCCAAATTGAATCAAGAGCCGTAAAAGCACCCTTTCTTGAAAAGACAATGAAACTCTTTATTTTCTCAAAAGCAGACCACAGAGAGCTCCATTTAACGGGCTCCCTTTTGTGGTATAGGGTTATGAGGAGCAGACGGCAGAAAGAAGAGGAAAGTTTTTCTACTTACAAGCTTTGAGAGGCCATACGTGAATAAAAGAGGTTGATCTATGCAAAGAAGATGCCTATCAAGGACGTCAACATCTTATCTCAAAGTACTTCAACACCCATTTTTTCCTAAACTCTATTGACCACTCCAAATGTGGCCTCACCAAACAAGCCTTCTTTTGCTTAAAATGTGCTAATCGTAATGATGCTAGCTCTTCAAACAAAGATGGCAATTATTATGTCAAGAATTGTTGGAATGTCTTCAAGCCCCACATAAAGTGTACTTGCCTCATAAAAAAGACAAACATGTCCTTAGGGTCAGAGGTGCAGATGTGATGTTGGTCATCAAATCGTTTGAGAAAAGGTTTACATCTCTTTAGTGAGGTACAATGGCAAGTGGAGTTAAAAGGATTGGCTAAGAATGTAAGTTTGGGCTTATAGAGTAAGGATCAAAGAGGTGGAGTGTACTTCCAACTAAAGGAGAAGAGTTAAAAGTGTAAATAATGTCAGAATCAATGCTAAAGTGTAGAAGTGTATTTCTAAAAATAGATTTAGGAGGAATTTTGGTTAAAATTTTGTTTAAATAGAGAACATGAAAGTACTTCAAACTTTTATCCTTTAGAACTGATTGAAAATGAAAACCCATTATTGAGTAATATGGTGGTACGTACCTGGGGTGTGTCTGAGGGAGTAATCTACAAAACCAAGAAGTCAGAGGATATCAATGTTTGTCCCAATTGATGGAGAAGTGTGAGGTATCATCATTCTCTAGTGCTTTTCTTTGGGTGCAGAGGTGGCGGAAGAGTTTATTGGGAATCTTTTACATGAGAGGTAAGAGAGGGGTTACTATATATGTGTGTGTGTGTGTGTGTGTGCATGCATGCACATGCACACATATGTATGTACACACACACACACATTTTCACGTGATCATCTCTTCATACACACACACACACACACACTTTTTCCTTGTGCACACTCATGATGCCCACGAAAATTTCCCCTCTTGAGCTCCCACTCTCTCTCTCTCTCTCTCTCTCTCTCTCTCTCTCACACACACACACACACACACACACACACACACACACACACACACACACACACACATATCCAATGTACAAGAGCCTTACAACCCTATGACACACACATAAACATGCTTCCACTTTGTAGAAGTCTAGTATGAACACAGTGATAGAAACACGTTGGATTTTCTTTTTGTAACTTTAATTTATGTTGAGATTGTAATTTACAAGGCCTTTCATTTGTGTATAAGTCCTTTTTTCCTTCTTTCATTAGTCCCCCTCCTCCTCTTGGCCTTTTTTCATTAATAATTTGTAAAACCCAATTGTCCCCCTAGATATGTGACTACCATTGAGTTCTTTAAAACAATTTGTTTAATTTTTGAAGAATGATTTTTTTACTTTTGTAACCTCCTTAATGTTTGGTTGCGCTTTTTAATACTAAAATTTTCTCTTAATTGGTTGGCTTTTTCTTTTAATGGTGGCCATTTAGTTATTTTTTAATTAGTAAATTAAGGGCAATGGTTCTATAAAAGCAAGGTGTCAGAAAGGTTGTCAATATATACTGATGCCCATACCAACGAAATGGTTGTTAGTATATACCAGTATGGTTGTTAGTATATACTGATGCCCATACCAATGAAATAGGGCTTTTTTGGGGGAGCTTGGGAGATTTTGGGGGGTGAGTGGGTGTTTGAAGGGATTTAGGCCCCGGGGTGTTTGGGGAAAGAGAGGGATTAGGGGGTTTGAGGGAATTTGGGGGATTTGACTTGACTTGGGGGGATGGTTTTGGATGTGTTCAGGTGGAGAGGATGAGTAGTGACAACTCACCGGATAGGGGGCCACCTCTCGAGAGTTTGGAGTGGCCACCTCCCGAGAGTTTGGAGTGGCTTCGTGAGAGATTGCCTTGTCCTTGCATGCATTGCAGGTGAGGGGTTCGTAATCAATGCCGTATTGTCATGTGCCACTTGTAGATGCATGGAGAGGCACCACCAGAAGAGGAAATTGGTCGACATTCTAGTGCATCATCGATAAACCAATGATATTTGAATGAATATCTCACCTCCACTACTTCATGGGATTCATCCACCCAAACGCATTCAATAGTGCATGGTCGACCCATTATGCCATGAAGCAGTTATACAAGATTCCTCCATGTTAATGTGCATGCAATCAAAGTTACGTATATCACGTGAGCATCTACCCCTTTAAACCTTAGAGCCATGTTAACCTTAGACCATGCATGGCTCCAATAATTGCCCCATTGAATCTTTATACAACATTCCCCATAAGTCTGAATTGGGACACACAAAGATAAGTGACCACACAAAAACTCATAGAGCTTGAACCCAATATATGAATAGTTACCCAAGCCTCGGGGGGGTCACTCACAAATATGTAAGCATAGGGTGTGCATTCAACAGAAGGGTTTTTTTAAGTCTCTTTTTTGCATATTTTTTACACATAGAAGGGTATCATTTAATGGAGGTATTCAAAGATTGAATAGAGAAAGGGTGTGTTTTATTCATGAAAAATTAATAGATAAGGGACTTTTAAATTAGGCCTTGAATGCACGTGATATAAAGTATTTACATATAGTGAACCCCTCGAGACCCAAGCGCATTCAACTATAACAAGAATAAGTTGCTCCCAAAAAGAAAGCAAGCCAGTGCCAAAAACAAGTTCTAGCTTACCCACTAAGAGCCAAAGATAAAGAAACAATTAAATTTTGACTACCCACAAAGAGTCAAGTTGTCATAAATGGATTGAATAAGCACAAAGAGCTAGAACAATCTTGAATCTTCTAAAATGCCCCCTTGTTAGATATGAACATACTCATTAGCTTCAACAAAAACAATAGTCTCATCCATTGATGTAATCTCCTCAACCATGCAAGCCTTATCCTCTATCAATGAGAAAATGGAAAATACACCAAAGATAATAGATTCTCAAAGAGACAAAAAACTTGCAACAAAACCCTGCACTAGTCTTGTCACAAACCTTGCACTAGTCTACTCTCACAAATACCCAAGACCATCCTAGGAAAATATTATTTTCTAACCACTCATCACAAAGAGCTAGGTCAAGGGTTTCAAACTAGGCACCCACAAAGGGCAAGCTAGACACAAAAGAAACAAATGTAAGGACTCAAAATGCCAAGTCCTTTATATATTCATATTTTTCTACAATTTTGCAACATCTTCTCCTATACTTGCACCATGCATAGCACAATTCATAGCTTTAGGCAACTTGCTACCACAATTCATCCATCACAAACTCTCCACAACTTGTAGAACTTCTCTATGCTTCTAAATCAAGATCAATAGTTATATTGACTCTTATGTTGTCAAAAATATCAAAGTTTATTTTAATGTCCTTTAGAATTAAATTTTTTTCATTGTCTTGCATTTTCTAAGTAAGGAATGTCAAAATTAACATAAAGAATGCTAGTATTTTGTAGTATTGGCCCTCACAAAGGCTTGGTTGTTTCAAATACTTTGGGGTCCCTTAGCAGTTGAAAGCTAGAGAATCTTGAGGGCTTGGAGGAGATATAGTCACTCACAAGGCCAAAGTGTGAGTGGAGAAAAGGACTACAGTTGTTATCTAGAGTGCTTGAAATAATATAGTATTCAATGAGACACAAAAACAATAGCAATAAAGTGTGTGTGAATGAGAGATGAATGAGAGAAATATTTTGAAATAAATGAAGAAAAAAAAATTAAGTCATATTATTTGCCCATTTAATTGTGAAAATAGTATATCAAACTCACACATCTTGATCACAAGCACGATGGGAGTAGAAATTAAATAATGTTTCCTGAATTAATGCCTAATTCCTCCATTAGTTTGGTCAGCTATACTTTCTTGTCTACCTATTCTAAAGACGCTTAATTTCAACAAATTATTTCACACATATACGCTAACCTAAGAAAAAGGATAATTGAAAAGGCCTTTATTTTTCATATGAGAAATTTAATTGATTTATAGGTGAAAATATGGAGCACCCCAAATTAAGCTAAGGTCAAAGGGTAACTTCAAAATTTCATGTAAAGGAAGGGGATTTAAGCTTAATCCATCAAGTACCCAATAATGAGTTCTTATCACTATGCTACATAAATATGTTGTGAAAGGATTGAGTGAAGGAACCTTTGAGTGGACCTATGCAATGTGCATGCACACCACCTGGACTAATCATGAGTGTGGGAGTAGGAGCTCCCTGAAGAAACAAAAAGGTGACCTTGAGGCTTTGGTGCAAGTGGGAGATGTGAGTGCTACAAGTGGCAAGGAGCAGAGTATCTCAAAAGAGAGGGCCACTGATACCACATAGTTTTGTGAGAGAGTCGAGGTGGATACCAAAGAATCCCTCTCATATGTTGAGGCACTAGTGAAGAAGCTCCAAGCAAGCTTCACCCCATTGAAAGTTGATGATGCTAAGAGGATTTTGCAAGACAAAGTGGCTTGTCCTACTAGAGAGGTGGCTAGGAAGGGATGGTTTGAGACTAGCTAGGGACACACCACACGTTGTGAGCTACAAGAGGAAAATGTCCAACCCAAACTTGAGTAGTTATCCAAAGCAAGTGTGTACTTCTTGTTCACTGGAGGTATCCCTTCATTGGATGAGCTACAACAATTCCTTATCTTCAAGTTCAAAGCCTGCTTTGGTGTATGTGGTTAGATTCATTGAAAGGGGTTTTCTTGGTTCATTTTGCATCAAAAGCTCTTTGAAATGGCATGCTTGAGAGGTCTTACATGTTCACATGTGCATCAGTGCTAGTTATCCCTTGGAGTGCATCTTTCTCGGCATAAAAATTATTGTATCATGGTTGCTCAATATGGGTAGATTTCCCCAATCTTCCTCAATGGCTAGGGGATTCACTTGAAAGGATGGCGACCATTCTTAGCAATCTTCTTCTCATCCCACCATCAGAAAGGATTCCAGTTATCCTTAAGCATGCATGGATAATATGGGAATCATCTTACCTTGCGGTATGTCTTTGTGCCAACATGTCAAATTTGGTCCTTTCTCCGATTCTTGTTTCATTTGTAAGAAGAACGGTCAACATGCAAGTAGTCACGCTAGCACAAATCACCACATGGGAAGAAAATAATGGTTCAAAATTGGATTCCCCTTAGCGAGTCTTGGAAAGTTGTGGGCAAAAAAGGTAAGGCAAGGGTTGTGGATTGAAAAGGTTTGGAGCCCAAGGGTGAGAGACGATGAAGAGGTTCGGTCAAAAATCCTTCACCATGAGCTAGTGGGGATGTGGGGGATATTAATCTAGTGCAAGAATCCATGGGTGACCAATGGTGAAATGTAGGAGGAAAATCATATGAAGAGACTCCTAAAAGATAAAAACCAAACAGAATAAGGCAAAAGCTAAGGGCTCATCACCTAGTAGCAGGCCATTGGACATAGTATCTCCAAGAGAATGAAGGAAGTACCCAAGAATGCTGGCATGGGGAGGGATAACTTAGACCTAATTTTCTTAACGATGACTACAAGATACTTGCCAAGTAGTCACGATGGGTTGTAGGGGAGTAAGTCCTTGATATCGTGGAATACAAGAGGTTGGTGCAACAAGTGTAAGAAGAAGGGGTGCATGGTGATTGTCAAGAGATGGCATCATACTCATATTGTTCTACTATAGGAATTGAAATGCATTCCCAATGGTGGTTTTGGTTTGAATGCCAAAGAATGGGTTTTTAGGTCTTTGCCAACTGCCCCCAGCATGGTAACGTGGAACAGTAGCTCTAGTCCATCGAGACTTGAAGCACAAGGAGTTGATTTGAGACAAGGAAGGATGCCTTATTGTGGTTTCTATGATCAAAGATGGCTTTGAATTCCAATTAGCATGTGTATATGCACCAAATATGCCATAAGAATGGAGTGTTTGCTAGAATCAGCTGGATTCTTGCATGGATGGGGATCATTAGATAGCTAGTGGAGACTAGAATTTTACCAAAGGGGAGGATGATAGGTCACACATGCTTCCTCCAATTTCACGTGTAGAATAGGAAGCTTGGTAAATTTTCACTTTCAGTAATGGCCGAGTGGAATGCATGGAGCTCGACCTTGAGGGCCTTTTGGGGTCTCCTTACGCCAATCACAAGAAAGGAGTAGATTTTTGGGTAGGTAGACTAGACAAAATGCATGCATCTAAGGAAGGGTGGTGGCTTCGAGGGCTAATGAAGGGGGAATACGAGCATGATCAAACATGTGCCAATATTTTGGTCCTTTTGAGTGCCTATGGTAGAAAGCAAGTCGGGTGATATACCACTCAAATTTAAGAAATGTGGCATCTAAGAAGTCATCTAGAGAGGCATGACAGTTATGGATTTTCCCATTTGGTGGATGGTGCAGACCCTTTCCTGAGGTGGGATGCCACTATGTAGAGCTAGAGAATTTGACTATCAGTTCAAGTCTAACAAGGACCATGAAGAGGAGGCACTAGTGCTTTGCCAGGAAATCTACTAGGAAATTAGTTCAAGTCTAACAAAAACCATGAAGAGGAGGCACTAATGCTTGCTAGGAAATCTACTAGGGCGGCCTTGATGCAGTCTCCTATCGATCCTTTACTATCAACATTAATGGTAGAAATGGAATCTTTTATGCAAGAAAGGGAGCTAGATGAGGTAGAGTGGGCTAGGATTAGATGCAACCAATTATGTCTCTTAGTGGGCGATTGCTTATAAAGTTCTTTCAGGTCCAAGAGGCAAGCTGGTACAAAATCTTATTGACAAGGTCTTAGATCATGAGGGAAACCTCATTATTGATTTTTGGCATGTAGCTGATGTCTTCAGAAGTGAGCTCAATTTGGCTATAATCAGGAAGCTGTGCAAGATAAGCAGTGGTGGCACACTGGGCTAGAGTTATTTGATGGCATGGACATCAAGATTTCAGACTATGAACAAACAGCTTTAGGTAGATCTTTCACCACCAAAGAGTTAAGGGATGCGCATCGAGCTCGAATGCATTGTCAATCGAGTTCTACAAGGAGTTATGGGATTGCATGGGCTAGGACTTAATAGATACGGCAAATGCAGCAGTGGATAAGGGTTTCCACTCTGTACATGTGAATGTTGGACTTTTTAAACTATTTCCTAAGAGACACTCATGGGTCAAGGTTCGAGGCTAGTGTCCAATTACCATGCTAAATACGGCTTATAAGATGATCACCAAAGCACTCACATTGAGGATCAAGGAGGTGTGCATGGTGGAAACTGCGGACTAAGAGCAGTGTGGGTTTGTGAAAGGGCGGGGTATCTTTGATAAGACCTTGATCTATTTCGTTGGATCATGTCTACAACATGGGTCAGAGTTATACTTTTTCAAGTTTGATCTTGATAAGGCCTATGATAGAGTACATTGGAATATATCCTATCTGTGCTTGATAGGAGCATATGAGCATATGCTTATGCTTATGGATGAGCATATGCTTATGCTTATGCATGAGCATCTACTTTTGCATATGCTTATGAAAAGAGAGAAAAGAGTATGAAAGAGGAAATAAGAGAGGGGAAAAAAAGAGAAGGAAGAGGATGAAAGACAAAAAGAAAGAATAGAAAAGAGAGGGGAAAAGAAGAAAAGAGAGGAGAAAAGAGAGAAGAGAGGATGAAAGAGTAGTAGAAAAAGAGAGGAGAAAGGAGAAGGAAAAAGAAGAGAAGGAAGAGATTGAAAGAGAGGGGAAAAAGAGAAGAAAAGAGAAAGCATATGCTTATGAGCTCATGCATAAGCATACGCAAAAGACAGGAAAAAAGAGGGCAGGAAGAAGAGGAAATAAGAGAGGGAGCGAAAGAGGGGGGAAAGAGGGAGGAAAAGAGAGAGGAAAAGAGGGGAAGAAGAGGAAATAAGAGAAGAGAGGCGAAGAGAGGGTTTCTATTCCCATCACTATAGCTAACGCTTAAGGCGCTAGTTGTAGGCCAATGCAAATCACAAAAATAAAAAATAGGGAAAGAGAGGAAGCACTTTCTTACCTGGAAAAATCTCGCTCAGAAGAGGTGTTTTGTGGACTGACCCTACAAAAGAGAGGAAACATACAATTTTTTAGATAGCTAATTAGTGAAAGGAGGAGTTTGGAGAAGCAACTTTCCAAAGGGATTGGATTGAGGGGACAAGCATAAGCCTACAAACAAGGAGAAAGCACAAAAGGAAGGGAAAGAGGAGGAAGAGAAATACTAAAAAAAGAAGAGGTGAGTCTTGTTTCTTTCACCAAATCTCGTTTTTTGTCCATCAACTCTGAAAATCACCATGAAAATTAGCACATAGGCTTAGCAATGCAAGGAGAAACATGCTTCAACACTCACAAAATGAAATCTCACAAAAAATGAACCTACATTGCTTAAAGAGACACACCTTCTTGAAAAACGTCCTCTCACACGAGCAGAGAGGGAGAAGGGTGGAGAGGGAGCACAAGTGTTGGGAGAGGGGCTGGGTAGGGGTGAGGAGTATGGGGAAGAGGTTGGAGGAAAGTGAGATCGTCCAATATAATGGAGGAGAGATTTTTTCTTTTCTCGCAATAGAGTTGTGAAAGGTGACGTCGTGCGGGGTTTCGAGTTTTAGCCCCCAGCATCACTATATAGCAACACTGGTCAGTCGCTATATAGCGACTCTTTATATGTTAAAAGCGTCACTATATAGCAACAAAATAGGGTATAAAGTCACTATATAGTGATGGTTTAGGACACTGAATATAGCAAGAGAAGGAAGGAGCACATGGGTGGCTACTTTTTGGATCTTAATGGATTTCCTTGCATTTTGTGTCATGATTTTGGATGAGTGGAAGCTCGTCAGATGATGCGCCAACATCTGGGAGCACAAAGCGGCTTACAAAGAGGTTGTATTGTCATTGCACTCATTGCAAGTGAGAAGTATGACATCAACGTTGTATTGTCATGTGTCACTTGTGGATGTATGGGGAGGAGCCCGCACCAGTACCCACCGTTGGTGGTGCACATGGTGATGGATCATCGGTAATTCAATGCTATTTGAGTTCGTGATTAATATTGCATGCATACACGACACAAAACCTTGAGACAAGATCTTATATTTACACAACCTTGAGACAGGATGAGGAGGGTGGCGAGGGTGTGTGTATACCTTCACAGTTTGAGTAGGAGGATAGTCTCCTAGATGTGCCAGATGAAGACGAGGGTATGGTGGGCATGATGGATTCTATTTTTAGGGACACTACATCATATGTACACATGATGTCTAAGTCTGAGGCCAATATGCGAGAGTTGCAATCAACACAATTGTATGAGGGTGTTGGGATGTCAAAACTATGGGCTTGTCTCTCAATCTTGAATCTGCAAGCAAAGTATGGGTGGTCAGGTACAAGTGTCTCGGCCTTAATGAGGTTAGCTCCTGCATTAATTTATCTCATTATTTGGATATTGTTTGTTTTGAGAATCATCATAGTTCTTATTATTCGAAGCCTATGTATGTTTGAATTGCGATAGGTTGCTCCAAAAGATGTTGCATGCACCAAATACCATGCTCGCATCAAGAGATGAAGCGAAGAAGATGCTGACAACGGTGGGTATGGATTATGATACCATCCATGCTTGCCGTAATAATTGTATTCTCTTTCGTGAGCATGGAGATTTGGCTAGTTGTTCGGAGTGTGGGGAACAATAATATAGAGATGACTTGAAGGGTGAGCAGATCCTGATAAAGGTCTTGAGACACTTTTTGATCATTCCTAGAATAGAGCACATGTTCCGATGCAAATCCATAGCGGAGTTGATGACTTGGCATGCTACACATCAGTCCACTGATGACACATTGAGGATTCTTGCAGATTGTGTAGCTTGGAAGCACATAGACAATTAGTGGCCGGACTTTGCGAGGGAGCCATGCAACTTACATCTTGGGCTTGCCATGGATGCCGTGAACACTTTTGGGTTACACTTGACATCTTGGTCGACATGGCCCATAGTCTTGGTGAATTACAATATCCCACCATGGCTAACAATAAAGAAGGGACACCTCATGCTTGCACTGCTTGTGCTAGGGAAGTACAAGGCCAAAAATATGGATGTGTACATGACACCTTTGATAGAGGAGTTACAGATCTTATGGAGACGAGTGCGGGTCATTGATATTTCCAGAGCTCCTAGACATACCACTGACATTTTGGTTAGGGGAATTTTGATGTGGACCATGCATGACTACCCAAGTATGGAGAGTGTGCAGGTACGTGGTTGTGTCTTTACATGTATAATATATGATACTTTTATGACTCTCTTTCTAGCGCATGTCTTATACTAACACATTCAAGGATTCCTGCAAGACTTGCAATAAGTGGGTACCATGCTTGTCTTGTTTATGGGAAGGGTTTGAGTGTGATTGCACGATACTCCAAACATATGAGGAAAATGGTTTATGAAGGTCATGCTTGATACCTTTCGCTAGACCATCTCATCCATGGAGGCCAACTTGATCCACCACCACCATATTTGAAGGCAAGTGACTAGATTCAAGCTTGGAGTGTGAATGGAGAGGAGCCTCCTCTTGGTGTGAAGAGGCTATCCATCTTTCATGAGATTCCTTATTGGGGTCAGTTACAAATCAATCATCTCTTGGATCCCATGCATATCTTCAAGAATGTGGGGGCTACTATTTGGGCACACTTGGTTGGTGACAAAGACTCAAGAGAAGTGTGAGAAGACTTGTGCACTATGAATAGGATGCCTCATTTGTGGCCCCAAGTGCGGTTCAACTCGCATTGATTGCATTTTGTTCTATTTAAGTTGAATAATCTATAGACTGATTATAAATATATCTTACATGGGCATGTGAAATAGGTGGATATCTCAAAAAGAGATATCCATATCCAGCATCGAGAAGGATAGGGTGGACTCCATTGAAGCCGTATGCTTGCTTGAGAAGCACTTTACCTCGAGCATTATGACAACTCAAGTGCACTTGCTTGTGCACACAGTTGATGAGGTGGCCATTGCAAGTGCTGTTCATAGTCGGTGGATGTTTTTTCTCGGGCGGTTTATGAAAACTTTGAAGGGATTTGTAAGGTAGAGAGCAAGACTGGAAGCAAGCATGGCAGAGGGATGGCTTGTGCAAGAGTCATTAGTATATATCACAAAGTTTCTTGCATCGATGGATCCCGATATGCCGCAAGCTTGGCATTACAAGGATCATGATTGCATCATTGGTGAGGCTCCCTAAGGAAAAGGGATTGAAAGAAAGATGAGCAAAGAGCAAATGGAAAAATTCAATAAGTTTTGCATCCTCAATAGCAAGGAGATACATAAGTGGATTGAGAGATATGAAGCAGCCAAAGAAGAAAGAATAAATGCAAGGATGAGATTCAGAGTAATGCATAGGCAAGCGCAACCATATCCATGGGATCTCGCCCTTCTCCCCACTCACATGTCACTTGATTGGCTCCACGTAAAGCCAAACACGATGGAGAGACAATAAAAAAGCGTGAGTGAGAGTTATCGTCTTGATGTATGATGCATGTAAGTTTCTTACCTCTTGGTGTACTTAAGTAATTATTTGTGGCAATATATGCTATAAAATAGATGCATCCTCATTGTTTTAATGATGCTCTTTTGCAAAACAAAAAGTACAGTGCATTATGGTCATATGGATGACATTTTTGTGTGGAATGCATCGATTCAAAGAGAGTCACATATGATTGTGGAGTCATGGCTAACTTCACACAAGATAGCTGAGCAAGTGCTTCAGATACCAATCTTCTCTCCTCGCAGTTGGATTATTGCGGGACCATACACAAAATCTATGAAATTGATTTCAAACGATTTAGTATTTTCATTCTTGATGTAAAATGGTTTAGAAATATTTACAACGGTCCCCATGCGACAGTAAGGAAAGACAGTAGTGGTCTCTTTGCGATAGACTCCACCAAACTTTGGACCCATGAAAGTGATACTTTTTTCTTCTTGAGCATTGTGAGCAGGTGCATACTAATGATTTAATTAATTGAAGCTTTCATTTTTAAAGATCAATTGCTACGTGTACTTAAGCATAAATTCATATAATTGATGGCATTTAACACCCATCTTCAATATAGGTGGTTTTTTATTCAGATCGTTCTGATCCAAGATGGTGGTACCTGATCCAATTTGCACCACGAAGTAAGCAAATTTTTGAAGATAGAGATGTAGATATGGATATGCCACTACCAATGCCAGATCCAATTGATCCAGATGGATCTAGTAAAGAAGATGAAGATCACAATATGAGCCAAGAGGAAGATGCACATAATGACATCGTACGGGAGGAAGATGGAGATCACATTATTGAGGAAGAAGATGATGATCATCAAGAATCACCTGACTTTATTGAAGAAGATCAAGTTTGAACATACAATGCTAGAGAATGATGATGATATAGGAGATCAACTCGGCATACAATTGGAGATAGACTTGTTTGGCGCGCTGCGCTTGTTGGCTCAGGATGAAGCCATTGATGTAAATGCTCTTCATTGATTTTTTTCATCTCAAACTTGGACATGAATATATGAGCTTCAAACTTGACGTGCATGCTCTTGTACTTTTATTCTTTCAAAGGATCAAACATGTATGAAAATAATTTTTTTTTGTCATTGAAAAAAACTATCTTTAAAGGTCGGTATCAGTAAAAACACTCTTTGTAAAACATCGCTATAGGAAAGTGTCTCAGAGTCGCTATATAACGACCTTTTACAAGTCTGGTAAACGTCGCTATATACCAACATTTTATAAAGGTCTCTATATAGTGACCTTTATAAAACATTGGTATATAGCGACACCTTTTTAAACCTCCTTTACTTACTAATGATTAGCACCTTACGCATGCTAAATGTCGGCACTTAACCATCGCAATAAGGCTCGTGTGTAGTAATGCATCAATCTTTCTATCTCCATCCAGTTAGTTTTAGAAAATTTTCAAACAGTGGCAACATATGTTGTTATCGTGGAGAGGATATGCTAGAGGATGAGGAGTGTCACTTTCTAGCCCGGTTGCCATGCCAGGCCTTTTCCTTTAATCCTCTCAAGGAACCACTTGAATCTCTGTGGAATAGTGAGACCAAGGCCAAAAGCGACCCCCAAGTATCTGAATACCTTGCCTCTTTTCATAAACTACACTTGTAGGTCTTTTAGCCTTTTTGAAGAAGGGGGGTCATAGACAATCCTTAACGCCAAGGCCTTTAACTAGCTACACTGTGCCCTCGAGGCCCTACAAAACTTAGATATGGCAACCATGAGATTATCAACACTATCTTTTTCTTCTACGGATTAAGAAACCATATCATTAGCAAAAACCTGGAAGCTAAGTTGTCCCCCAGTTGGAAGGGATAAACCTTTGACTTGACTAGCTAAGATTGCTTGCTTGATCAAATGTATGAGCAACACTGTGCAAGTCATAAAGAGCAATAGAGCCAGGGGGCATCCCTATGGGATAGATCTCTTAAGATCATAAGTGCCCACCATACCCTCATTGAGGCATAAGATTGCTGAGGCATTGCCAAATAGGGTCGCAAACATGTGGACAAATCCCAACCCAAAGCCAAGTCTATCAAGCACAGATATAGGATATAGTCCAATCTACTCTTTCTCTCTTTCAATCTCTTCCTTCTATTCTTTTTCCCTCTCTTTTCCCCTCTCTTTCATCCTCTTTTCTCTCTTTTCATAATCATATGCATTTGCATATGCTTATGCTTATGCATGAGCATATGCTCATATGCTCAAGCATAAGCATAATTATATGCTGGTGGAGAGATAGAAAATAAAAAGGGCTCAAAAGTGCTTGCCACCATGAGGCAGTTGATGAGCTACCACTTCAAGAGCAGCATAGCTACTATTGACTAGTGGCACTAGGATGACAAAAAGAAGAAGGTAGTCATCGAGGGATTGAAAAGACAATAACCTAACCCCCCAAATTGGGAGTTCAATGAGGATTACATGCGAGAGTGCATGTGTGCTATCTTGAAGCATCGTAGGTCAACCTTGTGAACTTCCATCACAAAGGGGAAGGCTAAGCCCAGGTGGGCAGACAAAGCTGACTGGAAGTTTTTGAAGAAGGAGTACAAGGACCAACCCCAAAAGTTTGGTTGTCAGAGGAGGGCTGTGAGGAGACGGCTAGACACCGTAGGTTCTTTGCACTAGTACAGGCAAATGGTTGGCGTTCGAGGCATGGGTGGTAAGTCTACTTCTTCTCATTTAATTTATTGTTCTATTTGTTTTATTATATATTGCATGCACTTTATCTGACTCTCATAAATTGGGCCCATAGCAAGCATCCTGCATAGGAGCAAAGCCATGGTTTATTGAGATGGAGGCACTGGGAGTGGTAGTTGATTGGGCTCAGGTGGCTGCTCGCATGGTATAAGTCTCCTCCTACCTATAATCTCACTTCTTAAATTGTTTTATTCTTTAAGTTTCCAATTAATATGGTTTTACTCTTAGGGTGCAAGCTCGAATGTCCCATCAGTGGAGGTGAGGGGTAATGACGAGGAGGCAACTCTCGAGGGATTTGGCTTACACGGCTTTGACACCAAGGATCAAGCATAGCTCACAAGGGCCAAGGATCAGGCTAGCAAGACGACGATGATGATTCAGATGAGCAGTAGTAGTAGTAGTAGTTTGTATATACTTTGGCATATATATGCTTTTGTATGTCGGCTCGTTTGAGCGATTTTGTATCACCCTTTTTGAAAGGGAAATTTCATAACAAACAAGGTTGTATATACTTCGGCATGCAGTATATGCTTCTGTCTCTTGGCTCATTTGAGCGATTTTGTATCACCCCTTTCACAAGGGAAATTTTGTAACAAACAAGGTTTGAGAGTTTTATCTTGCCTGTGTGCTTGTAAATATTCTTTTGTAATGCAAAAAGAAAAAACATTAGTGGGGCAAAATAGGGCTTGCTGTGGCCCTGTTTAGCCCCATTAATGTTTTTTTAAAAGTTTCATTAAGGGTCTCTATATAGCGACACTTTACTAGTGTCGATGTATAGCGATGTTTACCAGAGTTGCTATACAACGACATTTCTTTTTTGACATTAATAGCAACTTTTATGCCCGTTTAAAAAAAATTTAAGTGTAAAAAAGGTCAACATTTCCGTCGGAAAACGGCTTGTGCCTTGTAGTGATGCATTCCTTTCTATGTGTTGAATTTGGGGGGGGGGGCGGGGGGAATGCGACACATTCTGTGGGACCCCTTAAGGTGCCTGACTCATGGTGGACTTGGCCTACTAGATGTAAGAGTACACAAAATATACCTCATCAACAAATGGCTCTCCCTCCTTTTCCATGATCACTTGCCATGGACATAAATAGTTAAGGAGTTCATTGAGAAAGGTAAGGGTCGAGGGGTAGGAGCTTGGGCTAGTCTCTCTTGGTATGAGCATTTGGTATCAGGCTTCCCCTTGTGGGTAGTGGGGTCAAACCTAGCATCAGGGTTATTGTCGACAAGGGGGATGATGAGTTAGGAATACTGGAGGGAGGTAAGTCAGGGTTCACATGTTGGACTTGTTGTACTTTGTGAACATGAGATAAAGCATCAGCTACTATATTACTTTTTCTTGGTGTATACTGCAACTTAAAACAATAATTTTGTAATGCTAAGATCTAGCGTAGTAATTTGCCTGGGGGTTGCTTCTTTTTAAGTAAAGGGACCAATGGCCGATGATCTATTTCTACAATGACATTTGTGCCATGGAGATACGGATGAAACATTGAGAAAGACCAAAAAATAGCAAGCAATTATTTTTCTGTTGTTGAGTAATTATGTTCAGCTGAAGTTAGTGCTCTGTTGATGAAAGCTACAGGTCGTAATTTGCCAACATCTTCTTGAAGTAACATTGCTCCCAAATCTTCATTAGAAGCATCAGTTCTTAAAAGGAAGGGTTTTTGAAAATTGGGGTGCTTGACAATAGCTGTGGTTGATATCAACACTTTCAACTTGTTATAGGCTGTAGCACATTCATGTGTCCAAACAAATCTTGTATTCTTTTTTAAGAGATGACGAAGAGGATGAGTGACCTGTACATACTAAGGTAGAAACCTTAATATTGCATTTGTCATGCCTAGGAATTGTTGAAGTTTCTTGAAATTCTGAGGTGTAGGATAGTAGGTTATTGCTTGAACTTTTGTAGAACCCATCTCAATACCAGCTACAGAAATAATGAATCCAAACAAATTAAACTGAAGTGCAAGCCCACTTGCATTTTTTCAACTGAAGATTCAGATTGTATTTGTGGAGGCATCGAAGAACTTCCAGAACTTTGAGGTGCTCCTTCTAGGTGGCGGTGTGAATCAGAATGTCATCAAGATAGACAACCCAAACTTTTTGTTGAATTAGATAAAAAATGATGAGATTGGCCATATGTCGAAACGTGCTAGGTGCATCCGATAGACCAAATGGCTTGATCTCGAATTGATAAAGGCCTGAAGGAGTCCTAAATGCTATTTTCTCTACGTCTTGTGGATTGATTGGAATTTGCCAATAGCCAGTAGCCAAGTCAAGAGAAGTGAAGTATGTTGAAGCACCCAATTGATCCAGCAAGTCATCCATACGAGGCAAAGGATAAACATCATGGATAGTTACTTCATTCAGTGGATGATAATCAATACAAAACTTGAGTTCTACATTAGCTTTTTTGGTAAGATGGGGTTCAGTAGCCTAGGGACTTTTGGAAGGTCGAATGACTTTCTTGTTGAGCATTTCTTTTACTGCTTTGTTGATGCAAGCTATTTGCTTTAGTGATCACTTGCAAATTGCCATTTTGATTGGGTGTACCTCTTTTTGCAGATGGAATGACAAACAGGGGCAGTGGTTGTAGTGTCGAACTTCTTGAACTCTAGTTGATGGATATTTGTGGAAGAGATTGGGAGCATGAGATTTTTGAATAGGATCCCCATCGTGACCAAGGAAGATCAGTTACAATTGCCATACCATGCAAGCGCCAAACACGTGTCAGCATCGTGTCAGCATATATATATCTTCATGTAAGGAGAAAGGTAATTCAAAAGGCCTAGTAATTGATTTCTTAGGTGTAAAGGTGGAGTACCTAATTAAGCTAAGGGCAATTTAAGAAACACATTACAACTTCATACAAACTCAAGAGATCCGTGAGGTCTTATCACTAAGCTACACAAAGATGTTGTGAAAGTAAGCAAGAGTTTTGAATTTGTACCCTCATAAATATGACGAGGTAAGATGGAAAGGGCCCTCTCCCCTTATAGAGGGACTTCCTCTTTAATCACTCTTCTCTTTACCCCTCCCCTTGCCTTAAAGTTTTCATCCCTCCATGAAGCACTCGTCCCTTTCCCACAATTCATAAAATTTTGAATCCTTTTTATTGCGGGAATATTATCTAAAGGCCCAATTTCATCACTCTTTTGCTATGGGTCGCTCATATTTAATAAAAACATTTGGATCCAAATGGCATAAAAAATAGTTGACCATAGCAATTTGCATGGAGCATGGCAACCAACATCAGTTTGTATCCTATGTTATCTAGGAGATCTCAAAGTGACGATTTGTATTACTAATATCACTTTTGAAAGTATGCAAGCTCTTGAAACAAAGTGCCAGAGTTTGTGAAGCAATAGTATGTGAGAGCAAATACAGGGATGGTGAGGCAAAGAAAAACATGGTATCTTGAAATATCCCTTGGAAAGATATAAGCTTGACTCCATTGATGCCAATATTTCTTTGAAGCATGCAGAATGGACAAGATGACTCAAAGTATATTTTAGAATCTCAAATGTTGAATAATCTACTGTACAAGATGAAGAAAAAGGTAACTCTTTCAAAAGCTCTCATAAAACAAAAGGATTTGTGGGTAAGGGTGGGAAGCCACAAGCAATAAACAACAACAGGCCTATAGGTAAATTTCTATCAAAGTAGGCAAGATTTTATTGTTACTTGAAGGATATGGTGAATAATGTGGTAACAAGTTCCCAAGATATGAGGAAAGCCAATTTTCAAATGTAATGACCATACTTGCATTGTGTATTGTGACGATAATATCTTCCAATGTATAGTGGATATATGCATGGTATATGAATCTAGAAACTTGAAAGATATCCTATGAGGGACTAGAATATATGGAAAAAAGGAGGCAAACAATTATAAGGACAATGAGTCTATCCTATGGCGGAGACCTTCGAGGCCTTTAAGATTTAATTTGGATAAAATTATAAATGCCAAAAAATTTAAACATTAAAAAATTCTTTGGAAAGAAGGACAAGCATAGAAACTTGGAAAAAATGGTCAACCAACTAGTCAAGATCAAAGATTCTTATTTGACATTATTATTATTACTGACTTTGAGATATAGTCAATAATAATTTGAGATTTTCTTCTATGATATTGACTTGTCAAATGATGCTATGAACTTGATCTCAAGGATCAATAGATTTGATAGAGAGCTATTCACAATAATGAGTAGTGATGGTTGGGAGATCCTTGACGGGTGCAACACTAAGAAACCCCATGTGTCACGTGCATTCAAGGGATATTTAGAAACCCTGAGAAACTAAACTTTTGTCCCCTATAAAAACATCCCTCTTTACTTATGAACTAACCGCTTGTTGAATTCAAAACCATTCTTGTTATTGTAATCCTATTAATGTTTACTCAAAAGTTAAGGTAAAACACGTGTCCTATTGAATGCATGTGGTACACTAAAATCCGTATGTGTTCTTCTTTGATGAATTATAGGAGCTCGCAATGTCAAGGATTATTGAGCTAAGTATACAATTTATCATACAAGGTCTTTTGGCATGGCAACAAAGATCAACATTTGTGCCCTTGTCATGAGATCAAAGAAGGATGCATTAATTCCTAGTCTCACATTGGTATTTGGGGGTGTATTTGCAAATGTATTCCATGGTAATTTGCTATGCAATGACCTAAATTATCAAGAAAGGACTGGCACTCAAGTCTTATAATCTATACTTGTCTCCATTTTCGCTCCATTTTTGCATAAGTATGAAGGTCCTCCACTCAAAATTCATAAGAAGTCTCTTGAGCTATCATTCTTTTAAAAAGAAATGCATAGCTTGGATTGTCATTGTGTGGACCAACAAAAACCAAAGTATCCCTCCTTGATACAAAATATGGTAGAAGTATATTGGATGGATGGTGGAATTGTACCAAATGGTTTTATTCCTAGACCGTTATTATGGAATTTGCTCGATTTGTACTTATGCATTTCTCAATGGAATTTGACAAACTTGGTGTCTAAACTAATCTAAACATTGTGAGCTTGAATTTGAGATCCAAAACTTACACAAATGGCATTGTGAATGAGATTATTAAACTACTGAAAATGCTATAATGCCTATGAAGCATGGAGGAAGCATGTAGCTTGGATTGTCTAGGATGAGTATAGGATGTCCAAAATTTTTTATAAACATCAACTAATTGTTCTACACATATATGAAAGCAATTTTTTATTGCAAGGCACTACTTGAGCTTCCCACTAACCAAAGGGGTTACCAATTGAGAACCTTTGCTATGGTTTAGGGGTATCCAATACTATGCTACAATTGTGCACATACCTTTGAGGACAAGCTCAATAAATTTCTCTCATTTAGTCAAAAAGGAAATTTTTTTGAAAAATGTAGTCGAGACTTATGCAGCTAGTGCATGATGGTTTTAAGATTTTGATATTTGGTGAAATCCATAGCTTAGTTCATGCATGAATAGATGCACTAGAAAAATATAAATTCATACATATACAATGCTCTTTGAATAAATCCCACATTATTTTATCATTTTGCATTGGTTCCATTTATAGTCACTATCGCTTGAACACCTGCTTGAATGGAGCAGTTTAATTGAGGTAAGTTCTTGGGATGCTTCCATTGTGTTGTTGAATTGCACATCAGCAATTATCATTTTGCAACATCCACGTTCATCATTTGCTACATACTATCACTACTAGCCTCACTCTAATGACACCTGCTAACTTTTGCAATAGTCTGTAGTGAACAAATTACAATCCTCTTAGGGCCAGTTTCTAGGCAGGGGAAAAAGTGCCATTTCCCTTGTTGTGAGATTTCCCATTAGACATTGGTGGCTTTGGGGTTCCCCTCACTACCGCCCCATCGTCAGTTCCCATGCCCAACAACTGCTCTTTTGGATTTGCGGCGTAGTTTGTAGCAGGAGCAGGGAGAAGCAACGTAGAGGCAGGGCAGAGATAGGGAGGAGAGACATGCATCAAGGGATGGGAGGGAGGGTGGATGCGTTGCCCAAAGTTGAGGTTCTCCATTCAAGGAAAGTGTGACCAAGGAGGCCAAATCGATCCAAGCATTTTTTTAAAGACCCAAATCGCCACTATTGGCTCCATCCGTGATTTGAATGCCCACTTTGACTATCACATGGGAACCGCTCAAATGCCCCTTCCACCATCCAAATGGGGCTTTCACCCTTGCATGAAAACATGTCGTTAGATGCAATCCACTACCAATATATCTATTTTGTATGGACGACAATCACTAACCTTATCACAATCTCATTCATTTTGCCTAGCACCCGCTAATAGTTGCGCCACCCCACCCCTAAATGTAAGGGGTGTTTCTTTGTCAATAACCAATGCTTGGAAATTCTCCATGTCAAAAGAAAAAGGAGTATTTTAGTTTTTCCATATAAGGTACGTATATATGATTTATTTTTGGAAATAAAAATCTATGCTAGGACGAAGCTTTTCAATGTCAAAAGAAGGCCCATTTTAAATTTCATGCACTTCCACCACACCCCCTTGTTCCTTGAAGAGGTGCATGAGCATGATAGGAAGGACACATTGGATACCACAATAAAAAACCTTTTGAGAAGATTCTTGTAAATAAATTTCAATATAAGAGAAATTGGACTCTCTTCAGTTTACTCTCCTTGTTAATTAACCTCAACATCTTTAACTTCTACATTTCAAGATCATTTGGGGAACCTTTTTAACATGTCCTCCCTAGTATCTTTGTCTTACACATATTAATGAAGCATTTGGTACTCAAACTAGATCATCATATACTAAGGTCCTAGAGAGGACTAGGGGTCATTGGCAGATTTATGTGTATAATGAAAAAGGGAAATCCAACTTGAAATGGTCATTATAACACCCATCAAAACTTGCATAATCCACCCTCAAAAGCTCATTGTTGCACTCATGGAACACTTGCATAAATGTGAAGAATCTCAATTATAAGTTGTGTTGAAATCCTAAAGTGATTCTTGATAATGAAATATAACACAAAGAGTTAGAAATTACAAACAATAAGAGTCACTACATTTGTTGAAAGTTGCAAAACAAAAAGCAATATTTAAGCTTAAATGTTTGTAAATTCCCCCAGTTGTTTATGAGCTTATATGAGTATTGGATGGGATCATTATTTTATAAGAAGACACGATTCTCTATGCTTCTTTTCCAATATGAAGGCCCTCCTACATGTAGCCTTAAACCTTGCACCTACAAGTCTTCCTAAAACGTTTATATACCCTTTTACACACTTGGATTACTTTAGCATATCACAAGATGTAACAAGCATTGTGCCCCAAAAGAAGTGTATATGGGCCTTTTATAAAAGAATGAGGAGGTCAACTCGGTACCTCTCCCTCACCTAACATTCCAAATAGATAATGAAGGTACAGAGGGATTTTATTAACAAAGAAATTACCTTGTATGTCAGACCTCCCTCACCCCCAATGCACACGTTCATGCACATATGCATGCATGTAGGCATGCATATCTGTGGATCCTTTTTAGTCAAAATTCTCTTTCTATTCATTTGTCAATGTGGTGTCATCAAATAGTCAGCATCTATTATAGAATGAAATTATTTCAAAAGAGTTGATGAGTTAATGGGCCTCTAGAAAAGAACAAGGAACTCCTCCCATATTAGGTGCTCAGAAGCTAATGATATCTTAATCTCCATCATTTAAGAATGTTATTCAACATGTGTAGCAATGTAAAATTTTAATGTTTAATGTAAAATTTTATTGGCTATGTAAGATTGTCCTTTATTGATGGCATATGTGAATTGGAAAGTCAAGGGACTAGTTTACTGAAGTAGTGTACCCTACACAAAATACATTTTCCATCATGGTCCATTCAAAACCTTGTAGTAAAGCAAACACGAATATAGTCTTATTTTCAAACAAAAATATACAACTTTAACCATTGATGTACAATATACAACCACACCCATTTATTCTTCTTTCTCAAACAATAAAATACAGCCATAACAAATGATGTAAAAAGGTATTTTTATGTAGTGGATGGCATCCTATCAATTCAATATCAGGTTCCTTTGACTGCCAATGGACTACCACGATCATAACTCCATCATAAGGGCTCTTATGTCTCTTATGGGCTAATTTCATGCTTTTGGATTGAGCAAGGTAGCATTTAAAACAAATGCAAGGCTAACATTGATGGAGCATTGCTACAATAATCGATAAGTTAGAAAGGAGTTAGAAAGGGCTAGTTCTTGTTGACTCTTATAGGGAAGGCATACACTACAAAACAAAGTTTATCATTCAATGTAAAGGTCGTGACATACATGAACCATACATGGATCATGCCATCTCCTAGGTAGTTTTGTTAAGCTTTTTATTATTTAATTAAACCATTACAAATTTGAGCATGGAATGTTAGAAAGGGATAGTTCTTGCTAAGTCTTATAGGGAAGACATACAATACAAAACAAAACTTTACCAATCTGAATGTAAAAGATGTGACGTACGTGAACCATACATGGATCATGCCATCGCCTAGATGGTTCTGTTTAAGGTTTTTAATTAAACCATTACACATTTGAGCATGCTAAGCGCTAGTAAAGTTTGAGAAATCCTGTCATGATTAGAGAATTCAAAAGTGTTCTTTCTCTGATATGTGTTATGTGTCTAATCTTAACCTTTCCAACCAACGAATGTATGACATACGATGAATTTATGTGCGAGTGCACCATGTTGTTACATGTTCTCACCGCCAAGACATAATCATTTCCAAGAAGTTCAAGTAGTCCGAAATGGGTGATCAAAGGGACTTATAATCTTACAGTTTTTGAGCAGGGAATACACGAAGGACAAGAGTCTAAAAATGACATTACCAGTGGCTAGCTTAGGCGAGGGACGAAGAAAGCGAACTTCATATCCTCAGGCACCTAGAGATATTCGCTCTCAAGATCACTGCATGAACCTTACAGAAAACTGAGCGACTGGCTCATCTAATCCCTCCTAAATTGCAACGAGGCCACGCGTGCAGCTACACTTGTTTGAGCTTCTTGAACTTCTAATCGTTTGCTAATGCTTTCTTCCGAGCTGCAAGCTGTCCGTCCTCTCCCGGGTTCAGCCCGTTTTGGCAGACATCTTCTCTAGGCTGCAAGCATTGCACAATCATCTTGTTCCAAATTGAACGTATGATGCCACGCAAAACGTCCCCTCTCGTTGGAATGAGGCTCTGAATATACGCCTTAGAAAGATCTGTAGTGCACTGATTTTGTGCAAAAGGCTTGGCGGGTACTTCTGAGGGCTCTTGCATCGCTGTGCAGAATCGGGGCAGGCAGGCGGAGAGAGCGAGGGATGCAGGGAAAGTTGAAAGGAATGCAGGGGGCGTTGAGGGCTGCTCGATCGAGAGAGGGAAGACGCTTGAAACGTAAAAAGAGTGCTCTGTCGCCAATCGCCAATGGCTTAATGGCGGTGCTTGTAGGAGGCGCTGTTTCCGAACTCCGTACGTGTACTGGACCTTCCGCCAGCTTTTTCTTTGCATGCACCAATTTTCCAGCCTTCTATCCAGTGCGGGTTCCCGCAGGTTGACAATGACTTCATTTAAATTAACTCAATCGTCCCCGGTAAATTTTCATTTGAATCATCTGGTTAGTTTCTCGTTGCTTAATCGAAAGCTTTATCCAGCTATGAAGTGTAGGCTAGCTAGATGAGATGTTTCGGGCTGAGCTATCATCGTTTGAGCGCTTCCGACGTTTGATCCGCTCGCTGACTGCTACTGCTGCAGCTGTAGGTAGATTCATTCTACTTGACTTACGTGATTCCTAACACTGTAAAGTGAATGTTCGCTGGAATGAGAATCTGCACGTGATTCCTAACACTGTAAAGTGAATGTTCTGTCGATGCGACTCGCGTTGATTCTTTGTGGAAACGCAATGCGTGGAATTTGCGAGGCAGCAAATTCCCCCAAGATTTATTTTGATAAATGGAACATTACAAAAGGTTTCTTTTCAAGTTTGACCTTTTAGAGTTAACTTTCCCTTCTCTATGAGCTTTCCCTCTAGTGACTCTATTGACTTCAGACCGTCATCACATGGACTGATTCTAGCATGAATCCATTCCACGTCAACAACTCATTTTGATCACACCAACATTGGGACCTTGACATCTTCCTACCCTTATGCTAGTGTTTATAGCACAATTTGCATTGGTATGTTATACTTGGTCTTCACAAAAATTTAGAATCTTTTTCTAGAAAAAATGGATTAGTTTCACACTTTGATCGATGTTCTTTAACATTTAGACCACGATGGCGGCTTCATTTTAAAATTTTCAAACAACAATCAATAGGTTAAAATCATCTCCTAAAAGCTAACCATGGGTCATTTTATAGAATGATCTTTAGACTAGCATTTCCACTTAATTTAAATTCCTACTTTCTTTATTCACCTTGTTTCTCTTCACCAAATTCTAAGTTTGATAATAGACATAATGTCTTGTTATGTGAGAAAACTCATTGCATTTTAAAACTGACACATCAAAGAAGTCTTTTGCCTTGGTTCACGAACTTTTCATCTTAAACAAAACTCTAGATTTTTTCCAAGCACAAACTATGATGCCGATTCAATGCTAATTTAAAATCAAAATTTGACCTTAGATAGGATGCCAAATAGGGATAAAAAGGATGGTGCAACCATGGGGGTATATGCAAGATAAGGTGGACTAAGAAAACATATCTGGGACATTACTTTTTGGGTGCTTTAAAAGCGACTCTCCTCTTTGTATTAAAAAACAAATGCCAAGTCCAAGTGCATAGTTTGGTGATTGCAAGATTTCAGTCTAGAAAGTACATGGCAGGCTAGAGTGCATATGCTTCCATATACTGCTTTTTATCGATGCTAGGTTTATTGTTTCTCCTGCTCTTACTGTCCCCCGCTTTTGTATTTTGAATTCTCAATGGAAGCGATGAGGCTCTCCACCAAGACTACTACATACATCACTGATTGCAATCCATTTACAACAATCACATGCAATGATACTCTACGATTATAGCTAACGCATGGTTCAACAAAGCTACTTCGATTGAAAATAGACTGTTGGAACAAGCGACACAAGCAAAGCTTAAAAAAAGGATCAACTCAATGATAGAGAAAGCATCATAGCAGAATAAGGAGCAATTTAATATTCCTATAACGATGCTACAATGGTATCTGATACCAGCGTGAAAACATGTAGTTAGATTGAATCCACTACCAATATATCTATTTTGTATGGACGACAATCACTAACCTTATCACAATCTCATTCATTATTGCCTAGCACCCACTAATAGTTGTGCCACCCCACCCCTAAATGTAAGGGGTGTTTCTTTGTCAATAACCAATGCTTCGAAATTCTCCATGTCAAAAGAAAAAGGAGTATTTTTAGTTTTTCCATATAAGGTACGTATATATGATTTATTTTTGGAAATAAAAATCTATTCTAGGACGAAGCTTTTCAATGTCAAAAGAAGGCCCATTTTGAATTTCATGCACTTCCACCGCACCCCCTTGTTCCTTGAAGAGGTGCATGAGCATAATAGGAAGGACACATTGGAAACCACAATAAAAAACCTTTATCTAAGAAGATTCTTGTAAATAGATTTCAATAGAAGAGAAATTGGACTCTCTTCAGTTTACTCTCCTTGTCAATTAACCTCAACATCTTTAACTTCTACATTTCAAGATCATTTGGGGAACCTTTTTAACATGTCCTCCCTAGTATCTTTGTCTTACACATATTAATGAAGCATTTGGTACTCAAGCTAGATCATCATATACTAAGGTCCTAGATAGGACTAGGGGTCATTGGCAGATTTATGTGTGTGATGAAAAAGGGAAATCCAACTTGAAACGGTCATTATAACACCCATCAAAACTTGCATAATCCACCCTCAAAAGCTCATTGTTGCACTCATGGAACGCTTGCATAAATGTGAAGAATCTCAATTATAAGTTGTGTTGAAATCCTAAAGTGATTCTTGGTAATGAAATATAACACAAAGAGTTAGAAATTACAAACAATAAGAGTCACTACATTTGTTGAAAGTTGCAAAACAAAAAGCAATATTTAATCTTAAATGTTTGTAAATTCCCCCAGTTGTTTATGAGCTTATATGAGTATTGGATGGGATCATTATTTTATAAGAAGACACGATTCTCTATGCTTCTTTTCCAATAAGAAGGCCCTCCTACATGTAACCTTAAACCTTGCACCTACAAGTCTTCCTAAAACGTTTATATACCCTTTTACACACTTGGATTACTTTAGCATATCACAAGATGTAACAAGCATTGTGCCCCAAAAGAAGTGTATATGGGCCTTTTATAAAAGAATGAGGAGGTCAACTCGGTACCTCTCCCTCACCTAACATTCCAAATAGATAATGAAGGTACCAAGGGATTTTATTAACAAAGAAATTACCTTGTATGTCAGACCTCCCTCACCCCCAATGCACACGTTCATGCACATACGCATGCATGTAGGCATGCATATCTGTGGATCCTCTTTAGTCAAAATTCTCTTTCTATTCATTTGTCAATGTGGTGTCATGAAATAGTCAGCATCTATTATAGAATGAAATGATTTCAAAAGAGTTGATGAGTTAATGGGCCTCTAGAAAAGAACAAGGAACTCCTCCCATATTAGGTGCTCAGAAGCTAATGATATCTTAATCTCCATCATTTAAGAATGTTATTCAACATGTGTAGCAATGTAAAATTTTAATGTTTAATGTAAAATTTTATTGGCTATGTAAGATTGTCCTTTATTGATGGCATACGTGAATTGGAAAGTCAAGGGACTAGTTTACTGAAGTAGTGTACCCTACACAAAATACATTTTCCATCATGGTCCATTCAAAACCTTGTAGTAAAGCAAACACGAATATAGTCTTATTTTCAAACAAAAATATACAACTTTAACCATTGATGTACAATATACAACCACACCCATTTATTCTTCTTTCTCAAACAATAAAATACAGCCATAACAAATGATGTAAAAAGGTATTTTTATGTAGTGGATGGCATCCTATCAATTTAATATCACGTTCCTTTGACTGCCAATGGACTACCACGATCATAACTCCATCATAAGGGCTCTTATGTCTCTTATGGGCTAATTTCATGCTTTTGGATTGAGCAAGGTAGCATTTAAAACAAATGCAAGGCTAACATTGATGGAGCATTGCTACAATAATCGATAACTTAGAAAGGAGTTAGAAAGGGCTAGTTCTTGTTGACTCTTATAGGGAAGGCATACACTACAAAACAAAGTTTACCATTGACCTCAATCTGAATGTAACGGTTGTGACATACATGAACCATACATGGATCATGCCATCTCCTAGGTAGTTTTGTTAAGCTTTTTATTATTTAATTAAACCATTATAAATTTGAGCATGGAATGTTAGAAAGGGATAGTTCTTGTTGAGTCTTATAGGGAAGGCATACAATACAAAACAAAACTTTACCAATCTGAATGTAAAAGATGTGACGTACGTGAACCATACATGGATCATGCCATCCCCTAGATGGTTCTGTTTAAGGTTTTTAATTAAACCATTACACATTTGAGCATGCTAAGCGCTAGTAAAGTTTGAGAAATCTTGTCATGATCAGAGAATTCAAAAGTGTTCTTTCTCTGATATGTGTTATGTGTCTAAAATTAACCTTTCCAACCAACGAATGTATGACATACGATGAATTTATGTGCGAGTGCACCATGTTGTTACATGTTCTCACCGCCAAGACATAATCATTTCCAAGAAGTTCAAGTAGTCCGAAATGGGTGATCAAAGGGACTTATAATCTTACAGTTTTTGAGCAGGGAATACACGAAGGACAAGAGTCTAAAAATGACATTACCAGTGGCTAGCTTAGGCGAGGGACGAAGAAAGCGAACTTCATATCCTCAGGCACCTAGAGATATTCGCTCTCAAGATCACTACATGAACCTTACAGAAAACTGAGCGACTGGCTCATCTAATCCCTCCTAAATTGCAACGAGGCCACGCGTGCAGCTACACTTGTTTGAGCTTCTTGAACTTCTAATCGTTTGCTAATGCTTTCTTCTGAGCTGCAAGCTATCCGTTTCTCCCGGGTTCAGCCCGTTTTGGCAGACATCTTCTCTAGGCTGGAAGCATTGTACAATCATCTTGTTCCAAATTGAATGTATGATGCCATGCAAAATGTCCCCTCTCATTGGAATGAGCGTTTGAATATACGCCTTAAAAAGATATGTAGTGCATTGATTTTGTGTAAAAGCCTTGGCGGGTACTTCTGAGGGCTGTTGCATCGCTGTGCAAAATGGGGGTAGGCAGGCAGGGTAGCGAGGGATGTAGGGAAAGTTGAGAGGAATGCAGGGGGCATTGAGGGCTGCTTGATCGAGAGAGGGAAGACGCTTGAAATGTAAAAGGAGTGCTCTGTCGCCAATCGCCAATGGCTTAATAGCGGTGCTTGTAGGAGGCGCTATTTTCAAACTCCGTACATATACTGGACCTTCCGCCAGCTTTTTCTTTGCATGCACCAATTTTCCAGCCTTTTATCCAGGGTCGATTCCCGCAGCTGAGGAAATAAGAGAAGAGAGGGAAAGAGAGGAGAAAAGAGGAGAGGAAGAGGGAGGGAAAGAGGGGGAAAGAGGGAGGAAAAAGAGAGGAGAAAAGAGAGAAAAGAGAGGAAATAAGAGAAGAGAGGAAAAATAGAAGAGAGGGAAAGATAGGGGAGAAGAGAGGAAATAAGAGAGAGGAAGAAGAGAGGAGAAAAGAGAGGGGAGAGAGGAGAAAGAGGGGAAATAAGAGAGAAAGAGAGAGGGGAGAAAGAGGATGTGAAAATAAGCGAAAGGGAAAAGGAGAGGAGTGAAGGAAAAGAGAGGATGGAAGAGGAAAAGAGAGGGGAGAAAGAGGGAAAAGAGAGGGGAAAAGAGGGAGGGAAAAGAGAGGAGAAAAGAGAGGGGAAAAGAAAAGAGAGGAAATAAGAGGAGAGAGGAGAAGCGAGGGCAGAAGAGAGGGAAAAAGAGAAGAGAGGGAAAGAGAGGGAAGGAAGAGGGAGGAAAAGAGGGGAAAAGAGTGAGGGAAAAGAGAGGAGAAAAGAGAGAAAAGAGAGGAGAAAAGAGAGGGGAGAAAGAGGGAAAAGAGACGGGAAAAGAGGGAGGGAAAAGAGAGGAGAAAAGAGAGAAAAGAGAGGAGAAAGAGAGGGGAGAAACAGGGAAAAGAGGGAGGGAAAAGAGAGGAAATATGAGAAGAGAGGGAAAGAGAGGAAAAGAGAGGAGGAAAGAGGGGAGGCAGAGGGAGGGAAAGAGGGGAAAAGAGGGAGGAAAAAGAGAGGAGAAAAGAGAGGAAATAAGAGAAGAGAGGAAAAATAGAAGAGAGGGAAAGAGAGGGGAGAAGAGAGGAAATAAGAGGGAGGAAGAAGAGAGGAGAAAAGAGAGGGGAGAGAGGAGAAAAGCGGGGAAATAAGAGAGAGAGAGAGAGGGGAGAAAGAGGATGTGAAAATAAAAGAAAGGGGTGTAAGAAAACAATACAACCTCTGTGCTCAACAGATAACAGGATCTCATATGCAAGAGAGAAAAGTAGATAGTATGGAGAATCAAAAATTTGATTACTATAAAACTGATACAATAGATGGCACTGCCTCTCAGCCGTGTGCTCCTGTGTGAGAAGCTTCGATGGCGTGCTGGAAACAGTAGAGGACGGAGGCTAGATGCTAAGGAATCAGGGTTGTTGTAGCCAGTGATGATTATGGGCTTCATGGGCTTGCTCTTATATAGCCACCAGTCATAGTTGGCTAGACTCAATTGGGAGACTAACCCAGACTGCCCAAATCGGCCGACTGGAGGTTGGTGAAATAGGCCACCGACCACACGATAGAACCGTGGCGTAGAATAGAGCAACTAATCTACGTTCGGCCCACAGCCATCCGAGATCATCTGGGGCTCCAAACAAGCCCTGCAACCCGAAAGTGGGCTGCCCTGGGAAATGCTTCATCTACCCTCAGTGCGGTCAGTCATGGGATGCCTTCCCGCACTTGCATGTAGCCTAGTTGGTAGTGTGCCAACTCTATCTGAAGCCATCCAGCCATCAGGCCACACATGGCCCCCATTTGGTGTCCAACAAACCAGGACCTACCAGATAACTGAGCTACTCAAATGCCTTCTCCTCATATGGGGGGCTTACAAGTAGAGTTAGCTGGTTCCCGCGTAGTTACACGAGAATGGAGCATTGATATCTAACACCCCCCCTCAATGTCCACCCGCAAGTGAACTTACTTTTTTAGCCCAATGCCAAGTCGATGAAGATGCCTCTCCAACAAGTCTCTTCCAAGAGCCTTCGTGAAGATGTCCGCAGCATTCTCTATAGTCGAATAGTATACCAAGTTGACCTCTCCATCCATGATGAGCTCGCGTACAAAGTGATATTGAATCTCAATGTGTTTTATGCAAGCGTGGAACATAGGGTTCTTTGCAA
This sequence comes from Dipteris shenzhenensis, assembly GCF_047967505.1. Classification (NCBI taxonomy): domain Eukaryota; kingdom Viridiplantae; phylum Streptophyta; class Polypodiopsida; order Gleicheniales; family Dipteridaceae; genus Dipteris; species Dipteris shenzhenensis. Next base: position 42,588,861 of record NC_141608.1, on the reverse strand, counting down.
TCGCCATGCAACTCTGATTGTTACATGATAACTGCGTTGGCTTGTTTTGCACTGCACCCATGTCCCCTAAAATCCTCCTCAACCACACTGCCTCACAAGAAGCAAAACATGCTGATTTGTACTCAGCCTCAGTAGAAGAAAGAGCAATTGTGGGTTGCTTCTTGCTGACCTATGACACAGCTCCAAATCCAAGTGAGAAACAGTAACCTGTCACTGATCTCCTGCTGTCCACGTCTCCTGTCCAATCCGAGTCACAGAATCCGGTCAAGATGTTGCCCTTGGTATAGGTGATGCCATAATCAAGTGTGCCTTTGATGTATTTCAGCACCCGCATCCCTGCCCTCCAATGGTTCTCTTGGGGCTTATTGGAAAACCTGCTTAGTACACCAGTCGCAAAGCTGATGTTGGGCCGCGTGTTGCCCAAGTGAATCAAGCTGTCCACAAGCCTTCTGTACTTCGCTTCGTCCACCAGTGGTGATGAATCCTCGTTTGAGAGCTTCACGTCAACCTCCATAGGGGTGCCAATTGTCTTGCACTCAGCCATGCTAAATGCCTTCAGTATCTCTCTAGGATACTTCAGCTGTGAGATGAAGATCTATTTTGGCTCTTGCCAAACTTCAATCCCCAAACAGAAATGCATCAGTCCGAGGTCTGTCATTTCAAACTCTCTTCCTAGCAAATGCTTTGTCTGTGAGATCTTCTCTTCATGGTTCCCTGTTATGACAAGGTCGTCCACGTAAAGGACCATAATCATACACCTGCCTCCTTCTCTGTAGTGATACAAATTTGCATCAGATGGGCTCCTCCTGAACCCGTTTTGTAGAAAGTAGGCATCAATCCGCTGGTACCACGCTCGTGGGGCCTGTTTCAGCCTGTAAAGTGCCTTCTTCAATTTATTGACTTTACCTTCTGAACTCGGGATCACAAAACCTGGTCGTTGTTCCACGTATACTTCCTCCTTGAGATCTCCATTCAGAAAGGCGGATTTTACATCCATCCGAAACACGGGCCAACTTTCTTGTGCTTCTAAAGCCAAAACACTGCGAATTGTGGTTGGTCGAGTTATGGGAGCAAAAGTATCCTGATAATCAAAACCATGTACCTGTGCAAATCCTTTTGCCATGATCCGAGCCTTGTACTTATCCAACGTGCCGTCGGACTTGTACTTGGTCTTGTACACCCACTTGGTGCCGACGACCTTGCATTTTGGTGGTCGATCCACAAGGTCCCAAGTGTTGTTCTTCATTATGGAGCCATACTCCGACTGCATAGCCTCCATCCACCTATCATCACCCTGTGCCTCTTCAAGACACTTGGGTTCTTTAGCACGGATCACCTCTGTCATCAAAGCATAGTTGACCAAGTGTTCCTGCGCCCTTCTTTGCTCCTCTAATCTCTTGGACAAGCGGTGTTTGGATGGTTCCTCCTCAATGGCTGCAGATTTTCTGTCGTCCAAAAGCTGCTTTACCCACTTCGGGAATGGCCGTTGCCGTTGTGGTTCCGCAGGCTCTTCTTCCTCTTCTTTATCTTGAATCCTCCCAAGCACCGTTGGGGGAGTTCGGTCTGCTGTTGGTGGTTGTACTAGATGGATATCCTGGTCCTGGTTGTCTGGAAAGGAAGCATCCTCCTCCAATTGATGCGGCTATTCTGAGAAGACTACATCACGACTTACTATTACCTTCTTGGTAACATGATTATAGAGATGGTAACCCTTCGCCTCTTCACTGTAGCCCAAGGAAATACACTTCCGGCTCTTTAGTTCCCATTTGTTCCTGTTAGCATTAGGGACATGCACAAAACAGTCACATCCAAAAACTCTGAAATGTGCAGCTGAAGGTTTCTTACCAGAAAAGTCCTGCTATGGAGTCATTCCATTCATAGCCTTCGTGTAGCTACGATTCAGACTGTAAACTACCGTGTTACATGCTTCAGCCAAGAAAGTCTTTGGCAAATCTTTCCCTTTCATCATACTCCTGCCCATTTCGCAGATGACGCGCATCTTGCGCTCTGCTACTCCATTTTGCTATGGTGTATGTGGTGGGGGTTTCTGCCTCTTCATCCCATGCATTGGGAGCGACACGGCTTTGATGTCAGGGATCAAGCATAGCTCACAAGGGCCAAGGATCAGGCTAGCACGACGACGACGACAATTCAGATGAGCAGCAGCAGTAGTAGTATCAGTAGTAGTTTGTATATACTTCGGCATGTATATGCTTTTGTATGTCGGCTCGTTTGAGCAATTTTGTATCACCCTTTTTGAAAGGGAAATTTCGTAATAAACAAGGTTGTATATACTTTGGCATGCAGTATATGCTTCTATCTCTTGGCTCGTTTGAGCGATTTTGTATCACCCCTTTTACAAGGGAAAATTTATAACAAACAATGTTTGAGAGTTTTATCTCGCCTGTGTGGTTGTAAACATTCTTTTGTAATGCAAAATAAAAAACATTAGTGGGGCAAAATAGGACTTGCTGTGGCCCTCTTTAGCCCCACTAATGTTTTTTTAAAAGTTTCATTAAGGGTCTCTATATAGCGACACTTTACCAGTGTCACTATATAGTGACATTTCTTTTTTGACGTTAATAGCGACGCAAATAGCAACTTTTACGCCCATTAAAAAAACTTTTTAGTGTAAAAAAGGTCAATATTTCCGTCGGAAAATGGCCTGTGCCTTGTAGTGATGCTTTCCTTTCTATGTGCTGAATTTGGGGGGGGGGGGGGGCGGGGGGAATGCAACACATTCTGTGGGACCCCCTTAAGGTGCCTGACTCATGTTGGACTTGGCCTACTAGATGTAAGAGTACACAACAAATACCTCATCTACAAATGGCTCCCCCTCCTTTTCCAGGATCACTTGCCATGGACATAAATAATTGAGAAAGGTAAGGGTCGAGGGGTGAGAACTTGGGCTAGTCTCTCTTGGTATGAGCATTTGGTATCAGGCTTCCCCTTGTGGGTAGTGGGGTCCAACTTGGCATCAGGGTTATTGTTGACAAGGAAAGAGGGCATTTCCCTTCTCACTTAGAAAGGTCGCAAAGGTTTGAAAGGTGACTTGAGCTTGCTCAAGAGCATTTGATGAAGGAATTCAACCCCAACCATTTGGGATTCATGATATAGCTAGGGCACACTAAAGGTCTGAGGTCATGGGATGACTTGTGGGATGCTAGATCAATAGACTAGCTCATAGTTGATCGAATAGGCAACTGATCTCTGATTAGAGTTGGAAAAAGGGAACTGCTAGAGTCTACTAATGGGCTTCTAACACCGTCGCCTCGCCATCACGAAGGGAAGATGGGCACTGGGCCAAATCTGTCTTAGAAAAATCTTGGCCAGATTTGTTTATCAACACCTGATGCAAGATGGGTCTCTCATCCCCAAATTAAACAAGACATGGGCAGTGAGAAGGGGTCATGCATGGTGGCTTCAAAGGTTGCATAAGATTTTGAAAAACCATGTGCCAGGCAAGGTCCAGTTTTACTATGGAAATTGATTCATCAATGGCTTCCTACCAAAGGTAAGCTATCGAAACACCTTCCAATGTTGCCCATGTGTCCTCTATGTGGAAGTTATGAGTCACCTTATGTGGTACTACTCAATTTCCTATGAAGTATGGCAAAAGGTAGAGATTGGAAGTCCGAAAGGCGGGAATCATGGCAATGTACTATATTAGACTGAGGTGAAGCTTAGTTCTTCTAAGGGAGGATATGCACCTTCCATCCTCAGTTGTTGCCCACTGGCCATATGTTCGTGCAACGATTTTGATTGCCATGTTGGAATTTCGCAACAATCTCGTGTTCATTGTGGCTAAGGAAGTGGGTTTTAAACAAACGTCAATTGCCATTTAGGTTAGGGGGATCTTAAGAGATCTGGGTTGGGTGTTAACTCACGAGGACCCTGTGGTTATTAGGAACCTTCTCCAGATCGCTGCCTATATCGTTGGTTGGTTGTAGCATACGCTGAAGTTGTGTGGCCTTTTTTTTCTATCAATTAATTTTTGTACCCTAGTCTTTCTTTGGACCCTGACTAGCCTTGATATATATGGCTCTTTTTTTATTATTTTATTTTATTTTAAAAAAAGATGTTGTGAAAGAAGTACTCTATACGGGTCTTAAATTCTTAGCCTCATAAATACATGGGAAGGGGATCATATTTTTTAAGCCCTTGCCTTTCCATCCCTCTCCTCCTCATTATTCTTTTCAATTTGGGGGATCGTTTGCCTCAAATATAGCTATCATAAAATTTTAAAAAATTATGCATGATGTGATAGCAAAGCAAGCAAAGTGACAAGGAAATTCTTATGCACAATTAGATAGGTAACACAAAGAGAGAGAGAGAGAGAGAGAGAGAGAGAGAGAGAGAGAGAGAGAGAGGCCTAGGAGGGCTTGCCACATGAGCCTGAGAGCAAATTGATGGTGAGGTTTGATTATTGAAGACGTTTTGTGAATGCCATTTTGAACGGGTTTCCTTAGGTTTTTGTCTTGGTAGAAGAACTAGTCATGCTTTGGAAAAGATAAATGGCACCAAAAGCATTTCAGCCAATCTTTGGAGACAGAACAATGCGCCGGGTTTCAAGGCAAATAGTCCAAGGTCGTAAATGTAATACAAGTTTGAGATAAGGAGTCTATTCTCATGGCTTGAAGTTGCCACTGGTTCTTAGACCAGTACTCTCGGACGACTCCTTGAATGAAAAGCACACAGAAATGCGTGCAGAAATGCTTGAAGAAAAAAAAAAAAAATCGCATTATAGCCACGCTAACTCAGCCTGCGTGAGGCTGTGGAGTCCTCATTTCACAAGGACTCCTTGAGCATTAACGCTTATCTTTTGCTCCGTTCTCTCCCGGGTTCAGCGGCAGACATTCTCTCCAGGCTGTAAACATTTGGCAATTGAGAGGATCAGTCTCTTCCAACTTGAACGTATAATGCCGCGCAAAATGTCCCCTCTCTTTGGACTCGGCCTGTGATCTGCTCTAAGAAGATCTCTTGTGCGCTGATTGGGCTTGGCGGGTTCCGAGGGATCTTCCATCGCTATACAAAGGGAGGGAGGTAGGCGGAGAGAGGGACGAGATGAAGGGAAAGTTGAGAGGACTGCAGAGAGGGTGGAGGGCTGCTCGATCGAGAACAGGGCAGACGCTTAAAACGTGGAGGGGAGGAGATCAAGCAGTGCTGTTTCGCTCGTCGTATTCCAGCTCCGTACGTGGAGGAAGCCATCCTTATTCCCGGCCCTCGCCAGTCGCTGATGTACGCCTGTATGTAAAAATATTCGACAACGAGATTTGACTTCCTTAAGAAGGCGACCGGATTGCCCGACCTTCCAAGCCATTTCACATTTGCGAACGGTCATCCCTTGGAAGCAGGAATCGCTTGTAAAGTCCAATAATCTCTTAATCTCCTCGCAGGCTGATTCGTCCGCCCAGTTCCATGCATTGTGACTGTTCTCTTGTTCGTCTTTTCAGGCTGATCGTCCTTGTGGGAGCTTCTCGGCGACGGAGGACCCAACTAAAAGGACGTAGGAGCGAACATTGTCAGGCCGGATGTTTTTACGTGGAACATCTTTAAGCACTTCTTCGGGGCTGGCCAGTGGTAGGGTGGTGGATTTTCTTTGTTGACTCGTGCAAACGGGTGATTGGCTGTCCACCCATTTTTCTCCCCCTTTCTCTCTCTCTCTCTCTTCTTCTTCTTGCTTGCAATTTTTATCCCCATTTTTTTCCTCCCCTTTCTCTCTCTCTCTCTTCTTCTTCTTCTTCTTCTTCTCTCTCTCAGCTTCCAGGGCAAGCCTTTTGAATGTATTCAACTTGTTTTCCTCTTCTTGTGTTCTATAGAACGTGATGCTTGACTCAAAAGAGTCACCCCTTTTTCATATTAAGAAAATAATAATGTTTTTACGTGGAACATCTTCAAGCACTCCTTTGAATCAGCAATCTGACGATGTGATATTTGTAAAAGTATCAAATTTTATTATCGTTTTTTTTCCTTTCTTGTGTTCTATAGAACATGATGCTTGACTCAAAAGAGTCAACCCTTTTTCGTATTAAGAAAATAAAGTTTGTGCATCTTGGTGATGGCCTAAGACATATGTCCTTGCCGTAGATAATATTCCATACATATATTGTAAAGGCCCCTTGACTCCACTAATTATTCCATACTGTGAAATGCTCACATCTAGCGTGAATGGCTTCTACCCTAAAACAGGCCAGCCTCCTCTATTTATAGTCAAGATTAGTTACAACTGCCATGCCATGCAAGCGGCAAACACGTGTCAGCATCATGTCAGCATCCACCCTCACACCTCCCCCTTAACTAAAAATCCTACAAATGGTTTTATGTGGCATACATGAGCACAAGTAAGAGCTCCATTAGATATTCGCTGTAGTTTGTATGTGTAGCATTGGAGTCGCTTTAGGATTTTATATGGGCCGATCCAATTGTGCATAAAGCTCTCGGATAACCCCTTTTTGCGTACAGGGTAGTAAACTGAAACCAAATCACCTTCATGATAGGTAACATCTTCACGTCCGTTGTTGTAGTAGCGTTGTTGTCGTGTCTGTGCAAGATGAACATTGTGTAGCATAGCTGATCGGAGTATGGGCTGAACTTGTTGAAGATGTTGGTACCATTGATTTGCATCTTTGAACTTTGGTGGAATGACTAGGTCTGAAATTTGAGGTGGAAATTGGGAATTAAGATCTGTGGGGATGACGAGTTAGGAATGATGGAGGGAGGTAAGTCGGGGTTTACATGTTGGACTTGTTGTACTTTGTGAACATGAGATAAAGCATCAGCTACTATATTACTTTTTCTTGGTGTATACTGCAACTTGAAATAATAATCTTGTAATGTTAAGATCTAGCACATTAATTTGCTTGGGGGGTGCTTCTTTTTAAGTAAAGGGACCAATGGCCGATGATCTATTTCTACAATGACATTTGTGCCATGGAGATACGGATGAAACAAATTGAGAAAGACCAAAAAATAGCAAGCAATTATTTTTCTGTTGTTGAGTAATTATGTTCAGCTGAAGTTAGTGCTCTGTTGATGAAAGCTACAGGTCGTAATTCGCCAACATCTTCTTGAAGTAACATTGCTCCCAAATCTTCATTAGAAGCATGAGTTCTTAAAAGAAAGGGTTTTTCAAAATTGGGGTACTTGACAACAGCTGTGGTTGATATCAACACTTTCAACTTATTATAGGCTGCAGCACATTCAGGTGTCCAAACAAATTTTGTATTCTTTTTTAAGAGATGACGAAGAGGATGAGTGACCTGCACATACTAAGGTAGAAACCTTAATATTGCATTTGTCATGCCCAGGAATCATTGAAGTTTCTTGAGATTCTGAGGTGCAAGATAGTGGGTTATTGCTTGAACTTTTGTAGGACCACTGAAGCTTCAGATTGTATTTGTGGAGGCATCGAAGAACTTCCAGAACTTCGAGGTGCTCCTCCCAGGTAACGGTGTGAATCAGAATGTCGTCAAGATAGACAACCAAAACTTTTTTCTAAATTAGATAAAAAAAGATGAGATCGACCATATGTTGAAACGTGCTAGCTGCATCCGATAGACCAAATGGCATGACCTCGAATTGATAAAGGCGTGAAGGAGTCCTAAATGCTATTTTCTCTGCATCTTATGGATTGATTGGAATTTGCCAATAGCTAGTAGCCAAGTCAAGAGAAGTGAAGTATGTTGAAGCACCCAATTGATCCAACAGGTTGTCCATATGAGGCAAAGGATAAACATCATGGATAGTTACTTCATTTAGTGGACGATAATCAATACAAACCCTGAGTTCTCCATTAGCTTTTTTGGTAAGATGGGGTTCAGCAGCCCAAGGACTTTTCTAAGGTCGAATGACTTTCTTGTCGAGCATTTCTTTTACTGCTTTGTTGATGCAAGCTATTTGCTTTGGTGATCGCCTGCGAATTGCCATTTTGATTGGGTGTTACTTTTTTGTGCGGATGGAATGAAAAATAGGGGCAGTGGTTGTAGTGTCGGACTTCTTGAACTCTAGTTGTGATGGATATTTGTGGAAGAGATTGGGAGCGCTCCCATGAGATTTTTGAATAGGATCCCCATTGTGACCAAGGAAGATCAGTTACAACTACCATGCCATGCAAGCGCCAAACATGTGTCAGCATCGTGTCAGCATCCACCCCTCACAATACATCTATCTTCATGTAAGGAGAAAGGTAATTCAAAGGCCTAGTAATTGACTTCTTAGGTGTAAAGGTGGAGTACCTAATTAAGCTAAGGGCAATTTAAGAAAAGCGTTACAACTTCATACAAACTCAAGACATCTGTGAGGTCTTACCACTAAGCTACACAAAGATGTTGTGAAAGTAAGCAAGAGTTTTGAATTTGTACCCTCATAAATATGATGGGGTAAGATGGAAATGGCCCTCTCCCCTTATAGAGGGACTTCCTCTTTAATCACTCTTCTCTTTACCCCTCCCCTTGCCTTAAAGTTTACATCCCTCCATGAAGCACTCCTCCCTTTCCCACTATTCATAAAATTTTGAATCCTTTTCATTGGGGGAATATTATCTAAAGGCCCAATTTCATCACTCTTTTGCTATGGTTGAATCCTTTTCATTGGGGGAATATTATCTAAAGGCCCAATTTCATCACTCTTTTGCTATGGGTCGCTCATATTTAATAAAAACATTTGGATCCAAATGACATAAAAAATAGTTGACCATAGCAATTTGCATGGAGCATGGCAACCAACATCAGTTTATATCCTATGTTATCTAGGAGATCTCAAAGTGATGATTTGTATTACTAATAGCACTTTTGAAAGTATGCAAGCTCTTGAAACAAAGTGACAGAGTTTGTGAAGTAGTAGTATGTGAGAGCATATACAAGGATGGTGAGGCAAAGAAAAACATGGTATCTTGAAATATCACTTGGAAAGATATAAGCTTGACTCCATTGATGGCAATATTTTTTTGAAGCATGCAGAATGGACAAGATGACTCAAAGTATATTTTAGAATCTCAAATGTTGAATAATCTACAGTACAAAATGAAGAAAAAGGTAACTCTTTCAAAAGCTCTCATAAAAGAAAAGGATTTATGGGTAAGGGTGGGAAGCCACAAGCAATAAACAACAACAGGCCTATAGGTAAATTTCTATCAAAGTAGGCAAGATTTTATTATTACTTGAAGGATATGGTGAATAATGTGCTAACAAGTTCCCAAGGTTTGAGGAAAGCCAATTTTCAAATGTAATGACCATACTTGCCTTGTGTATTGTGACGATAAAATCTTCCAATGTATAGTGGATATATGCATGGTATATGAATCTAGAAACTTGAAAGATATCCTATGAGGGACTAGAATATATGGCAAAAAGGAAGCAAACAATTATAAGGACAATGAGTCTATCCTTTGGCAGAGACCTTCGAGGCCTTTAAGATTTATTTTGGATAAAATTATAAATGCCAAAAAATTTAAACATTAAAAAATTCTTTGAAACAAAGGAAAAGCATAGAAACTTGGAGGAAATGGTCAACCAACTAGTCAAGATTAAAGATTCTTATTTGACATTATTATTATTACTGACTTTGAGATATAGTCAATAATAATTTTAGATTTTCTCCTATGATACTGACTTGTCAAATGATGCTATGAACTTGATCTCAATGATCAATAGATTTGATAGAGAGCTATTCACAATAATGAGTAGTGATGGTTGGGAGATCCTTGAGGGGTGCAACACTAAGAAACCCCATGTGTCATGTACATTCAAGGGATATTTAGAAACCTTGAGAAACTAAACTTTTGTCCCCCATAAAAACATCCCTCTTTACTTATGAACTAACCGCTCGTTGAATTCAAAACCCTTCTTGTTATTTTAATCCTATTAATGTTTATTCCAAAGTTAAGGTAAAACACGTGTCTTATTGAATGCATGTGGTACACTAAAATCCATATGTGTTCTTCTTTGATGAATTATAGGAGCTCGCAATGTCAAGGATTATTGAGCTTATACAATTTGTCATACAAGGTCTTTTGGTATGGCAACAAAGATCAACATTTGTGGTCTTGTCATGAGATCATAGAAGGATGCATTAATTTCTAGTCTCACATTGTTATTTGGGGGTGTATTTGCAAATGTATTCCATGGTAATTTGCTATGCAATGACCTAAATTATCAAGAAAGGACTGGCATTGAGGTCTTATAGTCTATACTTGTCTCCATTTTTGCATAATTATGGAGGTCCTCCACTCAAAATTCATAAGAAGTCTCTTGAGCTATCATTCTTTAAAAAAAAAATGCAAAGCTTGGATTGTCATTGTGTGGACCAACAAAAACCAAAGTATCCCTCCTTGATACAAAATATGGTAGAAGTATATTGGATGGATGGTGGAATTGTACCAAATGGTTTTATTCCTAGACCGTTAATATGGAAGGGTATTGATGTGCACATCCTTGATACTAAATATCAAGACTACATCAATGCATACTTCAATTGCACAACATGATTGAAAGAGCAAATTTCACATGGTGCTCATTGCTAAGGATAATGTTCAAAAGAAACTATAGAATCTTAAAAGTGGAAAGAGAGTAGTGGAAGATAGGGCCAATGCATGATTGGGTGTAGCCATTTTTTGTTTCATATGGCCAACTTACTCGATTTGTACTTATGCATTTCTCAATGGAATTTGACAAACTTGGTGTCTAAACTAATCTAAACATTGTGAGCTTGAATTTGAGATCCAAAACTTACACAAATGGCATTGTGAATGAGATTATTAAACTGTTGAAAATGCTATAATGCCTATGAAGCATGGAGGAAGCATGTAGCTTGGACTATCTAGGATGAGTATAGGATGTCCAAAATTTTTTATAAACATCAACTAATTGTTCTACACATATATGAAAGCAATTTTTTATTGCAAGGTACTACTTGAGCTTCCCACTAACCAAAAGGGTAACCACCAATTGAGAACCTTTGCTATGGTTTAGGGGTATCCAATACTATGCTACAATTGTGCACATACCTTTGAGGACAAGCTCAATAAATTTCTCTCATTTAGTCAAAAAGGAAATTTTTAAAAAAAAATGTAGTCTAGACTTATGCAACTAGTGCATGATGGTTTTAAGATTTTGATATTTGGTGAAATCCATAGCTTAGTTCATGCATGAATGGATGCACTAAAAAAATATAAATTCATACATATACAATGCTCTTTGAATAAATCCCACATTATTTTATCATTTTGCATTGGTTCCATTTATAGTCACTATCGCTTGAACACCTGCTTGAATGGAGCGGTTTGATTGAGGTAAGTTCTTGGGATGCTTCCATTGTGTTGTTGAATTGCACATCAGCAATTATCATTTTGCAACATCCACGTTCATCATTTGCTACATACTATCACTACTAGCCTCACTCTAATGGCATCTGCTAACTTTTGCAATAGTCTGTAGTGCACAAATTACAATCCTCTTAGGGCTTGTTTCTAGGCAGGGGAAAAAGTGCCATTTCCCTTGTTGTGAGATTTCCCATTGGACATTGATGGCTCTGGGGTTCCCCTCACTGCCACCCCATCGTCAGTTCCCATGCCCAACAACTGCTCTTTTGGATTTGCGGCGTAGTTTGTAGCAGGAGCAGGGAGAAGCAACGTAGAGGCAGGATAGAGATAGGGAGGAGAGACATGCATCAAGGGATGGGAGGGAGGGTGGATGCGTTGCCCAAAGTTGAGGTTCTCCATTCAAGGAAAGTGTGACCAAGGAGGCCAAATCGATCAAAGCATTTTTTTAAAGACCCAAATCGCCACTGTTGGCTCCATCCGTGATTTGAATGCCCACTTTGACTATCACATGGGAACCGCTCAAATGCCCCTTCCGCCATCCAAATGGGGCTTTCACCCTTGCGTGAAAACATGTAGTTAGATGCAATCCATTACCAATATATCTATTTTGTATGGATGACAATCACTAACCTTATCACAATCTCATTCATTATTGCCTAGCACCCACTAATAGTTGCGCCACCCCACCCCTAAATGTAAGGGGTGTTTCTTTGTCAATAATCAATGCTTGGAAATTCTCCATATCAAAAGAAAAAGGAGTATTTTTAGTTTTTCCATATAAGGTACGTATATATGATTTATTTTTGGAAATAAAAATCTATGCTAGGACGAAGCTTTTCAATGTCAAAAGAAGGCCCATTTTGAATTTCATGCACTTCCACCACACCCCCTTGTTCCTTGAAGAGATGCATGAGGGTAATAGGAAGGACACATTGGATACCACAATAAAAAACCTTCATCTAAGAAGATTCTTGTAAATAGATTTCAATAGAAGACAAATTGGACTCTCTTCAGTTTACTGTCCTTGTCAATTATTTCAGAAATACATTCAAGAAGTATTCGCTGACTATCTTATGAGTTTTATGTAGGTTTTTCTTAATGATTTTTCATTTTTCGGCAAAAGGATAGAGCACTTGCATCATTTGGCCTTAAGCTTTGCAAAATGTAGGTTGGCTGGACTCAGCCTTAGTCCTGCCAAATGTGCATTTGTTGTTAGCAGAGGCATTCTCCTTGGACATATCATCTCTCAACAAGGTATGGAGATAGATCCCAACAAGGGATCTGCTATCCAAAAAGCCAAGCCACCCAAAAATATACAGCAACTTCAACAATTTATTGGTCAAATCAAGTGGCACTACAGATTTCTCAGATATTTAGCTGATATATGTTATCCACTCACAAAACTAACAAGAGAAATGGAACCCTACATACCTCAACATCTTTAACTTCTACATTTCAAGATCATTTGGGGAACCTTTTTAACATGTCCTCCCTCGTATCTTTATCTTACACATATTAATGAAGCATTTGGTACTCAAACTAGATCATCATATACTAAGGTCCTAGAAAGGACTAGGGGTCATTGGCAGATTTATGTGTATAGTGAAAAAGGGAAATCCAACTTGAAATGGTCACTATGACACCCATCAAAACTTGCATAATCCACCCTCAAAAGCTCATTGTTACACTCATGGAATGCTTGCATAAATGTGAAGAATCTCAATTATATGTTGTGTTGAAATCCTAAAGTGATTCAATAAGAGTCACTACATTTGTTGAAAGCTGCAAAACAAAAAATTCCCCTAGTTGTTTATGAGCTTATATGATTTATTGGATGGGATCATTATTTTATAAGAAGACACGATTCTCTATGCTTCTTTTCCAATAAGAAGGCCCTCCTACATGTAGCCTTAAACCTTGCACCTACAAGTGTTCCTAAAACTTTTACATACCCTTTTACACACTTGGATTACTTTAGCATATCACAAGATGTAACAAGCATTGTGCCCCAAAAGAAGTGTATATGGGCCGTTTATAAAAGAATGAGGAGGTCAACTCGGTACCTCTCCCTCACCTAACATTTCAAATAGATAATGAAGGTACCAAGTGATTTTATCAACAAAGAAATTACCTTGTATGTCAGACCTCCCTCACCCCCAATGCACACGTGCATGCATGCACATACGCATGCATGTAGGCATGCATATCCATGGATCCTCTTTAGTCAAAATTCTCTTTCTATTCATTTGTCAATGTGGTGTCATGAGATAGTCAGCATCTATTATAGAATGAAATGATTTCAAAAGAGTTGATGAGTTAATGGGCCTCTAGAAAAGAACAAGGAACTCCTCCCATATTAGGTGCTCAAAAGCTAATGATATCCTAGTCTCCATCATTTAAGAATGTTATTCAACATGTGTAGCAATGTAAAATTTTAATGTTTAATGTAAAATTTTATTGGCTATGTAAGATTGTCCTTTATTGATGGCATATGTGAATTGGAAAGTCAAGGGACTAGTTTACTGAAGTAGTGTACCCTACACAAAATACATTTTCCATCATGGTCCATTCAAAACCTTGTAGTAAAGCAAACACGAATATAGTCTTATTTTCAAACAAAAATATACAACTTTAACCATTGATGTACAATATACAACCACACCCATTTATTCTTCTTTCTCAAACAATAAAATACAGCCATAACAAATGATGTAAAAAGGTATTTTTATGTAGTGGATGGCATCCTATCAATTTAATATCACGTTCCTTTGACTGCCAATGGACTACCACGATCACAACTCCATCATAAGGGCTCTTATGTCTCTTATGGGCTAATTTCATGCTTTTGGATTGAGCAAGGTAGCATTTAAAACAAATGCAAGGCTAACATTGATGGAGCATTGCTACAATAATCGATAAGTTAGAAAGGAGTTAGAAAGGGCTAGTTCTTGTTGACTCTTATAGGGAAGGCATACACTACAAAACAAAGTTTACCATTGACCTCAATCTGAATGTAAAGGTTGTGACATACATGAACCATACATGGATCATGCCATCTCCTAGGTAGTTTTGTTAAGCTTTTTATTATTTAATTAAACCATTATAAATTTGAGCATGGAACGTTAAAAAGGGATAGTTCTTGCTGAGTCTTATAGAGAAGGCATACAATACAAAACAAAACTTTACCAATCTGAATGTAAAAGATGTGACATACGTGAACCTTACATGCATCGCCTAGATGGTTCTGTTTAAGGTTTTTAATTAAACCATTACACATTTGAGCATGCTAAGCGCTAGTAAAGTTTGAGAAATCCCGTCATGATCAGAGAATTCAAAAGTGTTCTTTCTGTGATATGTGTTCTGTGTCTAAACTTAACCTTTCCAACCAACGAATGTATGACATACGATGAATTTATGTGCGAGTAAACCATGTTGTTACATGTTCTCACCGCCAAGACATAATCATTTCCAAGAAGTTCAAGTAGTCCGAAATGGGTGATCAAAGGGACTTATAATCTTACAGTTTTTGAGCAGGGAATACACGAAGGACAAGAGTCTAAAAATGACATTACCAGTGACCAGCTTAGGCGAGGGAAGAAGCAAGAGAACTTCATATCCTCAGGCACCTAGAGATATTCGCTCTCAAGATCACTGCATGAACCTTACAGAAAACTGAGCGACTGGCTCATCTAATCCCTCCTTGAAAATTTCAAATTGCGACGAGGCTACGCGTGCAGCTACACTTGTTTGAGCTTCTTGAACTTCTAATCGTTTGCTAATGCTTTCTTCCGAGTTGCAAGCTGTCCGTCCTCTCCCGGGTTCAGCCCGTTTTGGCAGACATCTTCTCTAGGCTGCAAGCATTGTACAATCATCTTGTTCCAAATTGAACGTATGATGCCACGCAAAACGTCCCCTCTCGTTGGAATGAGGCTCTGAATATACGCCTTAGAAAGATCTGTAGTGCACTGATTTTTTGCAAAAGGCTTGGCGGGTACTTCTGAGGGCTCTTGCATCGCTGTGCAGAATGGGGGCAGGCAGGCGGAGAGAGCGAGGGATGCAGGGAAAGTTGAAAGGAATGCAGGGGGCGTTGAGGGCTGCTCGATCGAGAGAGGGAAGACGCTTGAAACGTAAAAAGAGTGCTCTGTCGCCAATGGCCAATGGCTTAATGGCGGTGCTTGTAGGAGGCGCTGTTTCCGAACTCCGTACGTATACTGGACCTTCCGCCAGCTTTTTCTTTGCATGCACCAATTTTCCAGCCTTCTATCCAGTGCCGGTTCCCGCAGGTTGACAATGACTTCATTTAAATTAACTCAATCGTCCCCGGTAAATTTTCATTTGAATCATCTGGTTAGTTTCTCGTTGCTTATTCGAAAGCTTTATCCAGCTATGAAGTGTAGGCTAGCTAGATGAGATGTTTCGGGCTGAGCTATCATCGTTTGAGCGCTTCCGACGTTTGATCCGGTCGCTGACTGCTTTTGCTGCAGGTAGATTCATTCTACTTGACTTACGTGATTCCTAACACTGTAAAGTGAATGTTCTGTCGATGCGACTCGCGTTGATTCTTTGTGAAAACGCAGTGCGTGGAATTTGCGAGGCAGCAAATTCCCCCAAGATTTATTTTGATAAATGGAACATTACAAAAGGTTTCTTTTCACGTCTCCATTACAACGTCAACAACTCATTTTGATCACACCAACATTGGGACCTTGACATCTTCCTACCCTTATGCTAGTGTTTATAGCACAATTTGCATTGGTATGTTATACTTGGTCTTCACAAAAATTTAGAATCTTTTTCTAGAAAAATGGATTAGTTTCACACTTTGATCGATGTTCTTTAACATTTAGACCACGATGGCGGCTTCATTTTAAGATTTTCAAACAACAATCAATAGGTTAAAATCATCTCCTAAAAGCTAACCATGGGTCATTTTATAGAATGATCTTTAGACTAGCATTTCCACTTAATTTAAATTCCTACTTTCTTTATTCACCTTAATTCTCTTCACCAAATTCTAAGTTTGATAATAGACATAATGTCTTGTTATGTGAGAAAACTCATTGCATTTTAAAACTGACACATCAAAGAAGTCTTTTGCCTTGGTTCAGGAACTTTTCATCTTAAACAAAACTCTAGATTTTTTCCAAGCACAAACTATGATACCGATTCAATGCTAATTTAAAATCAAATTTTGACCTTAGATGGGATGCCAAATAGGGATAAAAAGGATGGTGCAACCATGGGGGTATATGCAAGATAAGGTGGACTAAGAAAACATATCTCGCTCATTACTTTTTGGGTGCTTTAAAAGCGACTCTCCTCTTTGTATTAAAAAACAAAAACCAAGTCCAAGTGCATAGTTTGGTGATTGCAAGATTTCAGTCTAGAAAGTACATGGCAGGCTAGAGTGCATATGCTTCCACATACTGCTTTTTATCGATGCTAGGTTTAGTGTTTCTCCTGCTCTTACTGTCCCCCGCTTTTGTATTTTGAATTCTCAATGGAAGCGATGAGGCTCTCCACCAAGACTACTACATACATGACTGATTGCAATCCATTTACAACAATCACATGCAATGATACTCTACGATTATAGCTAATGCATGGTTAAACAAAGCTACTTCGATTGAAAATAGACTGTTGGAACAAGCGACACAAGCAAAGCTTAAAAAAAGGATCAACTCAATGATAGAGAAAGCATCATAGCAGAATAAGGAGCAATTTAATATTCCTATAACGATGCTACAATGGTATCAACCAGCTGACCAAGTAGACGCATAGGCTTCAAGCAGGCATCTCCAAAAGTTTAGTAGAACTTAGTGCAATGTGGCTCATGCTGCATATGAACTAAGTGTGCTCAAGTGGCACAACAGGACCAGGATGCCTCTCTTTCTTTCTCTCCCCCTCCCCCTCCCCCTCCCCTTCTCTCTCTCTCTCTCTCTCTCTCTCTCTCTCTCTCTCTCTCTCTCTCTCTCTCTCTCTTGTGTATGTAGAACACATTGATAAACAAGCCATTTAAACTTTTGTAGGAAAATTGCTATGATCATTTGGTTGGAGAGTTCATACTAGCATTCTAAGAAGTGATGAGTTATGGTAGATATTCATTTAACTATAACGAAGTCATACATGTCATGCTTTGCATACATAACAGTCATGCTTTGTTTTAGTAAGAGTGCTATGTTCATTCTGATATAGTAAAAGTTCTCTATTTTATTAAAAGAGCTCTATTTAGCATTTTATTGTCGATTCATTCTATAACAATCATTCGGGAAATTGAGTTCATTCACAACAACACAAAGCAACTATAGACGCGCTTGATAGACGTGCAAAATAGCGAGCGCATCTATAGGCATCGCTTGAATAGAGAAATTATGGGCGCGTCTAACAGCGCATCTATTTGCACATGTATTCACGCGTCTATTAGCGCATCTACACTGAGAAAATACAGGCGCATCTAACACTGCATCTAATAGCGTGTCTATTTGCACATGTATTAGCGTGTCTATTAGTGCATCTACACTAAGAATTAGACGTGTATTTAGATGCAAAACAGAGAATACAGAAAGTGAGATTTTGGTGTAGGCTGGTAAATGTACATCACTGCTTTCCAAACATTGCCCATGATTACCAAAGCACATAATTTTAACAAAAACATCAATGCTTTTTTGCAAACCCACATATACAAAAATTAAGTGAGGTGAGGAGAATGAGACAATATGTAAAATACTTTTGCCAATATCAATGATGGGCTACGGTTCAATCTCATCCTCAATGAGATCAACCCTTGCCAAACTATCTACTTCAAAATCCAAACAAGTGTTTAGATCTACAAATACATTCAACCCACTACTACTTGAGCTACTCATGTGCTCATCCAATGGTAGGCTCGTCCTCACGGGTAATGGCCTCAATATCTGTATCTCCTATCTCATGATCATTCTCCTCTCTCGTATCACGGTCATCATCACCTCCATGGCCATGATCATCCTCCATACGCTCCATATTAGTAAATGTACTATACATCACTTTGGAACATGGCATAATAGGTATGACATGCCACCATCTATTATTATCCACCATTGGTTAATAGACAACCTAATTCAAACACAAATACAATCATGTTATTTTTCTTGCATCGAAGGTATCAAATATTTAAAAGTGAGTATTTTTATATGTGTGTACAGTACCTATTCACATTGTTGTGGTAGTACTAGTGTGTCCTTCTTACTTTGCCAAAACTTTGTGGAGTCAGTAGTTACAAAGCCACTTGCATGGTGTTTGATTGTTGCATTAGGGCCTCTTTCCACCACGTCCTTAAACCACTTTACATCCAAAACATACACAAAGAAGCGTCAAAAGTCAAGCTTAATAATATCTTGGATTATGCCACAATAATCATCCATGGCTCCATTGGCTCCCTCAAAGCTAGCAATGACGCCGCAAACTTGTGTGTTTCTCTTATCATCAATCCGTTGTGTTCGTAAATGCTTGCCCTCACACCATATAGCATTGAACATAGTGCACTACACTAAGACAAAATCAATTAAATAAGCAATCTAAATTATTGAAAGCTCCTAACTTATGCATAACATTCTATATACCGACCATGCTCATGCATCCCCTAGCATACTCCCATTCTTCCATTGTGATATACATCCCCTCGTCTTTCTCTACTTTCTCCATTTCGTCAAGTAGCTAATCCACATGAATATCCTTTGGAAGTGCTCTTAGATATTGAGGGTATGGCACACGAGATCCGTGGTGTGTACGAAAGAGGGCCCTTTCTTCTTGTCTTCTTGCCTTTGCATCCTCGTATCTTGTCACCCATCTTTTCATCACATCACTATTAAGCACGCAATAGAGGTTGATATTATTAAGCAACTCCGTGTCTATTACTTTGTTGCATCCTTTCCCTTGAGGCACAATAGAGGTCATCCTTAGGTCTTCATCATCTCTCCATAGTCATGGGAGAGAGCTATCCACATCAACAAGAAACTCAAAAATATATACAAGTGACTCTTGTACCAACCAACCCTTGGCCATACTACCTTCGGTTCTTGCATTTTGTCTCACGAAACCCTTCAAGGTCTTCATGAAGCGCTCGAGGAAGAACAACCATCGTGCATGCATAGTACCACATATAGCAATCTCATCCACCAAATGCACTATGAGATGTAGTTGGCTTGTGAGAATAGAACGTGGAAATGTCTCCTCCACTAAACAAACCACCTCCACTGACATAACTCAAGCATTCTCAAGCGTGGTGGGATCTATTTCCTTTGAGCTCACGTACCTAGAAATGAAAAAGTACACCATATTAGCAATATGAACACCTTGCATGGAGCATTGATACGCATCACATTTTGTATCATGTAAAGTACCTCACAAGCTCGCCCATCTTGTAAATACAATCCTTCACGTCCTTCGATGCACTACGAGAAATGCTAGTAGGTAGTATGAACTGAACACACGAGGAATGGTTGATTAGTTGCTTCTAATTCACTCATAAATTTGAAAGGAAAAAGATATTATGCACAAAAATACTTACTTGGAGCATCTTGTGCCAATCATGAGATTCCAAGCCATATGATTGCTCTACACCTCTTTTCTTACTCTTTGTAAAGGCCCCCTTCAAACACCTCATGCATCCAGTGGGAGTATAAATTGTAGTAATAGCACGCTTCACCGCCACCATCTCTAGCTTTGATAACCTCCACGGTGCACGAGGTAAAAAAATACGCCCATTTGGTCTCTCTTGTGGCCAAGTTTCATGCATCCTCCTTGTGGTAGGTAGATCCTCTCTTATGCCTGCGAAATCTCGTGTCCCATTCAAATGTTCCCAAATGGTAGATGCCACATTCTTGAATATATGCATGGGATCAAGCAGGTGATTGATCTTGAGGTGGGACCAACATGGTAAACGATAAAAGATGGAGTATCTAAACAAAAGCTGGTGTTAGCAGGCAATCTTTATTTCTAGCCAATATAGCACACAATAGTTACAAACCCTTACCGGCTCATGCCAAGTGGTGGAGGAGTCGTGGAACCGTCCCAAATTCTCATCTAATCTCCCGCAGTGAGTGATTGTGGGAGGACTTCATTCCAAGGGGCAACATATCTAGGATGATCAGGTGGGAGAAATTGATGGTGATTCTCATAGATGACCTTATTCAATGCATCTGCCCGTGAGGCAACAAGCGAGACCACAAACAAGACATGCATGGTAACTCGATGTAGTGAGACCTGAACAATAGATGCAATTAAGAGTTGAAGGTGGGTTTAGGGTGCCACATCCTTTGCCTACTCATAATTAGAAGACACTCGCCATAGCCTAGGAAGTCATGCATCGTCCACATCAAGACTGCTTTGCAGGTGAAGTCTCGTGACGAGGGAGGCCTGCTCACATCATGCACCTCGATACCTCTCCAAAGTATCTCTAGCTTTTCAATCAAAGGCTCCAAATAAACATCAAGATTTTTGACTTTATGTTTCCCTGGAATTAGAAGGGATAACATAACATGTCCTTTCTCAATCGCCATAGAGGGTGGAAGATTATAATTCACCAATATCACTGGCCATACACTGTAAGAGGTGCTTTTGAGACCAAATGGGTTCACACCATCCATACCCAATCCAAGTCTTAAGCTAGGCCAAAATTCATGATAAGTTTGTATATATATTAGGAAAATTATAATCATTAGACCTACTACAACCACTATGTTGGCTGGTACATGACCATCGTGATGGCTAAAATCAAACTGTAGGGCATTGTGGCCCACTTGCAATAGTCAAGCCCACCAACCAAATCCATGCAAAACATTTTTTAAAGAATTTAAATTAAGGCCAATCTTAAAGACATTAAGTGCAAACCTAAAGGCTAAAGCATAACAAGGATTCATAATACTAAAATGCATGACCATTTTGTATATATTCAAAAGTTTGTATATCACAAAAAGATGATGTCTGTCAATACAAGAACGCTTAGCTCATCAAAAAATTCTATGAGAGAATTGGTAAGCTACTTAACTTTTCTAAGTACGACCCTCAAGTCGTGTATTCTCAGTATGCAGGGTTTTGAGGCTTTTTCTCACCTACAGATATATCGGTGTGGGTGTTTGTAGTATAAGTGTAGCTTAGGACCTTGGGTCGTATTCTAGTGAGAGATGTAGGCTTAAGTGTGGTAAGAAAACATAGTATATGCATGTGTGAAAGGAACGTGCATCATCATGGTTGGGGTAATGAAGGCTTTCACCTTCATTCGGGGTTGAAGGGTTTAGGAGGAGTTTAAGGGTTAGAGGGAGATTCAAGGTTTAGAAGGAGGTTCCAAGGTTTAGAAAGAAGTTCCAGAGTTTAGAAGAGGTTCTAGGGTTCAAAAGGGGTTTAAGGGTTAGAAGGAGGATCCAAGGTTCATGGTAGAGTACATGGTGGAGAACACGTCTCCCTCATAGATCATGGAGGTCAAGGGTTGAGAGACTAAGGGGAGCATAGGAGTGGGAGAGGAAGAAGGCGTAAGAGCATGGGGGGAAGGAGAGAGAGAAGAAGGGAGGAGAAGAGGGAGGAGGAGGAAGAAAGTAGAGGGAGGAGAAGGGAGAGAAGAAGGGAGGAGAAGAGGGAGGAGGAGGGAGGATAAGGGAGGAGGAGAGGGAGGAGAAGGAAGGAGGAGGAGGAGGGAGGAGGAGAGAGAGAGGATGGGTTGCAAGGTTGGAGGAGAATCTTCTTGGGAAGAGGTTTGGCAGGGGTCTTGTCTGAGGTTGGAATTTCTTGCTATCTTGCATTCATGTTGGATGCGATTGCACTTGTATCATTGAACTTGTAGATCAGTTTGTATGCAAGTGTGATATTTGTGCATTTAGGAGATAACTGGGGATGTTTGGCAGGGGTCTCATTATTGCTGAGGCTGCAAACTCTTTTACCGATTCATCTTGCGTTTTGGCATAGTTTCTTGTTCTGCTTGTGAATTCATTGCCTACTTTGAGAATATGGAATGAAAGTGTGTGATACTATTATTGATGCAATCTAATATGTGCCTATGCAAAATCATGTGAGTGCACATGATCTGTTGATTAGGTAGGGACTAACTATATGTTTATTTGTGGGATTTAATAGGGCAACTAAGACTCAATCATCCCTAAGTGGAAATTGATTAGGTCTTCCTATATGTGCAAAAACGTGCATATGCCAGTGAGTGTGCATGTAACAATCTAGTGCAAACTATATATGCAAAAACGTGCATATGCTAGTGAGTGCACGTGTAACAATCTAGTGCTAAGTCTTGGGGTTCCCAAAACTTCACTATTGTCGAGGATGGCAAAGTAGAATGGGTAGTCTTTCTTATGTTCACCAGGTTGGCAAAGCACACTCCCAATTGCATACTTGGATCCTGGGGCACCAACTCAATATGTAATATGTTACTACCCTCGTCCGAATTCTAAGGTATAGAGGGACAAGGTCAATATATAATATGCATGGATTTCCTTTAAAGTGTTCAAATATGCAAGGGAAAGATATGAAAATTTCATGTCCCCCCTCCCACAAAATATAAGGTATATGCCTTGAAAAATATGCAAGATTTTGAGATTTGTACATATTTTTCATAATATGTGAGGCCCAAGCGGGGGGGTCTTTTGGATGAGGGGGGGTAAAACAAAAAATACACTAAAATATTGAAACCCATCTCCTTTCAAATTAACGTAAGTTTTTCATGTGTAACCCAAATTTCAAGGTGTAAAGACATATTTGAAACTCTTTTAGTGTAGAACACAACCATGTTAATTTGAACAATTTCTACTCATGGCATATTTTTAAATTCATCTCATACTCAAGATTTTGATAGATTTTCTTACTAAACGGAGTTGGCGACCTGGGACTTGGATCCATTCGTATGAACATGAAAATCAATATCCCAATTGGGAGATATAAGGATGGGTGCTGTGATGAGGCACCACTTTAAAAGCTCAAAGGCTTGGTCGCAATCTTTTGTCCATAAGAATTCCACTTATAATCTCTAAAGTGGTTTGGCTATCATGGCATACTGCAAGATAAATCTTCTATAATAGCCGACATGTCCCATAAAGACCTGTATGCCTTTGGAATTTGTAGGAGAAGGCAATTCCATGATGATTTTGATTTTGTTTATGTCAGTTGCAATCCCATGTTGAGAAACGATGTGTCCCAAAAAAAATCCATGGGTGACCATGAATTGGCATTTTGTTGGATTTAGGGAGATGGCATACTCCCTGCATTTGATTAGAACTACTTCAAGACATTTGAAGTGGTCCTTTTTGTTTGAGTGGATGCACAAATCATCCAAGAACACCTGTGGAAACTTATTCAAAAAGGACTTGAAAGCTGTGAACATGACTCTCTAGAATGTGGCCGGGGCATTACAAAGGCCGAATGGCATGACTCTATAGGTAAATATACCCCATTTTGTAGCAAATGCTATTTTTGATTGGTCAGTAGGAGCAATTTGCACTAAAGCCATCCAAGAACTTGTATATCTCTAATCCAACCGCCTTTTCCAACACTTTTTCTGTTAAAGGTAGGGGATAGTGATCCCTGATTGTGGCGTTATTCACATTCTTTAAGTTAACGCATATTCTTAGCCTATTCTTAGCTTCTTGTTGCATTTAGGCATGATGAAAACCCAATCAATGTGCTCTATCTTATAGATGAATTCGGCATCTAAGAGTTTTTCCAGTTCATCATAGACCGTGGTGCCATATTTTGGATTTGTTCGATAATGACCACATACCTTAGGGTGGGCACCTTCCCTAGTAGCTATTGTGTGTACTGCCACTTCTGGTGAAATTCCCTTCATTTCCTTGTATGACCATGCTAGGCAGTCTCGCTATTCCATTAGGAGTGTTTTGAGCTTTGTTTCATCTTGCCGTGTAAGCTGTTTCCCAGTGAATACCAATTTTTCTTCCTCCCCTTCAAGGGCAAGATTTATCGTGTGAGTTTTGGCCGGTCCCTCATAGATTGGAGTCTCTCCAATGCTATCGATTTCTTGAACTTAAGATTCTATTAGTGGTCTTGGCATTGCTATGGGGACACTACCACTTGTGTAGTTCTTGAAGTACTCCATCACTTCTCGCAGATCAGTCTTTGATGGTGTTGAACTAGCCTAACATGTGCTATGGGTACTGGGTGGCATAGGATCATTAACCAATTTTTGAGGCTCTTGTGGACTTTCTTTTTTTGAGGTCACTTTATCGAGCTTCATCCACACATGTGGGTTATACTTTTGAAACTTATTTGGAATGGATAGCTTCTTCAGGTTCCCTGTTCCATTCAAGATCCACCATAAAGAATGGCACCTCTATATCAATTGGTTCTTCATGTGTGAGTGGAGGATTTACCTGCACGACCTTAGCATCAATTTGCATGAAGATGGGATCTAGTGAATAGTAGTTGTCAATGGTTGCCAATGCTTGGATCCAATTATTGACATTGCTTTGTGTATCACCTGCTATGGCATGCTGTTTGCAGGGGGGCTGATTTTCTCGAGATTGTCATTGAAGAGGTTTCATCCAACACTCTAGGCATGCTTGATTTTATTGCTCCTGTCCCTACATTGACTCTTATTGTGGTGTCACGATTTTTGATTGTCAGTCTATCAGTTCCCCAATCATGGAGGACTGGTGCTTCACACAACCAAGGATGTCCAAGCAAGATTTGATAGGATTTCTTGGGGAGATCCAAGATTGTGAATTGAAGAGAAAAGCGGACTCTTGTGACTTTTAATGACACGCCATTCACTATTCCCAAGGGCTTTGCACGTGAATCATCGGCAAGGCGTATGTTGAAGTTAGCCTTTTGCATTTATGGAAGACCCCATTCATTATAGAGCTCCTTGGATAGGACATTCACACCTACTCCACCATCCACTATGGCTTGGATTTCATCATATGATTTAAGGATCAAAGGCACAGTGATGTTGCATATGTCATCTCTCTCACCCATCTGCACAGGGATATCTTCTATGTCTTCCATAGGTGGAGGGGGATTTGCTAGTTCAATCCATCCTTTGAAACTCTCCCAGAGATTGGGACTATTCCTTAAGAGGATTCCAATGGGAATTGATAGAGGGCAACTTAGAATGCTTGAGAGTGTGACACCTTCAAGTTGGCATGGTGGTACATTATATTGCTGGAACAGAGGCTCAAATACAATGTTAATACTCGATGGTGCCAAGTTAGGGATTGGATCTTGTGCTTGCTTCTCAGCCTCAAATTGAGCTTGTTCCTTTTGCACCCATTGTTGAAGTGCTTGAAATCAAGCCTTCTCCACCTCTGCATTTAGGGATGGAGCTTCTTTTATTTGAGGCTTGAGGGCTGATGTGGATGAGCTTGGTTGCTCATTGCTTGATGGAGGTAGAGGCACTTGTGCTTTCTCTTTTGAAGAGGTCGTCTTGATTGAATTGGAATATTAGGGCCCTTGGTGGCCTCTTTTTGCTGGCGTGTAATTACATTCACAAGTGATACTGCGGCTTGCTAGCCCTAGACTTTGATGTTCCATCCCAATAATGCTGATTGTGGGACCTTATTTTTCATGGGACACTCCATACAGGCATGGCCAATGCCACAATCTCTGTAGAGTGGTTGGAAAGTAGTGGGGCTACCACAATGAGGGCACTCTACGATCCGGTGATTCTCTCCACAACCGGAGCACTTGATTGGTGCTCAATATGTATTGGGATGAACTTGATCCGCATAGACTAGTATTAAACCCTCTGCTCCTTCTACATAGTACACTGGGTACTTAGCTTCATACTCGAATCATGAATCCACTTCCTCAACTTGGAGTTGTTGTATTGGAACTTCTGAAGGAGCTGGATTTGGCACTATTGGATATGGTCGTGGATTCGGGTTCCTGAGTAATTGCAAAACTTGGATATAGATGGGAATAGGATTTAGCTGGTGGTGCTTGTGCAAGTGCCGGTTGTCTGTACACTAGGATGGGTGCTAGTTGGTATTGTTGAGGTTGAGGCAGGTTGTTGTGCATGTTGAACATGCAACTATTTTCATCATGGCCACCGACTACGCAGATATGGCACCATAATCTTGGCGGTGGATTTTCTTGTGTAGTGATCCTAGCTCTAAGGACTGCGCATTCATTTGCTATATGATTGGTCATGCAGTGTGGACACCATACATTTTTTCACCATGGATAAGTCGGCTGAGACATGTGAAGCTTTTGTTCCATGGCCTGCATAATTTCTTCTCTTAGCTTCATGGTCATGGCCTTTAGGCAATCTTCATTAGACGTTTCGGCAGTGGACATGTATTTTCCCTTTTTAAAGCACTTATCTCATGCACCGGCTCTTCCATCATCACTATAGGTGTCAGAGTCAGTCATGCCATCCTCGCAGAAATTGTTCCCCATCGCTTCGAGTTTAAGGTCCCCAGTAGCGTGATGGTGGTCTACCATGTCGTGTCTTGGAGGAGTCAAAGGAATTGGCTGAATTTCAAGGGGGAGATTCAGAGAAGAGGGTTGTTGGAGGTGTTGGCCAGAGCATAGTTGCATGCAGATTTGACGAGAGGTGGAACGGGTGCCTCTGCCACAAATGCGAGTGTTGATGTAGTTGTGTTAGGGGGGTTAGAGATGCGTTAGTGTAGTAGGGACCATCGTGTTAATAATGTGCCTAGGATTGTCCCATGTGAGTTGGGAAATGTGTCGGTGGTGCAGACGAATCGTCAATCGGAGGTCACGCTGGAAATTTATGAGCGAATTAGTGCAAAAAGGGCCCCACATAGGGGCATGAATTAACGAGTTCTAGGGATGCCAAAATGGTGTGAAATGGGCGGGCGAGTTAACGAAGGGTTAAATTGGCGTGAAATGTGGCCCTTTTTGGGTTTGGGGGGCTCTTTGGGCAAAAAAGTTGTGTCAATGGACTTTAGTGGCAGGTAGCTGAACTAGGGAACTCCCAGTTAGTCTAATTGGCTAGTTATCCTAACTACCCAATTACTTTAACTCGCTAGTTACTCTAGTTGTTAGTTAGAGGAACTGCCAGTTACAAGGATAGTTACTCTAACCTAACCTAATTATGGATCTAACTAGCTATAGTTAGTTGAACTAACTATATTATAGTTAGGCTAACCTAACTAGATCCTAACTAACCCACACTAGGTTAGCCTAATCTAACCTAGGTTAATGATTAGGTTTTTTAAAAAAAACTAAAAATATTAAAATAATAAGAAATTAAATTTTTTATAAAGGCAAAAAATTCCGGCGAAAAATGTCCATTGAAAAAATTCCGGCAAAAAAAAACAATTCCATCGAAAAATTCCATCAAAAATTTATATCGCCGCCACCACGGGTGGTGGTGGAGAGGGAGGGGGTGGAGGGGGAAGGGGAGAGAAGGAGAAAGGGGGGAGAAGGGGAAAGGGGGGTGGAGAGAGGGGCAAGGGGGGGAGAAGGGGTAGAGGAGAGATGGGTGGGTGGTGGAGGGGGTCAGGGGGTGGAGGGGGAGGGGGTGGTGGAGGAGGGGGGGGTGTGTAGGTGAGTGTAGCCTAAACATATTTAAGAACTATTTACCTTAATGGGAGTTAGTTGTGCAACTGCTGATGAGGCGCGTCTGCAAGTTAGCAAGCAACTACCATATGTAGTTAGTTAGTTGTTCGACTCATGGATCTGTCATGCAGCATTCTGAATGCGGATATGGTGTTGTTGATCGAACTCTGTTTTGCCTAGTTCTATGCATACTTTATATGTTGTTGTTATAGAAACCTTTGCAATATAAGAAATATGTAGTTGTTCACTTCAATTGATCATCTCAATGGCACCCAATCTTGAGTTGGTGTATTCTCTTTCGGAAGCTTTGAATGTATTCATGAAGATATCGCATGTTTACTAATAGGTAGATTTTGGGGATCTAATCTCTACCTATTACACTGGCGATCCTACAAATAAATTGGGCATTTCGACCAAATGTGGCAAAGGAGTTGAAAGACGAAGTAGATAGACAACATGATGAAGCCATAGGTGTTCTACCCCCAAGGGGATGGACAATCAAAATGACTTAATCAAATCCTGAAACAATTGGTGATCAAAGAGAATAAGTCAACACAATTTGCACCTACAAGCAATTCGATGCTGCAAAAAAGCAATTAGCCATTGTTCAATTGCAAGCAGGAGAAGATAGAGCATATGGCTCCTTCGTGCAAATGCTGTGGAAGCGGAGCACATATGGTAGAAAAAGCACACGCAGAGTCTAGTCGGTGGAATGAGAACCTTCAATGCTTGCAGGGAGAAATCAATATTCTCTACCGTGCTCTCCAATTGTGAAGGAAACTCCAACAAACAACTGTGAACAGTGGGAATTATGAAGCACTTCAGGAGATTATTAACAACATTTGTGCAGGAATTAATCCGTGATTTGTAGCAAAAGAGGTGAGAATTTTTTACCAGGGAATCAGGGAGTATTGAGGTGGGCCTAGATAGTTTAACTTGAGGACCGAAGGGAGAAAGAGTCGAGCAATCTTACAGAATGTTCATGGAGAGAGTGGTAGCGGACGTCAGACACGGAGGAAATGGAGTCATCTCCTCGGCGTATCAGTCATCTCTACTTCACAAGGAGGGTCACCTTGATGCAAATGAGAAAGGATCTAGCGAGACAGTTGGAATGCAAGGAGAGGTAGGGTAACCATCTGTAATCCAGTAAGAATTGGAGGAAACCATTCCGAGTTTGGAAGATGAAGACTGGGTTCCTGGGAACACAGTGTCCGGTGAGGATCCCTCCACGAGTTCGGGAAAAAGTTTAGAATAGCAAGACGCAGTTAATGCAAAAAATCTCATGTTCTCCATCAGAAACCTTTATTCGGGCAACTCTTGGATACCATGTAGTAGTTGGGTTGTATGTAGGAGCACAAAGGCAATTGTTTTATCCACTCTCAAGCAAACCCCACAAAGGCAATGAGAGCAAAACCAAGAGTTCCAATTATTCCAATAGTAAATATGTACTCTGCTAAATTCAATGGCAAGACAAAGGAAGACCCTGATAGTCACATTGGGCAATTTGAGACCCAATGGGTAGCAAGTGGTTTCGAAGGTCAGCTTGGTGATGCAGTCAAGAAGGAACAATTGGCAGCAACCTTGGTAGGCAGGGCCATGAGTTGGTTCATTCAATATGGTATGAATCACTTTCCGGACTATGATGCTCTAAAACAAGCTTTTTTGTCAAGATTCTAACAAGAGAAAACACCAAAAGCAATCCTCAAGAAACTTCGACAATTGAAACAGAAGGATCTGTTGGTAGAAGACTATGCCCAGAAGTTTCAAAATCTGAACCAGAGGCTAGCCACCATGCAGAGACCGATTGAGGAACAATTGGGGGATTACTTCTGCAAAGGGTTAACAAAGGAATTGAGAAGTGTTGTGGCGGGAAGGGACATGTTGGCAGGAGCCGACGACTTTGACAACATGGTCACAGCGGCACAACATGTAGAACGGAGATTTGGTATGACCAAAAGCAAATCAAAGAAGGGGAAAAAGAAGGAGGTAGAGGATTCAGATTTGGACACAGATTCAAATGAACACTGACACCAAGAGTGAGGATGATGATATGGAATCCGAGTCTGAGGAAGATGATTTGGATGCTTCGGATGAGGAGGACATGAAGTCTAAGAGAAAAAGGAAAAAGGAATCCAAGAAGGGAAAGTCTAGGGGAGCTCCAAGTCAAAGAAAAAGGCAAAAGCTTCCTCAGGGGATGACAAGCTAGAGAAGAAGATAAAAAATCATTTGAAAAGTATGGGGCTATCAGAAGCCGATTCATCTGAGAAAGCTCAATGTGAGTTTTGCCTCAAACAGAATCATGATAGTGCCAATTGCTGGTACAATCCAAATTATAGGGGGTGGTTGCCTCCTCACATGCAAGTTGCTATAGTAGCGGCACAACCACCTACTACCAATCAAGTAGGGGTAAATGAGAATGCTAACCAAATAAGAAGACCAGCATATCAAAATTTGGGAAACAACCCTTGACAAGCCAATACAAGTATGAATGCACAAAATTGCACATATTGTGGAAAAGCTGGACACAAACAAGGTCTAGGATGTGAACTCTGGTGTAAACATCACAATGAGAGGGGCATCCCAATTGTTCAATACCAGACACAATCACAAACGCAAAATGCACCTCATCCACCACCAGCCTAGGCCAATGCAGTGATAATCGAGCAGAATGGGGTAGGGGAAGGACCGGAAAAATTGAAGGAGACAAAAGCACAAAAGAAGAAGGGTATGGAGCCAGTATTGGCTATTTTATGTGATTGCTCAGGATGTCAATAGGAAAGTGACATGTCGAAAGGACAAAATGACCCAGCAGCACTAGCTGTAACAAGGTCTAAAGGACCAATCCCAAAGGAGGAAAAAATACCCATAAACGTAAACACCCAATTGATTGGGATGAGCAAAAGAAAGTTCGACATGAGGTTCTTAAAGCCTTGGATAAGGTGAATGCAGAGAAAAAGATTAAGTGGGCATTGATGGACGCCACACAATCTATACATGCCCAAGGGAAAATGGGTGTATCAGTTCAACTAGCAGAGAACAAGGTCTAACCTCAATGTGCAAACCCAACAGTGATTGAAGTGGGACCAAAGGAAGAGCAAGCTGACAATAAAAGGAGCATAGTACAACCTAAGGTTTCTGATAGGCCAGATGACAACCAAAAAGTAGACATTCTGAAAAAGAAAGGGGCTTACAGAGAGGCTCAGCAGAGGATTGGTGTGATTAAGGAATTAGAAAAGGAGGTTATAGGGGAACAAGAAGAATTGTTCCACAGCCTTGCTTAAGGCGAAGATTAATATCACACTAGATCAGCTTCTCAATCTGGTATCGGAATTCAAAACGCAGTTGTTGGCTAAGTTGTCAGTTGACATGGGGAGCCTGATGGATGAGGCAAAAAAGGAAGAGGGAGAGTCTTTTGAAGTTGACCCAGCTATGAATGCAGCACAAATAGAGGATGTGGATTATACTGTCCCACTGATTCAAGTGGAATATAAGTCACAGATGATACCAGAAGTCCTGCTAGATGGGGGTCGGGGGTAAATATCCTATTTGAAGACCTTTATAGGAAATTTTGCCTCAATGAATTAGAACCAGCCCTTTTGAGGTGAAGATGGCAGACCAAAGAAGGGTCCAGCCTCTGGGAATTCTGTGGAATCAATAGATTAGCGTTTGTGGATTGACGTTTATGGTCAGTTTTGTGGTCCTAAGTGTTGAGATATTGAGCTCCACTCGTGATATGCTAGGGTGACCGTTGTGCATTTATGTCACCGACGTGTTAGCTGCAGATGCGATTGGTACATCGCCCATGAATAATAGCTGGATGATAGCTATCTTTATGTACTCTAGTTAGTGGCTCAGTTAGTATGCCACCTTAGTTAGCTGAGTTTGGTTTGAGACCCACATATAAGGTTCACCTATTCTTTTGTACTTAGAGTTCTTTTGGCTTTCACAACTAAGAAGAGGAAAACTTTTTTCAGCCTCCACCTTTGTGTATATTACCCAATTGTGTATGTGAGAAAGCTGCAAGTGAGAATCCTTCCTTCTTGCCCACTCTCTTCACATGGTATCAGAGCTCGGTTCGTGGTAAGGAGGTTAAGAAAGCAAACCAAATTCGCGGTGTCCTAGTAAGAGGATCAGTGTTGCTTTCCTTTTTTTTGAGTTGGGGAGCAAACCTCTGTAGGTAGCACAGCCAGAAAGTGCAAGAGTGCACTGTCTCAGATTGGGACGCCTTTCGCAGTGTGGCGAGAGGGTAGTACATGCTACGGGCGAGGATGAAGCCCTCAGTGAAATTATTTTTTTGATTCGAGGTCATTTCGGGGCCCATTTTGGTGGCAGAACTTTTTCGCAGGCACTCAGAAAAGTGCCTTGTTTTTGCTGTGCGACCGCTGTTCTACACGGTGAAAAGTTGTTGCAAAAATTACATCGTACGCCTGTGCACAGAAATATTGGGAGTGACAGAATCATTCTTATTGCTGTTTATGCATAATCGTCACTAAGAAGTGATTGTGTGGTCAAATACCACTTTCATCAGTTTTGCAGATTTGCCCTTGTGAGGCAGAAGTTGTGTTTTTTTGCAGTGACAAAATATTTTACAGTGTTTTGTAATGGCGTCTAATGCTCTTTCACAGATTGTCACTGAAAAGCTTGACAAGAACAACTTCCAAGCATGGAAGTTTAGAATGACGAATTTCCTTAAGAGAAAAGGCTATTCGGAGTTCATTACTGGAGCTGAGAACAAGAACCAATTATTCCTAATGTTCCCAATCAACAGGATTTGTAGGCATTTAAAGGCTGGCATGAGAGAGCCAGAAAAGTTATGTACTGGCTGTCTATCAGTATTTCAGATTCTATGATTGTGCACATTCAGGATGCAAGCACATCGAAGGAGGCATGGGATACTTTGACAAAAATGTATAGCACAAATATGCAAGCCAGGAAAATGTAGCTCAAGCAGGAGTTGCATAATGTGCAGAGAGAAAATATGAGCATCAATGACTACCACATGAAGGTGAAGAAGATTGCAGATGCACTTACTTCTATTGGGTTGCCAGTGGAAGATGATGATTTAGTTTCTGGGACCTTGAATGCTCTAGGAAAGGATTATGCACAATTC
Organism: Dipteris shenzhenensis; assembly: GCF_047967505.1. Lineage (NCBI taxonomy): Eukaryota > Viridiplantae > Streptophyta > Polypodiopsida > Gleicheniales > Dipteridaceae > Dipteris > Dipteris shenzhenensis. The sequence goes on along the minus strand of NC_141608.1, from coordinate 42,555,919 downwards.
TAGACATCCATTGCCGTCTGTGAGAATTTTCCTGATTTTGAGGAGTTGATTGCCTTCTAATTTCTAAAGAGCATAGAAATGGTGGTGCATATTCTTCAGGAGGAACTTCAAAAGAAGCTATCTTCTACTCAAATACTGGAAGAGGTAGAGGCAGAGGTAGAGCAGGCCGATTTGGAGGCCGTGGCAGAAATCAAAATATGCAACAAATTCAAGAAAACTAGTCCTATGGAGGAGGACATGGTAACTTTAGAGGTAGGGGGAGCCAAAGAGGTCATGGTGGATGGCAGAGAGGCCAAAATGCAAATAGCAATGTTGAATGCTACTACTGTGGTAAAATGGGTCATATGGTTAAAGACTGCTACAAAAAGCAGAATGACATCATGATTGGAAAATTGCAGCAAGGCAATTATGCATCCTCTAGTAGACAGGGTGATGACAGAAATGAGCATTTGTTTATGGTGCAGCACATGACTAATTCTGTGACAAGTGCAGAAGAAAGTAATGATGTGTGGTATGTTGACTCAGGTGCATCAAACCACATGACAGGTCATGCAGAATGGATGCAGGATGCAAGGAAAATGGAAAGACTAGGATTTGTGGAGACTGGTGATCATACTATACATCCTATTGTGCAGATTGGTAAAATTCCTTTGTCTATGTAGGATGGGAAAAAGAAAAACATGTCTGATGTATTTCATGTCCCGAATATCACCAAGAACCTAGTTTCTATTGGTCAAATGGTTGAGCAGGTTAGATTTAATCCTCATGGATGCTTTGTTGAGGATATGAAAAATAAAGGTTGCTTGATAGCAAAAGGGAAGAAGAAGGGCAAGATGTTTACGTTGGATGCGGACATGCCTGATTTGAGTGCAGCAATGTTTGCACATGGGACCGATGTAGGTACAGATATTGATATCTGGCATAACCGCATTGGTCATGTTAATGTACAACGACTTAAATTAATCCAGGCCCAAAATATTGTTGTAGGATTGCCTAAGTTCAAGGTTGCAAAAATGCATAAGGTATGTGAAGCCTGTCAATTTAGAAAACAGGCAAGGAAACCATTTCCTAGACATGTTCAAGAGAGTAAGAGGCCATTGGAATTAATCCACTCTAATGTGTGGACTACTAAAGTTGCATCTATTAGAGGCTGTCATTATTTTGTCACTTTTATTGATGACTACAGCAGAAAAGTTTGGGTGTATTTTATGAAAAAGAAAAGTGAAGTGTTTGGGCATTTCAAAGCTTTTAAAGCTATGGTTGAAAAAGAAACAGGCTTGCAAATAAAATGCCTAAAGTCAAATGGAGGGGGAGAGTACGCCAGAGGAGAGGTATAATGGTAGGAAACCAGATATTTCTCATTTGAGAATTTTTGGTTGCATTGCCTATGTTCAGTTGCCAGATGAGTTGAGATCCAAGTTGGATCCAAAAGCTGAGAAGTGCATCTTTATTGGTTATTCTCTGCAGCACAAAGGGTATAGATGCTATACCCTTCTACTCGTAAGTTTATAGTGAACAAAGATGTTGTTTTTTATGAGATGAGCAACTGGTATAAACCAGTAAATGTGATTGATGATGTAGATGCACAAAATGGTAATGCTGCACAGAATTCACAGCTCAGCAATCACAAAATATTAGTGGACATGTAGTATCCTCTAGCAGTGGTTCACATACTTTGCCATGGATAGGCAGATTGAGATCAGGAGGATCTCCTCAAAGCAATGCATATAGTGGTATGCAAGTATGACAAAAAGGAAAAGAGAAAGTAGATCATCCCATGGTTGATGTGAATGCAGGTCACTCTTATGTGGATGGTGAATCCAGTGGCTCAGAACAGCAAAGCCTTGATGGTGAGTTGGGTGTTCCTTCTATTACACCTAGAGTAAGGAAGACAAGGGATGTTTTGAGAGCACCTGGTAGTGAGCCTATTTTGTGTAGGTCTACCAGAGCTAGGTATCCTGTGGATAGGCAGAAATATGATGGATTTATAGCCATTCGCTATGCCTATATGGTCAAAGTGATACATGAACTAGAACCCACTTCTTTTGAGCAAGCCATGGGAAAAGAAAAATGGAAGAAAGCCATGGATGAAGAAATGGATGCCTTGGAAGCAAAAGCTAGATGGGAATTGGTGCCTTTGCCTAGAGACAAGAATGCAATTAGCTACAAGTGGGTTTATAAGGTGAAGCACAATGCAGATGGTTCTGTGAACAAATACAAGGCAAGATTAGTTGTCAAGGGGTATGCACAGACATATGGCATTGATTATGAAGAAACATTCAGTCCGGTTGCAAGGATGGCAACCATAAGAGCAGTCAGTGCTATGGCTGCATCAAAGGGATGGTCTCTACATCAGATGGATGTAAAGAATGCTTTCTTGCATGGTGATTTGCAAGGAGAGGTCTATATGGAGCAGCCACTAGGTTATGTTCATCTGTTCATCGTGAGTTTGTTTGCAAGTTGAAGAAAGCCTTGTATGGCTTGAAGCAAGCACCCAGAGCATGGTCTGACAAGATAGGACAGTATCTTGTCACTATTGGCTTTCAGATTTCCAAGGCAGATTTCTCACTTTATGTGAGAAAAACAGAGAAAGGCATTATGCTGCTTGTCATTTATGTTGACGATTTGATCATCACAGGTGATAGTGATGAAGATATCCTTCATGTGAAAATGCTATTGAAGCAGAAGTTTGAGATGAAGGATTTTCCTGATTTTGAGGAGTTGATTACTCTTCTAATTTCTGAAGAGTAGAGAAAGGGTGGTGCATCTTCTTTAGGAGGAACTTCAAAAGAAACTGTCTTCTACTCAAATGCTAGAAGAGGTAGAGGCAGAGGTAGAGCACGCCGATCTGGAGGCATGGTAGAAATCAGAATATGCAGCAAATTCAAGAAAACCAGTTCTATGGAGGAGGATGTGGTAACTTTAGAGGCAGGGGGAGCCAAAGAGGTCGTGCTAGATGGCAGAGAGGCCAAAATGCAAACAGCAATGTTGAACGCTACTACTGTGGTAAAATGGGTCATCAGGCAAAAGATATTTTTCTCCAAGTCTTGGCAAATTATGCGTAGGTTTTTGGTCCCTATGGAACGTTCCCATTTGATTGTTTGATGAGCAGATATGATGATCCTGATTTGGAGTTGCTTCCATTGGATAAGCACGCGTGCGTTGAGGTCATCTTCCACTTGTAGAGTAGCCACAAGCTCTTGGTACACCACCATTGTGCATTTTAGTGGGGCTTCATTGGTGTTGTCTTCCAATGCCTCATTGTTGTGTTTTAGCAATTGGAGTTCAAGCTTGGAGATGATTATCTTTTGGGAGTGCATCTCATTCATTTTTTCTTTGTATTGCTGGTAGATGGTTGTATATGCCTCCTTAAGCTTTCTCATTTGCAAGGTGACCTTTGCCTATTGAGGAATGTCTTCAGTGGTATTGGACCATTCGTCCAAGGCTTGTGCTTGTGAAGTGCTGGCCTCTTGAGCGGTAACAAGTTGGTCATTGAAGATTCTGCATTCCCTTGTAAGCTCGTCAATGCTGAAGGCACGTACTGCCAAAGATTGTTTCATGTCTTCAAGCTTATCTTTGCAATCCTGGAGCTCTTCTTCTTTGTGAATTAGAGTGAGTCGAGCTTGTGCCACTACCTCCATCTATTGAGCATGTGCAGATGTCAAGGAGTTATAGTAGGTCTGTAGGATTGCCGTTGCTTGTACTGCTACTGTCAGCTGTGTTTGACTTTGGTGGAGGTTGGAGGTCACATCCCTCACTACCTTCTCTTGAGCTTGGAGAGCTTGGTTCATGCGTACTTTTTCTACCTCCTTCTCATCTATTTGCGCCCGAAGTGCCTTGACCTCTAGGGCGATTGCCTGGAATTGGTCTTCGATTTTTGTTGCAGTTTGTCTGTCTAACTCTCTTGCATATTCTTCCTTGTCCAAGCTAGTGAATAGTTGTGACATTTGGATTATTTGGCTAGCTTGATGTTGGTACAAGTGGTGCCCATGTAGCCATCCCGATGATTCTGTAGTACTTGGGGGAGGTTGTTCCAATGGTATTTCAGACCCTTGTGTACAATAGTCATACTGTTCATCTAGCACTAGCTCCCCTTGTGGCTCATCGAGACTGGCATGGCGTCGATGGGCGGTTCTAGTGATGATGTAGCCTCACGCTCCAGTGCCGATCTTTCCTCAGGTTTTGGTGTCGATCTTGCTTGTGGCTCTGGTAGCTGCTATTGTTGGAGATATATTGGTTGCAGTTGTACACCGAGCTGTAGCATCTCGTGGGGCAATTCCTCAATCCCGACCTCCAGAATAGGTATTTCTTCTAAGATATCTGCACTTATCAATGTGATAGTAGGAGAAGTTGGTGATGGCTCCCATCCTAGTGAAAAGGGTATGTCCAACTCCTCAATTGGTTTTGGTGACTAGGACAAAGTCATTTCTCTTTCTTGTAGTTCTTTTTTGATGATTATAGCCAATAAGTGTCGAATTTTACATTTTTGGCCTAAAGAACCATCTAGTTTCTTTGTAAAGAAGATAACGAAGTGCTAGACCCAGTATTATTTTAGCTTCCTACTCAGCAAAACAAATGTGCATAGTGGAAGGGATCAATTCTTGCCGCACTTAACCCCCAGGATTGTGGATAGGAATTGTGCTGCTTCCTTGAGGTGATGGTTAAGGATTGTGCGAAGCAATATGCCATCCCTATGGAACAATGTGCCCTTGGTGAGGAGAGACTGTACTTTGAGAAACTTTGCATCGGCAGACCATTTAGGGTATTTGGCACCTTGTGTTGGTAGTGAGAAAGCCCTTTGAATGACTGTACTATCAAGGATAATGTTTAGTGGGCTATGATGTACAGTCATTGTACCGTACTTGACAAACTTTGCATTGTTGGAGTGGTAAGAATGGAGAAATTCCTTGATGTATGTGGTCATTGTAGGACTATCCTCCGAGGATTTTAGGCTCTCATGTGCTATACATTTTTATCAAGGTATCCCATGCCTCCTTCGGCATGCTTACATCCTGAATATGCACAATCATAGAATCTGAAATACTGATAGACAGCCAGTACATAACTTTTTTGGCCCTCTCATGCTAGCCTTTAAATTCCTACAACTCTTATTGATTGGGAACATTAGGAATAACTGGTTCTTGTTCAGCTCCAGTAATGAACTCCCAATAGCCTTTTCCCTCAAGGAAATTCATCATTCTAAACTTCCATGCTGGGAAGTTGTTCTTGTCAAGCTTTTCAGTGACTATCTGTGAAAGAACATTGGACGCCATTATAGAACACTGTAAAAATATTCTGTGATTGCAAAAAACACAACTGCCTCACAAGGGAAATCTACAAAACTGACGAAAGTGGAATTTGACCACACAGTCACTTCTAGTGACGATTTTGAATCAACAGGCAATAAGAATGATTCTGTCACTCCCAATATCTCTATGCATAGGCATACGATGCAATTTCTATAGCAACTTTTCACCGACTTGTAGAACAGTGGTCGCACAGCAAAACAGCGCACTTTTTTGAGTGCCTGCGAAAAATTTGCACCACCAAAATGGGCCTCGAATCAAAAAAGTAATGTCACCAAGGGTGTCGCCCTATCCCGCAGCATATACTACCCTCTCGCCACATCGCAAAGGGCATCCCAATCTGAGACAGTGCACTCTTGCACTTTCCGGGTGTGCTACCTGTAGAGATTTGCTCCCAAACTCGAAAAAGGAAGGCAACACTGATCCTCTTACCAAGACACCACGAACTTGATTTGCTTTCTTAAGCTCCTTACCACGAACCAAGCTCTGATACCATGTGAAGAGAGTGGGAGAGAGGTAAGGAGTCTCACTTGCAGCTTTCTCACATACACAATGGGGGGATACGCACAAAAGTGGAGGCTGAAATAGCTTTCCTCTTCTTAGCTGTGAAAGCCAAAAGAACTCTCTCCTAGTACAAAAGGAATAGATGAACCCTATATGTGGGTCTCAAACCAAACTCAACTAACCTAGGTGGCATACTAAGTGAGCCACTAACTAGAGTACATAAAGATAGCTATCATCGAGCTACTATTCATGGGCGGTGTACCAACCGCATCTACAGCTAACAAGTCGGTGACATAAATGCACAACGGTCACCCTGGCATATCACGAGTGGAGCTCGATATCTTAAGAAAACATTGGATGGAGTCCAATTCAACATAACAATAAACAGGAGCCGACTGAAGCACTACTACATCAACACGCAAGCCATCCCTGAAAAAATGAAGATTTGGGAAACCAAGTCTTCCTTAATTAGGATTAGATTATATCATGAGCACTCACTTGCATATGTACGTCTTCACACATATAGGTAGCATCAATCGATTTTAACCTAGGGCTCATAAGTGATGCCTGAGTTCTAGCTGGCCTATGAAAATCCAAGCAACAAAAGAAAAGCATATAGTTAGTCCCTACCTAGCTACTAGGTCACGTGCACTCACACACTTTCGCTTAGACACATAGATGATTGCATGAATAATTGTACCACACACTTTCATTCCACACTCTCAAAGCATGTATAAAAATATGATCTCACACACACACATAGAAAGGTCATACTGGCATGCCAACCAATCTAATGATCAATGGTACACCACATACACATGGATGCAGGTTTCAGAAAAGATGCCGCCACTAAAGAGGATGGATAGAAAGAGACCACCGCCTCAACCATGAGACCCCCTCCAGAGTTCAGAGCCATCTACATCCTCTCAACCACGGCAACCACAGGCATTCATGGTCCAGAGCGATAGCTCCGAAGAGGATTCAGTGCATGACCAAGAAGAACAAATGCCACCTAGTCACCACTGGCCTACATAGCCATTGATGGGGCCCAATCATTGGAACTTGTTTGGCCACCCACATCGATGTATGCTCTTTCCCAGGAAGCAACATCTTAAGCCAGGAAAATGCACCTCAAGCAGGAGTTGCATAATGTGCGGAGAGAAAATATGAGCATCAATGACTACCACATGAAGGTGAAGAAGATTGCAGATGCACTTGCTTCTATTGGGTCGCCAGTGGAAGATGATGATTTAGTTTTTGTGACATTGAATAGTCTAGGAAAGGATTATGCACAGTTCCAGACATCCATTGCCGTCTGTGCGAATTTTCTTGATTTTGGGGAGTTGATTGCTCTTCTCATTTCTGAAGAGCAGAGAAATGGTGGTGCATCTTCTTCAAGATGAACTTCAAAAGAAACTATCTTCTACTCAAATGCTAGAAGAGGTAGAGGCAGAGGTAGAGCAGGCCGATCTAGAGGCCATGGCAAAAATCAAAATATGCAGCAAATTCAAGAAAACTAGTCCTGTGGAGGAGGACGTGGTAACTTTAGAGGCAGGGGGAGCCAAAGAGGTCATGGTGGATGGCAGAGAGGCCAAAATGCAAACAGCAATGTTGAATGCTACTATTGTGGTAAAATGGGTCATATGGCTAAAGACTGCTACAAAAAGCAGAATGACATCATGATTAGTAAATTGCAGTAAGGCAATTATGCATCCTCTAGTAGATAGGGTGATGACAGAAATGAGCATTTTTTTATGGTGCAGCACATGACCAATTCTATGACAAGTGCAAAAGAAAGCAATGATGTGTGGTATGTTGACTCAGGTGCATCAAACCACATGACAGGTCATGCAAAATGGATGCAAGATGCAAGGAAAATGGAAAGACCAGGATTTGTGGAGGCTAGTGATGATACTGCACATCCTAATGTGTAGATTGGTAAAATTCCTTTGTCTATGCAGGATGGGAAAAAGAAAAACGTGTCTGATGTATTTCATGTCCCGAATATCACCAAGAACCTAATTTCTGTTGGTCAAATGGTTGAGTAGGGCTTGCAGGTCAGATTTAATCCTCATGGATGCTTTGTTGAGGATATGAAAAATAAAGGTTGCTTGATAGCAAAAGGGAAGAATAAGGGCAGGATGTTTACATTGGATGCAGACATGCCTGAATTGAGTGCAGTAATGTTTGCACATGGGACCAGTGTAGTTGCAGATATTGATATCTGGCATAAAAGCATTGGTCATGTTAATGTACAGTGACTTAAATTAATGCAGGCCCAAAATATTGTTGTAGGATTGCCTAAGTTCAAGGTTGCAGAAATGCATAAGGTATGTGAAGCCTGTCAATTTGGAAAACAGGCAAGGAAACCATTTCCTAGACATTTTTAAGAGAGTAAGAGGCCATTGGAATTAATCCACTCTAATGTGTGGACTACTAAAGCTGCATCTATTGGAGGCTGTCATTATTTTGTCACTTTTATTGATGACTACAATAGAAAAGTTTGGGGGTATTTTATAAAAAAGAAAAGTGAAGTGTTTGGGCATTTCAAAGCTTTTAAAGCTATGGTTGAAAAAGAAACAAGCTTGCAAATAAAATGCCTAAGGTCAGATGGAGGGGGAGAGTACCTCTCAAATGAGTTTACAAGGTTCCTGCAGGAGCATGGCGGCATAAAACAACAATATTCATGTAGTCATACCCCATAGCAAAATGGACTTGCAGAAAGGAAAAACAGGCATATTGGAGAGGTATCTCATGCCATGCTCAACGAAAATGACCTGCGAGATTATTATTGGGCTGAAGCAGTTGCTATAGTAGTCTACATAATGAACAGGACTCCCACTGCAGCAATACATGGCATGATGCCAGAGGAGAGGTATAGTGGTAGGAAACTAAATATTTCTCATTTGAGAGTTTTTTGTTGCATTGCCTATGTTCATGTGCCAGATGAGTTGAGATCCAAGTTGGATCCAAAAGCTAAGAAGTGCATCTTTATTGGTTATTCTTTGCAGCAGAAAGGGTATAGATGCTATAACCCTTCTACTCGTGAGGCATGATCTCATGAGGCATTACACATCTTCTTAATATCTGGTCCTTGCCCATCTTGTACAGTTGTCCTGCAATGAGTTGATAGGGTGCAACCTTTAGAATCAATTTTCTGGAATCTACTACTTTCATTTCAAGCGGTGGTCTTCATGCCATCAAGTACCCAATGATATCTCCACACCACTCTGGAATAGCATCTATTTGAAATAGTGTGGCTTCTTCTCCCGACTAGACATGAGACATGTGATCGGCAATGTAGTGTTGGACACCTTTGCGGACCACTATTTTGAAGTTGAATTCTTGAAGAAAGAGGAGCCATCTGGTTATTCTTCCTGTTGTACACGGACGGTTCACAAGATAAAGCAATGCTTGATGGTCGGTGTAGAAGACAAAATCATTTGCCAGTAGATAGTGCCGAAATTTCTTTACACTATACACCATTGCTAGGGCTTCTCTTTCTGTGGTTGTATAGGTCATCTCTGCATCATTGAGTTGTCGACTGGCAAAGTAGAATGGGTAGTCTTTCTTATGTTCACTAGGTTGACAAAGCACACTCCAGATTGCATACTTGGATCCATCAGTATGAACATAAAAATCAATATCCCAATTGGGAGATATAAGGATGGGTGTTGTGATTAGGCACCACTTAAAAGCTCAAAGGCTTGGTCGCACTCTTCGGTCCATAAGAATTCCACTAATAATTTGTAAAGTGGTCTAGCTATCATGGCATACTGCAAAATAAATCTTCTATAATAGCTGGCATGTCCCATAAAGACCTGTACACCTTTGGAATTTATAGGAGGAGGCAATTCCATGATGATTTTGATTTTGTCCATGTCAGTTGCAATCCCATGTTGAGAGACAATGTGTCCCAAAACAACTCCATGGGTGACCATGAACTGGCATTTTGTTGGATTTAGGGAGATGCCATACTCCCTACATTTGATTAGTACTACTTCAAGACATTTGAAGTGGTCTTGTTTGTTTGAATGGATACACAAATCATCCAAGAACACCTGTAAAAATTATTTAGGAATGACTTGAAAGCTATGAACATGACTCGCTGGAATGTGGCCGGGCATTACAAAGGCCGAATGGCATGACTCTATATGCAAAAATACCCCATTTTGTAGCAAATGCTATTTTTGATTGGTCTTTAGGAGATATTTGCACTTGGTTATAGCCATGAAATCATCCAAGAAGCTATATATTTCGGAGCAGCCATTTTTTCCAACACTATTTTTGTTAAGGGTAGGGGATAGTGATCCCTAATTGTGGCAACATTCACATTTTTTAAGTTTACGCATATTTTGAGCTTCTTGTTGCGTTTAGGCACAATGATGATGGGTGAAACCCAATCAGTGTGCATCTAAGAGTTTTTCCAGCTCGTTTTAGGGGAGTTTTAGGGTGAGCACCTTCCCTTATAGATATCGTGTGTACTACCACTTCTTGTGAAATTCCTTTTATCTATTTGTATGACCATGTGAGGTAGTCACAATATTCCATTAGGAGTGCTTTGAGTTTGGTTTCATCTTCTTGTTGAAGCTGTTTTCCAATGAAAACCAGTTTTTCTTCCTCCCCTTCAAGGGCAAGGTTTATTGTGCGTGTTTTTGCCAGTCCCTCATAGATTGGAGTTTCTCCAATGCTATCAGTTTCTTAAACTTCAGATTCTCTTAGTGGTCTTGGCATTGCTATTGGCACACTGCCACTTGTGTAATTCTTCAAGTATTCTGGCACTCCTCGAAGATCGGCCTCTGATGGTGTTGAACTAGCCTGACATGTGCCATGTGCACTGGGTGGCATAGTTGCATTTACCAATTTGTTAGGCTCTTCTTTGCTTTCTTTTTCTAAAGTCTCTTGATCGAGCTTCATCCCCACGTGTGGCTTATATTTCCGAAACTTCTTACGTTGGGAATGTTGAGATATCGAGCTCCACTCGTGATATGCCAGGGTGACCATTGTGCATTTATGTCACCGACTTGTTAGATGCAGATGCGGTTGGTACAACGCCCATGAATAATAGCTAGATGACAACTATCTTTATGTAACCTCTAGTTAGTGGCTCAGTTAGTATGCCACCTAGGTTAGCTGAGTTTGGTTTGAGACCCACATATAGGGTTCACCTATTCCTTTTGTACTTAGAGAGAGTTCTTTTGGCTTTCACAACTAAGAAGAGGAAAACTATTTTCAGCCTCCACCTTTGTGTGTATTCCCCCATTGTGTATGTGAGAAAGCTCCAAGTGAGACTCCTTACCTCTCTCCCAATCTCTTCACATGGTATCAGAGCTTGGTTCGTGGTAAGGAGCTCAAGAAAGCAAACCAAGTTCGCGGTGTCTTGGTAAGAGGATCATTGTTGCTTTCCTTTTTTGAGTTTGGGAGCAAATCTCTATAGGTAGCATAGCCGGAAAGTGCAAGAGTGCACTGTCTCAGATTGGGATGCCCTTCGCGGTGTGGCAAGAGGGCAGTATATGTTGCGGGACAGGGCGATGCCCTTAGGTGACATTATTTTTTTGATTAGAGGCCATTTTGAGGCCTGTTTTGGTGGTGGAAGTTTTTCACAGGCACTCACAAAAGTGCCCTATTTTTTGCTGTGCGACCACTCTTCCGCAAGTCGGTGAAAAGTTACCGTAGAAACTGCATTGTATTCCTATGCACAGAGATATTGGGAGTGATAGAATCATTCTTATTGCCTGCTGATGCAAAATCATCACTAGGAAGTGACTATCTAGTCAAATACCACTTTCGTCAGTTTTGCAGATTTCCCTTGTAAGGCAGAAGTTGTTTTTTTTGTAGTGATAGAACATTTTTCCAGTGTTCTGTAATGGTGTCTGATGCTCTTTCACAGATAGTCACTGAAAAGCTTGACAAGAACAACTTCCAAGCATGGAAGTTTAGAATGAAGAATTTCCTTAAGGGAAAAGGCTATTGGGAGTTCATTACTGGAGCTGAATAAGAACCAGCTATTCCTAATGTTCCCAATCAACAAGAGTTGCAGGCATTTAAAGGCTAGCATGAGAGAGCCAGAAAAGTTATGTACTGGCTATCTATCAGTATTTCAGATTCTATGATTGTGCATATTCAGGATGCAAGCATGCCGAAGGAGGCATGGGATACTTTGACAAAAATGTACAGCACAAATACGCAAGCCAGGAAAATGCACCTCAAGTAGGAGTTGCATAATGTGTAGAGAGAAAATATGAGCATCAATGACTACCACATGAAGGTGAAGAAGATTTCAAATGCACTTGCTTCTATTGGGTCGCCAATGGAAGATGATTATTTAGTTTCCGTGACCTTGAATGGTCCAGGAAAGGATTATGCACAATTCCGTACATCCATTGCCGTCCGTGAGAATTTTCCTGATTTTGAGGAGTTGATTACTCTTCTAATTTCTAAAGAGCAGAGAAATGGTGGTGCATCTTCTTCAAGAGGAACTTCAAAAGAAACTGTCTTCTACTCTCTTCTACTCAAATGCTAGAAGAGGTAGAGGCAGAGGTAGAGCAGGCCAATCTGGAGGCCATGGTAGAAATCAGAATACCTAGCGAATTCAAGAAAACCAGTTCTATGCAGGAGGACGTGGTAACTTTAGAGGCAGGGGGAGCCAAAGAGGTCGTGGTGGATAGCAGAGAGGCCAAAATGCAAACAGCAATGTTGAATGCTACTACTGTGGTAAAATGGGTCATATGGTTAAAGACTGCTATAAAAAGTAGAATGACATCATGACTGGAAAATTGCAGCAAGGAAATTATGCATCCTCTAGTAGATAGGGTGATGCAAAAATGAGCATTTGTTTATGGTGCAGCACATGACCAATTCTATGACAAGTGCAGAAGAAAGCAATGATGTGTGGTATGTTGACTCAAGTGCGTCAAACCACATGATAGGTCATGCAGAATGGATGCAGGATGCAAGGAAAATGGAAAGACCAGGATTTGTGGAGACTGGTGATGATACTGCACATCCTATTGTGCAGATTGGTAAAATTCCTTTGTCTATGCAGGATGGGAAAAAGAAATACCTGTCTAATGTTTTTCATGTCCCAAACATCACCAAGAACCTAGTTTCTATTGGTCAAATGGTTGAGCATGGCTTGCAGGTCAAATTTAATCCTCATGGATGCTTTGTTGAGGATATGAAAAATAAAGGTCGCTTGATAGCAAAAGGGAAGAAGAAGGGCAAGATGTTTACGTTGGATGCCAGACATGCCTAAATTGAGTGCAGCAATGTTTGCACATGGGACCGGTGTAGTTGCAAATATTGATATCTGGCATAAATGCATTGGTCATGTTAATGTACAGCGACTCAAACTAATGCAGGCCCAAAATATTGTTGTAGGATTGCCTAAGTTCAAGGTTGCATAAATGCATAAGGTATGTGAAGCCTGTCAATTTGGAAAACAGGCAAGGAAACCATTTCCTAGACATGTTCAAGAGAGTAAGAGGCCATTGGAATTAATCCACTCTGATGTCTGGACTACTAAAGCTGCATCTATTGGAGGCTGTCATTATTTTGTCACTTTTATTGATGACTATAGCATAAAAGTTTGGGTGTATTTTATGAAAAAGGAAAGTGAAGTGTTTGGGCATTTCAAAGCTTTTAAAGCTATGGTTCAGAAATAAATAGGCCTGCAAATAAAATGCTTAAGGCTAGATGAAGGGGGAGAGTACCTCTCAAATGAGTTTGCAAGGTTCCTGCAGGAGCATGGCATAAAGCAACAATATTCATGTAGTCATACCCCACAGCAAAATGGACTTGCCGAAAGGAAAAATAGGCATATTGGAGAGGTATCTCGTGCTATGCTCAACAAAAAAGACCTGCCAGATTATTATTGGGCTAAAGTAGTTGCTACAGTAGTCTACATAATGAACAGGACTCCCATTACAGCAATACATGGCATGACACCAGAGGAGAGGTATACTAGTAGGAAACCAGATATTTCTCATTTGAAAGTTTTTGGTTGCATTGCCTATGTTCATGTGCTTGATGAGTTGAGAACCAAGTTGGATCCAAAAGCTGAGAAGTGCATCTTTATTGGTTATTCTCTGCAGTAGAAAGCGTATAGATGCTATAACCCTTCTACTCGTAAGTTTACAGTAAGCAGAGATGTTGTTTTTTATGAGATGAGTAGCTGGTATAAACCAGTAAATTTGATTGATGATGTAGATGCACAAAATGGTAATGCTACATAGAATTCACAGCAACAATCACAAAATATTAGTGGACCTGTAGTGTCCTCTAGCAATGGTTCACATACTACGCCATGGACAGGCAAATTGAGATCAGGAGGATCTCCTCAAAGTAGTGCAGATAGTGGTATGCCAGTATCACAAAAAGGAAAAGAGAAAGTAGATCAGCCCATGTTTGATGTGAATGCAGGTCACTCTTATGTGGATGGTGAATCCAGTGGCTCAGAACAGAGCCTTGATGATGAGTTGGGTATTCCTTCTGTTGTTACACCTGGAGTAAGGAAGACAAGGGATGTTTTGAGAGCACCTGGTAGTGAGCCTATTTTGCGTAGGTCTACCAAAGTTAAGTATCCTGTGGATAGGCTGAAATATGATGGATTTATAGCCATTCACTATGCCTATATGGTCAAACTAATACATGAACCAGAACCCACTTCTTTTCAGCAAGCCATGGGAAAAGAAAAATGGGAGAAAGCCATGGATGAAGAAATGGATGCCTTGGAAGCAAATGCTACATGGGAATTGGTGCCTTTGCCTAAAGACAAGAATGCAATTGGCTGCAAGTGGGTTTATAAGGTGAAGCACAATGCAGATGGTTCTGTGAACAAATACAAGGCAAGATTAGTTTTCAAGGGGTATGCACAGACATATGGCATTGATTATGAAGAAACATTCAAACTGATTGCAAGGATGACAACCGTAAGAGCAGTCATTGCTATGGCTGCATCAAAGGGATGGTCTTTACATCAGATGGATGTAAAGAATGCCTTCTTACATGGTGATTTGCAAGAAGAGATTTATATGGAGCAGCCACCAGGTTATGTGCACGCTGTTCATCCTGAGTTTGTTTGCAGGTTGAAGAAAGTCTTGTATGGCTTGAAGCAAGCACCCAGAGCATGGCCTGACAAGATAGGATAGTATCTTGTCACTATTGGCTTTCAGATTTCCAAGGTAGATTTCTCACTTTATGTGAGAAAAACAGAGAAAGGCATTATGCTGCTTGTCATTTATGTTGATGATTTCATCATCACAAGTGATAGTGATGAAGATATCCTTCATGTGAAAATGCTATTGAAGCAGAAGTTTGAGATGAAGGATTTGGGAGAGCTGCGTTACTTCTTGGGCATTGAGGTGATTAGATCCACAAGTGGGATATGGCTCTTGCAGAGGCAGTATGGATTGGACATGTTGTCCAAATATGGGATATCAGCCTCCAGTGTGTGTATTCCCCCATTGTGTATGTGAGAAAGCTGCAAGTGAGACTCCTTACTTCTCTCCCACTCTCTTCACAGGGTACTGTGGGGTAACTTTTCCACTGGTAAGGTGTTTCCAAAAGTAAGGGTTCATTTGCTACGCATACTCCTTCCAGTCCCTCAGGGGACCATTCAAGAGGCGGTGGTTCTAATTTTCAGGGAGCTAGCTTTGCAAGGTACAATTCGATGATCGTTGTTTGGACTCGTTCGAATTCATTGAAGTGTTCAGCCTTGGCTTTTTTGCGATTTTCTCCTTCATCTTTCTTGCGGGATCTTCTGCTGTTATTCAACTTTGGAGGTTTAACTTTTGGGAGTTTGACTGCCGTTAGGGCATGCAGAATGGCTGTCATTATCAAAGATTTGATCTTCAATTTCAGCATTCTCAGCCTTAGTTTCAAGGTCCCAAGGAAAATCTGAGTCATCATTGGTATGGGTACCTTCTTCATGTTCATTATTCTACTCGAGGTCAACCATAAAGAATGGCATCTCTAGATCAATTGGTTCTTCATGTGTGAGTGGAGGATCTACCTATAGTGCCTTAGCATCAATCTGCGAGAAGATGGGGTCTAATGAATGGTAGTTGTCGATGGTTGCCAATGTTTGTATCCAGTTATTGACATTTCTTTGTGAGTCACCCGCTATGGCATGCTGTTGCAAGGGAGCTAATTTGCTTGAGATTTTCGTGGAAGATGTCTCATCCAATGCTCTAGGCACAATTGGTTTTATAGCTCCTGTTCCCACATTCACCCTGACTATGGTGTGGCGATTTTGGATTGTCAATCTATCAATTCCCCAGTCATGGAGGACTGATGCTTCCTGTAACCAAAGACATCCTAGTAAGATTTGATAGGATTTTTTGGGGAGATCGAAGATTGTGAATTGAAGGGAAAAGCAAACTCCTGCGATCTTTGTGGACATGCCATTTACTATTCCCAAGGGTTTAGCCCGTGAATCATTGGGGCAAGGCGTATGTTAAAATTAGCCTTTTGCATTGGTGGGAGACCCCATTCTTCATAGAGCTCCTTTGACAGGACATTTACACCTGCACCACCATCCACTATGGCTTGGACTTCATTATATGCCTTGTGGATCAAAGGCACAGTAATGTTGCATATGTCATCTCTCTCACCCATCCGCATAGGGATATCTTCGATGTCGTTCATAGGTGGAGGGGGATTTGCAAGTTCAATCCATCCTTTGAAACTCTCAGAGATTGGGACAATTTTATAGGAGGATTCCAATGGGAATTGACATAGGGCAACTCAAAATGCTAGAGAGTGCAGCTCCTTCAAGTTGACGTGGTGGTACATTATGTTGTGGAGTCTGTTGTTGGAACAGAGGCTCGAGTAAAAGTATCAATACTTTGTGGGACCAAGTCATGGATTGGGTCTTGAGCTTATTTCTTAGCCTCAAATTGAGCTTGTTCCTTTTGTACCCATTGTTGAAGTGCCTAAAAACGAGCCTTCTCCATCTTTGCATTTGGGTATGGAGCTTCTTTTATTTGAGGCTCGGGAGTTCATGTGGATGAGCTCGGTTGCTCATTGCTTGGCGAAGGTGGAGCCACTTGTGCTTTCTTTTTAAGAAGTTGTTTTGGTTGGATTGGAATGTTAGGGTCCTTGGTGGCCTCTTTCTATTGGCGTGTAATTACATTTATAGGTTGTGATATTACACTTGCTGGACCCACACTTTGATGGTTTACCCCAATGATGCTGATTGGGACGTCAGGCTTAACCTCTATTTGTTGTGGGGCTTTATTTTTCATGGGACAATCCATACAGGCATGTCCTATGCCACAATCTCTGCAGAGTGCTTGGAAAGTAGCTGGGCTACCACGATGAGGGCACTCTGTGATCCGGTGATTTTCTCCACAACCGTAGCACTTGATTGGTGCTCGATATGTGTTGGGATGTACTTGATTTGCATAAATTGGTATTAGACCCTCTGCACCTTCTACATAGTACATTGGGTACTTTGTTTCATACTCAAATGACAAGTCTACTTCCTCGGCTTGTAATTGATGTATTAGAACTGCCTGAGGAGCTGGATTCGGTGCTCTTAGATATGATCGTGGGTTCGGATTCTTGAGAAGTTGTGGGACTTGTGTCCGAATGGGAACAGGATTTAGCCTCGGAGCTGGGGACACTTGTGCAAGTGCCGATTGCCTATACACTGGCATGGGTGCCGCTTAGTATTGTTGAGGTCGAGGCGGGTTGTTGCGCATGTTGAAGATGCAACTGTTTTCATCATGGCCGCCAATGATGCAGATATGGCACCACAACCTTGGCAGTGAATTTGCTTGTGTAGTGATCCTGGCTCTTAGGACCGAGCACTCATTTGCTATATGATTGGCCATGTAATGTGGACACCAGACATTTTCTCGCGGTGGATATGTCTGAGTTGGCGGTTGTGACAAGTGAAGTTTTTGTTCCATGGCCTGCATCATGTCTTCTTTCAGCTTCATGGTCATGGCCTCTAGGTGATCTTCATTTGATGTTTTGGCAGTGGACTTGGATTTGCCTTTTTTCGAGTGCTTATCTCGTGTACTAGATCTGCCGTCATCACTGCTAGTGTCTGAGTCAGTGATGCCATCCTCGATGTCAATGGCTACCGCATGAGCAGCACTAAACATTTCATAGCTACTTATTTTTTCACATCCTTTCGAATTTTCTTTCTTAGTCCTGCAATGAACCAAGGCATGAGGTACTTTGCATCGGGGCATGGGTCACATTTGGCAATTTATCTTTTTATCTTACCCAGGTACATGCATACATCTTCTCGACAGCCTTGTTTGATCTTGCTTAGTTGGAGAGCGGGATCATTTTGTAGCCTCTCCGTTTGAAAGCGTCGTTTAAATTCTGTTTGAAGTAGGTCCCATGTGGCGCGCTCTTCCACTAGAAGGTCTAGGTACCATTCAGACACTTCATCAGTTAAGGCCATGGGAAACCAAGCCACCTTGGTTTCATGGGATTGTGCGGCATGCAGCATCAAAATGCTGGAGGAATCGGGTGGAGCTCCCCTACCATTATATTTGGGAAGTTCCAATATTCCCAAGGGGCGCTTGCCTTGAGTGTTATTATTTCTTCGATTAAAGAAATTGTCAGCCTCAGCATCGAGGTCGATATCCCCATCATTGTCCGCGACGGCGTCCAGCCATGTTGTGGCGTGGAGGAGTCAAAGGGAGTGATTGAATTTCAGGGGGGGATTCAAGGTAGAGGATTGTCGGAGGCGGTGGCTGCAACAAAGTTGTATGCAGATTTGGTGAGCGTTGGAGTCAGAGGCGTTGGCCGAAACGTAGCTGCGTGCAGATTGGGCGAGATTTGCAAAGGGTGTCTCTACCGCAAGTGTGGGTGTGGATGTAGTTTTGTTGGGAGGGTTAGAGTGGTGTTAGTTTGTGTAGGGACCATCATGTTAATAATGTGCCTAAGATTTTCCTACGTGTGTAGGGAATTGTGTCGGTGTAGACGGATCGTTAATCGGAGGTCACGACGTGAAGATACGAGTGAATCTGTGCAAAACGAGGCCCACACGGGGGCACGAATGAGCGAGTGCTAGTGATGCCAAAATATTGTGCAATGGGCTAGAAAAATACCCGGTAGCATGGTGTTTCTGTGTGTGAAATCTGGGTTCAAATGGGGTCCAGTTTGGGTTCCAAACGGGTGAGTTATGAGGGGTTAAAGTAGGGGTAAAATTGGCTTTTTTGGGGGGGTGGTCTTAAGGGTGGTGTGAATGGACTTTAAGTCCAACAGAGGGGTTTGAACCAAGTTAATTCTAGTTATATAAACTAACCTATATCCTCCCAGGTTAATCCAACTACTCTTACCTACTGCAGCTAGTTACTAACTGAAGGTTAGTTGGACTAACCTAGCTATTAGCAACTAACCGAGGCTAAACTAACCTAACTAAGTTAGACTAACCTAACCTAGGTTAAACTAACCTAACCTAACCTAATCGAGGTTAAACTAGCCTAGGGTTAGATTAATGGTTAGGTTAGGGCTTTTTAATTAATTTTTTAAATAAAAATTTTAGTTAGGGGGGGAATTCCGCGCGGCAGCGGCGGCGCGGGGGGGGTTCGCACAAAGGGGAGGGGAGGGAGGTGGAGGGGGGAGAGGAGGGGAGGGGGGAGGGGAGGGGAGGGTTGAGGGGTGGGTGAGGGGCAGGTGTGGGGCAAGCGGAGGGGGCGAGCGGGGTGCAGAGGGGCATGGGGCAGGGCAGGCACGGCGGAGGTAGGAGGTGGCGAGGAACTGGGCGGGCACCGTCGACGCGTCACTTGGGACTGGTGCTACGCATGGGCGCCACTTGGTTGGCAGGCGCCACTACGGGTGCTGGCCTTTAGTAGCAAGGGCCTTAAGGCCCTTGCTTAGTAGGTAGGTTAGTTAGGTTAGTTTTGTGTAGGGAGCGGCCGGCAAGGGGGGGGTAGAGAGAGAGAGAGAGAGAGGGGGGGGAAGATAGAGAGAGGGAGAGAGAGAGAGAGAGAGAGAAAGAGAGAGAGAGAGAGAGGGGGGGGGGGGGGGGAGGGGGAGGGGGGGGTGGTGGAGGGGGGGGTGGTGGTGGTGGAAGGGGGTGGTGGAGACGGGGGGGGGGGGGGGGGGGGGGGTGGAGATGGAGGGGGGGGGGGGGGGAAGAAAGAGGTGGTGGAAATGGGAGGGGTGGAGGGAAGAGGGGGGGGGAATTGATGGAGGGGGGAGGAAAAAGGGGTGGTGGAGATGGAGGGGGGGAGGGGGTGGTGGAGATGGAGGGGGGTGGGGGGAGGGAAGAAAGAGGTGGTGGAAATGGGAGGGGTGGAGGGAAGGGGGGGGGGGGGGGGGAATGGTGGAGGGGGAGGTGGTGGAGATGGAGGAGGGGGGGTGGTGGAGATGGAGGGGGGTGGGGGGAGGAAAGAAAGAGGTGGTGGAAATGGGAGGGGTGGAGGGAAGGGGGGGGAGGGGGAGGTGGTGGAGATGGAGGGGGGGTGGTGGAGATGGAGGAGGGGGGGGAGAATGGAGGGAGGGGGGAAAAAAAGGGGGGGCAGGGGAAATGGAGGGGATGAGAGGGAGGTGGGAATGGTGGAGGGGGAGGGGAAAAAGAAAAAACTTAACGGACAAAAATCCAAAGGGAGGAAGAGGTGGTCACCTGAACACTCTCCTAGTCTTTCTCGATGTAACGGGATTGTTGAGGACCAATGGACGGTGGGTGGATGGCTAGGTTATCACTACGAGATGCGCTTGAAGTAACTTACCATGCGAGGATGGGAGTAGGGTGGTAGTCGATGGAGAGGGAGGAGTGTCTTGCGTAGGGCTTGAAATGGGGAAGAGGATGGAGGCAAGATGTGAAAGATAAAGAATGAGGGGGTGGAGTGGGTTTTTATAGGAAATGGGTTTAGGTTTAGGGTCAACCCTAAACTCTTCCCAAGCTGTAACTTTTCATGGTTAGCTCGGTTTGCTCTTCTACAAAAAGGTGAAATGATCGAAATTGCAAGCTTTACGCATTCGTGTCCACTACCTAGCCTGATTGTTTATCAAGTGGCTTCTTTTTAAGAAATAAAGAAAATTTCTTAAGGTAGTAACCCAAGGTTAATGCTTAGGATTGATATAATTAGCTAGAAATGGAAAAAATTTTACTCTCCTTGCCCTTGAGTGTTATGTTCGTGAAAGTTCGAAGCAGTTTGTTTTTTACACATACCTGCGTATGTTTACTCGTTACTTGAGATGCTAGTCTCCCCAACAGCAACACCAAATGTTGGCTCTTTCCTACGGCTTCCGTAGGAAGAGCGAGGTAATCTCAGTATGCGGGGTTCCAAGGCTTTTTGTCACCTATAGATATATCAGGATTGTTGTTTGTAGTATACATGTAGCTTAGGATCTCAAGTCATGTTCCGGTGAGAGATGTAGGCTTAAGTGTGGTAAGCAAACATAGTGCATGCATGTGTAAAAGGAACATGTATCATCATGGTTGAGGTAATGAAGACTTTCGTCTTCATTGGGGGTTGTAGGGTTTAGGAGGAGTTTAAGGGTTAGAAGGAGGTTCCAAGGTTTAGAAGGAGGTTCCAGAGTTTAGAAGAAGTTCAAGGGTTAGAAGGAGGTTCCAAGGTTTAGAAGGTGGTTCAAGGGTTAGAAGGTGGTTCCAAGGTTTAGAGAGAGGTTCCAAGGTTTAGAAGAGGTTCCAAGGTTCAGTGTAGAGGACATGGTGGAGAACTCGTCTCCCTTGTAGATCATGGAGGTTAAGGGTTGAGGAACTAAGGGTTTTGGGGGAGCATATGAGTGGTAGAGGAACAAGGTGTAAGAGCATGGAGGAAAGAAGAGAGAGGAGGAGGAGGAAGGAGGAGGGAGGAGGAGAAGGAAGGAGGAGGGAGGAGGAGGAGGAAGAGGGAGGAGGAGGAGGGAGGAGGAGGAGAGGGAGAGGATGGGTTGCAAGGTTGGAGGAGAGGGGAGGAGGAGTTGCAAGGTTAGGACATGCTTTTGGACGTGGAGTGCAAGGAAGCATGGACATTTGAGACAATTGCTTGGAATACCAAAGTAGAACTCAACACAATGCCCCAAAGAGTGTGGGCTTCATTCCATTATGGGGTATTTATACAAGTTGGAGAGCTTCTCTCTCTGCATGTAGGAATTGTAAGACATTCTCTCTCTACATGTAGAAGTTGCATGTAGGAGTTGCATGTAGAAGTTGCATGTAGAACTCGCATGTAGGAGTTGCATGTAGAACTCGCATGTAGAACTCGCATGTAGAACTTGTATGTAGAACTCACATGTAGGAGTTGCATGTAGAAGTTGCATGTAGAACTCGCATGTAGAAATCGCATGTAGGAGTTGCATGTAGAACTCACATGTAGAACTCACATGTAGGAGTTGCATGTAGAACTTGTATGTAGAACTCGCATGTAGAACTCACATGTAGGAGTTGCATGTAGAACTCGCATGTAGGAGTTGCATGTAGAACTTGCATGTTGAACATGCAAGTTGGATTTCTAAGAGGGATTATTTCTAGCCTTATGCAAGTACAAGCGGAGCTTTTGCCACTACTCTACACACACATTCTGTTCTACCTAAGCCCATGTTGGCACAGAGACAACACTCTCCCTGCCCCATCATCACCTCCAATGCTACTTGTGCTACCATTAGCAGAAAATGACATAGTATTTGATTTTGAATATCAAGATCTAAATAAACCAATTCGTACTCCCATGCCAAGTTCCAATGATGGGTATGATTTTGATGCGATACCACTTCCCAGTAACCCCATCAAGGAATTTTTGAGCAAATATCCTGATATGAAAACTCGAGGTGGATGGACCCTCGACAACTTCCCTACCAACCTTCGTCAGCGTCATATTAGTGAAGATTGGATGAGCAAGTTGGATCCATAACCTGATTGGTTCCACCCCAAACTCTTTGATGTAATCTTCTTGAAAGAGTACCTTCATGCACCTCCATGTCTCAGAACCCCCATCCCAAGTTCTATACAATTCCACGATGTTAAAAATGGAAAGCCAACATACACACTTTGGATGAAGATTGCACCATTAATTGGCCAATGATCAAACCATACTCTGGTGTAGAATGGAATATCCAAGGCACAATGATCCAAGCACTTCAATAGCATGAGCAAATAATGCGCGGCAACATTGATCACTTCCTTCACCTAAGTTCTATCTTTTGCAAAACATTAAAATACATTCTGGAGGTCCCATGTTACCTCGATAGCCATTTGCTTCCACTCAGTTTCAATCCTAATGAACAGGTCGATGCTCAGATTACAAGCCAACTCTATCAAAGAGTCGTCTTCTTAGAAGCACGCCACGTATCTCTGTTCGAACAAATGGTGGATACGGGCTACCTGGAAACTTAGCAAAAATTGTATGGTGCCAAGGCTTTACAGTTGGATCGGCTGGCACGACAC
Organism: Dipteris shenzhenensis; assembly: GCF_047967505.1. NCBI lineage: Eukaryota > Viridiplantae > Streptophyta > Polypodiopsida > Gleicheniales > Dipteridaceae > Dipteris > Dipteris shenzhenensis. Next base: position 42,532,750 of record NC_141608.1, on the reverse strand, counting down.
AAGTCCCTTAACCACTGGACTACACGCATGGCAACCCAGCTACATGCTCACAATAACCGAAGATGGGTAATAAAATGGATCTGGGAGTATGTTGTCTCTATGCCAACATGGACTTAGGTAGTACAGAATGTGTGTGTAGAGTAGTGGCAAAGCTCCGCTTGTACTTGCATAAGGCTAGAAATAATCTCTCTTAGGAATCCTCAACATGCAAGTTCTACTTGTGATTCCTATATGCGAGTTCTACATGCAACTCCTACATGCAAGTCCTACATGCATGTTCTACTTGCAACTTCTACTTGCAAATCCTACATGCAAGTCCTACATGCATGCTCTACATGCAAGTTTTACATGCAACATGCAACATGTGAGTTCTACATGCAACTTGCAACTCCTACATGCAACTTCTATATGCAAGTTCTACATGTAGAGAGAGAATGTCTTAAAATTCCTACATGTAGAGACAGAAGCTCTCCAATTTGTATAAATACCCCATAATGGAATGAAGCCCACACTCTTTACAGCAATTTGTTGAGTTCTACTTTGGTATTCCAAGCAATTGTCTCAAGTGTCCATGCTTCCTTGCACTCCACATCCAAAAGCATGTCCTAACCTTGCAACTCCTCCTCCCCTCTCCTCAGACCTTGCAACCCATCCTCTCCCTCTCCTCCTCCCCCCTCCTCCTCCTCCTCCTCTCCCTCCTCCTCCCTCCTGCTCCTCCCTCCTCTTCCTCCCTCTTCTCTATCTCCTTCCCTCCCATGCTCTTACATCTTCTTCCTCTCCCACTCCTATGCTCCCCCTAAACCCTTAATTCCTCAACCCTTAACCTCCATGAACTACGAGGGAGATGAGTTCTCCCCACCATGTACTCTACCCTGAACCTTGGATCCTCCTTCTAACCCTAAAACCTCTTCTAAACTCTGGAACTTCTCTCTAAACTCTGGAACCTCCTTCTAAACCTTGGAACCTCCTTCTAAACCCTGAATCTCACTCTAACCCTTAAACTCCTCCTAAACCCTACAACCCCCAATAAAGGGAAAGCCTTCATTACCTCAACCATGATGATGCACGTTCCTTTCACACATGCATGCACTATGTTTGCTTACCACACTTAAGCCTATGTCTCTCACCGTAATACAACTCGAGGTCCTAAGCTACATGTATACTACAAACGACAACGACTATATCTATAGGTGACAAAAAGCCTCGTGAACAACCCCAGATTTCTTTGACTTCAAGTAGCCAACTGCCTTGTATGCTCAAAACTGTGACCCTGTAAGAGAACCCACACCGAGAGCTACACAAGCACGTTATGGATTTGCACCTTTGGATTGTATGAAGCCCACTACTTTAAGCCATCTCCTGCCCATAGTCTCATTGCCACAAGCAAAGACTTTTCCATGATCATCAATGAGCACTAGATACACTACATCCAGTTGCCTTCAAGCTCCAATCAGACTCACGTAAGTCTGTGGTGAGCTATGCTGCCACATGATGCCTCACCATCCATGCACTTTCATTAGCCAAGGTCTCTATAGCTACAACTGAGGCCAAAGTCTCTTTGCCTTTTTCCTTAAAGCTATTGTATGCCTACACAATGCCTACACAATGACTAGCCAGCCTGTGCTCATTCTCTGCACCACCCCGTTATCCCTATCCTTCCTTCACATGATGATAATTCCTCATAGTCTTTCCTGCTCTAGCTCACATCCTCTCATCATCCAAGGTCCTCCAGACACCCATATTAATGATGGCCCAGCCAAGTCTAGAAGGTCTCCAAAGCTATAGCCCTGACCTCGGATCAAGAAGCTCGCACAGCCTAAGAGCAGCAGCCCTTCCATGCTAACTAATGCCCTCATGCCCTTCCATGCCAACTCATGCCCTTCTATGTCAACCCACGTCCATGCCAACTCCGTTATCCAGAAGCTTGCTTTTCCATCACGTAGCCACCTTGCATGCATGCCCTTTTATTCCATCCATGTCATTCTTGATTAGCCACCTCATGCTTGAATTATACCACTCTCAAAGTTTTCCCCCAAAACTTAGACCAAGGCTTTAATGCCCAAACCATACACTTAGTGCACACAAATTCATGCCACCAACACTTAGTGCCTAATTTCCCATAGACTATCCACATATAAACCCAATTCCAACACACACAAAATTACAAGACACCCACAACAAAAAATACTCATTCCCTCATACACATATGACTCGAGACAACCATGAAGAAAACATGTCATCACATAACAAAAAATACCATCACATTGGATACCATGCTCTAGAGTGTCTGGTTCACCCACACTGCACATCATCATTTCCCAATGAGACCCTACAAAAAAACATTTATAAACTCGCTCGCTTCTAGTGGTGTCGCCTCTTGAACCCAATCTATCGCTTGTCATGCTTCTTGGATAGGCCACTGAAGTAGTACTAGCACCTTTTCGGATCTTCCTTGCACCACTTTGCTCAAACGAGTCACCACACTAGCTTCAGCTGAGACAATTGGGTCATCTTCGACAATTTGCACCCTCGACATATTGGGCATTTTTCTTGCCATTTTTGTTCCATTTTTTGCCAAGCCTCTGAACATTCATTCTCCCAATGACCTTCCCCCAAGAAAAAAAGACAAGTCTTTGTTTGAGGACCACCTCATCCTCCACCTCTGCGTCCATGGCCACGACCTCCTCCTCCTCCACCACTACAGGGAGGTTGTTCCTGGGTCTCCCCAGTCCCATATTTTTACACATAAGAAGCTCCGAGCTCAGTGGACAAGGGTTTTTTCCATTGAGTGTTCCCCTGTGATTGTAGGCCTCATTTACTGTAGTGATAGTGCTCTGTCATGTGCATATTGGTCATACATATAGCACACCACTTCTAGTTCAATGCACACTCCATTGCTAAATGACTCGGATTTCGGCAATGAGCAAACCAGAGGTCCATCTTTTTGCACACTGGTGAGTGAGTTCCAGAAGTTGCAGGACCCCCTTTTTCTCCTTTTTAGGTCTCCTTGGGCTTTTTCTCCTCTTCTACTTCTGACTCATCACTACTCTTGTCAGATGAACTTGCTTTCGAAATATCTTCATCTGACTCATCGTCCTCACAGTCGATGCTGCTTCTTTGAAGACTCCCTCTTAGATTTACTTTTTCACTTGGATGACTTATGTTTAGCCATTCCATCCTATAGTGCCTCTCCTGTGCAGATCGTCTCATCGATCAAATCATTCAGAGGTATGTTTGCCTTGTCCACTGTGCCATAGCCGTTGGACATCCCGTTGATAAAGTACTCATTTAGCACCTCAACCCACTGATCACTAGTTGGCCAGAACCCATTGCGCAAAAGTTGCTGAAACAAGTACTTGTCATGGGGAGAAGGAAGAAAAATCAAGTTTTGGAAAAGAAAAAAAAAATGGCATCTTTCTTATTACCTTCCACATCATTGGGCACAAATGAGTCATGAGGCAATTTATGGAGCTCTAGAACATGCTTTGGACACAAATCATCATGCCAAAATCAATGTTCTAGATCCTTACTTAATGATGACATTTTAATAGGGATTTGAGTTTTAGGTCTTAGAAGTAGGGCAATCAAGATTGCATAATTGTAATCCAGGAAATGTAATTGTAAGGGAATATTTATCATGTGGCACACTAGTGACAAATAATGAGGCATTGAATTCAAGTGGATTGAAGAGTGGAAAAATGTTGGAAACAGTATTGTCATGCCAACACCAACTGAGGAATTCATTGAACATGCATCAAGAAATTGTAACTTTTTGAGTAAGCAAAAGAGAAAGAGAACTTGAGATATTCACAAGAATTTTCAAGAAGATTGGATCAACAAATATCCTTGGTTAGAGATAGAATAAGTGGACACTGAGGATGCAAGAAAGTGGATGTGCACATGGGCAAGGAAAAAGGTGGCAAGGTTGCAATTGAAGATTGATACCATTGAGAAGCATTGTAGGAAGGCTTACAAGACCATAGAAGGTACAAGCAATGAAAAGAAAGTGATCAAAGAGTGGGGCAAGGAAAATAATTGTCACTTGAAAAATGAGATTGAATACAATAAATGTTTGCTTGCACAACAAACTAGTAGATATAAATGTGAAGGATCATTGCGAAAGCATTGGGGGTGTAATGATGATACAAATTTCCACTAAAGTAATTGATTTGCTCTATTTTATCCCTTGTATGTACATCCTCAGTTGTATCTTGTGCCCTTTCCTTTGTTTCTACACCTCTTTTTATTGTCAACATAGCACCTAAAACATTATGGTAAAATTTGCATAAAGAATCAGGTTATTATGATAGATTATTTCTACAAGGTGAAAAACATATCACTGAGAGAAATATGTCATAATAGAGCAACAATTATTCAAAAGCTTTCAAAGGATTGCATGAAGAACTTAAGGAGAAATTGGAACACTATAGTTGCAAAACTATAGCAAAGGTATTTGATTCTACAATGATGATGGAAGAATTAATTGAGAAGGATCGAGGCAATATTAGAAAGGCAGGTTTCCCAATTGAGTAGTGACACAAGTGGAGCCATCTCTAAATTCAACGGGGATGATTTTTTCATGTTAGTTTTATTAAGAAGCGAAAATTTTATAAATTTGGTATCAAAAGTTTGTATGCCCTTATAAAAATAAATGTTTGAAACATTGACCAGGATTTAAAACTTTTATGTGAAAATTTTTGAAGTTTTGCCATAGGATCTACATCTTTTACTTCAAAATTCAAAAGAAAATATACAAAAGTGTACTATATTCTATCAATATAGTGAAACTAAAAAAACTAGCTTGATAAATTTTGGACAAAATTTTATGTAAATAAACCTTTGATAAAAACTTTTTTATGAAATTCATTGATACACATAGGGCAATGCATATAGGATCATCAAACACATAAGATAGTAATGAGAGTAATTTCACAATGGTTTCAAAAGAACCACCTATCACTAACATGTGCACAATGGAAAGTCAACCAACAAGCAAAAAGAAAAATAAGAAGAAAAGCGCTAAGAAAGGAAATGTGAATGTACAATCAATAAAATCAACTGATGACCATGGACCAATCCTCATAAAAGTAGATTGTACAAAGGGGGAAGAAATCCAAAAGATGGTAGTAGGTGGTTGTAACACATATCTATTGCATGATGCAAACCCCAAGTGTGGCATTCAAGAACATCTCGATTATCAGGGCTCTTCAAGTGTTGGGTACCTAAACGGCAATGTGTAGAACTTGTAGAGAGTTAGCCTATGTCCTAAGCATGAAGTCATCCAATACAAATGTTCCTAAAAGAAAGAGCTCCATCCAATCACAAGACAAAAAAGGACTACTTCCAACACAAAAGAATCAACCACAAGGGATCCAAAGCATAAAAGATACAAAGCTACATGCATCAGGGCTGAAAGAAAAATTAATAGAGGCATGCATAATTGATGGATGGAACACAATCAAAACATCCAAAATGATGGGGTTTCACTTTTAGCATATGCAAATCAACCAATTAACTCAAGTGTCAACTCCCTATACTAGTCTAGTTTGCCAATACTCCTATCGACTCAAGTACAAAACTAGGCAAGATTCAACAAGATCCAAAGACCAAAATCTTGTCAAATTAAATCAAGTGTCAATTCCCTATACTACCAATACTCTTATCGACCCAAGTACAAAGCTAGGCAAGATTCAACAAGATTCAAAGGCCAAAATTTTGATCCAAACTTCACTATACCATTCTCGATGATGGTTTTTTTAAGGCAAAAGAAGGACAAGAAAGGAAAAGTAAAAAATAAAAAAGTGGCATTTTGTAAAGCTTTGTTTGGGGATCGAACCCATGGTTTCACAACCATGTACTCTAGTACTACCGAGTCATGAAAAACGACAATGAGTCATGAGTTGTCATTTGCAACACGTTATTTAGATTTTTTTCCTAAATTTTAATCAATTTTACAATCTTTTGGTGACATTAAAGAGAACTAATTTCATAAATTTTGCAAACTAAGTATACTTTTGAACTTTTTTTTAAAATGTACATATTGCTAGTTTAAAGGTGCGATTTTTTTTGCTTTTCATGTCAACAAAAAAAAAAAACCTAGTCAATGACATGATCTAATATTTTAAGAGCTACTAGTAATTCATGCATGACTACGAAATGTGTAATACATCCTTACTTATGATTACCAAAATATGCTTTATTTTCTACAATAAATTAAGGAATTTCATCTCAATCAATGGAGTTCATTCCAATATTTGAATTAGAGCATATTTTTTATGCTAACTAAGATAAATAAGTATATGGAGTCCATGCTCATAGAAGAGGTTTATTGAAACTTAAAATGTCTCTAGAATTAGATAGTAACTAAACCATCTAAATGGTCAAAGTTTAGAGAAGAAAGTAATACAATCTATTGTCATTTGGACCAAATGGTTTAATTTCCACCTAATGGTCAATATTTAGATGATAGTAAGTTTTGAGTTTACTTTATTCGATCTAAGCCATTAAAAAAATATAACTTCTAGTTTATAAAAAATAAATTCTAAGTCATGAAAGCAAGAACAATTGTTGTTCGAAAATTATGATGTGAACTTGGATTCTTGAATCCGAAATTGGGTGACGGATTGAAATTTCCATCGAGGGAGTGACATTTTTGTCCAAAAAAAGGGGAAAAAGAAGCATTCCAAAATGTGTGAAATCTCACTGTCATCCAATGAAACTTTCAGTGCCGAAATTTCCCACTGATGGGGAAAATTTCGTCCAAAAATTTTGTCGATGAAAAAATTTCCGTCCGTTTGAAAATTTCCATCGATAAAAATTATCTCCATCATCAAAATCGGGATTCCAAAATCCAAGTGGATTCTAGAATCCCAAATTCCATCGATGGAAGAAAAGTTTCTATCGACGGATGGAGATTTTTGTTCACGGATTGAAATTCCATCGACGAAAACTTTTCATCCGTCGATGGAATTTAGGATTCCAGAATCCACTTGGATCCTAGAATCCTGATTTTGATGATGGAGAAAATTTTCGTCGATGGAAATTTTCAGATGGACGAAATTTTTTCTATCGGTGGTATTTTTGGACGAATTTTTCCCCATCGGCGGGAAATTTTTCCCGGGGGATTCACAGGGGGAAACTTATGATATCACGTGAGTGTACAATAGGGGTTTTTTTTGAAATGAGGCATAAGCTTATACATTAGGGGTGGGGGCCCTTTTTTTTTCCCCAATATTGAATTTAAGCTAGGGGGACCATGTCATATTTAAGAAGGGGGGACATAATATAGGTTACCTTCGGTAACTAGTCCAAACAAGTTTGATTTTGTGTATGGTTTTAAATAGTCATAAGGAAAGTAACCTAAATTTGCTTGTTGTGTAATCTAAATGCTTGAGAGAGAATGTAGATTTAAGGAAAGGGGGGGACATAATGGAATTTTGGTGGTATCTTATAAGCTTAAATAGGGGTGTTTTATCATCCTACATGGATCTTAAATAGGGGGTTTTCTTGAAGTTCATGCATGCAGGTGACGTCCCCCTTTAATGAAGAGTGAATCCCTCGGGAAATTTTTGCATTGAAAGTTTCATTGGATGAAAGTGAGATTTCACACATTTTGGAACGCTTTGTTTACCCCTTTTTTTGGACGAAAATCTCACTCCCTCAATGGAAATTTCAATCTGTCACCCAATTTCGGATTCCAGAATCCAAGTTTACATCACAACGGCTTGGAGTGAAATAAAGTAAATTGATAAACTTAAAATCGTCACTATTTAGATCAAAATTTAACTATTTGATTCAAATAATGTATGATGATAAACATCTTTAGTTAATATTTAAATCTAAAAACATCTTTACATTCAACAAACCTCTTCTATGGCCATGAACTCCATATAATTGCCTAATGCTAATACTGAAATATTATTAAATTCAAGCATTGGATTAACACTATATAAAAAGAAAGATTTTTTAAAATGCAATGCATTCCTATAGGTTTATGAATAGCACATTACATACAACATGGAGTTTGGAAACATATATTGGTACAAAAGTGCTCAAAAGAAAGTCGATTCAAAGATGATTATAAAGAAAAAATAAGTAGAATTTATCAATGTGTAGAAATGTTTAAATTGCAAGCTATAGAAATTCTTGTGTATGGTTTCGAGTTATAAAAATTTAGACAATTAAGAACTAAAAAATAATTGATATATTAAAGCAAAAGGTCCAAGGACTTTCCCAGTTGAATAGATTAGTTACTTCTCCTTTGTAATTTGTCATGTTTTCCAAATTATAGGTTAGAACATCTTTCCAATTCAAAATATTGGATGTTTTTGGGTTTTGGAGTAAGATGTAAGTAATGTTTTTTCCATAAAAGTAGCTATTTTTAAAATATGTTTCACATAAACTTGTGTATTTTCTCTCCATAGTTTGGAAAAAATGCACTTTTTTATTTTTATTTTCAAAAAAGGAGTTGTATTGTCATTTGCATGAATTTTTTTGTCATTTTTTATGACTCCCTGTTTAGTGAATAAAGTTGCAACTCAATTTCATTTGGATCTGGAAACTCTCTAAGTCTGAACACCTACATAGGTTCGGTCCACAAACACACGCACAAGCTTTTCATTTTGGACACAATATTAGCACAAATAAAATTCCATTGCATAGGGAAGAAAACCAATAATGTCAAGCACTCAATCTCCACATCCAAGCACAGTCGATCACGCCTTCTCTTGCATTTGAAGAGGCTCTACATAATATTTTCCTTAGGAGAATAGCTGATCATATTGAATATCTTCTTTAGGCAACACATGGCACCCAATAAGCTCCAAGTATACACATTAACAATATGTAAGTGAAAATAGTTCAAGCTGTTAAGCGCTCAATATATAAATCAATACAAGAAGATGGTAAACACAACTCAAAGTTATTGACGAATTCACCTATCAGCTCCAACCCTATGTATGCAAGTCCTAAGCCTCATCATCGACAACCTATGTATGTAGGTACTAAGCCTCATCATTGACAGCCTAATCCTTTTCTCTCATACAAATGTTTTTCTTGTCCAACAAAGAACCACAAGCCAAGATCCAACAAAACTTATGCAAGTAGAGTACATCAAGAAAAAGAGCATGCTTTTGCGAACAAACTTTGATGCTACATAAAATGACCAACATGTGGACACAAAGAAGAGAAATGCCATATTATCAAGTCGAAAAGTCAGAAAAAATAAGCTCTACAACACTGAATAACAAAAGGCCCGGCCTACTCTGACTACAATCACATCAAATAAATTTTCATCAACTCTAGAACGATAAACCTTGACAACCAAAAACTCCTTGGAGAGAGCACAACACAATATCTTCCAACTCCAAGCATGAGATAGCCAAGGATGGGTAATCAAATTGGATCCTTCAAACTTTTAAGTTGCTCCAAGACCACGTACACTTGTTTGAACGAATGCTTTTAAAAGACTAGCTTTCATTTTTTTTTTTTTTTTTTAAAGACTAGCTTTCAAATATAGCTTCCTAATCGCCGTACCTAAGAGTATACATGCCCTGCGTCAAAATCATGACCATAATGCACACACATGTTTTCTGCATTCAACCCATGATAATCGCCATGTCGATCCCATCCAAGCATGAGATGGATTCTTCTGAGGAAGGCCTTTGGAAAGAATTAGAGGACGTGCTGTCAGATGTGGACGAGATTAAGGATGATTCCTTGAATGAAAAGCACTAAAAAATGAATGCAATATAGTCATTCATACAGAGAAGAAAGAGACCGTATAGCACACGTACGCAAACTCCAGCCTCCGTGAGGCTGCACTTAAAGTATGCTGCCAATACCTTGACAGACTAACTACCTGACTCGAGAACCTCGGTCATTTCAGAAGGCTTCTTGATCCTGGGGGACTTATAATCGTTTGCTAATGCTTTCTCCCGAGCTGCAAGCTGTTCTTTCTCTCCAGGGTTCAGTGCAGGCATATTCTCGAGACTACAAGACAACTAAGCGCATCATCTTCTTCCAGTATGAACGAAGGATGCCACGCAAAATGTCCCCTCTCTTTGGACTCACCGCCGGCCTAGAAAGATCCGTTGTGCGCTCATAATTTCTTGCAAAAGGCTTGACAGATTCTGAGGGCTGTTGCATCGCCGTGGGAAAGTTGAGAGCTTAGGTCCTGAGGAGGAGTAAAGGGCTGCTCGATCGAGAAGATGGAAGACGCTTAAAACATGGAGGGGACTTGGGACTAGTCCACCAGTCTATTCAGAGTTGTCAATTCAGAGTTGCCTTCTCAAGTTGTATTTTCAAGTTTCGACTTTCAAGGTCGTGCGTTGCTTCGCTCGTGCATGAAATGGTTGACTTGTCCTGCCTAATCGCTATTCGCACTTCCGTGATTACTAAACATATGTGATCATTACTAAGTTCTAACACTGTTAAGGGAATGAGACTTTGCGTTGAATCTGTGGGAAAACGGGGTGCGGGGGAATTGCTAAAGTGTTAGAACTGCACTGAGGGATACGGCGAGCCTCTGTGGGAATTTCAACGCGGGCCTTTTGCGAGCAAGGGAAGGCGCATTTCTTCGACCTCAAATTTTTCATAACAATACAATTAGTTGCTTCTTTTCTTTGATGGTGATGCGGTTACCTTTTCGTTATCCACCAAGTGGTCTCCCAACAAGAAATTTAAATGGTGTTGCCTTTACCTTTTGTTAATCCACCAAGTGGTCAATTTTCTTTGATGGTGATGCGGTTATTACCTTTCTCTTATCCACCAAGTGGTCTTCCAAACAACAAGAAATTTGGAATCTTTATAGAGAAGAAATGGATTCGTTTCACACTCTCTATACTTTCTTTGAGCTATAAAGTCTAGACCACAATCGCTTCTTCATTTCAAGGGTTGGTCGATAGCTTAGAATTATCTCCCTAAAGTTCAAAGAAGCCACTGTGTTATGGTGATGCATGCACCATTATGTTATATCCACCATGTGGGACCTTCACGAAGAGATGGATTAGTTTCACACTCTCATCTACGTTCTTTCATAGGTCTTTAAGCTTTAGACCATAATGGCCTCTTCATTTCATGAGTTTTTTAACAATAGTCAATAGTTTAGAATTCTCTCTTCAAGTTAACCATGGGTCCTTTTGGCTCATGGTCATTTTCACTTGAGGCCATTAACTTAAACCCTTTTCTATATTTTACCCTGTTTCTCTTCACTAAAAGTCTACTAGTTTGGTATAGGATGTAATGGCTTGTTAACTAACAGAATTCATTCAATTTTATTAGCACATCAAAAATTTCTTCTGTATTGAGTCATAATTTATTCATCTTATGAGCTACTAATGAGGTGGTAGCAATTTGGTATTTTGATCGAAATTCCATGTGCCTTGCATGGAAGGTGGGCACGCTCACTATCCAATCCAATTTTGGGAGGTTGTCAACTATATGAGAGTAGCTACCAAGTAGGCATCCCCACCAAAAATCTCATATTTGAAAAAGGCAAATATCAAATTGCCCTAAATGCCTATCCAATGAAAGAATTGGTGAAATTGACTCCCTCTTAACAAACGAGAGAGACAACACACTGAGTCTCCTCCACTGATTCTAGACCTAATGACATCTATTGAAGCTTGAAAGAGTCGATTTCAACATTCTTGATGGGCGAGGAAAGGAAAAGGGGAGGGGGCTAGAAGAGGGTGGAGGAGAGAACAAAAGGGGGTTGGGGAGAATGGAGGAGAGAATGGGGGGAGGTTAGGGAATGGAAGGGAGAGCGGATGGGATGGAAGATGAAAAAGTGATGGATGGGGAATGTGGTGGGGATGGATGGAGGAGGGGTGGTGGTGGAGATGGGCAAAAGAGGGTTACTGGTGGAGGGGATGGAGATGGTGGACGGAAGGTGGAGGGAAAGGAAGACAGAAAGTAGAGGTGGAGGGGAGGAGATGGACTAAAAAAAGGGTGGTGCTGGTTGTAGAGATGGTGGAGGGAAAATGAAGGACGGAAAGTGGAGGTTTAAAAAAAATATCGAGGATGGACGGAACTTGGAGGTGGAGAGAGGGAAGTGGTAGTGAGGGGAAAGACATAAGGAAGAAGGTGTTGCTATAATAGGATGGGGTGGGTTTAATTGTTAATTATAGTGATTAATGGATTAATGTGCTTATGTAAATCACTGTTATTTAGGATGTAAATCCCATGATTTTTCGTTGTTTGAAAAATCTTCCTAATCCTACTCTTAAAGGTCTTATTACTGCTCTTCAAGAAGAAGAAAGGCACATTTGAATTCTTCATCTGCTATTTGGAACTTGTTTCAGCCTCTCTTTCAGAAGTGAACTTGCCTCTCTTTGAAGTCTTCATCTTTACTTGCGGATGTAAAAGGTTTTCTATAGTTGACCATAGCACATTGATCATCCACACGGCATGCTATCACTCAGAAAGCACATGAGGTGGTGATAGTGCATGCAAGGCAGCATGTTGAGCCCAATGACATGTTCATCCCAAATTGACAGACTACAACCAGCATACCAACCCTCAATAACTATGGCAAGGGATTGTCAACACATGGATGTGAGTGTGTATTTGGCACAAAGAAAGCCCTCTGTCCTTTTTGAAGGTGACGACAAACCTCAACTTCTAGCTTATGTTGAGCTTTCAATTCTCATATAGTGTTGGCCTATTCCATTTTTCCATGTTGCTGCAGCAACAAGACAACACAAGCAATAGATTGTTGATCAAATTTTGGAAGGACACGCCCACTGAATTTAGTCAACAAGTTTTTCACTACAAGAACTTATATAAGTGGCTTGCGCCCACAATGTCAAAGATGTTGTCAATCAGAAGGACCAACATGGCTCCAGTGGTTGAACGTAGAGTAGAAGTAATGCACGATCATCTTGATCTGAGAAGTCTGTGGGCTTCAATAGAATGCAAGAAAAGAAGAGACAGTGTAAGTGCGGAAGTCATTGCTACAGTGACGACATTTTGGCATGAAAATACGAGAGTTTCTCCAAATAGAAAGGACATCTATAAGAAGCGGACGAGATGCAAGGTGTTTGGGGAGCACATCATACACATGCTAGATACAATGCAAGTCAGTGGTGCCTAAACCAGCACGGTGGTTGTTTGTGATTGAGCTTTGGGATAGTTTACTTGTTTCATTTCTTAAACGAGGCTTGGACTAAATGTGATTCTCCTAAACCAGCCCGATGATTGGAACATCATGCAACAGTAGGCTGGTTCAGCTCAATCGCTAGTTATGTGATTGTCTTGAACCAGCAGACTTTGACCTCGCTCGACAAGCGTCGTGTTGGAGCATTGGTCCATGGGGATCGATGCTCATGCCTCCCCGGTGAATGCACAGTTCGTAGGCCACCTGGATCCTCATCATGTGTTGCAAGGGAGGGCAAGTATTGTAGCCTAAGGTCTCTATAGGGAGCCAATGGTTTGTCCAAAGGGAGACCATGAGTAGCACAAGATTGAATGCATTCACGGCACATGCAAGCATTACAGTTTGAAGCTAAGAAGAAGACATTCAATGTCTATCCAAGTGACATGAGGGAAGACAACCATGTTGCTCTAAAATGGAGGAGATTTGAAAATGTCAATGTTGAAAGATCCGATAAAAAGAGATGTCTATTGTCATATAAGAGCACCCAGCCAAGGGATCTTGTAGGTCGTGGTTCAATCCATCCAAAATATGTGCTTCACAATTTCACGGCCAACTGGCAAGATAAGCAGTTCAAGACATGCCTTGCCAATTTTCCCCGTGACACTATTGTATCTGTCATAGATTTTACAGAAAATTATTCATTTGAAGAACAAGATGAGATACAAAGTGCTCACTGGTACAACAAGCAGATAACAATTCCTGTGCATATCACGTATAGTCATTTGCTTGATTCCTTTATGCCTGATGCCAATCTACTTGCTGACTCATGGGAGTCCATGTCAATGCAACGCATGTACCATTTCTACATTTCAGATGATAGGGAACATGACACCTTATTTGTGCAACATGCTTTTCTACTACATTGGGAATGGCTGAAAAAGGAAAATCCCCATGCAGAAAATATGAAACAACATTGGGTGTGGTCAAATGGTGTTGTCTCTCAATTCAAATCAGCCCGCGGAGTCTACTTCATCTCAAGGTTCAAATACCTAATCGGTCTATACATGATGTGGAATTTCTTTGGGTCTAGCTATTGCAAGGGTGAACATGATGGATGTGGTGCTGTTATTAAGCAAGCTCTATTTAAACACCAATTCGCATGCCCTCAAGAAAAACTCAATAATGCCCATGATACTGTAACATGGCTTAAAGCCAACCTCTCCGCCGACGTGCATTCAACATACAGTAAACAAAGCCTTAAGAATACTATAATATGCAAAGTGTTCCATGAAGTGAAAGTGGATGAAGTGCAAAGGAGAAGCTAGCACAATTGTGAGAAAATTAAAGGAGTTCATGGTCTACACAGCATATGGGGCTTTTCAAACAACCAATTGATTAAAACAAGAAAACTTTATTGTTTCTGCAGTGTGTACATCATAGGGGATCATGACAATTATGAGAACATTGCAACTGTGAAGACATGGGAACGAGTTCAATTTTTCCCTCTATGTTCAGATGGAGTGACAAACAATGGAGAGACAAACGACTCACCACAGTTTGGGGAAAGTCTCAATGACCTCACTGACTATCTGAAAGAGGGAGATAACTTTGCAGTTGTCACAACATCCACAGAGAACAAGGAAGATGACCCATACTTTTTGTTGCAGTGCACAAAACCTAAGCACAAGGTTGAGGAAACATTTAAGGACAATTGGGGAACAACCTATGAGAAGTGGGATGTAGTAGTTGGAGCTTTTTGGTACAAAAAGACATTCAAGAGAGGTTGCAATTACGAACTGCTACATAAGAGTCCACAAACATGTGTATACTCTCATCTAGTAAGAGCTATTAAGTTCTAGATGCAACCTGTGCCACAATGAAAGAAGGGCAAGAGTGTATTCAAATTGGTTTTAGACATGCATGAGCACATCTTGGGGTGTCTTGGAGCTATGGACGAGGACGATTGAGATATTACTAAGAAAATGTATGTAGTCTCATTGCAAGGAAACAATATGTCCACTTGTCCTAGAAAATGGAATTTGTATTTGAGACTATGGTTCTTTTTAGTTTATCCCAAACAACCACCATGTTGGTTTTATTAAATTGTTTTTGTAAATCCCAAATGGTAAATCACATGCTTGTTTTTAGTTTATCCAAACAACCACCACGTTGGTTTTCCATAACGAATCCACACATCCTACAAATCCATTCATATGTAATAATAGAAGCAAACCACCCAGGAGGTGGTTGGTAATATCCTAGTACAACCAACCACCACGCTAGTGATAACTTATCTTGCATTACTACCATGCTATCCCTGCATTACTGCTGTGCTATCCTAAAATTTGTTGCACAGTGCTATACTAAAACAGTGCCCTTTAGACTAGTTATTGTTAACCGTAATATTGCAACCGCCGGACTACTTAAAACATTTAAGTACTAACAAGGAAGCAGGTTGATACAAAATCAGGTATTACGAGCACCATGAGAAAGTCCACAAGTCCAAGAAATATCTGCAAGATTTTTATTTTTTCAAAATACAACAACATTTTGCGGCTCAAGGAAATTCCAGACTCCCAACCATCTTATCAGCCTCTCTATAGCAGCAAGCATCTCCCAGCTCTTTAGGCCACTCTGATGCATAATGGAAGACCTCTTCACACACTTGGATTACACACTGCTTGCTTGGACTTATATGCCCATAGTAACTCCTCCTTTCATTGGGCATCCTCTACATCCTGGTCTTTGTACTCTATACGTCTTCGCGCCTCTATCATGTCCTGCTAAAAGAAACCTACATCATGAGCTTGACAAGTACCTTAAAGGAGCATGAAAGACAATAGCCAGGGAAATTAATATTCACCGTCTCTATCGATTGAAAGTAATACACCCACCAGTGAAGCATGTCCTCCTTGCAGCTATTTTCCTCCTTCTCTGGGTCTGTTTCTACGAGGATTCCATCCAACATCATTTTCAAATAGAAAAAAATCATTCTAAAGTTATTTGCGTATGCCATATATTCATTGTAGGTGGATCAGTGTATAGAGTTTTAGGGCTAGATTTCATAATGGGCTCTAGTTGTGTCTGCACTACACTTAAATAGGGAGAGAGTTCATTGGGCATGACCTTAATCTTCAGTCTCATGTTAGTTTGGTAATCGAAATCTTTGAGTTCATTGAGCCCGACCTTCTCATTCTTCAGCCTCATGTTAGTTGTCTAATAAAAAATCTTTTGTCTCACATTAGTTGTCTAATCGAAATCTTTCGTCTCACATTAGTTGACTAATCGAAATATTTCAGTGTCCCATTAGTGATATAATCGAAATAATTCATCTCACATTACTTGTCAAATCGAAATCTTTCGTCTCATTATTATCACCGTGCTGGCATGGATCAAAGGACACTATCTAGTCACATAGCTGAGAAAACATTGCCCCAAGTAAACTCTGGAGAAGATTAACAATTCAATAGATTATGCACAGATTACATAGATTACATTTCAAAGACTCCTTTCCTTTAGATTACATCTCAAGGACTCCTTGTTAAGCTCCCTGATTATAGGCTTGGCCCTCCTTGCTCCTTTCCAAAATGGGGCTTGCAGGGGGCCAACCCCTCCCTTCATGCCGCTTCCTCTTTCCTTGATTTGAGCTTCCTGGTTGCAGGCTTGGCCCTTCTTGCTCCTTTCCTGAAGGGGGCTAGTTCCTCTCTTTAGGCTCCTTTTCCTCACAATTAGGCTCAGTCTTCGCCTTCTTCAATTTGAGCTCCTTGTCTTTTATATCTTTTGCCCAAATGGCAAATTGAGCTGCAACATCTAATTTCTCGTCTTGTAGATAGCTGTAGCAGGCAGACACATATAGCAAATGGCATTCTCTACATAGTGATTTTGTATGCACAAACAACCCAAAGCAAAAAACATACACAGGGTGGTAGCATGTAGGCCATTGGATACCGCAGTCATCTATGATGGAGGTATGGCAGACCATGCATTTTGGACCCTGCTGCATAGCAAGATAGACATCCAATTTAACTATTGCAGGACTACTTGTCCCTCCTTCACTTGCACCTCTTGTACCAACCTAGTGAAGTTTTGGAGAGCATCCAAATTGGGCTTTTGAAGAGCAAGAAAGGAGCTCCCATATGTCATGATTTCAAGCTTAGGGGAGGAGGGGCTCTCGCACGCTCACCCACCACCGGGCTTAAGCATGCATGATCACTACGAGTGCAATAAAAATTACGAGTCACTGGGACCGCATGCTCAATAGAGAGCTAGAGTCCATGGTAATGAGTGATTAGAGCTTCATGATTTACCTTTGTGGGAATTACTGCCCAGTGGTGGTGGCTCTCATCAGCCATGTTTGTCGTGGCTAAGTTTCCACCGAGCTGGCAGTTAATTACCAACCACCAGAGTGGCCAGCTCACCCACCACATGGTGTCTACTTCATGATTACCAGTCCATCTTGGGTGGTGCCTAAGATTCCACTGTTGTGACTTGCAATTAACCCCGAGCTCCATCCACCACAGTGGCTCTAACTTTATAATATATATAAGATCCGTGGCATTTGGCATTTTACTACATTGCTCTCATCCGCCCCTCCTTTGCTACTTTGCTCCACATGCTCTACTACTTTGCTCCACACCCCTCCTCTAGCTCTTTTCTGCCCCTGCTCTACTTTGCTCCATGCTCTCCCCTCTAACTCTCATCACTCATCTGCTCTCCTACTCATTTGCTGCTCACCCACTCATCTTCACCATGCGTACTACCACCCCCCCTTGATGCTCTGTGATCCCAATATTATCTACCTTCTCATATAAGGTGATTACGTTGCACTCACCTAGAGTAGAAAAGCTAGCACTAGTGGAGACCCTTCACTCCCACAGTCAATTCCTCACAGATCTACATGTCACCACCTTAAATGACATGCTCTTAGAGGGCCTCCTTATGACTGTGATGTATGGGTTCCCCCTAGATGTCGATGAAGGCCTCAATATTTTCAGAGTAGAGTACTCTCGACTTGTTGGGGGGGGCCATAATCTAAGTCCTAGTAATGTGCATGGTCTTCGGCTCTCCATTGTATCCTCCTTTGGTTGCCTAAAAATTTTTAATGCAACAAGCTAGACTGGTGGAAAACTGAGTTGTATCAATTTTCTCTTGCTCAAACGAGGCTCTTAGCAACGGCTAGATGTAATCTTTTGGCCTCTAAGGCTCTCAACGATCTTTTGGCTCACTAGATGTAATGTTTTGGTCTCTAAGCCTCTTAGCAATTGCTAAGTTTTTGTTACATTTATGTAATCTCATTTTGTTCAATTTGAGGCTCTCACTATGCACTGTTGTTAACTTTTATATTTTGAATGGTTATGGTCACTAGTTGTAATCTTTTGGCCTTTGAGGCTCTCAGCAATTGCCGAGTTGTTATAAATGTAAGGTCCTCTATTCAATTTTTTCTCGGTATAAGTTGTTAATTTTTATATAACCTGTTATTGGACGTAGATGTACATTGTAATCTCTTTTGCTCAATTTTCACTCGATAAATTATACTTTTTCCCTCATTTATATTTACTGCCAATAAGGATTAAAATGCCAGGAAAGAAGAACTACAATTTTCTTGGTTTATAATCAAAGTAGCCCTAAAATAACTCCAATGACCCACCGTTGTGGTTGCATGGAGATACATCTAGAAAAATACAATTAAACTTTCAAAAAATGCAATTGATGATATGGCCCTTGAGGGGTCAACTCTAGGGGCAAGGGCCATATCGACATGCATTATATAATATCTAGGATGCCACTGGGCAGAAATGGCATGTCGATATGGCCCTTGCTCCTAAAGGGGACCCCTCAAGGGACATATCATCAATTGCATTTTGCTTGGTTGCACAACGGAATACATTCTCCTTGGTACACACATATATAACTCTAAGAACCAGCGCGATGGCTGTCATAGATATTCTTCTATTTGCCAGCATGCTAGTCATCATAGACCTCCTCCTGTAATACATAAAAATAGGTAACGGAGATACAACTCCAAGAACCTGCATGATGGTCTCTCCAAGATAACCTTGAATTTTGGGCGATGATAGGTTGTCAGACTACGCTGAGGTGATGCTTAGAATGATACATTGCATCTCATTATTACACCAAAAACTAGCGCGGTGGTCTCTCCAAGCCAACCTATGATTTGCATGGGCTACGGGCAAAGATGTGGCAAAAGGCTACATAATGACAAGTGGTGACTGTGCTGCGGCGGTGTTCAGAATGATAGATTGCATCTAATTATTATGCCAATAACTAGTGCGATGGTCTCTCCAAGCTAACCTTCAATTTTAATGATCTGCATGGGTGCAGTGCCCAATGACAGGTGGCAAATCTATGACGATAAAAGGCTGTGCGATGATAAGTGGTCAGGCAGCTTAGGCTAGAGACTGTGCTATGCGAAGCAGTGTAGAGATGCAGTGTGTCGAGCTATGTGGTATTCAGAACAAATAGATTGCATCTCACTATTATGCCAGTGCACCTTCATGACATTGAGAAAATTTTTGGCGAGAGCGCGGGTCCGTGCAAAATTCAAATATTCACCGAGAAGCGCAGTGTTGCAGCATGAAAATGGCCCCGCAAATAGTTCCGTGATTGGCTACACCCGAGCAAACGTTGACCCCTTTATGGGTTTGGCTTTCACTAACAAAATTGCCTTTACATTCTGAATAGACTTTTTCAACTCTGTTCGAGGTCCATCTGCAATTCTTTAGGGTCCATTCTAAATAGATTTGTTTCAAATCTATTCAGGGTCAACAATAAAAGCATGCAAGTATACAGAGAGAGAGAGAGAGAGAGAGAGAGTACCCGTATCAAAAGATGATGCTACGAATGTTGACTTTCCTACATGTGGCATCTTGGTATTCTTTCGGGTTTGTAGCAAGCTACTCATCCTCTTTTTGGTTTCAAGCGAGATGCTCCTTCTCTATGATGTCTTCCTATGCCGAGTATGTGACGGTGATAAAGGCGAGCTACACCTTGTCTTCATATTCTGAGTCTGTGCAAGTGACAAAGGTGGTCTCTCTAATGACTCCCCACATCTTCGGCTTCATTGGACAAATTTTAATTTTTGCCATGGTCCTCGAATAGGGGGGCTATGAGTGATGACTATTAGTTCGAGTTGGAAAACCCATCCCACTCTTTTCTGACACGTGCAAAACTGTCTCAATTGTCTATTATTTCATGCATGTACTTTACCAAAAAGTGCTAACAAGTCATTGCTAAAAAGCAATAAAAGTGTAACGGGTTAGCTTCATTCCACCCTTTCAGTTCTTTGAAGTTGCTCATTTTCCTAGAGTTATATGATTTAGAAAGTCATGCCACTTTTCTACTTGGCCACCCTCACACAATGGCCAATACAAGGCTTCCATCCTTGCTCAAATAGTTTGGACATGGAGCCAGTTGGGATTTATAAAGATGCTTCATGCTTCTCCGAATACCGTAACTCCTTCAAGTTGCAAGGATAGTGATACATCCACCTTTGGCAATGAGGCATATTAACTTCCTCCATGGGAAATGAGAAAATTTCTTTTGAAATAGGCAACATGTTGCCTCATATGACGAGAATGGGTAATGTCTAAAAATGCAAGGAAAGCTTATGTGCATGTCAGTTTCATGAAAGCTAAATAAAACTGAGAATACAAGCTTGACTATAGTTAATGTTTGTCTTAAATGGTGCATGTGGTTGCCCCTTTTACCATATGCTATGAGAAACTCATACATTTTCATGGCATTCACCTTCAATCTAGATCAATGATCCACATTGTGTCTCTCTTTCTTAGGCAAAACCTTCAAAATTTATGAATGAATTCTGCATATCGCTGTTTCTTCTCAAATGCTCTACACATAGATTTTTCATAAAATTGAGACTTTTCAATTGGATCCAATGGAATAGTTGGGATTTATAACTATGGCTTTAATTCTACCTGTTCCAGCAAATGGGCTGATTTGTTGATGTCTAGATCGAGCTCGATCCTCAATTATTTCCTTTCGGCTCCTACTGCAGCTGCTTTTAAGGTCCTCACCTGATTGTTTAGGTTGTTGGGCTACTCAATATCTATCTCCGCTATTCATTTATAGGAGGCGAGCTTCTTTGTTTTGCAAAGCTTTGTTGTAAACTTGTGTTGGTTTGTCGCTCAATGGTTTGATGCTTGTGCTCTTGCTACTCTTCTTTTGCGCTACTCAATTATGCACTGTTATTTTGTTACTGCAATGCATTGACGAACTATGCTCAATATGCAGTACGCCACTGCTTTGTCTCTGTACTGCTCGATGCTGCTACCTATACTATCGTCCCTTTGCTTTATGTTGCTAATGAATGCTTCAGCTGCTGTAAGCTTCTTTTAGTCAACGTCCGATTGCTTTGATTTCTTGGTAATAAATTACTCTATTGCAAGTTTCCTTCTTTGAGCTATTGCTTAGTCTTACTTGCTCATCGCATGATATGACCGCTAGTGAACGATTTTTGCTTCGTAATGCAGAACTCTTTTGCTTTTATCTAGCAACTGCTTGGTTGCGCATTGCTTCATTGTTTTTTTTGCGGGGAAAAGATAAAAAGTCTGCCCTCAAGAAGGGACAAAAGCTATCTACAGCAGTTCCAGTGCTCTTTTGCTGTCATCAGCGCCTTTCCCAAGGTCTTTTAGCCTAGCCTTAGAGAAAAATGAGACTCTTAGAGTCGTAGGCATATTGCTTCATTGTTGATTTTCACGACGTTCTGTTGACTGCTTGCTCTAGAGCTGCTACTTGGTAATCAATGCCTTCTTTGCCAAAAACATTTACTCAGAAGGGAAAGGTCGTAAATGGTCAAATGGACTTGGAATAAGTTGAAACATTAATATCGCTATACTCCTCGTTCCATATGGTAAGGCAAGTAATCCATGGCTCTATCTTTAAGTAGAGGCAGGAGTGTATATCTATCCACAACCAAGTATCAACATGGTGACTCAATCAGAAGAAAGCATAGTCATGTTTAAGCTGGGAACAAAACTCGGAGCAAGAGTTCTACAAATCCTTCTCCATTCCATATCAACCGTAATGAAGGGAAGTTTCTCTCATGGGTAAATGCCATTAGTCAAGGCTGTTATTACCGTACTCCATTTCATCATATCAAAACTCAAGGAGGGAACCACAATGTAATGGGGATCCACGTAGCTGCTGCCTCGCCCTCAACGCGAAGGGTTGACGGCCAAGCCTTCTAAGGAATCGCCCATAGTAAATCTTCTAAGAACTCAGATATCATTCTTGAGTCCAAGCCTTCCAGCAGATCTCCACACTGAATCTTCTAAGGTCGGCCGGATGAAAAAGTCTTAGAGGTAGTGAAGCACAAAGATAGTATTCGCCACTGCGTGAGTAGGGGTTGCAAACAGCATACATCATTGTACACAAAATAATGGTCCAACTAACTAGCCAACCGGTGATAAGAAACTTGCCAAGAGAAGCAACATGATAGCATTTGTTACTATTGCAATGAGGTAGGGCACCTCACCCGCCAACACTTTTTCCAATGCCTTGAAGATCTCAAATGCGAGCACACCTTGCTCAAGCTGCCAAATACGGATTTCTCAAAACCAACTAGCATCAAATTCGTGTTTGCATTCGAGGGAATGCCAAAGGAGAAAAACTGCATCTTCAAAGTACACACTCTCTTTTGTAGCTGACGGTAGTCATAAGAGCATAATTGGTGGTTTCAATCTGAATTTATTTCCCTTTTTAAGCATATGTCAATCTTGCTGGTGGTCTGCTCTCTTGGGTAGACCATCTGATTTGCTGCTCTTCTCAGGGTGAATCCGGCAATTCTTGCTCTTCTTCATCAACCTTTTCTATAGGTGACTGAGTAATCGATGTGTCTATCTCCTGTGTATTTGATGTTTTCCATTCTGATTTCTCATCAGAAATTACAGCTCTAAAGATAATGACATTTTGGTTGATGGGATGATACAACTTGTATGCTTTACTCTCTTCACTATAGCCAACCATGATGCACTTATGTGACTTAACATCCAACTTTTTGCAATGATCATCATGTACTTGGGCATATGCTATGCAACCAAATATGTAGAGATGCGCAGTCCGTGGATTGTATCCCAAGAATGCTTCATAAGGTGTCATACCCTCAATCGGTTTGGTCATAATCCGATCAAGTAGTTTACAGTGGCAATTACTTTTGCCCAATACTGATTCGGAAGATGTTTCTCAGTGCATCGCTCTAGCACTTTCTGCTAAAGTTCCATTCTTCCTTTTAGCTATTGCATTCTGCTAAGGAGTATCTGCACATGTGAATTGTCTTCAAGTGTAATTACTTCTACAAAAGTTCATGGATGCTCAAGACATGTATTCATTAGGAAAGAAGGGAACTCATTTTGGGCCCTCTAAGAAATTCACTATTTACCTATTTTTGTTGCACTCAAAATATGGAAAATGCCATAAAATACGGACACTTACTGCAAAAATGTCAGTCTAGTATTCAAGCTTCACATTAAATTAATATATAAGATCGTTGATTTTTTGTGCAAAATCTGATGATTCTGACATTTCCAGCGCGTCCAGAGCGGGCCAAAACCCCCATGTTGATTCTGAAGGCACCGAAAACCGATGCTCGGAGGCCCTAAAAAGGGAAAAAATGCTCGGAATGGGAGATTTGCACTAAAATGCGATTTGGCCAATTGCTCTTTTTCGAGCCTCCGAGCGTCAGTTTTCAGTGCCTCCAAGGTCGATTTGGGGGTTCTGGCCTGCTCTGGAATGTTCCACCTCGGCTCTTCCTTGACCACCCCCCTTCTCTTGCACCACAGGGCCACCCACCCATTCCCGACCTATTGTCCCTGTAGTGGTCGTCACCCTTGCCACTACTGTTATGGCAAAGCTATGCCTCTTGTCCCCAAGCCATTTGTCTCCATTGCACCTCCTTCTAGCGACACGTTTGAGATTGGTGAATCAAGTACTTCTAGGTTCTCCTTGATATCAATCTGGCTCACCACACCCCATCCTTCACCACAGCAAATTTTCCTTCCCCAACCCTCAAGGAAAGTCCACCTCTAAGCTACTCATCACACAGACTCGCCCCCCTTCATCACTTTGACGAGTCGTTGTTCTTGGTTTAGCGACCCCACTCCTACTGAACTGATAGCTTATAGAAGGCTCAAGCATCCATTCATTGGCATCATTGAGAGGCATCCATGGGTGACGAGCTACTTTCCATTCAACACAATCATACATGGGACATAGTCACACTCCCACTTGGAAGAAAAGCCATTGATAGCAAGTGGGTCTTCAAGCTTGAATACAAACCTAGATGGTTCTATCTCTTGCTTCAAAGCTTGCCCCAATTGCGAGAGATTCACTTAGCAAGAAGGAATCTACTACACCAATATCTTCACTCCTATCATGCACATGCCCTCCGTTTGCATGCTCATTGCCTAGGCTAATGCACATCCACCAAATGGATGTCCAAACATATTTTCTCGATGGTAATCTCCAAGAAGAAATCTACCTATGGTCGCCACCCAATTTGTCACACACTACTGGCACAATTTGCCCACTCAAGAAGGCCCTTTACGGCTTGAAGCAACAGCCTCACAATTCTTGTATATTAAAATCAATCATTATTTCTTGTATGGTAAAATCAATCATTATTTCCTCCATGATTTCCAATGAAGCTATAGCGAACCTGGCCTATATGTTTGCACATCTGTCAATTTTTCCTTGGTTGTAGCTTGGTATGTTGATGATTAGTGGTAGTTTGGAATGACTTGCCCCCATAACTATTCAAATGGGATCTTCAATCAACCTTTCCTTGACCGACTCATGCCCATGCCATTATTTTATTATGGGTCCAAATTCACCGGAATCGGCCATGCGGCAAAACATAGCTTCATCAATACCGTTGCATTTTCACAATGCTTGAGGGGGTCCGCACTCCAGAGGACATCCTGCAAGATGAGGAGATCCAACAAGTCATGGCAGGGATTTAGGAGCAGTCAGAGATAACACCGTGCGAGGGTTGGGCTGCATGCAATTCAAAGGAGCAATGAGGAGTTGTAGGCTCATGCCCTTAGGTGGAGGAGGACCCTTCAGGAGCGTGAGCAGGCTTTGAGGAGAGATCTCGCCTCCTTAGAGCATCTCAAGGAGCAGGACCCAGATTCTCAGTGGCTTAGCAACAGAGCTTCTAGGAGATTATCTCCACCCCTTTCTATTTAGCTTGCTAGGAGATATTTGACACAGGCTCCCTCTCTCAATCCTTGAGCAGGGGGTGGATTTGTTTGATCTCGAAAGGGGGAGATAGGTCAGACATCCGTCAATGGAGACCGATCACTCTGCTTGATACTACATACAAGATCCTCGCTAAGATCTTGAGCTTGCAGTTACAGCCCCATCTTACCGACATCATTCACGACACAGATCGGGTTCGCTAGGAGCGTAGCATCCTGGACAATATCTTCACGTTGTGGGAGGCACTGGATTGGTCTAGAGAGGAGTCACAGCCACTAGCCGTCCTTCTCTTGGATTTTGAGAAGGCCTACGACAGGGTGGAGTGGTCCTTCTTGAAGGGTACTCTGCGGACATTGGCTTTCTTAGACAGATGGGTCAAAGGAGTTTAAACACTTTATGTGGGGAGCTCTAGTCAGATGCTTATTGGAGGACACACAGGCGAAGCCTTTTTTTTCTCTCGCTTGGTCTACTAGGGCTGCCCACTCGCTCCCTTCCTCTTCTTGTTTGTCACGGAGGCTTTGAACTACTACTTGAGATCACAGGTGGCAGTCCCAATCAGACAGGAGGAGGAGCTACTTGACTCAGAGTTTGCAGATGACACGACCTTGTATGTTGAGGGCACCAGAGTGAGTCTAGAGAGACTAAAGGTGCCGTGGCTATCTACTGCGAGGCCTCAAGTGCATGGATCAACTGGACAAAATCCATAGGCTTCTTCACAGGCTCTGAGGAGACACAGGAGATCCATGAGTGGGGGAGTGACTTTGGCTTCAGATGGATATCGTGGGGCCAGACAGCGAGATACCTCAAATGCTAGGTTAGTATTAACATTACAGCAGAGCAACAGATCGCCCTAGTCCTTGAGAGTGTTCGATTGGAGCTCAGCTAAACTCTCTCTAGCACGTCGTGCCTTAGTGGCAAACTAGGTCCTTCTTGCCACGGCATGGTATATCGCGTCCTGCTGGTGCTTTCACAGAGGATGCATTGGCCAGCTCCGACGGTTGGTTCAAAACTTCCTTTGGGCACGTTCGGACGACATGAGAAACACTAGAGCATGAGTAGCTTGGCAGACAGTGATCATGTTGTAGGCACTGGAAGGCTTGGGTATCATTGATCTAGAGATGCAGAGCAAAGCCCTCCTAGGCAAGTTGGTGGTTCACAGCCTCACCCTAGGTGTAGAGCCTTAGAAGCTTCTCTTATAGGGAGGGCTTCTAAGAAACACCCCACGCACTAGGGGACAGTGGTAGCCTTCACACATATGGATCTTCTCAGAGGCCCCCCTTATGGGGAAGGGTTCCCCCTTGATGAGGAGCCTTCAGAGGGTCTAGCAGAGACTGGCAGGGGGTCTCATTCGTGCTCCGCCCAGATGCAAAGAGGAGTTTGAGCATTAGCCCCTTAAGTGGCACCCAAAGATCAAAGATCAGGAGGGGCGAATGCCCGGACAGCAGACTCACATTGGTTGGGCACAGTGGGACAATGGTCTGCCAGGGTCCTTTGGCAGATTACCCATGGGAACCAAGCAACGAAAATAGCTTTAGGGTCAGTATCCTCATTGTTATAAAATAGTTTCTGGGAGATATTGTTTGTGTACAATGCCTTGTGTCTATATCCTTAGGTAGGCTTGCATCTTCCTAAGTGCTATTTGTGTTAGCAAATTTGTAGATCTACTTTCACGGTCATCATGGATGCTATTGTCATGTGGTTAGACATATTTGCCATATTATGGATGGAATAGATTTGTTTGAAACTACACATATTTGTCAACTAGTTTGGACTGTGGAGCAAGAGTTCTATTTCACTCGGTCCCCTCTATTTCCCCTTGTGCATTTTGAATAGCACGAGGGAAATACCTATTTCCTTTATTTTTCCACTCCATGACACTAGTGAAATACCTATTTCCTTTGTTTTTCCACTCCATGACAGTAGTCTTTAAGAGGGGGGAGGCCATGGGGAGAATTGGAGGCGTAGAGACTTAGAGTGAGCCCATCCACATGTACCTGGTTGTTGGAGCATGGGAGTCACTCTGGGTCATTGGGTATTTGTATTTTTTTGTCACATTGTTTATGCCTCTTATCCATTGCTTTTAGTAAATGAGGCAATCGAGGTTATTTTGGAAACATAATGTTGCTATGTTTATCTTTTAGTGCATTTGTGTAGAAGAGATGCAAAATTTTTTCCTTTTCCTTTGGTATTTGAACATATTGTGCATTAAGAAAGTTTAAGTATTCCTGTGAATGCTTACCCACTCTAATGCTGTTTAGTATTCGTAAGAATACAAGATTTCTTACCTCATTGGTTTTAGTAGTTCATAGTACCGAAAATATTGCCTCCATATTTGTTGTGCAGATGAGATTGTGTCACACCTACTAGAGAAGATCCAATTGTCATTTGTTGGACTTGCTTGACAGAGGTCGCCACATAGGATGACATCTACTCCCCCAAATGGTTCCAAGTGATTGTATTTAATTTCACGCATCTGGATATTCTGCTGCAGTGAAATTGTTTTGTCCTACAAGTGAAATTTCATCAATCACAAGTACATCTAAGTTCTCATACATCTTTGAAAGTTCATGAAGTTTGTTTGCTGGGGATGTTGTGTATGTCATTGTTATGAGTGGCAAATGCAATGGTAAGTGTATAGTGTATCCACCAATGTTGAAGGTTGCTCTCCCTATATATGCTAGGAGCAATGATTTTGGTTTTTCATTGGTTGTTGGTTGATTATGAGAGTAGTGTCTAAGAAATGCTTGTACAATCAACATTAATGTAAATGTTTTCCGTCTTCCATCATTACCATATAAGAACAAATGTATCTTTGCTGTGAGGTTGTTTCTTTTTTTACACATGATGTCCTCAATAATCATCCTTTGTTCATTATTTAGTTTTCTAAATAGTGCATGGTACTCTTGATTGGACATTCTCTCATAATTCTTCATTGTTTGCATATCATGATTTGAATAGTGTGGAATGTCTAGTGCTATGTCATATTGGTCTTGTGTGTGGTGATTGTCTGTATTGATTGAGGATGCACTGCTTTTTGAACTTATAGTTTCACAATCTTGTAGTGGTGCTATTGTCTTGTTAAAATTGTCTTTATTCTTGTCTATAATGTGTTTGTTGTCAATGTATACGTCATGCCATGATATGTTGTGGATGTTAAGTGATTTCTCATTGTCTATGAATGGCAACTATAGGAGGCATATTTCCCTGTAGTAATTCTCTAGATCCTTTGTCTAGTTATAGTTGTTGAATCATACCATTTTTTGCCTTCTTTTTGGTCTTTTGTTGCTGTATGTACTTGCATATTTGGTGAGGCAAATGCTTTGGAGCGCTTCTGGTCTTCTTTGGTATTTTGTGATAATATTATCAAAGAAAATCTCATTGCTGTTGGGGTCCATTTTTTCTAATTGGCAGCGTCTTTTTAGAAGTAGTGTGCATTCTTCTGGTTGGATTGTGTTAATGTAAATAAGCTCTTGAGTGCTGTGGTAGAGATAAGGCTAGATAAACTGTTTGTTGCGTGCTAATGTGTTGTGTGCTAAGTATTATATTCCCCACTTTTTTATATTTGCTCATTTGTAGGAGATTTATTTTTAATTGCCTGGCTTAATGCATTCTTGACAGCG
Organism: Dipteris shenzhenensis; assembly: GCF_047967505.1. NCBI lineage: Eukaryota > Viridiplantae > Streptophyta > Polypodiopsida > Gleicheniales > Dipteridaceae > Dipteris > Dipteris shenzhenensis. The sequence continues at coordinate 42,503,800 of NC_141608.1, read as the reverse complement.
TCTATTGTTGCCTTGTCTTCTTTTGCAATGTACGATGTGCAATATGCTACCGCTCCATGGGGATTCGAGTATGCCATTGTTGGCTTTCCATAATTTTGATAGTCTTGGGTTAAAGTTGTTTGTATATATGTCTTTGGGTTGTCTTTTTAAGAGAAAGATGGTTGGTTAATTTTTGAGTGAAGTGCTAAAATATAATTGGCTTTGCTTAGCCCAATGTAATAAGGTAAGCTTCAAAGTCTATAGTTCTTATGATGTCTTCTTGAAGTGTTGTGGAGATAAGTTTTGTGTTATTCAAGTGTATGCCATCATCATGATGATGTTGAAGGGGTTTCAAAATTTTTGTTTCTCTCATGGGTGGTCTCGAAAAGCCGAACGTACAATGTTTTTTCTTATTTGTGTGTGTTTTTCTATGTTTATGAGTTTGTGTTTCTTTTTCTTGTATATCGAATAACGATATGTCTATGGATATGTATCGATGAATGAATGTTATAATGTCATGTTTAGTACATTTTTCAAGCATTGGTGCATCTACAATCCATACTAATCCATGGTCATGCTGGCTGCCCCAATTCTAGAATTCCATGATGAAGAAGTAGTCCTCCACATGCCCAGTAATGGATGAATCTTTTTGCAATATATTTTTTAATGATTTGAATTTGTGCATGTAGTATCATGCAGTTGTGATGGGGTTTGATCGAATTAGTTCCCTTAGTTGTCCGTTTGTTTTTTTTGTTGCAACCATAGTTTATGGTTGTTGCAAGTCCTATAGCATTGAACCAATGGTGCCCAAAGCCTTTCTATGGAAGATACTGTTATGAAAAAAGTTGGTGCTCCTAGTTCTTGCAACTTGCGAATACGTTCTTCTTTAATCTGTGCTTGTAGTCCATTGATGTTTAGAGGTATACAAAGTCCTTGTAGCCAATGTTTGATCGTAGAACCTTCTCAATATTTGTGTCAATGACGACAATGTCCTTCGCGCGTAAGTCATGCCCTCTTTATTTTCCTTTACGCATTCTTACCCAACTTAACGAAACGACTTGTCACACCATCACTTTCATAGTTTTGAAGAAGAGATTGTCAATTGACAATGCAAAGCTCCTATCCTTACTTGTTAGTTCCCATTTTGCTATCTTTTGGTATGAAGTATTTTGTGGTATCAGATATTGCCTAGGGCACCCATAGAAAAGACTGGGGAATGACAGCTCTTCGCAATGTTTATCTTTGAAAATGTTTAGTGGGGAGAATCCTTTTGAAGGTGCGCAAGTTTTGTCTTCAAAGTCCACGATTTGTTGGCTTGTGTAAATGCCATAGACTAGAGTGTCTGTTTCGACCTCTTCATCTACATCTACTTCCAATGGTGATGCTTGGTTCTCATCCTTTGTAGGCAGTGTTCTTTGCAATGATGCAATGTGTTCAGTCCACATATGATTCAAGTGTATGCTGACGACACTCCCTCGCATTCTGAATTGGCCATCGTAGGATAGATCCCTTATTTGGGAGAAAGGTATTCATCTACATCTGCTTCTAGTGGTGATTCTTGGTTCTCATACTTTGTAGGTAGTGTTCTTTGCAACAATACAATGTGTTTTGTCCACATATGATTCAAGTGTATGCTTGCTTCGTTGTAGAGCCAGGATTGCAGTAGTTCTTTCAAAGGATACATCGTAAAAGTTGGCTTGACTAGGCCACTCATGTAGTTGTGTTTGTACTCAAGCTTCCTCTTTATCGAGACAACAACTGTAACAACATCACCTATAAATTGGGGTAGCACATGTTGTGCTCTATCGGTATCGGCGAATACATTGATGACACTCCCTCGCATTCTAAATTGGCCATAGCAGAATAGCTCCCTTATTTGGGATAAAGGTATTCTAATCGAGATCAATTGCGCTTCAATGTTGTTTAGCAAGGATGTAAACATTGTTTTTTTGGGCAACATCATGTTTTTTGCTTGGATAGTAGAGGCAACTTCTGCTTATTGATCTGTTTCGCACATGGTGAGCACAAGCATCTTTCATGTGATTGGAAAGTTTTTGGTACAATCAAATGTTCTTATAGAAAGGCCCTTGTTAATTTTGTTAATGACTTTAGCTTTCTCTGAAACATAAGCATTCCATGAACCTGCATTATGCACAAATGTTGCGACATGTTGTCCAATCACATTTTCTGGGTGTATATGCTCTAGGATCCTAGCAAGCACAAAGAAACCCGAGCTCTTGGGCTCAATGCTACTTCCAATTATCTGACATAGATGTTGCAATAATCCATCTTAATGTTCGGATGGAAGTAGCCTTAGCAAGCAAGTAATGATGTTTGTGTTATTCTGATTGACATCATTGAATGCTCTTTTTTTGCAAAGTTCATATCCTTGGATCGAAACTTGAGTATTCTTTGCTATAAATTCCAGGTATCACTCAAAGGTGGATTGCAATGTTATTCTCACATTCATTTTTATCCACAACCTGAATGGTGGAGTCATGTACAATGGCTTCCTTCACTTTTTGTTTTTCTTCATGCATTTGTCCAATGTCATGCATCTCACATGGACTTTGTCATGTTCCATGCGCATTGTGCTAGACAATGCTCTTTCCTAAAAGTTTCACTCTTGAGTTGAATGCTTACCTTTCTTCCATATCTCAAGTCTGACACTTGATTAATGAAGACTTGCTTGAGTTCTTCCCTTTGTGTGCCCTCCAGAACATCTCCTAGGATCATGAAATTGAAGACGCACAACGAGTCTTGTGCACACATGTATGACACATTCCTAAGAGTGTGCATGACTATGTTAAACTCTTGGATCAATTGTGCTTGCATGTTCTTGCAATGATTCACAAAGGCTAACTGTTCATTGTATAAGTGTTAGTGATCTCACTTGTTTTATGGGTACGAGAAAAGTACAACAATCAAAGAAACTTACCATTGCACAATCCTCGTTATGTGGTCCATCAGCAATGACTACTTGATCGTTTAATCCGCCTTTCGAGTCGACTTTGATCACCATGAAAGCTATCATGCTAGCCACAATAGATATGTTGCCTAGGCTTGACTTCATGGTCAATGAAGCCCAAGGAAAGTATAATGCAATGGTTGTTCATGGTAGGATTAATATAGTACCCTCAAATGGCTCACCCTGTATCACTCTAGTGGTGGCGTTGACATGTAGCAAATAGCTTGCCATTCCACCTTCACCAGTTGCTTTTGGGACCCCTCAATATGATAGAATAAGTCAACCTCTAGGTAGTCTTTGTATTTCTCCACAAAGGCGTGCGGCACAACTAAAGATATCGTGTCACAATTTTGCCAGTCTGTTAAGTCTGCACAAATGCAGACAAGATAGTTGGGATTGCAGTCTTGAAATGTACCATACTTTGCCAAAAGATTGCACTCAAAAGCAAAGCGATGGCGAATGAATTCGGAGAGAACATCAATGGTAAGGGTGGGTGGTGAGTTTCCTGCACCAACAAAGTTTTCACCTAATGGAACAATAGGTCCCACACTAAAAGGAGCATTGTATAGAGGTGGTGTGTAGATATACTTGTCTCTCAATGAAGCATTTGATGTGACATCATCTTTTGAATGTATTTGGACAAAAGAGCACTTTGTGGTTGAAATTTTAAGTAATGACAAATGTAAGAACACTATGGTAACACACTCTCACAAAAGCACAGTAGTATGTCTTGCTAAAACGTAACTATGTTGATCTAATCAGAAGGAACATATCATGTTAAGTAACAATAGAATGCATACAAAAAATATATGCCCATAAGTTAGCAAAACATACAGAAAAAGACACTGCCCAATTCACGTGCTTATGCTGCATTAAAAAACATAGTGTTTGCACTTTATCAAAACTTAGTCATAAAAAACCACGCACAAAATGAGACAACCATGAAACTATAAAGTCCATGTGAACTCAAGGACACAGAAACAGGGTTAAACCAGCTATCAAATATTGAAGGCAATTGGAGATTGCTGCTGTGAATGGCCTATGTAAGGCGTGGCTACAACGTAGCCGACAACAAAGACAATCAAGTGGCATTGATTTCAAAGTGTGACTTCCCTACATGACGGATTACTGTAACAGAAACTAGAGTGGCATTGAAATCAACAAAAACTGTAGCCATGACCAGTTGCAAAAAATTGACCGATGAACAGGACCTTCATGAAAGGAAGAAACTCATATTCTATATTATTAAATCAACAGTGTGACAACATCCTTCATCATAGTGCTATACGCATACAAGCAAAAATCTTGAAGAAATGTCCTACACACGAAGTCGTAGTGAAGGTGTATCTCAACACAGATTTCCACGTTCAAGCAAAAACATAAGAAATTATATCACCATGATACCGAAACACAACAAAGTATAGCCTACCTTCTTCGTATGCAAACTTTGCTACATCATGGAATGCTCTCTTCAGGGATTTCTTCTCGGCCTTCTCCATTGCCTGATGCTTTGGTAGTGTAGTCACAAGCATCCAATCAGGAAAAAGAATAGTTAAAGTTAATAAGCAATTACAATTTTCCCTTCTCCACGGGAGATACACTTTACACAAGCCTACCCCTGAGAGCATGCAAAAAAGGCACCATTGTCGAGCACATGATATTGTTCTTAGCTTGTTCGTGTGGTGTGCAACCAGGCTGTAGGTAGGGCTGTGTGTAACTGCCATTAGTGGACCGATATTAAGCAGCGATTGCAAATGTTGCAATACGTAAGGGAAGATTGCAAATGTTGCATACATGCATACATACATACATACATACACACACACTTTTAAAATCCAGTGCACTGTATTTATATTGTCATAACTTTACAAGAGGGAAAGTCTCCAAAAATGGAGAGTATCCCACAGATCAGAAGCATAAAAAGAAAAGCTCAATGCAAGATGCATGCATATCACCCTCATGGCAGGCATCATATAAAGATTGCCGCAATGAGGCTCTAAAAGATTCATATGACTTTTGAAACTGGCGGCCCAAGTATGCCAAATTGTGCTCTTCCCAGATTGTCCAAAGAGCCCAATATCTCACCCATGAGAGAAAGAGTGAGTATTGAGATAAAGGCCTCCTAAATCTACCAAATAGCCAAAAATGTTTCCCAAATATGTGACTCGGGAAACGGAGGCGAAGAAGATCTGAAATTTTCCCAAGGAGATTCCGAGTAGACGAGCAATGCCAAAGCAAATGAGGGACAGTCTCTGAAGGAGCGTGACACCATAAACAGGTGGGTGGTGCAATGTGACGTTTGGCAAGTGTGATTCCCACTGACAATGTGCCGGTCATGCATCTCCAAAGAAAGAGTCTTTGTTTCAAAGGCATTTTACACCTCCATAATAGTCAGAGATTCTTCCGCCACCATGAAAGGGGCTGCCTGATATGCCATAGAGTATTAGCATATTGATGAATCCAAGGGGCAGGTTGAAGAAGCTTGTAGACTTTGATGGAGGTCAAAACAGGCAAAGGTATAGGACGAGAGCATGTAGCAGAGGGGTACAATTGCCAATCCATAAGCCTGTCTGTGTCAGCCACAGGGGGAATAGGTAGAAAAGGATGCAAGAGATCAGCAATTTTCTTCCATATCAATCTGTGATGCATTCCCAAAGCATAAGAGGCAGTGGCCTGAGGAAAAGATAAGACATGGCCGTGATCATCTACCACATCATTGATGTATCTAATTCCCAATTTCATGAGATTATATGCCCGAACCGGTTCCTATAAAGCAAGTGGAATGTCAAAAATGGCACTCCAATGAATACTTTCTTTTCTCATTGAGTTTGTCCTCGAATGATTATCAGGAGCCCATTTGACTTTAGAAAGCACTTGTTTCCAGTCCAATATCAGAGCAGTAGAGAAAGGGCATCCAGGAATCTTCCCTACAAATCTCCCAATGATTAGTAGTCCAATGGCCATAAGCAGTTGTCCTCATGTTGACACACATGGATGCTATCATACAAGTCCATGGCTGCTTTTGACAGAAAAAGGTATGGAGCATAGTCGCCTTCCTTGCAAGTACATGATATCTAATATTTAGTACATTAAGTCCTCCATGCATCCTAGGGGAACATACCATTTCCATCTTCTGCAGTCTCAATGCTTTCACTGCAGTTTTTGTCTTCCATAACAGCTCCATAGCTTGAGACATAAAAGCTGAGATATCTCTGGAGGACCAATGTAGCAAAGGCAAAAAGAACTGAACATAAAACATTACAATAGACTGTACTATTCTAAGCCTGACATGAACTGGCCAAGTAGAAATTTTCCAATATTCCAATTTGTGTTGAAGTCTTTGGAAGATCCATTTTAGCTGCTGCTTCCTGGTGATATGCCATCCTATAGGATATCCCAAATGCCTGACTACATCTTTGGAATGCACTATCTGACCAGGCCAGAGAATAGAATGCCAATCACATTGTTTCAGGGGAAGCAATTTGGATTTGTCAAAGTTGACATGCAATCCCGTTGCTAATCCATACAATGATAATATGGTCATAAGCATGCTGACTTCCCGAGGAGAATTCTGTGGCATAAAGAAGGAATCATCAGCGTATGCCTGTGCCAAAAAAGATGCAGCCCCAGGGATTTTAAGACCAGTCATCTGTCCTATGTTTGTAAGATGATCAAGATACATCAATAGGGGATGAGTCGCAATGGCATAGAAAAGAGCACTAAGGGGGCAGCCCTGTCTGACTGATCTACCCAATATCCATGACCGAGATAGATGACTTCCGAGAATGCACTGGGAAGTAGATCCAGAATAAAGCCAATAGATTGCATTTGCTATCTTGGGACCAAACCCCAGCTTTGTCATGGTTTGAGAGATAAAATCCCATTGTACAGTGTCAAATGCCTTAGTAATATCTACCTGCAATATGAGCACATCTTGATTCGAGTACTTAGCATATTTAATTGCAGTCAATGCATTGGAGATATTGTCATAGATTTGTCTTCGCGGCACAAACCCATACTGATGAGAATGAAGGCCCGCATTCAGTATCCCATGAAGCCTATACACAATCATTTTGGCAATGAGTTTGTAAACTACAGGCATCAAGGTAATAGGCCTCCAATCTGACATATGATCACAGAGATTTTTTTTGGGCACAAGTTTAATTATGCCATGCTTCCAAAGGTGTGGCAATTGATTTTCTTGCCAGGCAACATTGATCATTTGTAAAAGAACATCTTTCAAATCATCCCAAAAAGAAATATAAAATTCCACTGTAAGACCATCCCAGCCCGGGGACTTGTATTTGCCAAGATGGGACAATGCATTATCAAGTTCCGTGTCAGTAAAAGTCTCTCAAATAAAAGAGCATCATCCATTTCCACTATCCCAGAAACATATTGAAGAAATTCAATCCTCGCATCAATCATTTGATTTGATGGGGGGCCAGGGGTAGAGAACAGTGTCTGGAAGTAATTTTGGCATTCATCTTGGAGATCAGAGAAGGAGTGCGTCCAAGAGCCATCTAGCTTCCTTACCCTTAGACATGAGTTTTTCTTTCGAGTGGCATGCAGTCCCTTGAAAAAGGCTTTGGATGAGCAGCCCTTATCCATAAGGGGCTTCATTCTTGCTCTAATCTGCCATTTGTGCAATTTCCGCTGATCATTATCAGTCAGTTTGATCCGGACTTGTGAGAGGGAATCATTTTCTGATTCAAAAAGAGGCCTTAAATGAGAAAATTCAGTCAACTATTGTGCTGTCCTTTTTGCCCATTCGACCTCGTTCCTCCATGTAGCCATGTGCCAGTTTCCATACTCCCTAATGACATTCTGTATACGAGAGACAAAGATGTCCCAAGCATAATTCATGTCCTCCTGAGCATGCAAAAGCAAGGGATGAATTGCAAATCTGATCATTTGCTGGAAATGTTGATGTCGAAGGTAAGCTTGATTAACATGCAATAATCTGCTGGAGAGAGTCGGCAAATCATCCAGTGGCATACCAAATTGCTTTAACCATAATGGGGCATGATCTGACAAGCCCAAAGAGAAATCGATGTGGAGATGAAGGCTAAAATCTGCATATTGTTGTGGATAGAACAAATACCATCTGTCAAGCCTAGCCCAGTATGTAGTATATGCATTATGATGAAAAGTATATCCGGGCACTGACCTCTGTAGAAGCAGCCATAAATCTTCAGCCTGCACAGAAAGAAGCATGCTATCCCATTTCTGTCTTTCCGATGAAAGCATATGAGATCTTGAAGTGGTGTTATCTCTTAGCAGAGGAGAATTGTTAAAATCTCCACAGATAAATGCATTGGATCTCCATGGATATTTGCACACACACACACACACACACACACATATATACTAGCATGAAACCCGTGCTCTACACAAGAAAGTTGGCCTACTGACCGTTTGCAAACTGGAATCACATATCTTCTTTCATTGGCTGGTTCAATCTCCCTTCCATGTCCAGTACGTCTGCTTTCATACATGGAATGTCTACGATGGCTCGATGCATAGGAGAAACGTTCCGATGTTCTCTTTGTTTCGCTGGGGAGCGTGGGCTCCTTCCAACCAGCCCAAATCAGGGAGATAACTTTGGGCATCGATGCAAGCAATTAGAAGTTCTTGTGGGTGGCACGTCCGGATACTCATGAAACAATAACGAAACAGCATAACTGATTACAATCTGTGTCTATCCTCAATCTCTCTCTCAACTCGTCCTCATTTTCTTTGCGGACCTCTCTCTCTGTGTGTATGAGCATCATCTTCAATTTAGCGACCTACGCCACCGCCCCCGCCCACCACATAGTGAGCAAATATTCAATATCCACATCGACAAAGCACCTCTTTCATCTAAACAACTTCGCTAGGGCATGGTATATTACCAATGTTTTGGCGATTGAATCTTCTGCGAGCATGTAGTTTGAGCAATGCACGCATGCCCGTAGGAAGTGTTCCATTTTCTGAAGGCCAATCTTCTAGCAGTCACCTTCAACAAACCGTATGGAATAGCATCAATGGATGTTTGTAAGAACAACAAAAAGAAGCATTCACTTAGCAAAAGATAGAATCGGATCGGTATGTGAACGAAGGAAATCGTTACATGAACAAACGAATATAAATTACCGTTTTAATGCCTTTGAATCGAGCCTGTTCCACTGTAGTTTCATGGTAGCCTTCTTTGATTCCCTCACGATCTGCTACCCTCTGAATGAATGATAGAAGAAGCAATACAATTCCGAATGGAATTGCATGTAACTACTTTGCATCCCTGTAAACTTCCACATTTGAATTAAAAAAAAAACCAAAATCATTAAAAATTTTACAAGTTTATAATAAAAGAATCCAACGGTGGATATTTAGCAAATCTTATCCAATGGTGGATATTTCCCCAATAGTCCTCCCCCAAAGCTCTCCTTAAGAGAGAAAGAGATATATATATATATATATACTTTTTTTGTATATATATAAAATATACATATATATATGTATATATGTATATATTATATATATATGCATGTTATATGTATGTATGTATGTATGTATGTATGTATGTATATATATAAAAATACCTACAAGGCTTCAAAATTTGAACAAACCAGTTATGTAGCACTCCTTCAGTATATAAATTTATTACACATACACACACACACTTATATATATATATATATATATATATATAATATCTACAAGGCTTCAAAATTTGAACAAACCAGTTTAGTGCTTGAGCAATGCCTCACCACCTTTTGCTTCCTCTGAAAAGGCCTTTAACCCAGCTGCTGGAAATTCATATCTGCAATGACGTCCAGTAAGAGCAAGGATCACCAGCAGACACATGCTCTCCTTGATTGTAAGTGCATCCATCAACGTTTCGTATTCCGGCAATTCCTCTAAATTTAACCTCGACATCATGTTGTCATGCTTAGTTTCTCGCCCTCCTGTGTAGGCTCCGGCCCTCGACGCTCAACTAGATTGAAGCAATCGAACAACCCTCCCAGTCTTAGCATCAAACCGGCAAAGAAAAATACTCAAAAGACTGTAAACGAGTCTGTGAGTGATGAGGATGGGAGAATTTCCGCAGTGGTTCAGTCAGAGATTCTTGTTCAAGAAGCGTCTCAGAAGAAAAAGTCCAAGAAAAGGAAAAAGGCAGTACAATACAGCACGAAGAAAACAAGAATGAACTGTAAGAGTAAATCGTCTAGAGTCACTTCTCCTGGCTTGGAAAGTGGGTGTTTTGAAACTTCAGCGGGCGATACAGCCGTAAAATCGCGGCTCTTGGAGGACAATGAAAAGGCTGTCGACCAGTCTGGTGAATTCCTTGAGCGGCTGTCGGTCCAAACGCTCGACGAAGAGACGTGCATCAAAGGAAGTGTGGAAACGCTTACACAACCTCTGCAGGTGATACTTCGGATATTGCAAGCGCTTATAAGAGCAGGAATGAAATTTTTAGACTACAGCGCTTAAAATGTAGGTTCTGCACGTAACATGAACGCAAAAGGCGGACGTGTCGTTGTGAGAAATTCAGGTTTAGTGAACTTTGCATGTGGTTACTTTGCACCTTCAATCTGCTTTTCACGAGTTCAGTAGCGTTATAAAAGTCTTTGATCTAGCAAGCATCGTCTCTATGATGATCTTCTGAGCACTTGAAAAGTGGTTCTCCGTGACCAAGATGTTATTGCGGTGTGACTCTCTTAGATATTTGAAAGCCCCAGAAAGAAGAGGATCAACACAGATAATTTACAAGCTTGCACAAATGGTACCTCACCAAAAAAGTCCGCAAGGCTGAAATGTTTCAATGCATCTGGTGAGGATGCTCACAGCATTATGAAGAAATTTTGGGGTCAGTTTATCTCGTATGTTTCATTTTTGAGTGGTTCCATTTTGTTTACGCAGATCCCTGCCACATGCAGGCAGTGAAGTCAGCCTTGCATCTTTCCACTGTGCCAGATAACTTGCTGTGCAGAGACATCGAGCAGACTAAAGTTTTTGAATTTTGCAAGGGCCACATTTTACGGAAGCAGCCAGGAGGCCTCTACATTTGCGGTTGCCCAGGAACAGGGAAGTCATTGCTTGTTGAGAAAGTCAAATTACTTGCTGGCAAATGGGCTGAGGAGGTAGGACCTGTGCATGCAGAACTTATTGTGGTTTTGCAAGGTGATAACTGATTGGCTGCATGGAGGGTGCAAACCTGTCCTGCCTTCTTAATTATAACTTCGCGTGTAGATGCTTGCCCTTTTTGACCAGAAGTGAACGTTTGGAACACTCTCTTTCAAACGAGGTGAAACTTTGTCTTAGATTGTTAAATTGTTTGTGGGTGTCAATGTCATGTGCACATAAGCTTTTAAATTGCTAATTGTCAATGTCAGAAAAGACACAACAACAATAAGATGTAGAGCTACACTACACGCTGCTAAGGTCTGTAAACATTTGTGGCTAGCAAGAAAGCCATGAATCCTTCCGACGCTAGCAGGAGCTGTCTTATCCCACAAAATAATCAGCTCCACGCAGAGGCATCATTCACTACATCTTGTATAATGATCATGGTCATAATGCAAGACATGATACAGCCTAACCGTAAGAGAGTCTCGCCAAACATGTCATTGGAGTGGGTTGACAGCACACACACTGTCGTTCCACTGGATCTGCTCAATCTCCCACTGAGGCAGCAGGAGAGAGTGAAGGTTTGAAGAGGATGCCTTTTTTAGGACCTTCAAGGTGTCTTACTTCCTCTCGAGAATCTCTCTCTCTCTCTCTCTTTTCCCCCTCTCTCTCTCTCTTTTCCCCCTCTCTTTCTCTCTTTCCCTCCCCCTCCCTCTTCTCTCTCTCTCTCTCTCTCTCTCTCTCTCTCTCTCTCTCTTTCCCTCCCCCTCCCTCCTCTCTCTCATGGGTCATTTTTGGCCCCCCGAGGACGCTAATAAATTCTACTTCTATTTCTACTTCTCTCTCTCTCTCTCTCTCTACCCCGCCCTCGCCGTCCGCTCCTAATAATTAAACACTAACCTAATAAGCAAGGGCTTTAGCCCTTGCTGCTAAGGGCACAGCGCCCGCAGCGGCACCCACCGACAAGGCGGCGCCCACATGCAGCGCCCGCCCAGGGTGGTGCAGCCCGCGGCGGCGCACCAGCGGCTGCTCCGGACAATCAGGGAAGAAAAAATTTGAAGCTCTCATACAAATGTTACAAACAAGTAAGCTAAGATCCTCTCAAAGATGCTAACTGTCAGAGTGTGGAAGCATGAAGACTATCTGCTCATAGCACAAGCCTTGAGAATGCGAACTACTATATTGCTTATGGCCCTGGTAAATCATACCCCACTGAGGCAGAAGGAGAGAGTGAATGTTGGAAGAGGATGCCTTTTTTAGGACCCTCAAGGTGTCTTACTTCCACTCGAGAATCTGATTGCTGCTCTGGACAATCAGAGAAGAAAGAATTTGAAGCTCTCATACGAATGTTACAAACATGTAAGCTAAGATGCTAACTGTCAGAGTGTGGAAGTATGAAGACTATCTGCTCATAGCACAAGCCTTGAGAATGTGAACTACTATATTGCTTATGGCCCTGGTAAATCATAATTGCACAATGATACAGCTGAGCCTCTATGGCTGAATACAGCTAGGGCTGATCTTCATCAAAGTGGCTGCAGGCTGCTTGCTGAATTGTTGGAGGGCTGAAACCTTCATTCAATGCTGGGGGAGCTGGAGGGCTGATAGAAATCTATCTCTGTTGGATGTTTTTGGATAGAGATAGGGATTCGAGCTGCAAATCTTTTACAGGCTATGACACCACCACCCATAGTGGAACCGTGCATTTGATCAAGAGGTTCCCAACATTCTGTGGGGCTGACTTTTGCTTGTCTTTGAACCCAACTTGGGATAGCTGACTGCTGTCCCAGAAACCTGTTTTCCATGGCTTGATTGGTTGGCATGTCCATGTGACTGCCATGTGATAGTCCTATGTGGATGACATGTTGTCATCTGCCCCTGTGGTAGACTTGCTGCTGATGGCAGCCCTTTTGGTTGCCTTGGCTGATCCTGGAGCTTAGGTAGATGCTCACAGGCTGTAAATACGTGTGACATAACAGTCACTACAAATACTGCCCATATGTGGCTCGGTCAACTGTCATGCATGTAGGGCAATTCTCTTAAAAGTGGAGAATTGTGGGAGATAGACTATCCTCACTCTCTCTCCTGCTCAATACTATCTGCAACTGCAAGACGATGCACTCAATACACTAAGTGATGCTGTGGATGTGAGTGAGAGAATCAGAGGGAGTAAATGTAGTGGACCTCCGAAGAGGAAATAGATACAATGCTCAAAGGGCTAAATACAACTCTATGAAGGGGCTGAAACTCTCACTGCAAAACCGTACTTGAGTATTCACTTCTCACATGCATTGTGCGCAACTCAAGGGTCTCCTCTCATCAACTTCTCATTCAGTCAGGTGGATAGACAAGAAGATCTAGAGAGCGCAATAGATATGCAGCGGCTGAGTTGCAAATTCATTGTGCTAGCACAAACATTTATTTAGAGGCAAAGAATCCGTGGTACAGTCCATCTCCTAAATCAACATGTGCAGGAATATTGCTTTGTTAAAGTCGGGTCATTGTTAGGAACTTTTCAGATTTCCACGCATACAGGACGAATGCGGACTGCTCCCAAACTCACATTGCATACTTCCTGATTAGAGAGGACCCCCTTGTAGAGAGGTAAAGAGCATCCAATACATAGCATCAATAGCTCTCTAAGAAAGAGATCGCCTTAGAGGGCACAACACATGACAGGACAATGCAAAACACCACCTTAATCCCTACACCATGCCAGATCATGCCTTCTCAATTGGCAAAAGGACCAAAGCTAAAGGTGTAGACTCAACCATCATCCTTGAGAAGATATCTTAGCCAATCTTTGTCTTGTGACCATCAGGAAGGAGAGGCTTACCTCTTTCTTTAGGCTAACTTCTCCAGTCTTGGATTCACTATGATTCACATCCTTAAGCTCTCCTCATGTTCGGCCACGACCATGTACCTCCTTGTTGGATATGTGAGCTTTGTAGGTGACTTTCCAACGTCGATTTATGTGGGATTTGTCATTTTATGTATATACCTAGATGAATCCAGGAACATTCCCAAACTCATCCTCTAAAAACACAACATAGTGCAGTTTCAATCTCATGATAGTCACTCATAAGGTTGAAAACCAAAGTCCAACACCGTTGAAGCCTTTATGTAAAGGCAGGTAGCAAGGAGGCGAGACCAGCACCTCCATAGTCCACTTTTGGTGCTCAGTTAGATGCACTTTCCAGGCTGCAGGTAGATCAACCTCCTGGCTGTCTGCATGGAGCTCTTTTAAGGCAGGTTATTCTATGGAGCATGGTGATATCTTTTGCTGCCTGTATTGTATGTGCCATTTCCAGATTTTTGTGAGTCTCTGTTTCTACTTGTGTGCACAAATTGAGAGGCATGAGATCTGAGAACTAGTATGATCCATGGGAACCTTATTCCCTTGCGGGGGTAGTGAGATGTATGCTGCCTTAATATCGCTGACAGTAAAGCCTCAAGTCAGAGGATGCCATGGACATGAAAGAAGCCAAGCCACCCCCCTACAATGCAGAGGACAAGCTCGCAGAAATGGACACCAAAGAGTTTCAGGAAGATTGTTTCCACTCTCTACCCCAAGGATGATGAAGATAAGATTATCTACACTAAATTGCATTCCCACAAACATCCTCAAACCTAGTGTTGGTAGATGAGGGGTTTCTGGCTGACTTCCAAACTGGCACAGTTTAAAACTACCACCAGCAATTTTAGAGACTCTCTCTCTTTGTGCACACCATCTTTGAGTGAGGAAAATTGATGTGTTAGATTCAAGGATTGCATCCTCGTTTGGCATCCAATGTGAGAGCTCATGAACCTCAGACTAATCGGTGCGAAGCTTGCTGAGTTTTAAGCCCAAGGACACTAACAAGTACCAGCCAAACATTTGCAGCAGACAAGGGAGCACATTGGAGGCCACAAAGAGCACAAGTTGTTCGGGTGGGAAGAACTGGTACTCAGAAGCCGAAACCCGACATTGTGGTGGCTCGTCTGTCAGCGGTGAAAATGTCTTGGATCTGTGTCTGTCTGGTTGTCTCACATGTTTATGGCGTAGGGGGACGTGGTCTCCTTAATCTCTAAACCTGCAAAGCTATGTTCGGAGTGACCCCTTGTCTCAATCGGTCTCCTATGAGGAAAGCTGTGATAGGCGAGACCTCAATAGAATGTGCTCTAGTCGCTCTTCGTATCGAGGGGGGCCTCTGCATCACTCTCTCGGTAATCCAGGCTGCCTGCATATCAGCTATCTCCTCCTCCCCCACCCCGCTGTGTCTTGGAGCTGACTCAAATGCATAAAAATCAGTGACATGTCGCTGTGTTTGGTCCACCTCTATATCATGTGGTCCGGTCGCCTCCTACTGCTCTCTCATTTGTCGTAGCAGAGTCTCCTTGTGTCGGGCCTCGGCGCATCTCAAGCAGATAGAGCCCAATGCAGACCTGGTCGTGGAAGTGGATCAATCGTGATAGTGAGCCAAAGCCGCTCCCATCCTGATATAGGCAATGGTATCGCCCCCTGATCTCATAGTAGGCTGGGTAGGCACATAGAAAATGCTCCTTTGTCTCAATCACTCCCAGTGTGCATAGCATGCAGATCCGTTGCTCCCTGGGTATACGTGCTACTCTCATTGTCTCAATCCTCGGCTGATGGGATGAAACCCGCATCTGACCAATGGCGATTCTCAGTGCGTGTGAGACTCCTCTGTCCTTGAGATACTGGGGTCTGATGAGAAACCCATCCTTTGATACTCTCAAGAAGTGGTCACGGTAGAATTGGGTCTTGGTGGGGAGCTCCTAATCTCCCCCCCAAGGCCGAGATGTGTGGAGCTGGAGGGGATCTAAACGTATGATACGGTTAATCTCATCTCATAAGAGAGAGAGAGAGAGAGAGAGAGAGAGAGAGAGAGAGAGAGAGAGAGAGAGAACACAATGTAGTTTCAATCTCATGATAGCCACTCAAAAGGTCGAAAACCATAAACTCCATCACGCATAGCAAGGACTAGCTACTATGACATCCCCACTAACATCATGAGCACCTAACGGTGGGTGTAGACCATGTATAGACATATGCTCTCACACATACAAATCCACACACCCACACATACTTGAGCATCCATTTTATAAAAGGTCTTCATACTGAGTTTCTATTGGCACTTGGGGCAGACTCAGCCATGACAAAGGCTAGCACTAAAGGAGAAGGCTGATAAAAAAGTAGTCCACATTCTCTTCATTCAAGCTACAACTGCTTATGAAGACACAAAGACAAATGATGTACAAGAAAAATGAGAAATCAAAAGCATGGACAGCAAGAAGACATTGAATTTATGGTTCAGATGTGGTGAGAACTGTACCCCACAGGCAAGTATCAAAATGAAGAACACTAGGACAGCCAAGCCCAGCATGATAATAGACCTCTCATGTGGATGCCCCTAAGATATTTGATGTGACTCATTAGGAAACAAAGAGTGCGTTGACTGCAAGGCAATCTTTGAAGAAGTGATTCTTCTTTCAATTACAATGACAATTCAGGTGGTACCACAGAACACAGCAGTCTTGCATATGACACCCCTAGAATTAAGGATCATAAGAGGGTTACTTCTCAGCCCATTCCTAGCAGTTCACACTAGGCTTTTAGAGTTAGATGAGCTGAGCACAATGATGCTATTCCATTTCATGCATGGGATGATGCGAGTATAAACTCTTGTTGATAACTAGCAATATTGGGATGTGCAAACACAGCTATCTTCTATATCCCCAGATGTGATGACGGGTGCCAAAAATTCCGGGGCTCACAAACTTAAGCAAAAGTTGATGGCAAGATTGTTTTCAAGTTAGTGGACAGCAGGATTACCGATAGATTCATCAACACAAAGACCTTCCTGATACGGAAACATGCAGCCACTGAGATTCACCACAGCAGTTGAAGCCGCCAATGAACAAACACAACTATATCGGTTCAATTCACATGAATACACATTTCAAAAGACTCGTTTACCATAGATATGGGACTGATTGATATATGTGACTTGATATGATCCTTGAGGGGGTTTTGTGTGGATTTAAATGTGCCATGATTCTTGTCACGGGCATCCACAACCCGTGGCCATACTGTGGACTGCCATGCAAGCAGCCAGCTCAGCAGCAGCCACGCCACGTGGGACTGCCACGCAGCCAACCAACAAGGACAGGGCGCAGCAACAGTCGCAGTAAAGGTGCCACGTCAGCAACTAGTCAACTGCCACGTGGACTGGTTGGAGCCACGTGAGCCCAATAGGTGGGCAGCAGCAAGGTTGGCCATGCTGGACAGTCAGTTTTGAGGCCCAAGGGGGCCTATAAAAGGCAGCCCCTTGGCCTTCATTTTTGATCCCACCTCAGGCCAATGGTGTAACATGTATTTGTATTTATGATGGACACTGACCGATTTGTTATGGTGGTGGATCATATGAGTAGATAGAACTAGTCGAGTTGGAGCCGTTGCTTCAGACAGCATCAAATTTGGACATGTGATACTTATTTTATTAATAAAAATGTGCACACACGTGTCTAGGTCCTAGGGGCAATAGGAAGGGAAGGGTGCATTAAGGTGCATTGAATGGTAGATGCATGGGTCATAGGCTAAGGGTAGGTGTAAATGGGAAGATGGAACTTGAGTGATCTCAAGGGACATTAATGAAAGGGTATCACCCTTTCATTGTAAATCTCACGTAGCATTCTTCATTCACCCGCCATCTCTCACACCTTGCATGTAGATCGAAATAGAAACAAGTACTCTCACGAGGGCGCTCTTCCCCATTGGAGGGCCAATTGGCATTCGAATTATGCATGCATTGCACACATTTGCATTCTTGAGAAGGCTGGTTCTTCACATTTGGTATCAGAGCAGCGAAAATCCACGAAAGGGATAGCAGGAGAAGAGGAAGAGTGCAGCGAGACAGAGGGTGAAAGCATGCGAAACAAAGTCACGGACTCCAAGCGCAGCACAGAAGAAGGGTCCGTACTGGCAGGCCACGCGTAAGTAGGCTTGCGCGAGAGAAGGTGCGCGTACGAAAGACAGACTAACGGACGGAAGAGGCACCGCACTCAAAAGATGAAGCACGATGAGGTCACGCTTTGACCAGGCCCAGCACTACAGTCACGAGATCTGAAGGCTGAAGACCGACAGCAAACTCCGACAGAAGGGTGGCAGCAAACTGTGACGCAAGACTGCCGGCAGGTCCTCTTGTTTTTCTTCGGAGCAAGGGGCTTTTGAATTCCAGAGTCTCTCAGTTTACAGCATAAAAGCAAGGAAGAAAGGCTAAAAGATAAGGAAGAAGAGGTCGTTTTAAGTGGTTTTTCGACACAAGTGAAGTGGGAGTCAGATAAGTACCACCTACTCTACAATACTTGACTTTTGTTGTAAAATAAATCCCTTTTCTGAAATTACAGCAAGTCATTTTCTCTCTTGTATGACTAAAAGGAAAGAATGGAAGGAGAAGGGATATTTAATAATGAACTTGTCCTTTTTCCTCCACTACTAGAAGGAGATAGGGAGAGAATACCATCACCTCCTCCTGAAGGGATAATGTAGATGAGAGGTACACACATATTGAGTATGATAACCCACGTATAGAATTACCTTCATCTCTCCTTCAAGAATCTCTTGATAGGGAGTTTTCCTTTAGAAACGAAGGGAGAAATGAGTCCATCTAAGTGCAAGGCATTGAGTTTACGCCTTTAACTCAAAATCCCATACACATGGATTATAATCCAAGTGCAAGAGGGAGAGAGGAGTCCCCCGTTGATAAGATGGTTTCTCAGCTTAGCCATATGATTAAACAGTCCATTATGACAAAATTAGGGACTAAGAGAGTGCTGAATTTTGGGAATGACGATTTAAGTACCCCCTCAAAGAGACCTAAATTCCAATCTCGAGAGAGAATAGAATTCCCAAAGTATGATGGAGCAAGAGAGGCAAATAAAATCCTCAATTGGATTTGCCATTTTAAGCTATATATTGCCCATCAAGATAAGACTGATCGCAAGAAACTTGCTCTTGCCACATTGCATCTACAGAAGGATATGCTTTGATGTGGTGGTTCTTATCACAAACGGGAAAAGAGCCTATTCTTCAATGGTCTAAGTTTGTAGAGCAGCTTAAGGTCCTGGATGGTTACCATTTCCTTCCATGACTGACGATGAGAAGAAAAAGCTAATTAAGGAGGGCAAATGTTTCGGATGTAAGATACATAAATGTCCTACTCTATTAGCCAAAATTGCCAAAACCAATTTTGTAAAAGGGAAAGGCAAAGCACTGGTAAGGATACTTGTTGCGGGCAATGGTATTTGTTGGTGTGAGAGTCAACTGGGCTTGTTTCGCTGCCTTGATGGAAATAATATCCTTGGAACTCCCTGAATCTGCAAGGATGAGGACCTTCTGACCACCAATCTGTCCGTAGAACTGAAAATTTGTGGGAGACTTACGAGGCTCGTCCCCCTTTGCTGATCTTCAATCTCCTCAATGACCATTGATGTTGTCCTTACAGGAGTTGAAGCTGTGGATGAACCACTAGATGTGGCTCCTAGCATGGATTAGTGGGAAGAGACGCCATCAAGTGGTGGAGCAAGGGACAGGTTGACCAGAGCACGCACGATGGAAGTCCAGCCCAATCTGAGTCGAGGCGTCACTCTTGATATGGCCCAGTGGATACAAAGATCATGGAGACGATGCCCCCGGCCACAGTTAGAGATGACCCAACAGACACGGATATAGGAGAGCCACTGGAGAGCTACCATGGCACCTAGTTATGTATTTTGAGTACTAGCTTTTGAGTTTTGAGTTCTTGTAGCATAGCACTCAGCAAGGGCCTTAGTGAGCCCTTTGCCTCAGCCCCGAGCAGCTTGTATGAGCTACCCTTGGATTGTACTTTGTGTCATAGGCCCACAAGGCCTTCTGAAGACGGTAATACATCTTTCTTTCTTTCTTTACCATGCCCCCCCTCCCCCCTTCCTTCCTCCACCTCTCTTCTCTCTCCTCTCTCTCTTTCTCTCTTTCTCTCTCTTTCTTTCTGAAGACGGTAATACATCTTTCTTTCTTTCTTTACCATCCCCCCCCCCCCTTCCTTCCTCCACCTCTCTTCTCTCTCCTCTCTCTCTTTCTCTCTTTGTATATTTATTTCTCTTTGTAAACTTGAAAGGGCTAGTTTGAATCTTGTCTCACATCATATCGTAGATTCAAAGCTGCTGGTCAGTGAGTTGAAGTGACTAGCTACAGTTGTTACAAGCATTTTGATGTCTGTTTTTCTCTGTCTGACCCATAGACCGTGTTGGATCTCAAAGGGCAGCATCCATTTGTTCCCTTTTTATGTACCTTGATTCATGTGTAGGCAAGTTCGTTTCCCTAAAACTGAGTCCACATGATAGTCAAGGAAAGGATGGGGAAATACTATCTTAAGGGGCTAACACAGAAAAATCAAGCATTTCAGCATATGGCAAGAGTTCGTCATTTTTTTGGAATTCTCATGTCGCTGTGTTTTGCCATTAAGTTCTAAAAGCAGGTCTCACCTGTTTTGCTCTAAAGGGATCTTACTGCTGGGAGAAGCTGTTTTAGACATCTTTAAAGGTTATGGCTGCTTTATAGTTCTGTGTGACATGCAGTCAGGGTTTTTTTAAACTAGGCAAAAGGTCATCTAGTCAATATCAATGCTAATTTCTTTTCTTCTTGTGGTTGTACTAGGGTGGCTTACCAGCTCCTGAAATCTTAAATTTCAATTGCACTTCTTTAACAAATCCCAGTGACATTTTTCAACGTGTAAGTTTTTTTCATTTTGTATTTCAAGGTATGTGTATTTTTTAAAATATACTCGTCAAGGTCATCATCAAGCTTCTGCATGAAATATCTACAGATCCTCATCCATCTTTCCAAGCAAAAGGGAATTAATGATGCCAAAATCCACAGAATGTCTGCGTTGAAAAAGGTCAAACATTTATTACGCATACCCTCAATGAAGGCCACCTGGAGGATGCTGTAAGGATTTTTTCTAGTTTCTCAATATGCACTTAAATCTTTCAGTTTCAAAGTGGCTTATGGTAAAGTTGTTTCTTGAACATCAAAATGCAACAAAACCCAGGGAGATGATAGATGTTCCCACCTTCAAATAAAATCATGCTACAGCAGTGTCACAAGAAACGTTTCTAGAAACGCGTTTCGAGAAAATTTTCTAGAAACGTTTCGAGATTTTGATAGACGTTTCGTCTAGAAACGTGTAAAATTAGTGTCTTTTATATAAATAATAAAAATAGTGTATTTTTTATTTAAAAAAATTCAAAAAAACTTTCACGTTTCGCACGTTTCTTAGAAACGTTTTGGGCAGAAACGTTTCTTCATGTTTCTACTGCCCGAAATGCGTTTTCAGGCAGAATCCAATGATGATGTGATCCTGTGCTCTTATGTTGCAGAGTTGATTGCTTCTGTTGTTGTGCAGGATGCTGATCATTGATGAAATGGATTATTTAATCAGTAAAGATCAGTCCATTCTTTATGAATTGTTTGGCCTTTCAGCTCAGGCAGACTCACGATGTATTTTGATAGGTGAGTGAAATATTCTAGTCATTCATTGTGCCTCCATATTAGTTGACAGGTGGGGTTTTGAGGTGCAGCTCCTTCACACTTCTTGAGTGTTCAAATTTGTTAGTGAACTGTAAGCTGCCTCTTCTTATTCATATATACTGATGCAAGATGTACGCGTTTTTCTGCGTCAGGGATCTCAAATGCAATAGATCTTGCAGATCGGTTCCTTCCAAAATTAAACTCCTTATCTTGTAAGCTGTCTTATCTTGGGGGCTGCCCATATAATAGAATTCTGTGAATCAAGGGCTCATCTACCAGCAGCTAAATCCATTAGTGAAATCTTTTATTCAGGTCACCCTGCAGTCATCCCCTTCTCTGCGTATACAAAGGATCAAGTGATGACTGTTCTCAACCAAAGGATGAAGGTACTCATTACAGCTAAATAATGATAAAAATCTGAATACCTGAAATGGCATGCTTGAATACCTAGCTAATAGGAATTCAACCAGATACGAAGACACTTATGAATCTCAGCATGAACTAGAGAGCGGTGCTTGGATAGAATATGCATCTTCATGTCTTGGAAAGTATGGACTTTATCTTTATGAGGTGTTAGAAATAAACACAACACAAACACCCACACCCACACCCACATGCACATGCGCGTGCACATGTGTGCGTGAGGGAACAAATGTGCAGCTGTATAATTTCTCACGAGTTTCCTGGAGAACAATATCTGAAGTTCCTGAAGGTAAAATTAAAATGTTTCATGTTATAACCCATCATGCTAAATGGGACTCCGTCCAGGGATGTGGTTTTGAAAATTGCTGGAGGGGCCTTGATAAAGGCTTTCTTTATGGGGCTAAGAAAGATGCACGTCTTCTTGTTGTTCTCTGTAGCTTCTTGAGATCACTTCGGTCGGAATAGTGACAGTAGACATCATCTCCAACAAGGATCAATGAAAATAGAATGCTATGAAGCCTTGCCAGCTATGGTTAATTAAGCTATCAACCGGTTTATGTCCTTTCTCGAGAAAAACTTCCACATTTCGAAGGTTGACTATTGAGAAGAACCAGCTTATGCTGGTAAGTGCTACAGAAATTGAGAGAACCATTTCTGTCATGACTTGATAGAGTCAGAAAGCCTGTATCCTTGACTTGATAGAGTCAGAAACCATTTTCTGACTGGATGGAGTCAGAAAGCCTGTATTCAAATTCCAGATTTGAGCAAATTCTAGGTGATTGAATGGAAATGAGGCTCTTTAAGCTTACTTGGAGCTACTCTAGAAAATTTCTCCGCCGAATGATTCAATCTTCCGTAAGGTCTTTTGTAAAGTGGGAGAGAATGTCATTTGTAACTAAACCATGCCTAGTTGTGAGGAAGTGCACTTTTCAGGACGCATCTTGTAACCACGGCTATAACTACCATTCACTGTTTCATATCATAATAGAGCAGTACATGCTCATAACAGAGTAGGACATGAATTATATGCATGCATCAGGTGCACATCCCAGAATTTTTCAAAGGGCCTTATGTGAGGTTGGTTAAGAATATTCTGCAAGTAGTACTGATGTCTTTGATTACAGGGTGGCAATGCTTTGCAAAAGCTGCTTTTCTTGTCTCGTCTGCTTTCTGGAGTTTGTGAGTAATCAGAAGCTGGAGATTTGTATAACTTAGATGGACTGAATAAGTTACTCTAGATCTTTGCCTTCATAATTTTGGAAAGATTGTGCGTACATGCCAACTGTGATTGTTCTTGGTGGAGAGAGGATTGAGGTCGACTCAGACAGGACAGCCCGTCTTCTCCACCCACCTCAAGTCAGCTTGCCACTTGCCTGTGTGGCTAACACGATTGAACCCTTCCTTGGAAAACCTCTCCTTTGTGACCTCCCTTGCATACAAGTCAATATATTGTGCCTTTTTTCATGGAAAAAGTGGTGGACTTCTTAAGAAAAATTGCAGAAGGAACGTTCCTTAGATGCTCCTTTCAGCCAGGTGCTCGTCTTGAGATTCTTAAACGGCTCAAAGGCTGGGTTCTCCAATCGGGTGATTATGTTTGCTCTGTACTTCTGTTAACAAATATCATGGTTGCATCTTTGCATAAGGGTTTGCTGCCTTCTCCTTGGGTTTCTCTTTATGCCAATCTCATGTGGCAAAAAAGATTGCTGCAAATTTGGGCTTCAAAAATCCCTCTTCAGCAAATTTTTTTCTTATGGCAATTTTTGCTTGAGGTTCTTCCATTTGGACAGGTCTTGGCTTGTTGTCGTATTGCTCTTGCCACTTGTCGATGATGTTTGTACTTGCGGGAGTCTATGCCTATTTGTTTTATTGCCTTGAATTGCTTTACAGCAATGGCTTTAGGCTCGTTTCCCTAGTGCTTGCTTTGGCAAGAAATTCTGGTTGTTTGGTTTTCATCCTGTAAGGCAGGGATACGATCTTTTCTTTTATTGGATTCGTTATTGGGAAGTATGGACCCTATGGAAGGACCGCAACCATCGGGTCTTTGGTGATCCCTCCCTGGCTAAGTATCAATCCTTCTAGGCATCTCTACGACAATCATTCTATGATTGTCTACATGCGCAAGATCTTGAGTATCCTACCTTCTTGTCATATAATGATATCTTTTGATGTTTGTACCTGCTTGTCTTCTTCTTTGGGACTGTTTTTTGTAATATAATGACAAATAGTTTTTATCAAATCAAAGAAAAAAGTGTGCTCACAAAAGAAAGTGTGTGTGTGGGTTCGTTATTGGGCTCTATTGAGCCTATGGAAGGACCGCAACCATCTGGTCTTTGGTGATCCTGCTCTTGCTAAATATCAGTTGTTTCGTGCATCTCTACGGCAACCGCTTAATGATTGTCCACATGCGTGTGTCTACGTGCGTGGGATTTAAATTATCCTGTTTTCTTGTCATATAATGATATCTTCTGATCCTTGCAATTGGAGGTCCCAGCTTTTGGGACTGATACTTGTAATATAATCTTCAATGGATTTCACTTAAAAAAGTGTGTGTGTATCTAAGATGCCCTTGAACATGTTTTATTGCATATGATTAATAGTTTCCCGGCAAAATCAGCAAATGTCACATGCTTGGAAGAAAGGGCTGGTTAAGTTGATTCCCAAAAAGCATCTTGTGAATTATTTGCTGATTGGTGACCTATTACACTCATGCCAATCATTTATAAGGTAGTTGCCAAACTGGTGGTTGATAGAATAAAAGGTTTTCTGCATGATGGTCTATATCTTGTCCAATATGGCTTCATCCCTCACAGATACATCACTGATGATATTGCAAATGCCTATGTTGGGATAGTATATGCGAAGTATACTCAACAGGATGTACTCTTACTACAAGTAGACATCGCCAAGGTTTCAACACTATACAATGGGAATTTATATCGCAGAGTATGCAATCCTTGGGATTTGGGCATAGAATGCAGCATGCTATCTATTGGCTATGCAGTGATAGTAAAGCAACATGCATTTTATTTGGAGATATTTCAGATTAGTGGACCAGTGAAACATGGATGTCCTCTTAGTGCTTTGCTTTATGCAATAGCTACCCATCTGATGTTTTGCTATATTGATCATCTTGTGGCCACTGATGTCTTGCATGGCCTGAAGATACACGGAAGAAATCCCATGATTACGTAAGCTTATGCTGATAATTCATTCTTCACTCGAGTGAACACAAAGAGTGATCTTTTGCAACTCATGAGTGCTTTATCCTTGTATGGAATAGCTACTGGCTTGTAGGTATAAGTTTCAAAAATCCTAGCTTCTGCCTTTGCATACTAAAGATTGACATAACTCTCCACAATTTTCCCAATCACGTTGTTCGCTTTTGGGATGGACCATCACTTGCCGTTTGGGTACTTGCAAAGCTCAGGAATATTGAAAGCTAGACACTTGGACTCCGCAATCAATTTTGGTGGCATATATTTAGTTCTTCTTGCCTTTGATGACGTTTGACAAGAAAGACCTTACTTCTTTCATGTCCACTCTTATGGAGACTTTTTGGTGCTCAAAGCATGGCCATAAGAGTATTAGATTACTCTCTATGGAGCATCTTTGTTCCCTTGAACATGTCAAATATTCACATCCATATTTTGGCTCATAAAGGGAAGATGATGCTGGAATTTTTGCAAGGTGATCAGCCTTGGGCTGCCATGATGTGTCACCTACTTTCACAGTTGACTACTCTTGCTTTTGGACACTGGCATCCTAATCAATGGGACGATGATGTGCTTCATGATGATGGTACTTTGGCGGCCAAACAGTATAGATTGGGGATGATTATTGACCCCTTTATCTTTCTTAGATGCTTCATTGCATTTTACCAGGTGCCCAAGTTGGAGCTTACGTATTGCCTTACTTTTTGGACCTTACATCACCAGGTTTCTGCTACCTGCCCCTTATGCCTGGCTGATATCTCCATGGCTGGTTTGTACAGGGGTTTGATGCCTTCTCCTTGGATTTCACATCATGGAAATCAGCTTTGGTCTTTGAATCGTAATGCCAAATGGTGGTGTAAAAGATTGCAGCAGCTCTGGGCCTACAAACTTCCTCTTCGTCAACAGGTTTTGCTATGGCAAGTGATGCTTGTCGTTATTCCTTTTGGCCAACTCTTGTCACGTAGGCATATTGCTCTTGCTTTATGTCACATATGTCTTGCTCCTAGGCTCCATCTTTTTTGGAATTCCCTTGTCACATGTGACTTCCTGCTATTTCTTCAACAATGCCTCCAGGCCCGCTTTCCTACTACTTGTTTTGGCAAGCTTTTTTGGATCTTCGGCATTCATCCATGGAGGGCGGAGTTTGATCTTTTTTCACATGGGTTATATATTGGGCACTCTGGACTCTGTGGAAAGACAGGAACCATAGAGTCTTTGGAGAGCCTACTTCCTACATGTTCTACTATTTCCGGATGTCGCTCAGGCAATCCTTTTATGATTACCTTTCTGTTTGTCAGATAGATTCCACTGTTTACTTGTCTTACATTGAAATTTTCTGATCTTGTATTTGCTGGTCTCAACTTTGGGGACTGCCTCTTGTAATATTAAAATACATGGATTTGACACCAAAAAAATGTGTGTGTATCTTCATCGTTTCTGCAAGTTTTCATAATCCTTTCGAAAAATGTAATATGAAGTAATTTTTAGCTTGTTTGGTTCTTATGACTAATTACCGTCTTTGAGTCTTTCTAGGCTGGCATAAGTTGTCCAACTCCCATACAAAATGCCTATCCGTAAGTTGAGACTGAAGATTGTGTGAATGCTTCGAGAGAACCTAAGTTTAGTGCAAGAGTTGGGTTTGAGTGATTTCAAATTCACTCATAAAATGCTAAATGCATTGGAAGTATACGCAAGTGCACTGTCCATTGGCTTGTTTATAGAATTTCTTGGCCCTTTTAAATGTAAATAATGCTATATTCTGGTACATTATACTTTTCTTAACCCTTGTAAGCCCTACATTGCTAGTTGAAAATTGGAACTTATTGGATATGTTGTTGATTGTTTCAGGTGCTTCCTTTTACAGTGTTTCAACCAGCATCTTTAGAGCTTTGTGCAAGGGTATCTCACTTGACTTTTTGAAATGGGGATTATGGTATTAAGAAGGCTTACTTTTAAACATCTGTATCCTCCAACGCCTTTTTCTGTTGCAATGTATGAATCCAAATGCTTTTAGATTCATGGCCTTGTGGCTAGATGTTTTTGAATAAGTTGATTGCTAGACTAGCTTTTTTCTTGAAAATATTTTTATTGTTAATTATATCCTACAGTAGTGAAAATACCTCCATACTTGCAATCATTCCTGAAGCAATTTTAGCCCTAAGAAGTCATAATATTTTTATGATTACATGGGGTTAATACTAGAGAGGAGGGAGATTACTGGGTGATTTCATTGAGGATGTCTCACGATACACTCATGTCTACTTCTTATGCCAACAGTAAGAACTCAAAAGGCTTACAGCCCACCGATGTACAGCTCTGCTTTTAGGACAGATGAAGACATCCAATAACTCTCCATTATTGTAAAGCGCCATTATCTGCACGTATCAGAATGCCCATGGCATTGCTCTGTAATAATTTAATTCTTGAGCATCCTTGTCTTTATTCTTGGACATTGATGGTCCATTATTCACCTTGGCTTTGCCCTTGTACAGAGGGCTTCACCACTTTTGGTGGTTAAACATTGTTAAGATTAGCAATAGTAGGTTTTTTTTGAAGGAGATACAGCAGTGGCCGGTGCCGGAAACAACACTACAAGACATTTAGATTGCAAATGACCAAATTTCCCACAAGAGAAACAAGAACCACCCCATTTGAGGGTAAAATCAGCTTGTTGTAGAATTGTGCCATTCATATTTACACCAAAGGTGATGCCTGGTGGCATTGGCACATACGTGTTCCATAGAACAAAGAAACGATGTACTTTTCCCAAAGTTCTCGGTGGACAATTTTTTTATTTCTAAATCCTGAGCAACATAAGGCAGAGCCGATTCACAATGAAGCGGTCTGACACCTTCACCCATACTAGACATTTATGGTGAATGAGACATTGGTAGTTCTTTGTATGTCACCATGGGTACACATGCACCAATCGACCACCAAATAAGAGAGGATATTTTTCAAGTAGCATGTTCTTGTACTGTGGTTTAGTGAAGATAACCTCATAGAACCCAGGATCAACTATGTAGCATCCATGCACATAATTGCCCTGTAACATAGTCTTGGTCCACAAAGCGACATGAGCTGCAACGGGCATACGACCCGGGGAGAACAAGACAATCGCCTTCTCAGCCAAATCTAGAACAGGAGCTATCAAAGCTTAGCCAGGAATATTGACGGTGAAAGATGGTAACAGATTGTTTGCCTGTACATGCTTAATCTTTGAGAAACCTTCCTGTAAAGTGGTTCCAAAATTCTGGACAGTTGTCTGAGGTTGAGACACTTCAAGATTTGATCTTCTTAGATGTACCAAAAACAGCCAAATACCTTCTACACATAGGATTCCATTTCAGCACTCTTTTTTTTGGGTGAAATCCATGTAATATTACATTACAAGAGGTAGTTCCCAAAAGAGGATCATGCAATTACAGCATTAGAAAAATGTCATTGTAAGACAAGTGAGTAGGAGAATCTATTTAACAAACACCGACAATCATAAAATGATTGCATAGTAGTGAAACTTGGAAAAGGTACCAAAGTCTCTTATGATTTTGGCCTTTCCACAGAGTCAAAAGTCCCCAATTACGAACCCATGTGAAGAAAAGATCAAACTCATGTATAGCATTGTTGATTGCCGGAAGGATACAAGCCAAAATATTCAGGTGCATGATTACATTGATCTCAGGCTGATTTCTAGAACTTTCTCCATCAGTAAATTTAACCAATCATCAGGTTTTGATTGTTTTCTCATTTTTATATATTGTATCTTTAGCAGGTCAGGAAAAGGTTTGTGGATAGATCCCAAATAGCCAAAAAGCAGGTGTAAGAAACCGTGCCTGGAGTTGCTGTAGAAACAGTAAAAACGCACAAATCTGAGGGCAATGCTAAAAAAGATGAGACAATGATTTCCTTGGAGTAAGACATCTATGACAAACAATAGGAGCAATATGCCTTTGTGCCAGGAGTTGGCCAAATGGAAGAACTCCAAGCATCACCCACCACAAAAAAACTTGTGGTGAAGATGCATTTTGCAGCTCCAAAGCTGCCACCATCTTTTCCGCCTCCACCATTTCGACACACACATTTTTGTGAAATCTAGTTGTCATTATGTTACAAATAAAAGTCCCAAGAAAAGGGACAGACGGTTACATGTATTAGAAGATATCATTATATGACAAGAAGCAAGATAATCTAGATCCCGTGCATGTAGACAACATCCGTAGTGCCCAATAGCGAACCCAATAAAAAGGTAGATCATATCCTTGCCTTACTGGATGGAAATCAAGCAGCTAGAATCACTTCTCAAAGCAAGCTCTAGGAAAAGGAGCCTGAAGCCTTGCCGTAGTGTGAGCAAGAAATGATAAGATTCTGGACATTGCCAAAAGAAGTGTGACATAGACTCCCGTGAGGACAGACATTGTCGACAAGAGGCAGGAGCAATATGATAATGAGCCGAAAGTAGTCCAAATGGGAGAACTCCAAGTAAAAGATGCCACAAGGAAATTTTTTACCAAAGCGAAAGTTTGGAAGCCCAAATATACTGCAACCTTTGGCGCCACCACGGAGTTGAGCGTGTGACAGACCAGATCCATTTCCACACACTTTTTTGGTAAAATCCAGTGTATTTATATTATCATAAATTTACAAGATGGGAAGTCTCCTACTCATTGACATGAGACTCAAAAAAAGAGCCCAATGGAAGAACTCAAAAACAGGGAGAGAACACTTCAAGGCTAGTGGCATCCAAGTCC
Organism: Dipteris shenzhenensis; assembly: GCF_047967505.1. Lineage (NCBI taxonomy): Eukaryota > Viridiplantae > Streptophyta > Polypodiopsida > Gleicheniales > Dipteridaceae > Dipteris > Dipteris shenzhenensis. Next base: position 42,473,791 of record NC_141608.1, on the reverse strand, counting down.
CTTGCAGCAAAACTGTCATATAAAGATTGCTTGAGGGACATTCTGAAGAAAATATATGCCTGAGGAAACTGTTGACCCATCCTAGAATGCAGTCTCTGTGTCCAAATGGTCCATAGTACCCAAAAGCGAGTCCAGTAAAAGAAGAGGAGGAATGGAGACATCTGAGATGAGAGGCATCCAAACATCCAGAAGAGTTTCCCAAATCTGATAGAGGGAAACCGAAGCTGCAGCAAATGAGAAACATGAGTGATCAGTATGCGGGAGTGTGGGCAAGACCATAATAGGTGAGGAACTGTCTCGCAATGATGAGAGCAACGGGGACAGGAAGGGGAAGCAATGCGGCGTGCTACCAATTTAACCCCAATGGAAAAGGCTCCCACTATACATCTCCAAAAGAAAAGCCTCTGTTTCAATGGCAATTTGGCTTTCCAGATTTTCATGAGTCGTGATTGCCACCAAGATAAAGGCCTATCCAAATTCCAAAGAGTGTTGGCATGCTTGTCAATCCATGGCGGTGGAAGAAGAAATCTGTAGACCTTCGAAGAGGTCAGATTGTGCATTGAGAGCGTATGGATAGCAGGAGGTAAAGAAGTCAAATTCCAGTCCATTAATCTGTCTTGTGCAAACAGTGGAGGAACTGGAACAAATGGCTGCAACATAGCTGAAAGTGTTCTCCAAATGGACCTATGATGCAGGCCCAAGGAGAATGTCCTGCAAGCTTGTGGAAATGAAAGCATACAACCTTGTTGATCCACAACATCACCAACAAATCTGACGCCCAATTTCATGAGATTGTATGCTTTAATAGGTGCCTGTAGAGCGAGAGGCAATTCAAACACCTTGCTCCAATGGATGCTTTCCAATCGAAAAGAATTACCATGATGAGAAGAAGCACCTGTCCATTTTGCATATGAGAGAATTCTCTTCCAATCATGAATAAAAGCAGAAGAAACAGGGCAACCAGGAATTTTCCCTTGAAATGTGGACATGACTGCTTCCCAGTGATCTGTAATCCAATGCCCATATGCATGAGTCGCCATGTTTCCACACATAGCTGCTAACATAATAGCCCATGGCTGTTTTTGCTGAAGAAAATCAGCAATCATAGTGCTCTTTCTTGCCAACATATGAACCTGGAGATTGAGAATATTCAGCCCCCCATGAGTCTTAGGTGAACAAATGGACTGCATAGGTAGTAGTCGCAAGGCCTTTTTATGAGATTTGCTTTTCCAAAATATCTTCATAGCCTGGGACATATAGGAAGCCAAATGCTTGAAAGACCAGGGAAGAAGAGGCAAATAAAATTGCACATATGCCATAATGATGGACTGTACTATCCGAAGTCGAACATGTAGAGGCCAAGTGGACAAATGCCAATATTCCAGCTTCTTGTTAATCTTTTGAAGCACCCATTTGAGCTGTTGATGCGGGGTAATATTCCAGCCAATGGGGTAGCCTAGATGCTTGACAATAGTATGGGAAGAGATAATGTGGCCTAGCCAGAGAAGTGCATGCCAATCAGCTTCTTTCAAAGCTAGAAGTTTTGATTTCTGGAAATTGATGTGCAGTCCGGCAGCTATGCCAAAGTCGTTCAGCGTGTGCATTAAATGAGAAAGGTCACTTTGAGAATTCTGGGCATAAAGTATGAATCATCAGCATATGCCTGTGATCCATTTCCACACACACACACTTTTTTTTTGTGAGAAGAAATCTTTATTTCTATAGAATAATTACATTCATAGCTGCTTCAAAAGCGAAGTAGCTACTACTCAAGAAAAGATCTCAGTATAGGCTGTATACACATCCTGATCAATCTCCACACACACACACACACACACACACACACACACAGGGCTGAGTATTGGAGGAGAGACAGGCTGCGCGTTGGGAGAAGATGGCTTGCATGATGGGAGGAATAACTTGCACAAAGGCTAGGATGTTGCAACAAGGGATGAAATAGGCCTGCAGGCTTGCATGAATGCAGACAAGGGCAAGAAACAAGAGGAGCAATCTGTGTGTGTGTGTGTGCGCGCGTGCGCTTCGCAACACCTCTTAGCTACCCCCCGGCATCTGGCTGCTGCTCCGCAAAACCCTGGACCTGCTGCTGCTCCGCGACACCTCCCTGCTGTTGTGTGGCATCTCCTGCTGTCCCGTGAATACATAAACCCCCCGCCATGCTTCCAGATGGGCCGTGGGCTGTGCCCCAGGCTGTGCAGCAGCCCTTGGCAGCCAATTGGCTTGGCCTAGCCAAGCCTGCCTGCTGGAGCCTCGAGCCTGCCTAGGGCTCTCTAAAACTGCGCCAGGGCATCTCTTGGGGGCCCCCCTGCGCTTCCCGGGCTGCTGACTTCAACGACCAGCAGGAGACCTGAAACACAAAAAGGACAAACATCAAAAACATCAAGAGAGCAACAGCAAACTTTTGGACCTACAACTCAGTCAAGAATTTCAAGATTCAGCATTGCAATGTAAGTTACAAATTTGCTGAAATCTTCCACAAACTAGCAGGGTTTTTTCAACATTATTTTGCACAATGCCTATACGGGGATTTGTAGAAGACATTTGGGGAAAACAGGCCTTGGAGACAGCTATGACAGTCTTCTCAAATGGCACAGCTCCTAAGGGTACCACAGATGTGCTGACTTGCCTCAACAAAATATGCCTGTGTTGATCGAGAAAATTGACAGTTTGGAGGTCACAAATGTGGCTTTATTGGCTGAGAAAGATCATGTAGACAAGACACTGGCTGAGATAAAAAAGCAACATGGGAAAGTACAAGAGGAGTGGAGGAAGGAAAGGGCCAAGAAAGAGGAATAGAAAAAGCAGAAAGCAGGCTGGAAAAGTGAGAAAACCAAGCTCCAAGACAAGGTACATGCATTGGCAATTGACCTTAGAGGAAGGCTGCAAAGCCGTGGAAGAGCTCAGAGCAGAGAATGCAAGTCTCAAGAAAGAGATGGCTGCCATGCAGGCCACAATGAATGGCAAACATGCTGAATTTAACAACAGCTCACTAAGGGGAAGGAAAAGATGCTTGAATGGACAGCGGTGGTTAAAAATGGATCTGAAGCCCCTAAGAAAGAGTTCATTTCTGAGGCTCTAGAGGAAGAGAAAAGGAGGGCCAGCAAAGAATTGAATTCCTAGTAAGAGGTTTGACAGTGGGAGACACTCCAATGGGAGATGGTCAAGTTTTGTTTACTAAGATGGGGGTCAATCTCACGTGTGAGGCAGCCTAGAGGGACGGACATGACAACAAGACCATTAGTGGTGAAACTCCGGACTGCCATAGATAGATCTACCCTCATGAGAATGAGGGCTTCAAGGAATCGGCGGATAGCTCCTCGCTACCAGAATTTTTGAAACTTCTTGTGGGAACCACAACAATTCACTTGTTTGGGGAAATAGATTTTGTGATTATTGTCAAAGTATGGACATGTAGAGCCCAATTTTTTGGCTAAACAACACAATCGGGAATGTTCTTTACTAAGGAAAATACTCCAGACCTCTCAATCATTGAAATGCAATTATTGTGGACATTTTGTGTCATTCTTCTTTCAAGTGCTACAATAAGCTCTATAATGATCAATGTAGTCAGGCAGATTTTATTGATGATGTTTCATATACCTCCCAAGAACAAATCAGATGATTGCATATATTCTCACAATTTTTTTACCACTGGCTTAGTTATCATCTCGCTACGATGAACTTAGCAATTTGAAGATTGGATCTCCTTCCTTTATATGTACTACTTTTGATAGAACATAATGACATGCACTCACAAATTGCACTATTTTGGCGTGAGGCCATCCTTGTATATTTGCTTCTTTTAACACTACATCAAGACTATATCACGGTGTGCACTCACAATTTGCACTACACTTAGCCTATATATAAGGGACAAAAATATACTTGGATGACGACCTTACTCTCTTACAGCAGATGCATAGAAGGGAAGGAATGGTATGAGTAATGGCAGCAAGAGAGGCTGGAAAGTGGGCTGCCTACAGAGATGGCAAAGTAATTATCCGGAAAAGAGTAGACAGAGGAGAGAAAGAAGAGGGGATATGACCGTGTCGGGCCAATGTGATGCGTGCACAAAAGGGGCTAAAAATGTTAGTGTGGAATTGCAATGTTACCCTTTGGTCTGGACTAGGGGGTGTCTCGGAGACCTACACTGACACGGACGCATGCACACACTTTTTTTTTTTGGCGGTGAAAACTTTGAATGCTTTATATTACAAGGTAGCTATCCCAAAATTGGGAAGGTGAAAAAGGACATCAAGAGAAAATCTCCGCATAGGACAAATATACATCGTAATCTATGTAGTAAGTTTGCAGACAAGCAAAAAGCGATTGCTGCAAGAACGGCGAAAGAAAACAAAAGTAGAAAAATTAGGATCACCAAAGATTGTGTGGTTTCTGTCTTTCGAGAGAGTCCCAAAGTGCCTAGTAGCAAACCTATGTAAAGAACAACTCAAAATCAGGCCATCGAGGATATATCCCAAAAAGCCAGGAAAGCTTTGCAAAAGAAGCTTGAGGAAATCTCAGTCGTAATCTCTGCCGAAAGAAGTCCTGTGTCTCGGGGCAGTGCCCAAAAATATGAGACACAGACTCCCTCGGAGCCAAACACCGACGACAAATAGCCGGAGCAATACGTTTGTAGATAGAAGTTGTCTAGACGGAAAAACCCCCAACAGAACACACCATAAAAAGACCTATTGTCTGAGAGGGACCTTGGAGTGCCAAATCTGTTTCAATCTTTTCCTCCACCGTTTGATTGGACGATGCAAACACCAAATTTGATTAGCCCTATCTGACGCCCAAGGTGGAGATAGCAGAACTTTATATAAAGATGACAGTGTAATATGAGATAGCTACACACACACACACACACACACACACACACACACACACATACCTTTTTTTATAGTGGAAACTTTTGATTGATTATATTACAAAATTAGCGACCTCAAAACGAGGCAGCCGAAATTACATCAGTTGAAAATCTCAGTGTATGCTAGATATACACCATGATCTATGCAGCGCGTTTGCAAGCAATCAAAGAAGGATTGCTCCAGAGAATGCTTAAAAAAGCCAAACAAGGAAAATATAGGGTCACCAAAGACTTTACAGTTCTTGTCTGTCCATAAAGTCCGGAGTGCCCAATAGCGAACCCAAACAAAGAAAAGATGAAACTCCGGTCTGGGTGGATGAAAACCAAAGAGTCAGAAAGACTTCCCAAAAGAAACAGTTAGGAATCTCGCTCGTAGGCGTTGCCGAAGAGGTCAATGAACTCACGAGAATATGGACAAAACCAGAATAAATGAGGCATAGTCTCCTGAGAACTCAAACATCTGTGGCTACGAGCAGGAGCAATGTGTCTACGAGCCAACATCTGTCCAGATGGAAAAATGCCCAGAAGCACTTGCCAGAAGAAAACCCGTTGCCGAAGAGGAGTTTTGTAGGCCCAAAGTTGAGGCAAAAGGATTTTGTAGAATGCAGGCACCGTAATCTGAGATAGCCTCAAAGGGCGAGAAGAGGACCCTGGGAAAGTCAAAGTCCAATCCTCCAACCCATCCTGAAGTTCCAAAGGAGGAGTCGGAACAAAAGGCGAATTTGGTGCTACAAAGCACGATAATGAGAGCCCAAGCCATACCGTGTAGCTGCTAGAGAAAAAGGTAGCACAGAGCCATCATCATGAATAACATCAGCAACAGAAGTGATGCCCTTAAAAGAAACAAAGTAGGAACGGTGAGGTTTCTGTAAAGCCAGTGGAGACTAAAAAACTGTCGACTAGTGAATGCTTTCAGCTTGCAAAGAATTACCCAACAAAGCAGCCTGTTGACCATGCCATTCCAGATGAGAGAGGACGTGCTTCCAATCAAGAAGCAAACTGGAGACCAAAGGGTAGCGAGGCAAAGTGCCATTGATGCGACCAAATAAGAAATTCCAGTAATTGATTTGCTAGTGACCAAAGGCAGAAATACTGATATGTGTGACTAGAGATCTGATCATAAGAGCCCAAGGTTGATCACCTTGCTGAAATTGCAGCAACATTTTTCCCCTGTGAGCAAGGATGTCCACTTGGATATTCTTGATGTTCAAACCACCATGCATCTTAGGAGAACAAAGTTGATGCACTGAAAGCAGCCTGAGTCTGTTTCTGCCATGTTTGGAACGCCAGAAGATTTCCATAATGGCAGACATGAAAGAAGCAAGATCTGCCTTGGTGAACAGGATCAAAGGCAAATAAAATTGAATATAAGCCACAAGGATGGACTGCACTATCCGAAGCCGAACATGCAAAGGAAGGTTGCCGATTTCCAATACTCTAGATTTTTCCGAAGCTTGACCATCACCCAATTAGTTTGTTGACGACGAGTGAGACCCCACCCCAAAGGGTAACCAAGATGACGAATAATCTAAGTGGGAGGAATGATTTCCCCGGGCCACAAAAGACTATGCCAGTCTTTAGAATGCAATGGGAGCAGCTTAGACGTTTGAAAATTTACATGAAGACCAGCTGCTAAAGCATAAACATAGAGAGCTTGCATCAAAGCAGAAAGATCATTCTGTGTATTCTTCGGGGTAAAGAAAGGATCATTAGCATAGGCTTGAGCAACCATGCTGCGATTTGCATCCAATTCCAAACCATGAAGGGAGTCTGTAGCCATGAGATGATCAATATATTGCAGCATAGGATGGGCAACAATGGCATACAATAAAGCACTAAGGGGACATCCGTGTCGGACCGAACAACGAAGAGTCCACTCATCAGAGAGATCTCCAGAAAGAATGCAAGTTGCATTGTTATCCCTGTAAAGCAAGTAAATAATCTGCTGCATTTTTGTTCCAAACCCCAAAGCTTGCATTGTTTGCGAGATGAATTCCCATTGAACTGTATCAAAGGCTTTTGCAATGTCCACATGTAAGAGCAGAACATCCTGTTGTATGTATTTGGCATATTCAATTCCAATACAAGCATTGGCAATATTATTTGTGATATGCCTACGGGGAACGAAGCCATATTGCGAAGGATGGAGCCCATCATGTAAATAACCTTTAATACGATCAACAACCATTTTGGCTATGATCTTGTAAATGACTGGCATGAGCGTTATTGGTCTCCAATCAGTGAGCGAATCACATAGCTGCTTTTTTGGAAGGAGCTTGATAAGTCCTTTTTTCCATGACATAGGCATTTGCTGATTTTCCCAGGCTGAATCAACCATTTGCAGCAAAGTAGGCTTGAGGATATCCCTGAAGGCAAGAAAAATTTCCACAGTGAGACCATCCCATTCTAGAGATTTCCATTTGCCACAGGATTTAACAGCATCTGACAATTCTCTTTCAATGAAAGGAATTTCCAATTCCAAAGCCTGAGCATCAGAGAGGATGGGATGGACATCTTGCAAAAGAAGTTGGCGGGCAGACACAACCTGAGGAGAAAGAATGTCCACATGCCCAAAATGAGATGAAAAGTGCTACACACAAAAAGCAGCAAGCTCTGAGCGAGATGAGGTGTTATGCTCTAGCCGAGATAGCATGACCTCGGAAAGATCGGTGGGCATTTTCTCTTAGATGACCAACTTTTGTAATAGTTAATGTGCGTAAATGAAATGGTCAAGAGAAGTAACCGCCAAGGTCCTAGGTGAGGGTGAAATGGCATTGACTAGGTGGTTCTGAGTGCTAAGGCCTAGGTGCACCTAAATGTGCAATAATGCCAAGGGGCAAGTGGTTTTAAATATGCCCCAAGAGAGGGGTAAATGGTGCACCAAGTGGAAAGGCTAAAATGATGACATGTGGCAAGGGGAACCATCTAGGGAGTTGAGGGTCTCGTGGATATGCATGAGGAAAACAAAAGGCGACGAATTAATTGAAAAACATGCGATCTATGAGAGTAGGCTGGGAGGAAATAACAGATGCCATCGCCCGTGATCTGAGTGTGTGTCAGAGAACAGAGTTTCTATCAGTTGGTATCAGAGCCCAAGGCAAGGGAAGGGTGACGAGTTAGGTGACGGAAGGAAGGTTTGGAGCGCAGAGGTGACGCAAGGTGGTCAGTTGTATCACCTGTTCGTGACGTGCGAGGGACGTGAGGATCGTTGGCGGTAACGAAGGCTGTACGTGACGGGAGCAGGTGGACGGACATCTCCGGTTGATGTTCTGCGGGGACGATGCGGCGTGGTGTTGACGGGCACTTACGCTCAATTACACAGGCTTTGCTAGATATCTTGGTGGATTGACGAGGTGAGGAGAAATGGACAACGTAGGAAGAATTGCCATCGCCGGCCAAGTTTCCGTGGCTATACGTCAACGTCCTGCCCCTTCGCAATCGTCAAGTCAACTGTGACCCCAGGCCTTCGCCCCATTCCGCCTCCTATTCTCTCCATGTAGTAGCCTGTCGATGCTGGCCGTGTGATCTACCAGATAACTCTGAGCGCAGTTGGCTGTGGACGCTGCTACGAACATTGTGCCCGTAAATCCCACGCACGTGCCTAGGTCTGGGTACTACTTTCAGGTGGAGGGAAAAGCGAACCAGAGATAAATACGACAGGGGGGGATCAATCGAGGTTTCGAGAAGAAAATCAGGGAGCACCTTCTTTCGATACAACTTTTACAGACTTATATATGGTCCTATTATTCCTGCACCGTAAAAGGGACGTTCAGAGTATTACATATTTGGGAGTTTAGTCTGCAGGACAAAGAAAAAAAAACTGGAAAGCAAAATAGAAAAGAGGTGCATATATAATTTATTTGGGTTCTAGAAAAGACTTGAAAAAAAAAAAAAGAAAGAAAAAGAAGAAAAAAAAAACCATTTTCTCTTTTTAAACTATGGAGGCAGAAGGACAGAATTCTAGGGTGAATCCTAGTGAGTCTAGAGCACGGTGATGTGAAAAAAAAAGAAACACAAGACTATCCTCAGACAAACACAAAATGACTCAATACTTCATCGCTGACCCCCATACAATCATATCCACTTCTTCAGAATCCAACTCTAGAGGCAAAGTCGTATTTTCAGGACTTCTTCGGGATCAGTACTGTAATATGGTAGCTCTTAAGGTAGAGCCTATGCACCGACTTTCAGAGCGGGTATCCAGAGCACACAAGTAACAAGTCAACCTCCCACACAACCTGACTAGAACACACCCAGACTCTTTGAAAGAGGGGAGAGACTACACAGCCCGAAACAAACTGAACTTAGAACTGCACTTTTCCCCAAAAAAAAATCTCAGAAAGCAGTCAACTTCAAAACACTATGAACCCACAGCCCACTGCTCAATGGCCAGCACGACTCCCAAGGCCACAAGCTGTTCAAAAGAAGAGCTGGTGGATACCATCATCTGAAAAACTGCAGGTATATTCACCGTACAAGCAGCCGTACAATCATACGTACGACAGCAGGCCCGTACAACCACACAGAAATCCGTACAGTCTGCATTTAATGACGACCATCTTCCGTACAGTTTGTAGAAGCCATCTTTAATGACCTGTACATGCCTGTTCAGCCTGCGATCAAGGCACCGTACTACCAGCCCGTACTGATTAACGATTGCACCGTGTACAATCTCGTACTGCAGCCCGTACAAAAATCCACACTTCAGTCCGTACCACCCGTACGGTTCTTTCCAGCCCTCAACCCACGCACGTCACAGGCAAGCTTCTCCGTATGATCCTTATGGTCAGTAAATTGCACTAATCTGCATCAGTCATCAGCAAACGACAATCCTTCACGATCCTTTGAGGAAACTTCCAATTCCTTTTGGACTTCCCCACACTAGAATCGTCAATTTCAGATTCAGAACAGTTCAGCTTCCCTTTGCTTCGTATCAGCAAACCAACATGAACTGTCGAAGAGGGCATCCAGTTCCTTTAGGACACTTTCCCATCCTTGAATCGTCCATTTTCAGAACCCCGATCTGCTTCTCTGCGTCAAACTCTGCCTTCAATTCAAGCGTGTTCTCTCCGGAAATTTTTTGCAGTCCACCATCCCCCTGTGATTCATGCTAGCTCCCTCTCTAGAAGCGTGCAAAACTTCATCACGTAGCCACCTTGCACGCACATGCTAACCTTCCCAATCTGTCCAGCCACCTCAGCCTAATCTGCCACCTCACTAGTGACATTTTACCACTCTCAAGACATTTCCCCCAAATCACATTAAATGCACATTTTGGACCTTTAGTCACACAATTCCCACACACATTAGCATGCACATTAAAGCTTGCATGCTTCCCCATATACACATATGAAAAGCCCCTTGACGTGGGCACCAAAACATATCGAATTCCCGTAACATACAAGTGCACATTGACTCAGGAAAATATTAAAAAAAAAAACCCTTCATGACTTGACTTTACATGACCCCAAAAACATTCCACTTGACCACACACTGGATACCCTTGCTCTGGAAGTCTGGTACAACCACATTGCATTTCATCATCTCCCTGATAAGTCCCTGCAAAAAACTTTTAGTCTTTCAAGTTCAAAATAAAAAGGTCTTTTACATGTGCAGCCAGGTACATTGGCTTATTCACACACAACCCGCAATTTAACACTATCATGTGTTCAGTGTCTACCCTCATGCACAATCTATGTGGAGAAAAATATATACAGATTTTATCCTATCATATTAGCCCAACCAAAAAGCTGCAAACATTCATGTTTGACAGCTTGAAGCCAACATAAGCTGTACTGCAGCAAGTATATCTTCAGTCATACGTTCACTGATTGTATCTTCTTCCATCACGATCGGCCCACATGTTGACACTTGCATTATTCTTATCACATACTTCTTCAACCGGTACCCATTCACTCGATTGGTGTGCAAATTTCCATCCAAATCGCTCAACTGATATGATCCATTTGAATACTTCTTAAACACACTGAAAGGACCCACCCACTTTGTCACAAATTTAGTCTTGAAAGTACTATCCAGTTTACTATCATATCTTAATACCAAGTCTCCTTCTTTGATGTTCTTATCCTTATACTTCAAATTAGCTTTCATTTGATTCTTTTCTTGAGTCAGAGCATAGTGTTCAACTGCTTTCATTCTATCAAGCTGAGCTTCCTGTAGTTCAACCGACCTTCTTTCATACTCGGTGTTAGGTTCTTCATCCATTTTCATGAGCAACTTCAGAGCTGGAATTTCTACTTCCAATGGCAACATAGCTTCTTTTCCATATACAAGATGAAAAGGAGAAAACTGTGTACCTTCCTTGACCGCTATTCGGTAAGCCCACAGTGCTTGTGGCACAATTTGATCCCAGCTTTTCCCATACATCTTCATGATCTTACTCATCATATTAATCAACTCTCCGTTGAAATATTCATTCTTACTATTACATTGAGGATAATAGGGAGTAGCATATCTATGCTTAATTCTGAGCTTATCACACAACAAGTCAACCAGCTCACTCCTAAATCCAGGCCCTTTATCACTTACCAATTCCAGAGGCATTCCAAATCTACAACATATATCTTCATATATGAACTTGCTCACTTGTTTAGCATTGACTGAAGCAACTGTACTCTACCGCAGTGAGAATGTAACACTTACCTCCTAAAGTCATGGGAAGTGGACCGATTGCATCAATCCCCCACTTCTCGAATATGTTGTATGCTATGATGAGATTTCTCAGCTCTGGATGTAGTACTCTTCTTCCCATCTGTTGGCATTGTAAACAGGATCTGCACCAATGCTTTATATCTCTCTGTAGAGAGGGCCAGATATACCCTTCCATTAGTATCTTTCTTAGCATTGTCTTGAATGTGAAATGTCCGCCACAAATCCCCTCATGATTTGCCTCAAGCACATGCATGATCTCAGCTTGCCATGGGATTCTTCTCAAGACTAAATCTGCACCCTTCATATACAAAACATCGTCAATAAGACAATAAGGCTCACAAGTCTTAACAAATCTATACCTCTTTTCTTTCGGAACCTCTTCTGGCACTTTTCTTGTGAGCAAGAAAGCCTCCACATTCGAAAGATACTCTCTCCCTCTGTACAAAGGTTCTTGAACTTTTACTACACACACCTGAACATTTTCCTCTCTACTAGCAGCATCATGTGCCTCATGATTCAAGTTTCTGTCCACATGCTGTAACAACCATGCATCAAAATGTCTGAGTAACTTTTTAACAATACTAACCCAATTCTTTAAATGTTCATGCTTTATCTTCCATAACCCCAGAATCTGTTTTACAACCAGCATTGAATCACCTTTTATGATCAGTCTTTTTATTCCCATCTTCAAACATGATTGCAAACCTTCAGCTAAAGCAGCATATTCAGCTTCATTATTACTGCTTACGTTCAAGGGAAAACCTGATTTTCGGATTACCTTACCATCAAGACCATAGACAACTATTCCACCGGTTGCTTTGTCAATACTCTTCCTGTAAGAACCATCAAAGAACAAGGTATAGCTGTCTTCTAAGCTTTTTTCCTGCACTCTTTCAGTATGATCTTCCACTTCCTTGACTAAAATAGGAGTATCTTTGTAAGTAAGCAAATCGGCCAGGGTTGCTCTGGTTGAGTTCTCTACCAGGGAAGTAAAAGTATATTCCTGCAATTCTGTTACCCATCTCACCATACTTCGTGAAAAATTAATACCATTCACAAGTTGTGGCAACAGAGTACAACTGGTAAGTACCACAAAAGAATGAGGCAGTAAATAATTCCGAAATCTTCTACATGCAAATACAAAGCTGGCTAATACCAATTCAGCAGCTGAATACTTCTTCTCTGCTTCATTTTTTACCCTACTAGCAAAAAACACAGGCCTCATATACCTTGATTGCTCTCCCTGCTACAATAAAATGGCTCCCAATGCATCCGGCCCCACTGAAGGATTGACATAGAAAGTCTTATCGAAATCAGGAGCTTTAACACTTGACACTCTTCCAACAATCTCTTTGACTGCTTCAAAAACCTCTCCACATTCACTTGTCCATTGCAAAGGCATCTTCTTCACTGCTTGTTGTAATGGATACAAAACTTGAGAAAGCATAGAAATGAATCTGGAAAGATACTTCACCTTTTGCAAGAAAGTATGCAACTGCCTTGTCTCTGTTGGAGGTGCTAGAGTAACCAGTGCTTTGATCTTCTCAGGGTCTGGCTCTATTCCATTTTCAGAAACAACATGACCCAATACTTTAATACTTGGCCGTGCCAGCTTACATTTTTTGGGATTAAGCTGTCCTCCACTATCATCAATTCTCCCAAGTACTTGATCCAGTTTGGAACAATGATCCTTCCGATCACTAAAAATACAAATATCATCAATAAAAGCCTTGCAAAATTTATCAAGAAAAGGGGCAAGTACCTCATTTGTGTTCTCCTGATAATGCGAGGGAGCATTCTTCAAACCAAAAGGCATCTTCTTATAAGAAAAGCAGCCCCAGGGAGTAATAAAAGTTGTCTTTGTCTGGTCTTCAGGAGCAATTGCAATCTGAAAATAGCCCGAATACCCATCACATAAACTATACATCTCATGACCGGCTATCTGATCCAGTATGTCATCCACATGTGGGAGAGGATAGTGATTACTCTTCGTCATAGCATTCAACGGTTTGTAATTAACACATACTCTCCATCGTCCATCTTTCTTGGGTACGATAACCACCGGGCTGGCCCAGTCAGAGTGTACAATGGGGAAAATTATATCAGCCTTAAGCAACTTGACCACCTCCTCTCGAAGTACTCTCACTTGCTCAGGACTCCAAAAGGATCTCTAAGGAGAGGGACTCCGAGTCCTCTACTATGAAGCAAACCTTCAGACTCCATCCATGAGTAATCTCTTCATACGATGTGATAAATAAATGGGGATACCTGCGCAACATGGCTGAATACTCTTCCTTTTCTTTCAGAGTAAGATCTGGATTAATCATTTGCTGTATTAATTCCTGTGTTGGGACAGGTGCCTCTTTAGATTGCATAAACTCCCCCATTGTTTCAAATCTGTCCTCTTCTAACTGATGTACAGTTTCAGCCTTCTCACTTGTATCCAGAAAGTTCACTCCCTCAATAAAAGCAACCTGGGCTTCATCACTGTCAGAAGTAATACTACTTTCTTCTTCACTCGTGGTCTCACTCTGTTTTTCTTCTTCTTCGATTGGGCTTGATATCTCAGCATGACTCACCATATCAAAACTGAACTTTTTACCATTAGATGTATATATTGAGATTATTCCCTTCCCCCAATTTTGAATAGCTCCCACTTTCCTCAACCAAGGTCTGCCTAAAATGAGAGGGTAAGCGCCCATACCTGCCGGCATAACATGACAATCTATTCTGCAATGCACATTGAAGACTTCCACATCCAAATCCTTCACTACCCCCAAACTCTTCACTCTGGCGTGGTTGGCCATTCTTATTCGGAAGTGAGAAGGATCAGTAACCTCCAAACCCAACCTCTCAACACAAGATTGAGTCATCACACATATCTGGCCACCTCCATCAATGTATGCCTCTCCAAGCTCATATCCTTTATGCCATGCCTCCACCGAAGGGCAAATATCTGGAAGCTCCGAAATAGACATAATATTTTTTGCTGCTTTATGCACAACTCTCTTCTTACCTGGATTTATAGCTTTCCTCCATTCTCTCTTCAGCCTTGGACAAAGCCCAACCATCTGTGCAAAAGTAATATCCACCTTTCTGTTAGACAAATCAGCAATCAAGTCATATTCAGCCTGCTCCTTCCCCAAGGGATAATCAGTTGTTTTGTATTTCTGTCTGGGCTTCCTCACCTTTTTCCTCTGGTAAGTAACATCTTCAACCTGCTTACTCTTTTTAACACTTGGCTCTCCTTCTTCATCCTTGTCTCTCTTTCCAAGAGGCAAAACATCCAAATCACTCTCTTCCAATCCAAGCACGCTGACAAACTGGCCTTTCCCCTTATCTTCAAAGGGAACCTTCTTTACTCCGTTACTACTTGAAGGTCCAGGCTCTTTTATCTCCACTCCATGATCAGTTGACCTATCATTTAAATTTGAAGGAAGTGGGTACACATCACCGCCAACTCTGGGAGGCTTATCACATTGAGTACTATAATGTCCCCAATCTAGACAATTGAAGCATTGCACATACGGAGCGTACACTCCTCGTCCTCTCCCGCCTTGCAAAGGTGCTTGAACACTTGAATTGGATGCATTACCTGCTCCTCTACCACCTGAGGTCCGACCTCGTCCTCTTCCTGCCATAAGGTTTAAGCTGAGATTCTTCATTAATTCAGCCATTTCATGAATTTCATCCTTCGTTGATCCCTCTTTCTTTTCTTCTGGCCTCACTGGCTCAATTACATTCTGCACAGGCATCTCCGTAACAGAAGGAACAACGAGCACGCCATACTCCAATTGAATCATCCTTCTTTGCTTCCTCTCTTTCTCCTTAGCCACTCTCAGGGCTTCCTCAAAAGTTGGCAAGTCCTTCACCTCAACCTTCACCCGTATCTCAGGCTTTAATCTTGCAATAAATCTATCCTTCTTTATGACACGGGGTGGTACTTCTCGCAAAAGAATTGCCTGCCATTTATTCCACATGATCATAAATCTACTCACATAATCATCCACAGTTTTGTCTTTCCTTTGATACAAAGCACATAACTCCCTCCATACTCCATCTGCATCCCTGGTACATGCAAACCGTGTTAAAAAACCTCTTCTTACCTCTCCATAAGTGGGATTCCTGCGTTCTCCTTGCTCATTTTGAAAACTGGCCTTAAATTCTTGCAACCATGTACGAGCTTCCCCTACCAAGCAATAAGTCAAGATTTGCAACAACACTTCAGGTGCATTCCTGTCTTTAATAAGGGCAGTAAATTCCATGCTCTCAATGAACTTCTCAGGATCTTCATTGGGCAGACCATAAAATCTTGCAAAATCTTGAGCCATCTTCACTCTCTCTGAGCACTCTTTGACTTGGGTGGACTATCACTCACCAAAACAAAGACCGTCCCCAGCAGGATCGCCAACACAATGATGTGAAAAAAAAAGAACCACAAGACTATCCTCAGACAAACACAAAATGACTCAATACTTCATCGCTGACCCCCATACAATCATATCCACTTCTTTAGAATCCAACTCTAGAGGCAAAGTCGTATTTTCAGGACTTCTTCGGGATTAGTACTGTAATATGGTAGCTCTTAAGGTAGAGCCTATGCACCGACTTTCAGAGCGGGTATCCAGAGCACACAAGTAACAAGTCAACCTCCCACACGACCTGACTAGAACACACCAGGACTCTTTGAAAGAGGGGAGAGACTACACAGCCCGAAACAAACTGAACTTAGAACTGCACTTTTCCCCAAAAAAAAATCTCAGAAAGCAGTCAACTTCAAAACACTATGAACCCACAGCCCACTGCTCAATGGCCAGCACGACTCCCAAGGCCACAAGCTGTTCAAAAGAAGAGCTGGCGGATACCATCATCTGAAAAACTGCAGGTATATTCACCGTACAAGCAGCCGTACAATCATACGTACGACAGCAGGCCCGTACAACCACACAGAAATCCGTACAGTCTGCATTTAATGACGACCATCTTCCGTACAGTTTGTAGAAGCCATCTTTAATGACCCGTATGTGCCTGTTCAGCCTGCGATCAAGGCACCGTACTACCAGCCCGTACTGATTAACGATTGCACCGTGTACAATCTCGTACTGCAGCCCGTACAAAAATCCACACTTCAGTCCGTACCACCCGTACGGTTCTTTCCAGCCCTCAACCCACGCACGTCACAGGCAAGCTTCTCCGTATGATCCTTACGGTCAGTAAATTGCACTAATCTGCATCAGTCATCAGCAAACGACAATCCTTCACGATCCTTTGAGGAAACTTCCAATTCCTTTTGGACTTCCCCACACTAGAATCATCAATTTCAGATTCAGAACAGTTCAGCTTCCCTTTGCTTCGTATCAGCAAACCAACATGAACTGTCGAAGAGGGCATCCAGTTCCTTTAGGACACTTTCCCATCCTCGAATCGTCCATTTTCAGAACCCCGATTTGCTTCTCTGCGTCAAACTCTGCCTTCAATTCCAGCGTGTTCTCTCCGGAAATTTTTTGCAGTCCACCATCCCCCTGTGATTCATGCTAGCTCCCTCTCTAGAAGCGTGCAAAACTTCATCACGTAGCCACCTTGCACGCACATGCTAACCTTCCCAATCTGTCCAGCCACCTCAGCCTAATCTGCCACCTCACTAGTGACATTTTACCACTCTCAAGACATTTCCCCCAAATCACATTAAATGCACATTTTGGACCTTTAGTCACACAATTCCCACACACATTAGCATGCACATTAAAGCTTGCATGCTTCCCCATATACACATATGAAAAGCCCCTTGACGTGGGCACCAAAACATATCGAATTCCCGTAACATACAAGTGCACATTGACTCAGGAAAATATTAAAAAAAAAACCCTTCATGACTTGACTTTACATGACCCCAAAAACATTCCACTTGACCACACAGTGGATACCCTTGCTTTGAAGTCTGGTACAACCACATTGCATTTCATCATCTCCCTGATAAGTCCCTGCAAAAGACTTCTAGTCTTTCAAGTTCAAAATAAAAAGGTCTTTTACATGTGCAGCCAGTTACATTGGCTTATTCACACACAACCCGCAATTTAACACTATCATGTGTTCAGTGTCTACCCTCATGCACAATCTATGTGGAGAAAAATATATACAGATTTTATCCTATCAACGGTCTACACAACAAATGTCACATCGCACAGTACCTACTTTGATCGGTAGGATTTCGATATTAGAAGATGCTTTACAGTAGATTATGAACCAGCAGCTTCAAGTGAACGCTGGTCAGAATGAGATCAGGGAGATGCTGCAAGCCTTGTCGGCTAGACCGTCTAGAATTGATAAGGGCAAAGCTCCAACAGAGCTAGAGCCCAGTATACATTCATCATAGCGCGCGAAGGTCAAAGTGCCTAATATTGCTAATTATAGACCGGAGAAGTACGCTGGTCGGATGACCGAGCGCAGTTCTGATGTGATCGATGTTTGGTTACACAAGTAGGAAGAAGCCTTCGCCATTTGTGAAATTAGATCTGATCTAAAGAAAATCCGTGAGGCCACTCACCTGTTTATTGAGGCAACGGATAGATGGTGGATAAAGCAACGAAAGGATCAAGTTGCTCCTACCACCTGGAAAGGGTTTAAAGCTGAATTTAAGAAACTTTTTCTCCCACCTGATGAAGAGTCCCAAGCTTGGGATGCTTATAGAAATCTTCGTCAGAGGAGTCTGTCGGTGGCAGAGTACACTGACAAATTCAGGGAATGTGTCATGAAGATAACAGACCCTCTCCCTATGTCGGTTCAGTTAAAAGATTATATCTATGGACTGAACGACAAGATCAAAATGGAAGTTCGGGCTAAATATGTGACTACATTAGACGAATCTATTGCAGTAGCCCTGAACTATGAGGATGCCAGAGGCAGATCTGGTGGATTTGTGCAGGCAGGGACTCAGTATGTGTACCCGAAAAAAGGGGGATTTCAGAGGAAATGGATTTCAAAGACAAGTGTCTCGCAGCCAAGTGGCCAAACCAAGCAGGTGAAGCCGGCTGAGGGACCAGTAAAAACAAGTACCACCGTTGGAGTGAAAAGGAAAATAACTCCAATGGCAGCTCGGGCTTGGTGAAAGTCCTCGTTGACCCCTGAACAAAAAGAGAAAGCTAGAAAAGAAGGATTGTGCTTCGGCTGCCTTTAGCGACATCAGTGGAAAGATTGTCCACTGAATAAAGATCGTCGCACGAGTAATATGATAATATCTGAATGCGACGTGGAAATGCAGGAGAGTCCCAAGGCGGAACATATGCAGATGCAATTGGCGGGACCTTCTCAGAGGTTAGTACCTGTGTTGTTAAGTGTGTCTGTTACTAAGTTAGTAAGCGGTGCACCTGATAACATCCTATCTAAGCCCGCAGCAACGGGGTATACAGCCTTTGATGATACGGAGTTAATTAAAATGAAAGGGCAAGTGGCCAATCATGATGTCATTGTGTTGTTTGACTTGGCGTCAACTCACAATGTGATTAACTCCAAGCTCGTGAAGAGGCTGAAATTAAAGACAAGTCCATCTGACTATGTGTATACAGTCAAGATGGCAGATGGAAGTTCAACTGAAGTATGGGACCAAAGGGTTACCCAGTTGGAGCTTCGGATTCAGGACTATGCTGAGAAGCTTGATTTTGAAATGACCAAGCTTGCTCATGCAGATATAGCCTTGGGTATGGCGTGGCATTCTAAGAAGAATCCAGCCATTGATTGGAAAAAGCACGTATATCAATTCAAGATGAATGATGTGCTTTATGTCTTGCGAGGTGAAAAAGATATACCTCAGGGACCGTTGGTTTCCGTGATGAAAATCCGAAAAGCTCAAGTAGAGTTTTTATTCCTTTGCACAGCATCGGTAGAGCCGGTTGATGACTCTTCGGCTAGTACTGATGTTACGCAAAGTGGTGAGATGGCCAAGCTGGCTAATCTTATAACAGAGGAGTTCTCTGAATGTTTTAGGGATGAACTACCTTATGGGTTACCTCCAGAGCGGAAAGTTCAGCATAAGATTGTGAACTGATCCCGGGGGCAGAACCTGTAAATAGGCCGCCCTATAGAATGAGTTTTACTGAAGAGACGGAGGTGCGTAGACAACTGGAAGAATACCTCAAGTTGGGGCAGATTCAACCAAGTTTCTCACCTTTTGCTTCGCCAGTGATATTAAAGAAGAAAAAGGATGATATGTTTCGCCTATGTATAGATTACAGAGCATTGAATAATATCACTGTTAAGCACAGGTATCCGATGGCTTGGATTGATGATTTGCTAGATGCATTACATGGAGCCGTGATTTTCAGCAAGATAGATCTTAAGTGTGGCTACCATCAGATCCGGATTAGAGCCGAGGATGTGCATAAAACCGCTTTCAGAAGCAGGTTTGGTCATTATGAGTTTTTGGTAATGCCCTTCGGACTTACCAATGCTCCAGCGACATTCGTCATGCTGATGAACGATTTACTACGCCCGTATATCGGAAAGTTCGTAGTACATTTTATTGACGATATCCTGATATTCAGTAAAAGTATTACTGAGCATCGTGAACACTTAAGAGTAGAGTTCAGTACTTTGAGGAAAGCCAGTCTTTATGTAAATAAAAAGAAAACTATACTGTGTATGGTTAGGCTTGAATATTTAGGATTCATAATTACTCCAGAGGGGGTAGAAATGGATCCGAAGAAAGTGGCTGCGATACTTACTTGGCCAATCCCTCAGAGTCTGACCGCGTTGCGATCATTCTTGGGATTTGTCTAGTTTTATAGAAGGCATATCAAAGGATATTCCGGAATAGTATCGCCATTGACTGATCTGACCTCAGATAAAGTACCTTTTATTTGGGGACAGAATCAACAAGAAAGTTTTAACACCGTAAAACAAGCTGTGGTCACAGGACCGGTGTTAAAAATAGTTGATCCCTAGAAACCGTTGTTCCTAGAAACCGATGCAAGTGGCATTGCGGTAGGAGCAGTTCTCCTTCAAGAGGGAAGGCCAGTAGCCTTTGAAAGCAAGAAGCTTTCTCCCTCTCAAAGGAATTGGCCAACTCATGAATTGGAGTTGTATGCTGTTATCCATGCTTTGAAAACATGGAGGCATTATTTGTATGGTTCAGAGTTTTATGTGGATGTGGATCATGATACTCTGAAACATTTTTGTAAACAGCCTGACTTGAGGGGCCGCCAAGCTAGGTGGGCAGAGCTCATGCAGGAGTTTAATTTAACGATTCGATACCGAAGAGGAAAAGACAATAAGGTTGCTGATGCGTTGTCTCGCATTATGCACAACCTGAGTTTCACGGTATTAGAGAGTGCTCTAATGACCGAGATTAGAGAAACTCAAAAAGTGGACGAGTTTGTTCAGAGCTTATGACCTAAGGCTCATGTGTTAAAACCCGGGGAAAATGAAAAGGATGACCTGGCATCCAGAAAAGGCCAAACTTATGCAAGATATACCATAAGGGGTGGTATGCTAGTTAGAAATGGCAAGGTTGTAGTACCTAGTTAGAATGATCTCAGGCAGAGAGTCATTCGACAGTGCCATGATAGCCCGTGTGCGGGACATCCAGGGGTCGAGAAGACATATGATCTTGTGAAGCGAGATTTCTTTTGGCCAAAGATGAAAAAGCATATTCATGAATATGTGACACGGTGTTTCTCGTGTCAGGTAAGTAAGGCCGAGCGGGTGAAGCCACCTGGACTTTTACAGCCCTTGGAAATACCGCTAAGTGGGAGAGCATTTCCATGGACTTTGTTGTAGGGCTGCCTACGACACAAGGAGGGTATGATTCTATCCTTGTGGTGGTTGATCGTCTAACCAAGATGGCTCACTTCATTCCGACTGGAGAGTCTGTTAGTGCCCCGCAAGTAGCGGATTTGTTCATTAGACATATATTTCGTCTGCATGGATTACCTAGATCCATAGTGTCAGACAGAGATGTCAGATTTACCGGTCATTTTTGGACAGCGGTATTTGAGACACTAAGGACTGAGTTGGGAATGAGTAGTGGGGATCATCCTGAGACGGATGGTCAGACGGAGAGAGTCAACCAAACTTTAGAGGATATGCTGAGAGCATATGTGTCATTGAGGCAACATACGTGGGACAAGTGGTTGCTATTGTTGGAGTTTGCCTACAATGATAGAAAACATTCCTCTACCGGGTTCAGTCCGTTTGAGCTGAACTATGGTTATAGATCAGCCAATCCAACTATAGTTGGAGTACCTCAGAAAGTGCCTAGTGCCGCGAACTTTATAGTTCAGATGCGGGAGATGCTAGGACTTGCGAGAGCTAATATCCGCCAGGCTATGGATAGAGCCAAGGTGTATGCGGATGAAAACCGGTCTATAAGAGTATTTAAGGAAGGAGAAAAAGTTTTTCTCAGAGTTCCTTCGCACTCGAAGTCGTTGACTTCAGGAGAGTGTACTAAGTTATCACCTCGATATTGTGAGCCGTGGTTAATTCTAAAGACAATAGGCAAGGTAGCCTATAAATTAGAATTACCACAGTGTGTAAGGTGCACCCAGTGTTTCATGTTTCGCGCTTAAAGAAATTTTTGCATACAGGTGACTCACTAATCGAAGGTGTGGTTTTGTTTCAGGAGATAGAGAATATTGCAAGGCGCAAACTAACAAGAATCCTAGACCGAGGAACAATGCAAATACGAAATCGGAAGATACCCACGGTGTTGGTTGCATGGCATGGTCAGCCTCTATCGGAAGCTACCTGGGAATCCGTATACCAGTTACGGAGAGTGTTCCCAGATTTCATCATCGAGGACGCTGATGCTTGAAGAGGGAAGGAATGTTATGCTCTAGCCGAGATAGCATGACCTCGGAAAAATCGGTGGGCATTTACTCTTAGATGACCAACTTTTGTAATAGTTAATGTGCGTAAATGAAATGGTCAAGAGAAGTAACTGCCAAGGTCCTAGGTGAGGGTGAAATGGCATTGACTAGGTGGTTCTGAGTGCTAAGGCCTAGGTGCACCTAAATGTGCAATAATGCCAAGGGGCAAGTGGTTTTAAATGTGCCCCAAGAGAGGGGTAAATGGTGCATCAAGTGGAAAGGCTAAAATGATGACATGTGGCAAGGGGAACCATCTAGGGAGTTGAGGGTCTCGTGGATATGCATGAGGAAAACAAAAGGCGACGAATTAATTGAAAAACATGCGATCTATGAGAGTAGGCTGGGAGGAAATAAC
The DNA here is from genome assembly GCF_047967505.1 of Dipteris shenzhenensis. Classification (NCBI taxonomy): domain Eukaryota; kingdom Viridiplantae; phylum Streptophyta; class Polypodiopsida; order Gleicheniales; family Dipteridaceae; genus Dipteris; species Dipteris shenzhenensis. Next base: position 42,451,017 of record NC_141608.1, on the reverse strand, counting down.
AGATGCCATCGCCCGTGATCTGAGTGTGTGTCAGAGAACAGAGTTTCTATCATGAGGACCAAGAACCATGAGGCATCTTGATCCGACAATATTGGCAGCCTGTCTTTTGTAATGCCGAAACATGAGGACCAAGAACCATGAGGCATCCTAATCCAAAAAACCCCTTTGCCAAGATCGGGTCTCCCATTGAGCAAGCTTTTTATGATCATTCGATTGTAGATAGAATTTAGCCTGACATAATAGCATGCTTTCTTCTGAAGACAAAGGCCGAAGATGACTGATTTTAGTCAAACTCTAGCAAGTGTATATGGCATGCTTCACGGTCTCCCATGTGGCCTGCATGTAGGATTTACTATAATCCCGAATAACAGCTTGCATTCTTGCAACAAAAGCCTGCCATGCATAATCCAGATCAATGTGCATTTGATGAGAAAGAGGCTGAATGGCATCAAAAACCATGGCTTTAAAATCAGCATGGTCAAGGTAACCATTATTTATCAGCAAAAGGCGTCTGCAAGCCAATCTATCATCTGGAAAGTCATGCAAAGAGAGCCTCAGCCAAAGAGGAGCATGATCAGAATATGTGAAAGCATGGTTAATCCAAAGCTGACAAGTGAAGGCATCAGAATGCTGCGGATCAACCTGATACCATCTGTCCAAGCGTGCCTGATATGAAGATTAATCTTATGCTTAAAGGTATAGCTCGGAAGCATGGGCTGCAATTCCTTCCAGAGATCAACCAAAGACAACTGAAGCAAAAAATCAGACCATGCCTGCTTTTTAGAAGCCAACATGTGAGTGTGGCCCGAGGTGTTATCTCCCAGTTGTGGGGCATTATTGAAATCACCAAAGATTAAAGCATAATGCTGCCAGGGATATTTATGCATAGCATCCTAAATCAAAGCTCGATTCCCGGAAGATCGAGGAGCATATACTGATGCAAATTCAAAGATGGCACCTTGAACAAGGCATTGTATGATCATCCAGCGACCATGGTGATCATCGAAGGCCACAATAGGGTGAAGATCATGTTTAACCAGAAAGGCTATCCCAGAGAAAGAGTGCTCTCTAGCATAGAAAATGTCATAACGAGAAAAATGTCCAGATTTACCAGTATACATATGCTGATTATGCTCTTGTAAAGCCACTACATTAGGCTACAATTGGCATATATACAGCCATACCAGTTTCCATTTTCGACCATCACACAAACCCTGTGCATTCAAAGTGACACATTTGAGATGATCAAGCATATTTATAGATATAGGACAGGTATGTACAACATCAAAAATGCCTTCTATGTCTGCATTTCCACCTCATTATCAGGGCCTTGGCCTTGAGAAGAAAACTCAGCCTGAGGAGAAGACGATAAGGCAGCAACTTCCTCTTCTGGAAAGAGGGTACGATTGGCAGTCACCTCAGCCCAAGTCAAACCAATAGCATAATTTTCAGCCGGTGTTTTTCCCTGAGAGGAAGCACCATTCGAAGTCCGGGAGGGCAAAGGTTTCCTAGGTGAGAAGACTTTTCTTGGGGTTTGCCAAGCATCATTCAAAATTTTTTCCTTCGCCTGAGGATGAGAGGCCGAAGGCATTGTTGGAGGAACATCACCATTCGAAGGAACCGGTGCTTTCCCTTTGCCTTGGACAGCAAAAAACTGTTTCACTCCCTTAGTGTTCATCAAAGGGGAGACAGTAGAAGTCTTGCTCGGAGGCAGTGACAAAACAACTTGTACTGGCATTTTGGGAGTATGTGAAGGGCATTGCGAAGCCATATCCCCGAACTTCTTGCATTCAAAGCAAGCACCTGCAAAGAGATCCCATTTCAGTTTATAGAAGGCATTGCCCATTAAAACATAATTTATTGTAACTGAATAAGACTCTGGGGTTGGATTATCTGTGTCCCACAAAATACAAAATCTATTTGAATTGCCATTAGGCCGTGGTGGATAAACCACTTTGCCAAGAGAGGCTGCAATTTTTGGCAAAAGAGAAGCCAGACATTGAGGAAAATCCACAACTTCCACCCAGACAAGGCATTTGTGTCGGATCAATGCCTGATAATCTCTGGTAGGAGACCAGGGCAACTTATGAACCATCTGCTGCCCATAGAAAAGAGGAGAGTGCTCCAATAAAATCTGCATGTGCTCTTCATCTGCCATGATCACTTCAAAAAAGCCCCTTTCTGCATAGTGAACTTTTTTAACATAGCAACTACCCAGGGTTCTAGTCAACCAGTTACCAACATTTGCAGCAGCAAGCATACGTCCTGGAAAAAAGATAATGATGGCATGCTTGGCATATTCTTTGACTGGATCAAAAATATCATTCACTTCCACCATGATGCTTGTAATGGGAACTGGGTCTTTCCAACTTTTTTGAGTATCTTCAAAACCCTCATGCATCACCTCATATACAAGTTGAGCCTCTGCAGAGGCACGAAAGGAGTCATCTTGACCCATGACTTGCTTTTGCTTTTTGCTTTGGATTGATCTTTCTTTTTGAAAAGTCTTTTCATATGGACAGTCTGCCATTATTCTGAAGAGGAGAAGGGGTAAAGAAACTGAAATATGTATAGGGCAACTAAAGAAGAAAGTGTCTCACACACACTACAGTAAGGTATGGGATAGGAACAAGAAGTAGGGTGAAGATAGAAGTAGAAAATTACAGATATGATAGGGAATAGAACCAAGAACAGAGCTGAAAGAAAAAAATGCAAAGAGAGGGCAGAAAAACGAGCGCGCGCACACACACACACACACACAGAGGTTAGAGGCAAGAACAAAGGGGGAATAGAAAAGCAGAAAAAGGGAATAGTAAACACCCCTATAAAGAGGTATGGAAAGGGCTATGGACAGCAAGAGGAACAGGTACAAAATTAGGCAGAATAATGCACAAAGAAAAGTGCAAGTATTTAGCATCTATAAGATGCCAAGATATAGGTACCAGACTGGGCGAAAGAAGACTTACCCTTAGATGTCTAAAACGACGCACACATAGGCGGACAACCCAAACGATGCACACATAGGTAGACAACAAGCATGACTCTCCATAGAAACACTTGTAGGCGAAGTGGAAGTTTGCAAGACCAGATCTGTTGTAATCTTGGCTCTACGATTGAAAGACTACAGCTGATTCGCATGTTTCGATATCCAAGGAGCAGCCATCAAAACCCTGTACAAATCAGCCATTGAGATATCTCCAAGCCGCAAGCGAATAGAAGAACCCTGGCGATGCAAGGACCAATAAGTAAGGTGAGACATGAGCTCGAGCCTAGGCACCAGTAAAAAAGAATGAAGCACCCAAGAAAGATAATGCTAGAGGGGTTGATAGTGCATTCCCAATCCATACCGTTGATGGCCTTTTTTTGTGCGACTGGTATCTTTTTGTATTAGATAAGAAATGCTATGTAAATCATGAATAATAGCACTCACATGTAGGAGCCTGTAGCACTAATAGGTGCACACGTAGATAGTATGGATAGGATAGAAGACAATAGCTAGAGAATACCATGACATTGGCCCTCTCTATTTTTTGGGATGATTTTTGTATTAAACATATATTTTGAAAATAACTATGCGCTTGTATGAAGAACCTTGGTTGCAAGAGATGATGACAAGAACTTTGCGACCAAATTGATGATTGGATGACCCGGATGTGGACCTTGGATCTTGCACTGGCACATGAATGGATGATGGAGGGAGTTGTCACTAAAGCACTGGAGAAGGACTCGTGCTTTCCTAAAAAGACTACAGATAAGGAACACTTTGCACGACCATAGACGGAAAGAGAGGGCCACAAGGAATAGGAAATTAAAGGGATGGCTCCCAATATAAGCATTGGCAATGTTATTTGTGATATGGTGACGTGGAACAAAGCCATATTGGGAGGGATGCAACCCATCATGCAAATAACCTTTAATCCAATCAACCACCATTTTGGCAATGATCTTGTAAATGACTGGCATAAGTGTGATTGGCCTCCAATCACCCAGTGAATCACATAGCTGCTTTTTAGGAATCAGCTTGAGAAGACCCTTTTTCCATGACAAAGGCATCTGCTGATTTTGCCATGCTGTATTTACCATTTGCAGCAAGGTGAATTTAAGAAGATCCCAGAATGCAAGAAAAAATTCAACAGTGAGACCATCCCATCCTGGAGATTTCCATCTGCCACAGGATCTCAGTGCATCAGACAATTCCCTTTCAGTGAAGGGATGTTCAAGTTCCAAAGCCAGAGCATCAGACAGAATTGGATGAACATGCTGCAAAAGAAGCTGACGTGCAGACACGACCCGAGGAGAAAGAGTATCCAGATGCCCAAAATGAGTGTAGAAGTGCTGCACACATAAATCAGCAAGCTCTGAACGAGATGTTGACCAAGAACCATCAGGCATCCAGATCCGACAGATATTGGCAGCCTGTCTTTTGTAGTGTAAACTCTTAAAAAATTGCTTGGAAGAGCAGCCTTTATCCAAAAATGCCCGTTGTCTGGATCGAGTTTCCCATTTAGCAAGCTTTCTGCGATCATTAGATTGAAGAGAGAATTGAGCCTGACATAAGAGCATGCTTTCCTTTGAAGACAAAGGGCGAAGATGAGCAAGCTCAGTCAAACTCTTACATGTAAATTTGGCATGTGCTACAGTCTCCCTTGTGGCTTGCATATAGGATTTGCCATAATCTCGAATAACTGCTTGCATCCGAGCAACAAAAGCTTGCCAGGCATAATCCAAACCAATGCGTATCTGACGAGAGAGAGGCTGAATAGCATCAGAGACCAAGGCTTTAAAGTCAGCATGCTCCAGATAACTATTATTAATCAGTAAAAGCCTTCGGTCTGTCAGTGGGAAATTCATGTAAGGAAAGCCTCAACCAAAGAGGAGCATGATCCGAATGTGTGAAAGCATGATCAACCCAAATTTGACAAGTAAAGGCATCACAATGCTGTGGATCAATCTGATACCATCTGTCCAAGCGTGCCCGATAAGAAGATTGAGCATTATGCTGAAAGGTATAACCCGGAAGCATGGGCTGTAATTCCTTCCAGAGATCAACCAGGCGCAACTGAAGCAAAAAATCAGACCATGCCTGTGTTTCAAAAGCCAACATATGAGTGTGGCCTGAGGTGTTGTCACCCGATTGAGGGACATTATTAAAGTCACCACAAATGAAGGCATGTTGTCGCCATGGATAAGTATGCATGGCAGCCCAGATCAAAGCTCTATCACGAGAAGACTGGGGGGCATAAACCGATGCAAATTAAAAAATTTCCCCTTGAACAAGGCATTGAACAATAATCCATCTACCATGGCGATCATTTGGCGATCATTGAGAGCCACAACAGGTTGAAGGTTGTGCTTTACCAAAAAAGCCACACTAGAAAAGGAGTGCTCTCCAGCATAAAAGATATCATAACCAGCAAAATGGCCTATTTGACTAGCATACATATGCTGATTATGCTCTTGCAAAGCAATTATATCAGGCTGCAATTGCCTGATATACATCCAGATGAGTTTCCATTTGCGACCATCACACATTCCCTGTACATTGAGAGTAACACACTTCAGATGATCAAGCATATTTACAGTTATGGGACAGGTGTGTACAACAACTAACGGGCTGTCTACGTCTGCATTTCCACCTCAATGTCCGGGCCTCTGCCTTGGGATGAAGCATCAGCCTGAGGAGAGGACAAAAGTGCAGCAACTTCTTCTTCAGGAAACAAGGTCCGATTTGCAGTCACAGCAGCCCAGGTCAAGCCAACACCAGGTGTTTTCCCATGAGAGGATGCACCACTCCAAGTCCGAGAAGGCAAAGGTCGCCTGGGGGAGATCACTTTGCGAGGAGTTTGCCATCCATCAGTCAAAAATTTTTCCCCCTTCCCCTGAGGTGGAGAGGACAAAGGCACAGGAAAAGAAGCATTACCATGTGAGACAGTCGGGGCTTTGCCTTTGTCTTGAACAGAGAAAAACTGTTTGACCCCTTTGTTTCTGACCACAGAAGAGGCATTTGCATTCTTATTCAAAGGCTGAACGATTTCAGCTTGCAATGGCATCCGTGGAGCTCGGGAAGGGCATTGTAAAGCCATGTGCCGAATATGAAGCTGGAGTGGGATGATCTGTATCCCACAAAATGCAGAAGCGATTCGAATTTCCATTGGGTCGTGGTGAACATACCACCTTACCGAGCGAAGCTGCAATTTTAGGTAGAAGAGAAGACAAGCATTGAGGAAAATCCACAACTTCTACCCGAACAGGGCAACGATGCCGAATCAATGCCTGGTAATCCCGAGTGGGAGACCAAGGCAGAACATGGACCATCTGCTGGTCATAGAAAAGAGGAGAGTGCTCCAGCAAAACCTGACGGTGCTCCTCATTAGCCATGATGATCTCAAAAAAGCCCCTCGCTGCATAATGAACTTTTTTGACATAAGAGCCACCTAGGGTTCGAGTCAACCAATTCCCAACATCTGCTGCAGCAGCAGGCATCCGTCCTGGGAAGAAAATTATAATGGCATGCTTTGCATACTTCTTAACTGGATCAAATATATCATCCACTTCCACCATAATGCCAGTGGTGGGAAGTGGATCTTTCCAACCTTTATGGGTGTCTTCAAACCCTTCATGCATAACCTCATAAACAAGCTGAGCCTCAGCACAGTCATGAAGGGAATCATCTGAATCCATCACGTGTTTTTGTTTCTTGTTAGAAACCGACTTGTCTTTGTGAAAGGTTTTTTCATAGGAATAATCCGCCATTCGAGTTAAGGAAAAAACTTGGAAGCAGCAACGCTTTACAAGGAGGAAAGCACAGCAGGTACAAAACTGTACGGTGTTTTCCTGGCTGTACGGACGAAATTGAACTGATTTTGGACAGTACGGAATTTTTTTTTCCTAACAGGCAAACTGTACGGACTTTCCTGACTGTACGGACAAATTCTACGGAATTTTCTAACTGTACGGACAAAATCGTACAGATTTTCTGACCGTATGGATTTTTGAAAATTTTTTTTAATGGCAAGCAAACTGTATAGACTTCCGCGATTGTACGGACAAAACTGTACAAACTGTATGGATTTTTCTGACTATATGGACGAAATCGTACGGATTTTTGACAGTACGATTTTTTTTTTCGGATTTTCTGACAGAGCATACGGGACCGAAAACGGACGTCAAAAGGAACCTCGAGGGTGTCAAACTAAGGGAGAAACAAGTTGCTGTAGCGTGGGAGCACGAGGGCTAGCACGGAATCTCTCTCTCTCTCACACGCTCTCTACACACACTATCACACTCTCTCTACACACACACACGCACGCACGCACGCAGTGCGCGCATACACACTTTGAGGTGAACAAAAACAAGAATGAATCGAGTCGGCATGAAAGAGTACATTGCAGCACATAAATTTGCGAAGCTACACCAGCTCTAGAAGACTTGCACACAGCCCGAAATGGCCAAGAGATGCTCTAGGACCAATCAGGAATCTAAAAAGTAGGAGATTATCTCCCTGCCTTATTGGATGAAAACCAAATAGCCTGAATTTTGCAAAAGCAAGCACTAGGGAAATGAGCTTGAAGTTGCTACTGCAGCGAAAGCAAGAAATCATGAGATTTTGAACAATGCCAAAACAAATGAGGCATAGGCTCCTGTGGAGACAGACATCATCGACATGTGACGGGAGCAATAAGACGATGAGCAAAGATCTGTCCAAATGGAAGAACCCCAAGCATAACGTGCCATAAGAAAAACTTTTATCGAAGAGGGAGTTTTGAAGCCCAAATATGCTGCAATCTTTTGCACGGAGCTTGTGATAGACAAGATTTGATTGGCATGAAGAGAAACCCAAGGGGTAGGCAGCAAAACTTTATACAAAGGTACAACTGTGCTGTCAGCTAATGGTAGTGGATGGCAAACACGATCATCTGATTGAAGAACCTAGTCTTTGAGGCGGTCACAATGAGGTGTTGGCTGAAAATCATGGACATTTGTGATAGTAAATGCCATACAGGCCTATAATGCTGTCCCAAAGCATACCGTCTTGCAGCGGGAAATGAGCTCACCATATCAGCGGGATCAAGCACATCATCCACATGGCAGATTCCTTTGGACCAAAGAAAATAAGACCGGTGAGATTCTTCTCAAGCAAAAGGAGGCGTGAAAGCCTTTGATCAAAGGGAACTCCTTTATTTGCCATGATTGTGACCTAAAAGAAAGTCCCAATGAGGGGGTTCCAGTGACCAAAAGCTGGAGAAGACATGTGCAAAATCAAAGGTCTTATCATGAAAATACATGGCTGATGATTCTGCATGAATTGAAGCATCAATTTCCCCCCTGTGGGCTAGAATATGCATGTGAATATTTAGAATATTCAGTCCCCTATGCATTTTAGGCGTGCAAAGGTGATCCACTGAAAGCAACCTAAGGGCTTTTCGGTGAAAGCGTGAGCACGAGAAGAGCTCCATGATAGTAGGCATAAAACATGATGTGTCGAAACGCTGCTCTTAGTAAACAATAGTTATCTGCAAAATGAGCCATATAGAATATGCTGAGGGATGCAATTGCTCACATTCTCATATAGATGCTGATTTTGCATGGACAGCTTTTGTCACGCACATGCAGCACATTATTCGCGACTATGGCAAGAATTTTATGTGTGCTCTTAGAGGAGATGCTACTAAAGCTAAAAGCACATTCAAGAATTGACAGAAATCAGTCATTTTGGTCAAGTAACTTGAGATGAAGCTGCTTGCCTATGCCAAGCTACACAGCTCCTTTATTGCAATGACCACCGGAAGGTTCGGAAATGGGAAACTAGGGCCAGACAAAGGGGTAAGGGCTGCTCCTAAAAGGAGTTTTTCAAAAACTTGCATTACAAAAGGCAATATGCTAATATTTCCCAGGTTAAAATTCTGGATGTTACCTGGACCAATTCTAGGATACAACTTGCTAAGGCTTATGTTTCTCACTTCGCTCAAAATTTTGGGCAAGTTGATTCCCCATCACAAGAAGTTATGTCAGCTCGGCAAGAACTCCTTCAATATTCAGTCCAATTCTTTCTCCACAATAGGCTTTGCAGCCAGAATTTCCTTTCGTGGAGAGAGAAAGAAAGAAAGATCTATTAACGTCCGCAGAAAGCCTCACGGGCTTATGGGACAAAGTGCAAAACATAAATCCTTACATCGTCTGGAACCAGAGAGGGTCGAGGAGCGCACATGGCAATTCAGCTCGAGCTTATTAAAGCACAATTCTAAGTTGTAGTCCTATATCAGGAAGGCCTTCATTACATCAGTTTAAGACTGAGGGTTGTTAGGATTAGATTTGAAATCTCGGATTAATGCTATTCCATCTCGATATACTGCCCATTATCCAGCTTTACGTGTGTCCTTGACTTTGGTGAGTTCACTATTCCTTTGTTTGAGCTGAGTCGGAGTGAGCTCCTTAGATATCCATATCTTTGTACCCTTCAGCTTATTTGTCTGTTGGTGGATATTGACTCTCTCTATCCTTTCATTGAAATAAACCTGCATTTGTGTTCCCTTTTGAGCGATGTAGCTAATGTGGTTTTCATTCCATTCAATTTGAGGTATATTCTTCTTGAGGCATATTATTTTCTCATCTTGTGTGAGAGCTACATCCTCACTAGAGCTGCCACAGCAATCTTTGGGCAGCCCCCCAATGCGTAGTATCTTCTTGTTATGTACTACTGCTTCCTGCTCTTTAACTTGTGCATAGACATCTACTTTATTAATTTTATTGTTGGCCACAATAGCCATCTTTGCCTTGGCTGAGCTAACCTGAGTCTTGATCATCTCTTTGACCGTAGAAACGAGTGTTGGAGTTGGTGGGGATGTGCTGCATTTTTCCATAACCTCTGCAATAATCTCTTGCTTGTCCTTGCTCTCCATCTCCTTCACTTTTCTTCCAAGAGCTGCAACCATAAACCTGAGTTCTCTAATTTCATGCTATAGGTAGTAGATTTGTTCCTGTGGGTCGGATCCAATCCTTCTTTTGAATGTCAATGTGTAGGGGCTAGGTGTTGCTGCAACGGAGGAGTACGAAGGCTTGCTAGTTGGGGTAGAGACGAACAACTTCATCTTGGGAAACTCCATATTGGCTTGCATCAATCTGAGAAAACCCCTTTGTTGAAGCTAACCCCTAAGCTGGGCTAGGGGTTCAGCCCAACCTAGGGTTGTGTGAAAAGAAGGTGAGCTGCTCCTTGAACCAATGTTGCTGCTACGAAAGAGGACGAGCGAGGGTGGAGCGGAGGCTGACGGAGGGCTAGCGCAATGCTAGCGGAGGGCTAGCGGGGACTGACGAGGGGCTAGCGGAGGATTAGCGTAGGTGGAGTGGGGAGCTAGCGGGGGTTGACGGAGGGCTAACGGAGGTGGAGCGGGGGCTGACGAAGGTGGAGCGGAGGGCTAACAAGGGTGGAGCGCAGGTGGAACAGAGATGGAGCGGAGGTTGACAGAGGGCTAGCGTAGGTGGAGTGCAGGTTGACAGAGGGCTAGCGTAGGTGAGAGAGAGAGAGAGAGAGAGAGAGAGAGAGAGAGAGAGAGTTGAAAGATGGTATTAGAGCATGTGGGAAATGGAAAAGTCCAAGGTGGAATGGTCTCACAGTGGAGTTCTATCTACAGTATTGGGATGCCATTTTGCCTGCATTAATACACATTGTAATCAAGCGTGGGAAACTCATCAAATGCCTACTAGTTGGAAGAAAGGCTTGGTGAAGCTATTCCCCAACAGCATTTATGTGATGGATCATTTGGGCGATATAGATGCTTTTCATGGTGTCTGGAGATACATGGCAGCAAACCTTTAATTGCATAGGCATATGCAAATGATTCCTTTGCATGGTGTCTGGAGATACATGGCATCAGACCTTTAATTGCAGTGGCATATGCAAATGATTCCTTTTCCTTGCCCCTCTTTATATGTTTTGGTTGGAGGTCTGCATGTGAATTTTCAAATAAAACTTGGCATCGTATATCATGGCCAGGGGACATTGCGATGTCATGTGGCCAAATTTTGTACATTCAAAACATGCATTTGCAAATAAACCCCATTTGACCTTATAGTAGGTAGTGCCCATTGCAACATTATTGATAGTAACAAAGTAGGTACACACACACACACATACTTTTTTTTTAAAAAATATAGTGAAAACTTTGAATGCTTTATATTTCAAGATAGCGAACCAGGAAGAAATTGGTAAGCTGAAATATTACATCAAGCGAAAATATACATATAGAGCAAATATACATCTTGATCTATGTAGTGAGTTTGGCAAACAATCGAAGAGTGATTGTTACAAAGAACGACAGAAAAATACAAAAGTAGAGAAAACTGTATCATCAAAGACTATGTGGTTTTTAGCTTTCCAAGGAGTCCAGAGTGCCTAGTAGTGAACCCAGGTAAAGAACAAATCAAATTCCAGCCGTTTAGGATAGATCCCAAACAACTAGAAAAGCGTGCCAAAAGAAGCGTGAGAAAACCACATTCTCAATCTTTGTTGGAGGATGCCCAAGAAGCTCTGTGTCTCGGGGCAATGCCAAAAGATATGATATATATTGATTCCCTTGGAGCTAAACACTGATGTGATAGATAGATGGAGCAATATGTCTACATGATAAAAGCTGTCTAGACAGTACAACCCCCAACAAAACACGCCATAAAAAGGCCTGTTGGTGTAATGGAATCTTGGAATGCCAAATTTGTTTCAATCTCTTTCTCCACCATTTGAGTGGATGATGCAATGCCCAAATCTGATTGGCAGTGTCCGACACCCAAGGTGGTGATAACAAAACTTTATATAAAGGAGAGACTGCTATAGGTGACAGCTTCAAAGGACGAGTGGACATAAAGGAAGAAGTGTCCAATCCGGAAGCCTATCTTGAAGTTCTAAAGGCGGTACTGGCTGAAATGGCTGAAGTTCCTGTAGAGCCAAAGGAGGAGAAAAAACCCATGACCAATGGATGCTTACAGCTTGCAAAGAGTTACCTTGTAAAGAGTCTCTTCCATTCCATTCCAAGTGTGAAATAATATGCTTCCAATCTAGAAACATCTGAGAAACCATAGGGCAACCTTTTATGTTGCCTTCAATGCAGCCCAAAAGAAAATCCCATTGCGTGGGTTGCCAAAAACCAAAAGCAATAAAACAAAGCGTACTGTTGCTGCTCCCCGCTCCCTCCTGCTGCCCTCCTCGCTGCTCCCTCCCTCCCCTCCTTGCTGCTTCCTCCCTCCCCCCTACCCCCGACTCCCCTCCTTCTCTTCCGCTGCTGCAGCCCCCCCTGTGCGCTGCCTCCCCCTTGCGCGCTACTGCCTCCCCTCTGCGCGCTGCCTCCCCCCTCTCCTCCCCCTTGCCTGCTGCCCCCCCCTGCGCTGCTGCAGCACCCCCCCCGCTGCCTCCCCCTTGCGCGCTACCTCCTCCCCTCTGCGCGCTGCCTCCCCCCCTGCGCGCTGCCTCCTCCCTCCCCTCCCCCTTGCCTGCTGCTCCCCCTTGCGCTGCTGCTCCCCCCTGCGCTGCTGCCAGCCCCCCCATGCGCTACTTCAGCCCCCCCTCGCTGCTGCCAGCCCCTCCCCCTCCCTCTCCTCTCCTCTCCTCTTTCCTCCCCTCCTCTTCCTTCTTCCTCTCCCTTTGCTGCCCCCTCTTCTTCCTCTCCTCTGCTTGCTGACGACTCCTCTCCTTGCTCATTCCTCTCTCTCTTTCCTTCCTTTCACCCTCTCCCCTCATCTGGAGTAACCCTATTTTTGTTAGGAGTCTCATGGGCTTCAGGAAAGCGGACGGAGTTCTTTTTTTGGTTTTGAATCGGCCTTTCCCACCTCGATTGACGAATGGGTTCCCACTCAGTCAGTCTGTTACCGCCCACACCGGCCGCGAGAACCGTCACTTTCTCAGAAGACGAGCTACAGCAGCTGTAAAAGGATTTGGAGCATGAGTGTTCCACGACTCTCTTCACACGCATTCATGGCTCCCATCCCTCTAGGTCACAAGCTAGAGATTGGATGCTTGCGGCACTTCCCCAGGAGCTCGCCCCCCACCTTAAGGATGTTCGTTTGTTGGGACGAGGTTTCTTTCAGGTGTGCCTAGATTCCCCGGACGTCACGAGAGACCTGCTACAGCAGGGAGTTTCTGTTTTCATGAGATTCCCTGGTTTTCCCTTAGTTTATCACCGGCTACTTTCAGTTATTGGCGAGAGGTTTGGTGTGGTAGCAGAGATCCCCCCTCTTCCTAGCGAACCCTCTTCGGCTGCTGAGGCGGTCAGGATGGATGGGGTACCTAGGGTTAGGGTCATTGTCTAGGACCCCAATATTTCAGATGACCACATCATGCTACAGCGACCCGATGGGTCCTTCTTCCGCCAGAGATTTGAGGTTGCAGGTCGGCAGGACCAGTGCAGGATTTGCAGATCCTCGGGGCACTTTGCCAGAGATTGCCCAAAGAAGAAAAAGAGGCCCAGAAGGCAACCAGCTCGTACTAGCTTACGACAGAGAGCTGGAGCCGGGACCTACCGCTCCACAGGCACCGCCTGAGACACGGGCTCCCCCCCCTCCTAGGGCTACCCGAGTCCCTCCTGCACCTCGCACCATCTCTGGCCCACAATGGGTTCCGGCCGCGGTTAGGCCCTCTACTTCAGATCACACATCCACCGCTTCGGAGGCTACCCCCTTGGAGCCTCGGGAGGAGACTAGTGTTCAGGAGCCTTGTTCGACCCCATCCCTGGATCAGGCTGTACCTTCCTCAGCAGCCGAGGTTGTTGGCACCTCGTTCGCAGCACTTCTTGATCAGGATCCAGTACAGGTGCCTCCTTTGGATAGAGGGAAGGGGGTCTTACATTCTATCCCTGCTTCGGTAGGAATCCTTCGTACACCCTCCCCAGGACTGGCTCAGCGGAACTCCTTTTCCGCTTTGGAGGACCTCTCTGAACTCCCAGATGATGATTTTGTACCTTCTACTTTCGGAGAGCCAGTTATCGGCATCCCTTGTTAGAGATCCTTCTCTCTTTCACCTGTGGACTCTCCCCTTGGACCTCGTGTGTATGGCAGGAGGTCACCTCTGGCGGAGGGTTCTTTTTCTGCCACCAGGTCGGGTAAGGTATTCCAACCCGCTTCCTCCCGCCGATAAGGATTGCCAGTTGGAATATATAGGGATTGGGCGGCATCCCTCATCGCCGTCGTAGACAGCTGATCAGGAATCAGCTCCATCCAGGTGTTTCAAGTGGTTCCCTAGATATCCTTTTTCTTCAGGAACACAAATTGGATGTCAGAGATTGCTCCAAGTCAAGTAAGCTGCTTTCAGGCCGGACTTTTTGGCTTCCTGCCTTGGGAACGAGAGGAGGTACATGCCTATCAGTTTCAGATTCTATTCTCCCTCTGATCATTGGACACGGCACCATAACCCCCTTCAGGGCTAGTGGGTTTTACTTCTGATTGACGGACGTAAGGTTGGTTTCCTCAACCTCTATGCTCCGAACAACAGAGGGGACCGTGTTCTGTTTAGGAAAGAGTTGTTGTCGTGGGCTGACATTGTAGATTCATGGATTATTGGAGGTGACTTCAACATGGTTGAGCCACCTTCTGATAAGCAAGGGGGCAGAGAAGGTGGCATTCATTCCCTCGAGAGAGCAGCTTGGGATGCCTTCTTATTCAGGTTCAGTGGCAGAGATGTTTGGTCAGATGATGCATTTCATATTTAGTCTCAGTCACTTTTGTTTTCATGGTCGAATCATAGGGTGCATATGCCTATCCATGCTCGGATTGACAGATTCTATGTGGATGATTGGGCTCTTGATAGAGGGGGGATAGTTTGCATTGCACCTGGTGTTTCCACCTCCGACCATTTTTCAGCAGTTCTGTCCATCTCAGAGGCCCATTTGAGAGGACGGTCTCACAGTATCAGGATCCCCAATGCCTTATACACGGATGAGACTCTCATAGAGGCAGTCTTGGAGATCTGGGTTTCTCACATGCAGGGGGGGGTGGCGGGTCCTTCACATGTGGCCACAACACTTGCCAGTATCAGCGACTTTTATCACTCCGTTGCTAGTGCTCGGTGAGGTGAGGTACTCAGGCGGGAGGTTGGTATCCGCCGGCAGTTGGCAGCCTTGCAGAGGGAGGAGCAGAGACGACCATTAGATTGCTTGGATACAGGAGTGCCTTGCTGCGGCAAGGGCTCACTTGCAGACTTTGCTTGATCAGAGAGCAGAGTATGCCTTCCATGCACGGGAGTCATTTTGGATATAGATGGGAGGGAGAGTCAATAAACATTTTTTCTCTACACTTGGTCCCAGACATAGTAGAGAGAGTGTCAGGCAGCTTATTGACTTTGACGGCGTTTTGCAGTCTCATCCGAATACCGTCTTGCACTTAGCGACATCTTTCTATGTCTCCCTCCTTTCCTCAGATCCTGACACACAGGCCAGAGATGTGGCCGGAGAGGAAGTTTGGCAGAGTTTACCTGTGTTGGTCTCACCAGAGATGATATGCTTACTTGATGCACGCTTTACCAACACAGAATTCAAGTCTGCCCTCTCCGCCCTTCATAAGGGGAAATGCCCTGGTTCCGATGGTATTACTCCTTTCTTTATAGCCTTTTGGGATATGATAGGTGATCCTATTACTTCAGCCCTGCTGGGCATTTGGGACTCAGGTGAGATGCCTGACTCATTGACCGAGGGACTCATACACCTTATCCCGAAAGGTGGCAACAGGAATTTTGTATCCCATTGGAGACCCATCACTCTGTTGGGCACTTTATACAAAATCCTTGCCAAGGCGATCAGCATCTGATTGCAGCCCCTCTTCCAGATCTCATCCATGATACTACTCAGACAGGCTTTGTGCATGGCAGGAGCATATTTGACAATATCTTTTCCTTTTAGGAAGCCACTGAGTGGGCTATGCAGAGCGGGCAGAGGCTGGCAGTTCTACTCCTGGACTTTGAGAAAGCCTATGACAGAGTAGATTGGGGCTTTCTTCAGGGCACTCTTCTACGTTTTGGTTTTTCAGATGCTTGGATTAGAGGGGTGGCCTCCCTTTATAGATCAGCTCACAGCCAGGTTTTGATTGGAGGGGTAAGGGGTGACATATTTCAGATTTCCAGATCAGTTCGTTAGGGATGCCCTTTAGCCCCCTTTGTGGCAGAAGCTATGAGTATCTTCCTTAGATCTCAGGCTGAGCTTTTTGGGTTGAGATTGCCCTTGAGACAATAGCAGGAGCTTCTTGACTGTGAGTTGGCTGATGACACTGCTATTTTTATTGAGGCCTCTTCGCAGTCACTTGATTCTTTCTCGACAGCCTTGAATTATTTTTGTTCAGCTGCAGGGGCACACATTAACTGGCATAAATCCTTCGGCTTTTGGATCAGTGATGAGGAAACTCGAGACTGGGGAGTTGACCTTGGCTTCTCCTGGATTCAGAGGGGTGTTCCTGTCAGATATCTGGGATGCCAGGTAGGGTTGGGCATCTCTCCAGCACAGCAGTTTGCCCCAATACTAGAAAGTATAAGGAAAAAGCTACTTTTTTGGAGCTCAGCCCAACTCGACCTTGCCTCTAGAGTTGTGGTAGTGAACCAGGTTCTTTTGGCCACCGCTTGGTTTGTGTGTTCTTGCTGGTGCCGGTCTAGGGATTGCATCACTCAGCTCATTAGACTAGCTAGGAATTTTTTATGGAGTGGACTTGATGGCACATCAGATGTTGCAACGAGGGTGGCCTGGGAGACCATTATTCTCCCTACATCTAAAGGGGGCCTTAACATCATTGACCCGGACTTGCAATGCAGGGCATTGCTTTATAAGCCCCTCTAAGATCTCTTGCCTCTCCTCTCATGTCTTTCATCCTGAAAGCTTGGGGGAGCTTTAGGAACACTCTTCGAAGGGTTCCGCCCTCTACTCTAGAAGAGATTGATAGGCAGCCGGTCATTTGGAATGATAGTATACTTGATGAGCATGGCAGACCACTGGGCAGTTCCTATTACATGGAGTGGTCTAGATGGGAGAGAGGCCCCGCCTACACAGTAGGTACTTGGAAGGCATTTATCAGGCTACCTGAGGATCAGAGACTGCAGTCCGTGAGTCACCTCAGAGGGGTAGCACGCAAGGTTCAGCAGATAGATGCAGCCATCCCGGTGGAATGGGCAGCTAAGTTGCCTATTACTTCCACCACTTGGATGGGAGCTTTTTCGAGGACAACAGTTCCTCTACAGGTGATCGCTCTTCGAGGTCTCGGAGAAGATGCACTGGTCTTTGACGTTGGGGATGGAGGTATACTCTCTAGATCCACGGATGATAGTCTTCTAGAGGTTGCCTTTTAGCCTGTCAGGATTGCTGGTTTTGTGGACCATGGATCGGGCTTGGAGTGGTACTTAGACCCCGACCCTCTGCTTTTGGCCTTGGGATCTTGGAGGTTGTGGTTGTATGGAGGTGCACCTATCAGGTGCTTGCAGTGGGACCCAGGAGAGTGGGAGTGGATAGATCATGGGTACCGAGAGAGGGGAATTCCCTTTTTTCGTTTCACGGTTGGTAATGCCAGGAGATTTCAGCTGAACAGTAGGGGTTGGGTTCCCTCTAGAGCCCCCCATTGGGACAGCTTCTTCATCATTGCAGATTTGCGTAGGAATTTCTGAAGGAGGCTCTGGAAATCCCTCAGAAATAGAAAGATTACTCTTTTCTTTTGGCTTTCTATTCATGGAGGGATTGCAGTGAACCTGTGGAGATCACGTTTTGGGGCTGATTCCACTTGCCCTCGCTGTCATTTTGCAGAGGAGTCAGTGCGACATTGCCTTTGGGACTGCAGTCAGGCGAGGACTATTTGGAAAGGGGTTGCGAGGATACTCAGCATTTTTCATACTTCCCCTTTCTTCATGACTTAGGGCTCGGTCGCTTGGTTATCCCTTCCCCAGGTGTTTTATGAGGGTGAGCCTTCTTCTTGGGCGCTCTCGGTCCACCGGCAGGTGATAGAGCCCTGCTCTCTTCAGGATGTACCACTTACTCCCTTCAGGGCTTCTCATGCTTTAGTGGACACCTCTTGGGAGATCTTGGCTAGCATTTCCTCTTGGCACATTTGGAGAGCCAGATGTACAGAGGCCTTGGATGGCACCTAGATACACCCTTCACAGGTGTTCACGGGTATTTGGACTGACACGGTTCACACTTTGATAGCCATTTGGGCTAGCATGTAGGGCCCTTCACGGGCAGCCTCTTCTAGAAGGACTGTTTTTCTTCGAGTTTGGAAGGGTTCTCCCTTTTTCTCGGAGGTCTCTATTGGATTGAGATGGCACTATCAGCCCCAATTCTTTCTTTTTGGCTCTTGAGCTTTTCATGCATTGCATGGCATATCCTGTATGGAGCTTGCTCTAACGGTTTTCTTTAATACTTAATAGAAGTCTCTTTTTGAAAAAAAAAAACAAACCAAAAGCAAGAGTGGTGATGTGAACAAGGAGCGCATCATAGCAGCCCAAGGCTGATCATCATGAAGAAACTGACGCATCAGTTTGCCTTTGTGAGCTAAAATGTGCACATGAATATTAAGGATATTCAGCTCTCCATGCAATTTGGGTGAACATAATCTCTGTACTTGAAGTATCCACAAGCTTTTCTTGCCATGCTTTGACTGCCAGAAAATTTCGATAATGGTGGACATGAAGGAGAGCTGAATCTTTCTTCTCAGAAAAATCAGATTTTATGTCAGGCACGATATTATTTGTAATGATAATAGGAAAATTGCCAAATGGGAGACACGTGCACGACAGAGAGCTTTTTTGGATAAAGGTTGCTCTTCGAAAGCTTTTTTTAAAGGGCTGCATTACATAAGATCTTCACAAAATATTTGTAGGGCTTTGTTATTGGATGGTGTTTGGACTTCTTCTAGGGTTTGCTGCAGCTTGTGTTAGACATTTTTCCTCTCTTTGGGAAAGCAGATTTACCTTCGCAGGAGGTTATTTCAACAAGGGAAAAATTATTACAACATGTCACTCCAATTGTCTCACTAGTACAAGCCTTGGATTTGGAAGTTCCTTTCACTGACAAAGAGTTAAGCGATGCTGTTAAATCATGTGGTAGATGGAAATCTCCTAGCTGGGATGGCTTAATGGTAGAGCTTTTCTTGGCTTTTTGGGATCTGCTGAAAATGCCTTTGCTACAAATGATCAATACTGCTTAGCAAAATCAATATATGCCGGATTCTTGGAAGAAAGGGTTGGTCAAACTTCTTCCCAAGAAACCCATTTGTGAATCATTGGTTGATTGGAGGCCTATTACCTTGATGCTGGTAATATACAAGATCATCACCAAAATGGTGGTTGATCGGATTAAGGAATACCTGCATGATGGCCTGCATCCAGCTCAATATGGTTTTATTCCAAGGCGGCATATCACCGACAATATTGCAAATGCTTATGTTGGGATCGAGTATGCCAAGTACACTAACCAAGATGTGCTCATTCTTCAAGTGGATATTGCAAAGGCATTTGACATCATTCAATGGGATTTTATGGCTCAGACCATGCAGGCTTTGGGATTGGGTCGGAAATTGCAGCATGTCATCTTCTGGCTTTATCAGGATAGCAAAGCTGATGCATTTTGTCTGGAGATTTATTAGAGCATTGGACGATTCGATGTTCATTCCGACAAGGTTGTCCTCTCAGTGCTATTTTATATGCTATAGCCATGCATCCAATGCTTCGATATATTTATCATTTGATGGCGACAGATATGTTACATGGGCTGGAAATCCTTGCAAGTCGCCCATTGGTTGCTCAGACTTATGCCGATGATTCATTTTTCATGCCACAAAACACTCCAAGGGATCTTTCTTCGCTTATGCAGGCTCTCTCATTGTATGGACTGGCTGCTAGCCTTCACATTAATTGTCATAAATCCTGTCTGCTTCCATTGCAGTCTAGGGATTGGCAAAGACTGCTCTAGCTGGGGAAAATTGTTCCACCTACCCAGTTGATTCGTCATCTTGGATATCCTCTGGGTTGGAGCATTACTCGCCCTCAACAAATTGATTGAATTCTTGCTAAATTGAAAAAATTTGGAATATTGGAAATTGGCTACTTGGCCGTTGCATGTCCGTCTTCGCATTGTTTAGTCTATCTTGGTGGCTTATGTTCAGTTTTATCTGCCATTGATCTTTTTCACTAAGGGGGATCTGACACTGAGATTTTGCCTGAGCAACATTGTCCTCTGCAAGTTCTTCCTATAGTGACTCAGCTCTGTCAAAGACTGACACTGAGATTTTTCTTGAGCAACATTGTCCTGCAAGTTCTTCATATAGCTTTTACCATAATTATGAATGATTGCTTGCATTAGTGTATTAAAAGCTTCACAAGCAAAATCAATGCCAATGGTAGTATGTTGAGATAGTGGTTGAACCACATCTTGAACCAAAGCCTTGTATGCTTCATGCTCCAAATAGCTATTGTTGACAATCAACAATCTTTTGTGTACAAGCCTGTCATCAAGTATCTCATGGAGACCAATCCTCAACCAGGAAGGGGCATAATCAGAATGTGTGAAAGTGTAATCTTCCCATAAATTGACAATGAGAAAATCATAGTGTTGAGGATCAACTCTACACCATCGATCCAACCGAGCCTGATAAGCTGACTGAGCATTGTGTTGAAATGTATAACCAAGCAACATAGGCTGCAATTCTTTCCACAGATCAATAAGAGGAAGCTGAGTCAATAAAGTAGACCAATGCTGAAGCTCAGAAGCTAACATGTGAGTGTGACCTGAAGTATTGTCACAGGAGCATTATTAAAATCTCCACAAATGAAGGCATGTTGTTTCCAGGGATAACTTTGCATATCAGCCCAAATTAAACCTCTATTGCGAGATGATTGTGGCGGATAGAGCGATGCAAATTAAAAAACTTCCCCCTATATAAGACATTGAATGATCAGCCATCTACCTTGACTATCATTTAGAGCAAGCATTGGCTGTAACTCATGTTTCACTAGGAAAACCACCCTTGAAAAAGAATGTTCTCTTGCATAAAAAATATCATAATCAGAAAAAATGCCCTTGATGACCAGCATACATATGCTGATTATGCTCTTGCAATGCAACTATATCAGGCTGCAATTGATGCAGGTAGCCCCGAATGAGCTTCCATTTCCTGGGATCACATAGACCCTCTACATTGAGAGTAAGACTCTTTATATATGACATCATATTTACAAAGTATTTACATGTAAGAACTCAAAAGATCAACTTTGCATTTCAACCTCAGGATCCAACCCCTGACCCTGAGATGAAACTAATGTCTGTGGAGAAGATAAAGGAGCAGCCACTTCCTCCTCAGGAAAGGGAGTTCGACTTGTTGTCACTGCAGACCAAGTAATTCCAATCCCTGAATTTTCTTGTGGTGTATTCCCACTCGATGACGAGCCATTCCAAGTACCTGAAGGAAGAGGTCTTTGTGCCGTCACTGTTTTTCTTGGACTCTGCCAAGCTTCGTGCAACGTTTTCTCCTGTACTTTGGATTGAGATGTCGAAGGCATCAAAGAAGAAGCATTACCATTGGAGGCAATGGGAGCTTGACCTTTATCCTGGGCTGCACTAACAAGCCTGTTGGACTTATTTTAAGCCATTGATGAGCCCCCGATATCCTTTTGCTGCATCTGGGCATAGCATCTGGAGGCATTTTGTGTAAAACCAAAGGGCATCGAGAGGCCATGTGTCCAAACTTTTTACATTCAAAGCAGACACCCGCAAATAACCCCCATTTGAGCTTATAAAATGCACTTCCCATTGCCACATGATTCACTGTAACAGAATAGGAGTCAAGAGTGGGATTATCAGTATCCCAGAGAATGCAAAATCTATTTGAGTTTCCATTTGGCCTAGGTGGACAAACCACTTTTCCCAAAGAAGCTGCAATTTTTGGCAAAAGCGAGGCCAAACATTGAGAAAAATTAACCAACTCTACCCACACTGGGCAACGATGGTGAATCACTGCTTGATAATCCTGGGTGGGCGACCATGGCAAAACATGAACCATCTGCTGCCCACAAAAAGCGGAGAATGTTCAAGAAGCATCTATTTATGCTGCTCATCAACCATAATAACCTCAAAAAACCCCTAGCTGCATAATGCACTTTACGAACAAAACATCCTCCCAGTGTTTTGGTTTACCAGTTCCCGACATCTGTTGCAACCGGCATATGACCTGGGAAAAAGATGATGATAGCATGCTTTGCATATTCTCGCATGGGATCAACTATGTCATCAACCTCCACCATAATCCCAACTGTAGGTGCAAAATCTTTCCAATCCTTGTTGCAGGTATCTTCAAAACCCTCATGCATAAGATCAAAAACCAGCCGTGCCTCAAGAGAAGCATGTACAAGGTCACCCTAATCTGAATCCTGCTTTTACTTCTTGTGAGAGTAAATCTTTATTGAAGCCATGACGATGAGGTGACATAACCACACAGAAAAGAGAAGAAGATGACGGGCTTATGAACAACGAGGGCAAAAGAGAGCAAAAACTAAAGGACAGAAGGAGCTGTACGATTCAGTATAAAGCAAGAAAGACTGGACCCAAAGAAAAAAAGAAAGGCAAGCAGCAGACGACCAAAGGTAGGACAGGATGGTAAAAGGAAAAAACTAGCAGTAGCAAACGGCGAAAGAAGAGACGAGATGGATGACCGGCAACAGCAAAAGCTCCAGCAGGTATCATATGTGCCGTACGGAATGTACGGAGCTATACAGAACAGGTCCGTACAGGTACGGACAAAAGCAGACGTGCAGATGGCGTCAGAGCTGGGGGCGTAGAAGTCAAAACGGGCAGTGCAGGACAACCACGAGCAAAAACAGGACTTGGAGAGGGCCTTGAACGGAGCTGAAGACCCTAGTCAGGCATGTTGCTGCAGATGGACGCCATTGCTGAGCGCTCCTCTCTCTCTCTACACACCACACACCACACACACACAACACACTACACACACACACACATTTTTTTTTTTTTGTGGGAAGAAATCTTTTATTGCTGTAAAATAATTACATTCATAGTTACTTCAAAAACGAAGTAGCTACTACTCAACTAAAGATCTCAGTATAAGCTGTATACACATCTTGATCAATCAAACGAGTTTGAAAACAATCGTAGAATGATTGTTGCAGAGAGCGTTTGAAAAAAAGAAAGGATGAAAATAGTGGATCACCAAAGACTCTATGATTTCTGTCCATCCATAAAGTTTATAGGGTCCAATAGCGCACCCATACAAAAAATAAATGAAAACCTTGTCTCTGTGGATGAAAACCAAACAACCAGAAAAATCTGCCAAAAGTAACAGTAGGAAATCGCTGTTGAAGCCTCTGTCTGATGAGAGCAATGAGATCAGAGGTATTTGGACAGAACCAAAAAATGTGAAGCATTGATTCAGTAGAGTGCTGGCATTTGTGACAAACAGCTGAAGCAATATGTCTGTGTGCGAGTAACTGTCCGGATGGAAAAATGCCAAGGAGAACTCGCCATAGGAAAAGCTGTTGTCGAA
Organism: Dipteris shenzhenensis; assembly: GCF_047967505.1. Taxonomy (NCBI): domain Eukaryota; kingdom Viridiplantae; phylum Streptophyta; class Polypodiopsida; order Gleicheniales; family Dipteridaceae; genus Dipteris; species Dipteris shenzhenensis. The sequence continues at coordinate 42,427,521 of NC_141608.1, read as the reverse complement.
GAGGGACTTTGTAATGCCAAAGGAGACGCAGCCTTTTTCTCCACCACTTCATTGGACGATCCATATGCCAAACAGTATTTGCTCTGTGGGAAATCCAAGGTGGAGGTAATAACACTTTATACAGTGATGACACTGTGATATGTGAGAGCTTCAAAGGACGGGCGTATAAGGAAGGAGAGCGTAAAATCCAATCCTCAAGCCGATTCTGAAGTTCCAAATGAGGTACCGGCAAGTACGGTTGGAGCATTGCTGAAATTCTATGCCATAAAGGACGATAATGAGCTCCCAAGCCATATTTGCGAGCAGGACGATAATGAGCTCCCAAGCCATATTTGCGAGCAGCCATAGAAAAAGATAAAATTGTGCCATCATCCTGAAGTACATCCGCCACAGATGAAATGCCTTTGAAGGAGAGAAAATAAGAATGTCGGGGTTCTTGTATGGCCAAAGGAGGGTGGAATACTTTAGACAAAAAAATATTCTCTACCCTCAAAGAGTTGCCCGAGAGAGAGTCCCTGCCATACGATTCCAAGTGGGATAGAATGTGTTTCCAATCAAGAAGCAGACGAGAGACAAAAGGGCAGCCTTTGATCTTGCCTTGGATAGAGCCAAATAAAAAATCCCACTGAGTAGGCTGCCAATTCCCAAAGGCAGATGTGTGAAGATGTAATAAGAGAGAGCGGATCATGAAAGCCCAAGGCTGATCTCCTTGCATAAACTGTATCATCATTTTCCCTCTGTGAGCAAGTAAATGCATTTGAATATTGAGAATGTTCAGACCCCCGTGCATCTTTGGAGAACAGAGACGATGCATAGAGAGTAATCTGAGACTTTTCTTGCCATGTTTTGAACGCCAGAAAATTTCCATGATAGCTGACATAAATGAAACGAGATCTGCCTTAGTGAACATAGTGAGAGGCAGATAAAATTGCATGTATGCTATCAAAATGGATTGTGTAATTCGCAAACGAACATGTAATGGCCAAGTTGCAAGCTTCCAATATTCAAGTTTTGCCCTTAACTTTACTAGCACCCAATCAGTTTGTTGTGAACGGGTGAGTCCCCAGCCTAGAGGATAACCAAGATGTCGAATGAATTGAGAAGCGGGGACGATTTCCCCAGGCCACAGAAGGTTGTGCCATTCCTGTGCATGTAACGGCAACAATTTTGATTTCTGAAAATTTACCCGAAGGCCAGCAGCCAATCCATATGTAGAAAGAGCATGCATAATCATGGACAGATCAGCCGGAGTATTTTTTGGAGTAAAGAATGAATCATCAGCATATGCCTGAGCAATCATGCTATGACTGCCAAGAATCTCCAAACCGTGCAATTGGTCAGTGTCCAAGAGGTGATCCAGATATTGAAGCAGTGGATGAGTGGCTATGGCAAAAAGTAAAGCACTCAGGGGACATCCTTGCCTAACAGAACAAGCAAGAGTCCAGGATGGAGAAATATCTCCTGAAAGTATGCAGGTAGCTTTACTATCTTGATATAGCCAAGTGATGAGTTGCTGCATTTTTGTGCCAAAACCCAATGCCTGCATAGTCGATGAAATAAAATCCCACTGAACAGTATCAAAGGCTTTGGCAATATCAACTTGCAATAACAAAACATCCTGCTGTGTGTATTTGGCATATTCAATTCCAATGTAGGCATTAGCAATGTTATCTGTGATATGCCTATGCGGGACAAAGCCATATTGAGCAGGATGCAACCCATCATGTAAAAACCCCTTTAGCCGATCAACAATCATTTTGGTAGTGACTTTGTAAATTACGGGCATAAGAGTGATAGGTCTCCAGTCTGCCAAAGACTCACAAATTTGTTTTTTGGGAATGAGCTTAATAAGACCTCTCTTCCATGTGTCCGGCATTTTCTGATTTTGCCACGCAGCATTCACCATATATAGCAATGAATGCTTCAAAATAGGCCAATATTCTAGAAAAAACTCGACTGTTAAACCATCCCATCCTGGGGATTTCCATCTGCCACATGATTTGATCGCATCTGACAGTTTCCTCTCGGTAAAGGGTTCCTCCAATTCCAAAGCTTGAGTAGGGGAAATGATAGGAGAAACATGTTGCAACAGTAAATTTCGTGCAAGCAAAATCTGTTGCGAGGGAGGAGCTGCAGAGCCAAATTGCTGAGAGAATGATGCACACAAACAGAAGCAAGCTGTGACCGTGAAGTAGTCCATGATCCATCAGGCATAAGCACTCTGCAAATTTCTGTTTTGATTCTCCTCTGATGTAAACTTTTGAAAAATTCTTTGGAAGAGCAACCTTTATCTGTAAAGGCTCTTTGTCTTGCTCTAGTCTCCCATTTTGCCAGTTTCCTGTGATCATTTAGTTTAAGACAATGTTTGGCTTGGCATAGTGTTGTTTGCTCATGCATGGACAACGAACGATGATGACTGAGTTCAGTGAGGTCTTGACAAGTGGATTTGGCCTGAGCAATGGTTTCCCTCAGAGTCTTCATGTAAGACTTGCCATAAGCTCTAATCACAACTTGCATTTTGGAGATAAAAGAATCCCAAGCACCATCAACATGAATATGGCTGCTAGAGGAAAGACAATGAGATGCTTCAGTAACCATTGCCTTGAAATCAGCATGTTGCAAATAACTATTGTTTATGATTAGATGTCTCCTTTGTGGCAATCTATCATCTGGCATATTATGAAAAGATAACCGCAACCATAGTGGTGCATGGTCTGAATGCACAAAGGCATAGTCAATCCACATTTTGCATGTAAAATCCCCATTTTGTTGGGGAGCGACACTATACCATCGATCCAGACGTGCCTGATAAGCGGAAAGAGCATTATGTTGAAAAGTGTAGCCCGATGACAAAGGCTGCAATTCCTTCCAAAGGTCAACCAGATCCAGATGCAAAAGTAGTTGAGACCATGCATGCCTTTCAGGAGATAACATATGGTCATGTCTGGAGGTGTTGTCTCCCTGTTGTGGAGCATTATTGAAATCCCCAAATACGTAGGCATGATATCTCCACGGATATTGTTGCATGGCATCCCAAATTGCAGTTCTTTCTCTAGAGGACTGAGGTGCATAAACTGAAGCAAATTCAAACACCTCTCCTCTAATAATGCATTGGAGAACAAGCCATCTGCCTTTGTTGTCATTTAAAGCAATGACTGGTTGAAGCTCATGTTTGATCAGAAGGACAACCCCTGAGAAAGAGTGCTCCCCAGCATAGAAAATATCATATCCACAGTAGTGTCCTGTCTTGCCTGCATAAATATGTTGGTTGTGTTCTTGTAATGCCACTATGTCAGGTTGAAATCTGTTGATGTACAGCCACACAGATTTCCATTTCCTACTGTCACACATGCCTTGGACATTGAGTGTAAAACATTTGATGTGAGCAGTCATATGTACATGTATTTATAGTAATGTAACAACTATGTACAGTAGCAAAATTTATGAGGTCAGCCTTGCATTTCTATCTCAGGGTCGAGGCCTCGCCCCTGAGAAGAAGTAGCCACCTGAGAAGTAGACAGAAAAGCAGCAACCTCTTCTTCAGGGAAGAGTGTTCTGCTGGCTGTTACTGCAGCCCATGTAATCCCAATTCTTGTATTTATCTTTGGGGTATTTCCGCTAGAAGATGCACCATTCCAAGTGCGGGGGGGTGGAATTCTTCGGGCAGAAATAACTTTTCTTGGACTTTGCCAGCCATCAGTTGAAGGTTGCTGTCCTTTGGTCGAGGATTGAATAGCAGGAGGTGAATGTGAAGTGAGATTCCCATTGGGAGCCACTGGAGCTTTGCCTTTATCCAGACTCCCAGAAGGCTGTCTACTGCTTTTATTTTTGTTGGCAACTGGAGTAGGAGCATCTTTGGTAGGCATTTGAACTGGCAAAGTGGTACGAGGCATTTTATGCTGATTCATTGGACACTGTGAAGCCATGTGTCCAAACTTTTTGCACTCAAAACAAGCCCCTGCAAATAAACCCCATTTATAAAAAGCACTTCCCATGTTCACATTATTCACCGTGACTGAATAAGAGTCCGGTGTGGGATTATCAATATCCCAGAGAATGCAAAATCTGTTTGAGTTGCCATTTGGCCGTGGTGGGCAGACCACTTTACCTAAAGATGCTGCAATTTTAGGCAAAAGTGAGGCCATACATTGTGGGAAATCGACAACTTCAACCCAAACCGGGCATCTGTGTTGGATTAAAGCCTGAAAGTCCCTTGTGGGAGACCATGGCAATACATGCACCATTTGCTGCCCAAAAAAGAGAGGTGAATGTTCCAAAAGCATTTGTTTGTGGATCTCATCCACCATGATAACCTCAAAAAAGCCCCTGGCTGCATAGTATACTTTACGAACAAAAGAACCAGCCAATGTGCGTGTCAACCAGTTGCCTATCTCTGCAGCAGGTGGCATCCGGCCTGGAAAAAATAATATGACTGCATTCTTGGCATATTCTCTGACTGGATCCACAATTTCATCGACCTCAACCATGAGGCCAACTGAAGGAACCGAGTCTTTCCACTCTTTTCTCGTATCTGCAAATCCTTCATGCATGACATCATATACCAGTTGAGCCTCAAGAGTATCATGCATCGGGTCATGTTGACCCTCAACCTGCTTTTGCTTCTTGTAGGGAGCCGAGCGCTCCTTTTGAAACATTTTTTCATATGAATATTCTGCCATGACTTTGTAAGAAAGGGAGCTTGGGAATGAAGTACCTGTAAAAGGGTAGTGAAAGCCAAAAAACCAGTCCCAAAGAAATATCCATAGGAAGCCCACAAGAGAGGAGAAGAAGAGTATAGCTAGTAAGGGGGTAAGATTTTGGTGGAAAACATAGGACTGTTAGGGAAAACACCGGAGCAAAAAACCCCAAAACTTGTACGGCAAGAGGTACTAGACTGTACGGACGACGATGAGCTGTGCTGGAGTATATACGGGCTGCACGGGGGGGAGTCCGACTGTACGGGAATACTAAGTTGGTACGGAATCGTACAGACGTACGGATGCCGTACGGCAACCATACAGATGTACGGACGAGGCTGCGCAGGGTTCCTGGCGAGGACGAAATACAGAACGGCGTACACCTCACTGAGAACACACAAACATACCGCGAACAGTGCACACACACCGAGGGGACTGTACAATAGGTACGGAAGAGCAGCAGCAGATGCGAGCCTGTACGGAACAGCTGAGGCGGGCTGGAACCTGTACGGAACAGCCGTACGACCTGTACGGGTAGCCGTACAGGTGGTATGGGAGACTGCAAAGGTCGCGACGGTGGCTGGAGGGCACCGGACTCTGACAAGGTCGCGGGGATGGCACGGTCGTGCTTCTCAGCTCCTGCGCTCCACACACACACACACATTTTTTAAATTAGTGAAATCATATATTTATGTGTGGGATCGTAAAAGGATTTCCCTGAAAGAGCAGAACATGGAAGAAGTAGGCACATGCGTGTGCACACACACTTTTTTTTTTTTTTTTTTGGGGTGAAACCATTGACTAAAAAATTAACATAAAATCAATGTACATGACATTAGACTCCAAAAGAGAGCCTAATGGAAGCACATTGAGTCATGGGGGACTCAATGTGCACACACACACACACATTTTTTTTTTTTGTAAATCCAGTGCAGTATATTTATATTCTCATAAATTTAACACACACACACACACACACACACACACACACACACACACGTGCACACGTGCATGCACACACACGCGTTAAAGTATAGATAGTCTTCTTTCCTTTGTTTTCGTAAGCTTTCATTATGGAGTTGGGAACCCATGCAAAAGGTGATTGAGTTTTGTGAAGACCACAAATAATTTATGAGGAACATGTGACAGTTTTATGGAGACTTGTTAAGTTTCCAGTCACTGAACTTGGCTTGTATTCAGAGGCATAGGTGTCCAGTTTTAGCCAAGGTCCATCATTGGGGTTGTACAAATGGATATACATGTTTGTGACTTGAAAGCCATTCATTATTCCTAGTCTGTCACATTCTGTAGTAACAGGCAGAGAGGAATGGATAATTGTACGTTGCCTTTTCCTTTTCTCCTTGTGCAATGAAGGTACTTGCTCTACACTTTATTGGGAACTCGTTCTATACTTGGATGGAGAGCTGGAGCTTGGCTTGAGCTTAGTGTGTATATGCCTGATCCAATAATATCCATCAGATATACGACATATATGCCTAGCAGAATGGATACAGTCTTGGTTGGAGCTTTGGAGAGCAGAGTTGTTAGTGGCTTCATTTTCAGCACATTGAACATGGATTTGGGCTGCACTATGATGAAACTGCACTATGTTGTGTTTTTAAAGGATGAGTTTGGGAATGTTCTCGGATTCATCTAGGTATATGCACTATGATGAAATATTTGTTCACTGATGTCTTATGCTGGGTGTAGCTGATTTTGTATGTGAGGAATCAGTGGACTGCAAAAGGAAGACATAAACAGGGTCTGGATGATGAGACCACCTAATTTATAAATAATGTCATTACTAATTGATTGTACATGCACTTGATAAGGAAAGGATAGTCGAGGAATTACAAGCTGGAATTGGTTAATTGATCCTGTGATTGAATGGGTGGAAGAATCAGCATGAAGCTTTTCTTTATATGACACATCATGTTTTGACGCTTTTGGACTCTCTCATTTGGGACTTCATGTGATATTGCATCACATGTAATTAGGCAGTTGGTATTTACGGATTTTTCCTGTTGTCCCAAGGAATATGGTTTCAGATCTATCTTGACTCATAGGTTTAAAGAGGGATTGATGTAAGTTTAACAAACTTTTGTAGGGCTGCTAGGCTTGGCACACGTGTCTCACCTCGTATAGAATGGTCGAGGTGTCGGATAGTAGTAGTGGAAATAACTTTTTCGAATCAAAACGATCTGTTTTTTGGTTCTTGAAAGGATCCAGGAATAAGCTTCCCAAGACCCTATAGCTTAGCTGTAAAAGCATTCTCACCTTCATATTTATTGGTAAACAAGATGGTTTTTCCTGCATACAAAGAGGAAAACAAAGGATTGCAAAGATGGTTTTCCTGGATGATGGGTCATGGACATGCTTTTTAGAAATGAAGGACTAGTGATGGGGAAGGGTGCATTGTTTCCAATTTGTTTCATTCCAAGGATCCAAGTTCTCATTCCTTCTGAAATCATGATTGGCTTAATGAATTCAAGGAATCCATAACACTAGTGGGGCATGCAGGCATGCTGTTGTCTTCTTTGTGCTTTCATGAGTTCTTCTTGTGGAACCTTCTGTCTGGTCGTGGACGTGATAGTTTTGGCCATTTTGCAGAAAGTTGCAGCTGCGTCAGGAGACATGCGAAAAGCATTGCATGTTTGTAGGTGAGTTCGTCTTGTCCTCGTGGACATCTGCAAATGAATTTGCGAGTTGTTTCTGTTGATATGCCTTATGTATAAATCTCAAATACCACAATTACCCTTAATTTCTTGGTCATATACTGACGAGCCTAATGCTGTTTGTTAGATCTTTCCATACTTAATATATAGTCAGGTTTTTTGGGTGATTCCCTAAAGGATTTGTGGGCATATATACAAAGGCAAGTGGTTTCATTTTTAAAATCATGCTTACTATGTGAGCATTGAAGAGATATGATTCTCAAAGTTGGATAGCATGATGACTTTGAAGCTTCATGTAGGTCCCATACAGTAATTTGTATATTATACTTATGCCCAAGATGAGAGGAACAGATTGTCTGGTGGATAGGCCAATCGTCTCTTCAAACTAAGAAGGTTCTCTTCAAGCTAAGAAGGTTCTGCTTTTGGCATTTGCACCCAAGACAAATGCAAGATATACATAAAAACACCAGTACAAGATGTCGAGCCCATGGAGAGGACGGAAGATGTAATGTTGCATCACTAGATGATATTTTACCAAATCTAAGCCTAAGGTTTTGATTCTACCCTTGATGATAATTCTTGGCTATAACTCATATCTTTTTTTAGATATCAATATGCCCCACCACCCATTCAGCTCATTGTATCTGGTTCTTTCAGTCTTATAGACCCTTCTGTCTTTGAAGACTTTAATAATCTCTCTCTCTCTCTCCCCCTCCCTCCTCCCGCGCCACCTGCCCGTCTGCTCGGGGGAGCCTCTAGCCCGCCGGCCTGTTTTGGGCTCCCGCACCTGCCAAGGGTCCTTGTGCCCTCTCTGTTGGCTGCTGTGCCCACTGCGCCATTTGCTGCGCCTGCCTTTGCTTGCTATGCCCGCCATTTGCTGCTGATAGTGCCCTTGCTCCTGCTGTTCCAGCTCTAGCAGGCTTGGGCCTGCTTCTAGGTCTCTGCCTAGGCCCCTCTGCCCCTGCTAAGGAGGCTGGTCACAGCCCTCAGCCCTACATAGTACATCTCTGCCCCCCCTAGTACCCAAGCCATACAAAGGCCTCCTCGCCCCCCACTTGGAGCCTAGTTCACATAAGTTCCAGCTCGATAACTATAGGAAGAGCCAAGAAGATCAAGAAAGCTCAAATCTTGAATCAAGAAACGGAGAGGAGGATGCTCCAACCACACATCACTACAATGCAGCATTGAAAAACAAAGACGAGACAAGAGAAGACAAAGGATACATATCAGCATGCATGAAGGTCACTCAGGACAGCAAAAGATGTACGGAGTATCACTATTTCTGCACTATCATACTCATGCAAATAAACAGGATCAAACAGTGAGTTTGCAAAATGCCTACGCGTGGTTGTGTTGAAGATAAATGGGGAAAACAGGCCCTAGATATTGCCATGGCAACCTACTCATCAGGGACACCCAACAAGGTTGCAGAGAATGTCTTTACCAGCCTCCATAAGATTTGCACAGCCCTCATTGAGAAGATAGATAATCTGGACGCCACCAATGTGGCTTTATTGGCTGAGAAAGCACAAATGGGAGAAAGACAAGTTGGAATGGGTAGATACCAATACCAGCCTCCAGGGTAAAGTACATGCATTGGAAATTGAATTACAGAAAAAAAAAGAAATGAATAGGCCTCCGGTAGAGACATGCAAGGCAATGGAAGAACTCAAAGCAGAGAATGCCAACCTCAAGAAAGATATTGCAGCTATGTAGGCCACAATGCAAGGGAAGCACGCCGAACTGAAACAACAAATCAGCATGGGGGAATGGAAGGTTGTGATCAAGAAGGGCACATCTGCCCCTAAAACAGAGATCATCTCTGAAGCACTTGAGGAGGAAAAGAGAAGGACCTAAATGTCTTGTTGAGGGGCCTACCAATGGGAGACACTCCAATGGCAGATGCCAAGATACTGCTCACTAAAATGGGGGTCAATCTCACTTGCGAGACAACCTAGAGGGTGGGCAAGCCTGAGGCACTTACAAAGCCACCACTAGTGCTGAAGTTCCAGATAGCCATGGATAGAAAGACACTCATGAGCACGAGAGCGACTTTGAAGGGAACGAGGATTTACCTGGATGACGATCTCACACTTCTACAGCATGAGCACCGAAGGGAAGGTATGGAACAAGTAATGGCAGGAGGGAAGCAGGGAAATGGGCTGCATATAGGGATGGTAGGGTGATCATCCGAGAAAGAGGAGACAAAGAGGATAAGGAAGAGAAGGTAAAGAAGGAAGAGGGATAATTATGATGGTGTCGATCTCGTGGGATGTGTGCATACACTGGACTGAAAATAGCAGTATGGAATTGTAATGGCACACTATGGTTTGACCGAGGGGACTTCTTGGAGACATATAATGATAGAGATATGATCTTCTACACCCAGACGCAGGAGAGCCCAGAGAGAGGGCTGCCCACAATAACAGGATACACATGGGAGTCAGCTCATAGGATGTAATTGAGGAGAGAGAGCGGAGTACGAGGCTTCGGAGGCGTGGCTGTCCTTTTCAAGTGACACCTGAGTCATATCTGTGGTTTGGAGAGAGGAGCACGCACGACACATGTGGATACGAATTCAACTTCCAGATGCTTGACCTATCTTCATTGCGGTGTGCTACTTCCCTCCAAACATGTCATCCTATGCACGAGAGGTCACTACAGATAAACATAGTCCATATGAGACGATCCATGATGACATCACGGAGTTCTCAGACAGGGAGACACCCTCCTACTAGGGGATTTCAATGCATGGGCAGGAAATAGATAGATGGGCCTGCTTGACTTCACAGATGAGAGAGATCCACACATAGTCCGGGAGCTAGATATAGCTGAGCTCGGGATATTGAGACACTTTGCAGATGCCCCACAGGTGACAGGGTATGGAGGTCATCTGCTTGAGCTGGGGGCAATCCACGACTTGATCATCTATAATGGCCTTCATAGATGGCCATCTTCTGGAAGACTCATTTGCTTCGGACATGGTGGTGGATCTAGTACAATGGACCATCCACTAGGCCTACTAGACTGTCTCACGCATATATGACTTTGCCATACCCCCCCCCCCCCCCCCCCACTCAGAGTTGACCACTCATACTTGGCCTTTCATATCTTTGCCACCATGCTTGTTACAGGGAGAGCTTCTCCCACGCCCGCACGCATTTATATCTAGTTTGACCATGCCCTTGACTCAGTGTATGTGAGTCACCTAGCCATGGAGCTCCTGACCCTATGATATAGACCTCGCTAGCGCCTCCGACACCCTTGTCTCAGTGATACAGGATGCTGCTACCAGATCCTTTCCCTCAGCTCGATCCATACGGATCTGAGATGAGAAGGTGCCTCAAAACCCTTGGTTCGATAACTACTGCAGAGAGGTGAGAGCCCACGTCACACAGGCGCGGTCTTTGGGTCATTTGACGTTCACCTGAGACACATAAGATCTTTCGATGATTGACACATTGTAAGAGGCCGGCCTTCCTCACACATAGGATGGATGAGATTGTCAGATCTTTCAGAGGAGGAGACCCGACCACTGGGTGGGGGTTTCTATCGGAGGGAAAGCCATGTATTCCCATCATTGACCCAGATGTGTGGCACACATATGGATGTTCCCTCTATGATGCCCAGATGTAGACACCACCGGATATGTCCTCTATGCCTAGGTCCACCACTTGCCACTTTTTCACCACAGAGAATGCACGTGTTGCACTTCGGCGATTACACAATCGGAGAGCACAGGATCATGAGGGCCTACGGACTGAGCACTTTGCTGAGATCCTAGCCCCGGTCCTAGCACATATGTTCAACCGGGCTGTGTGACACGGCTTCCCACCGGCTTAGAGCACTACCACTATTGTACCGATACACAAAGCCGGAGACCCTATGGAGACTGGGAACTACCGTATCCTCATGATTGGCCACACTTTGGCCAAGATTATGGATTAGTTTTAGAGAAGGAGCTCAGCTGTCATACAGAGGCTCGGGGGCAACAGGCACTAGGGCAGGCAGGATTCCAAAGACAACATTCTACCCCAGATCACATTTTCACTCTGAGGACTATCATTGAGGAGGCGAGGTCCAGTCACCAGATGGTTACACATGCTTTGTAGACTTTCGGAAGGCTTTTGACACTGTCCCACGGTCCTGCATGATGAAGAGACTACAGGAGCTACATATTCCAGAGACACTGATATGGGGGTTGATAATATGAGTTAGTCAGAGGCGGAGTTCGCGCCCTAGGTGGTCTATCGGATTGGGTCGAGAGTACGATCGGGGTGAAGCAAGGATGCTCCCTCTCACCGATGCTCCCTCTCACCGAGTCTCTTCGGGCTTCATGTTGATGAGATCACTTCCTTCATATACCGCATAGAGGGCAACGGATCACTACTAGCCGATCTCATGATACAGATATAGCATACCCTGATGATATAGTCCTTATCTCATCCTTAGCAGAGGGACTACAAAGACACTTGGAGTCCCTAGAGGTAATCTGCAGAGAGAGAGACAGCTGATAATCAATCTTGGGAAGACAAGGGTTATGGTCTTCAACACCTCACATGCAGTGCTTCGTCGACTCGGCTTCACTTACCGAGACGAGCCAATGGAGATAGTGCAGTCCTACACCTATTTAGGATCAGTCTTCACATTACCCCTTTTCACTATGAAAAATGTTTCTTTGTCTCAATCACTCCTAGTGTGCATCGCATGCAGATCCGCTGCTCTCTGGGTGTACTTGCTGCTCTCCCTGTCTCAATCCTCAGTTGAGGGGATGAAACCCACATCTGCCCAATGGCGATCCTCAGTGCATGTGAGACTCCTCAGTCCTCAAGATGCTAGGGTCTGATGATGAATCCCTCCTCCGAGACTATCCGAAAGTGGTTGCGGTAGAACTGGGTTTTGGTGGGAAGCTCCTGATCTCCCCCCCAAGTCTGAGATGTGTGAAGCTGGAGGAGGTCTAACCGTATGATATGGTAATCTCAATCTCGTGGGATCGACTCAAGGGGTGCATCCATACTGTACTGAAAGGGAGGGAGCTTGTCCATCTGAATCCCGTGTCTGGCAAACTAGTGGATATACCTGCATACCATGTGTCCGTCCCGCTCTCAACTAGTCGTCTGAATGACTCCCCAGCTAGCCTCGGTAGTCTCTACTGGGATAAGTCCCAGACTCTGGATGAATGTCACTGTCTGGAAGATGGCATCAATCCGTGGTGTTGTCATGGCAAACTCTACTTGTACTATCTCATGCGGGACTGAGGGCTTGCTTCGAATCATCCAAGATCCCATAGTCACCTGTAGCCACTCAAATCTCCTCCACTCTGCTATCGGTAGGTCACACTAGCAGTCGGTCACACTAGCGTATTGAAGAGCCAGCACTTTGTCGGTGGATCTTGAAAGTGTGCCTGGAAGCACTCTCCAATCGGGCTAGAGCATCTCGCCCTTGTGTTAGTTGTGCATGGGCTGCCAGCCTACTACGACTCTATCAAGATGGGAGTGGGTTCGGCCCAATGTCATGATTGATCCAGTTCCGGTCTCCTCGATCTCTAAACCCATTGAGCTATGTTCAGAGTGACCCCTCGTCTCGGCGGTCTCCTCTAAGAAAAGCTGTGATGGGTCGGACCTCAATTGAGTGTGCTCTGGTCGCTCTCCATGTCATGGGTGGCCTCAGCAATCCTCTCTCGGCAATCCATATTGCCCGCACATCAGCTAGCTCTTCCTCCTCACCCCACTGTGTCCTGGAGCTTACTCAAATGCATAGAATTTTTGACATGCCGCTGTGTCTAGTCAGCCTCTATGTCTTGTGGTCTGGTCATCTCCTGTGGTCTCTGATCTGTCGTAGCACGGTTTCCTTGTGTTGGTGCATCTCAAGCAAATAGAGCTCAATGCAGACCTGGTTTTCCCCCTCTGCCACCACAGCATGAGATAGCCAGACAGACACAGATCCGAGACATTTTCGTCGCTTATAGATGAGCCACCACAGTGTCGGGTTTCGGATTCTGAGTTTCAATTCCAGTTCTAGTTCCAGCTCTCAACCTACTTCAGGTAGTACATGATATGATATGATATGACCTGTTTTGTACTTGATTTTGCTTGAGCTATTGAGCTCTTTGTTTCAACATAGTACTCAGCAAAGGCCTTAGCGTGCCCTTTGTGGCTTGTATGAGTTTTTCCCTTTTGGTGTATTCCGCACTTTGTTCCATAGGCCCGCGAGGCCTCCCGCGGATGTTGATATATCTTTCTTTATTTCTTTCTCTCTCTCTCTCTCATAGCTGCTATGCAATCACAATGATTGGTGAGACTTTCAGATGGGTGGATGTGGCGAAACGGGAACTTGCAAAGGCAACCGTCTGAGCCACTTCCATGGAGCAGCAATTGAGGGACAGTAAGACTCAATATATCAGGGTTCGTGGGATTCCTCACACACTGGCTATGCCGATGGACGATGCGACCACTTTCATGCCTACTACCGTGAGTGTCGCAGAGCATGCGATCGAGAGTGCCTAGCGGGTGGGGAGGGATCCCAACCGTGAGCAGCCTCTTATCATACGCTTTCGAGACGCTCAGGCTCGACTAGTAGCCGCTGATTAGCCTTGCGGGGCCACCCATCGATTTCCATGGACTACCCCTACAGATTGAGGAGAGGCACATCCTGATCCAGCATCGGGACTTGGCCCGCAAGGAGGAAAAGTGGGTGGTTGTACGTGATGAACGACTCCTCATAGGCTCCCGTTGAACACCTTCCCACCTCCCACCTAGGGGGGCAGGGAGACTCAGGACACCGAGACCCTATTTTGCACCATTTGGAACTGTAATGGTAATTTATGGTTAGAGCCAGGGCACTTCTTGGAGTCTTACACAAGAGACAGCTTATAGAGATGAGACGAGAGATACAACTAGAGTACGAGGGTCAAGAGGACTAGTAGTACTTTACAGATTACCTTGTGGTTAGAGTCAGGGCACTTCTTGGAGTCTTACACAAGAGACAACTTATAGAGATGGCACGAGAGATACAGTTAGAGTACGAGGGTCAAGAGGACTAGTAGTACTTTACAGATTCTCTCTTTTCGAGGCAATCTTAGTAGAGAGGAGGGACATACATTATAGATTTATTTGGATCGTGATGCGACGAATGGCTAGCTAGGATGTGTTTGTTGTAGTCTTCTACTTTCCACTTGAGACATCTCACTTTGCTCGAGATGTGCGTGAGGAGGATGACACATCACCGTATGCAACTCTTTATCCAGACATTGTAGATTTTTAAAACCGTTGAGAAGTCCTTCTCGTTGGGGACTTCAATGCAAGGACAGGTGTACGCCATGTCTTGCTTCTTGACTTCTGAGACCATGCTATTTTGCTGCCGGACATTGATTTAGATGACGAGGTATGATGCGAGTCTCCGTTGAGAAGTGGGCCCTGGTCACTTCATATGGACATGGTCTATTGGATATGGGTAGGAATGCATGATCTCGTTATATATAATGGTCTCAATTGATAGCCTTCTTCAAGTGGTTTCACCTGTTTCCCGCATGGGGAGACTCTAGCGTAGTTGACTACATCATGGTATCCCTTGTCTTCGCATCTAGTATCACGAACTTTGTCGTTGCACCACCCCCCTCAGGATCAGACATACCTACCTCTTATTTAGCATCTACACCCCTCGTCTCGCGATACCACCCACACCACTGATCACTCATACTACTTATCACGACATACAATTCGATCACAAACTCTTGCCTAAGTATTCTGCCCGTTTGTATACACTACTTGCATACATCAAGTACATATCCCTAATAGAGGACTGTGCTGCTTTCATCACTTGCTCACTACACAGGCTATCCTTCACGCATTTTCCGCCTCACCTGTTGGCTCTGTCCTCTATAATAGGTGGTACAATGATGAGTGCAAGGCTCTATGCTGTCTACTTAGATTTGAGACCAAGCATAACCTTTTGAGTGAACTAGAGACGATTTGTGAGTACCGTCGCTTGGTATACAAGAAGAATTAGGTGCCTATCGGAACGAGGAGTTATTGAACATTTTGTTTAGCAACAACTCCAATGACTTTTGGCGGAAAGCGACGGCCCCTCTCACCTCTCTAGACACCCAGATTTGGCACACTTATGCAAGCATGATGTACGACATTCCGCACCAGCCCACTCTCAATCTCACACTCGCCTCGTGCTACCTCCTGCACGCTTTTCACCAAGGGGGTGTCAAAGATTCCATGAACGTGGAAAACTACAGGACCATCATGATTGGACATGTCATGTCCAAGATATATGTATTAGTAGTCGATACCGATTTGCAAAGATGCAAGGACTCAGAGCAGAGGGGCAGACTGTGGCTTCCGATGTGACCGCGGGACCATGGATCATGTACTTACACTTAGAGATGTCATTGAGGAGGCTAGGTCATGGAGACAGAGAGTCTATTGCTGCTTTGTGGATTTTCGCAAAGCCTTTGATACAGTACTGAGGGCTCGCCTCTTTAGATGGCTACATGAGATGGGCTATGAGTAGGGGATCATGTGGGCAGTTATGCCACTCTATGAGAGGGTTTCGGGTAGAGTTTGGAGCTTCTTGGATAGAGGAGGTTATAAGTACTATCGGGGTGAAACAAGGGTTGTCCTCTCTCACCAATCCTAATTGGCCTGTATATGCACGAGCTTGAGACTTTATGGAGACAATAGGGGTGCTGTGTGCTTGCTTGTTGGTTCCTTGATTCAGATCTTGTTGTATGCAGTTGATGTGGTACTGTTGTCCTCCTCTGCAGAGGGCCTCCAGAGACTTAGATTTCCTATAGTCCTTTTGTGAGTCACATGATTTGAAAGTCAACCTTGGTAAAACCAAGGTCATGATCTTTAACACATCAGAGCAGCTATGCATAGAGAGTAGTTCACTTTTAATGGCTCACAAGTTGAGATTGTTTCATCATACACTTATCTAGGGGTTCTCTTTTCTGGTTCTATTTTCATGATGCGGTCGGCAATGCAGGCTCGTTTGAGCAGAGGATATGCCTCGTTGGCCAGGCTAGAGAGACAGTGCTTCCACTCACACTTTTGGACCCTTGGACCAAGGCTCTCCTCTTCGAGTCCCTAGTTCAGCCATCAGACATGCATGATAGCCCTTGCTGGAAACTGTATCTCTCATATACAAAGTGGGCACAAATGGACTGTCTCCAGGCTCTCATGTTGTCAAGGATGATATGCAATAAGCCATCAGTCCCACCAGATTATTCAGGATGAGTCTAGGTCATTCCCACTGCAGCTTGATGCAACTTTCTAGG
The DNA here is from genome assembly GCF_047967505.1 of Dipteris shenzhenensis. NCBI lineage: Eukaryota > Viridiplantae > Streptophyta > Polypodiopsida > Gleicheniales > Dipteridaceae > Dipteris > Dipteris shenzhenensis. Next base: position 42,410,863 of record NC_141608.1, on the reverse strand, counting down.
TCATCACTCATCTGTATCGGGCCAGAGGGCATGGCGACTGCACTTCAGGGCGACATACTACCATGGTTAGCACTATCCTCCTCCATGGCCCTAGCAGTTGAGGGAGATCAGAGACACTGATATGCACACACGTGCTGATGGTTGGAGAGCTTGGGGGTACACATGGACAGATTATCTCCTTCCAGTATATCATTGATACACCTTTTCTCCCACTCGGATATCATGAGGTCAACCAGGTGATATAGGAGGACCGCCTACAGCTACACACGTTGTGTGGATAAAAATGAAAAAATATTTTTCACTTGTTGCATGTTGATGGGTGAGTGCATAGCTATGTATATAGCTAGTTGGTTGTGGAAATGAGCTCTGGGTAGCCTCATGATGGACTCCACACTGATGACATATTGTCTTGAGATGGAAGACGCTTCTACAAGGACTTCTGGGAGATAATGAAGTGCAGTGTAGGATCCCCAGACAATCCAGAGCAGTGTGACGGGGTTTTGTTGTGGGATGACATGTACTCTTCATAGTTGTGTGATAGTCTGTGGGGAACTGACTACTACATGCTGGTTAGCAGGATATGTGCAAAGGTGGAGTGCCTAAGGTTGAGTATAGGCACTAATTGCCTTGGTATAATTTGAAGGAAAGAGTGGGAGAGTGGTGAAAAAGTAAAAGCTGACGTGGCTATAATCAAAAAAGTATCCATGCAGGTGGCTACGTAAGGACGAGGCGAGGAGGTTCTAGATGGCGAGGTGGCGACTGCAAGTAGCAGGCTACAAGGAGAGGGGGGCTCGTAGTGTGGAGGGAGTCGCAATTGCAAGGTGGGAGACTCCTGGAGGAGAAGCGTCGCCAATATACAAGCTGGAGAACGGGAATAGGGGAGGATACGTGAGCTGGGTAAGCTCTGTGAACGAGAGGAGGAGAGCTCTGAAGGGGAGAGCTTTTGAAGTTCGGGGCTCGAGAGCTTCAATGTGGCCTGGGAAGGATGGCGCAAGGAGACGCGAGGTCAGGGGAGTTCTGGATTTGGGTGATGGGGGCTTCGTGAACAGGGGAGAGGACCGTGAAAGCGGATCAACTGGGCTGCGGTCGCTAGGATCTAAAAAGGAGGTTGCATGTTACGTGTGTGGTGAGCTTCTGGGAGCTGGAGGGCTACGAGACATTAGAGAGACTGTGAGCAAGAGAAGTGGGTGTGGAAGGAAGGACGTGTGAGCTGAGAAGAAGCTGCTGCTCGTCGAGGGGGTCGCAATGACTACAGGAGAGAGCCTGTGAGTTCGTAAGGGTGGTGGACAGCCGGAGGATCTCAGACGACAGAGAGAGAGGCTTGCTGATGGACTACATCGTAGAAGAGCTCCTTGGCTACTAGTAGATGAAAACACGAGACTGTGAGATAAGGAGGAGCGGCTGCTGGTGTAGAGGATTGCGCACAGAGAGGACACCGGCGAGTTTCTGAGAGCGGAAGGAATAAAGTGCATATTCACGAGCCAGGAGCTTTTGCAGTATATGAGTTCTGTGAGCAGTTGAGGATGATTTAGAGGTGATGAGCAGACTATGGAGTTTGGGCGCCAGAGCAAGATAAGCTACAGTAGGCCTTTGATCATGAGCTGAGTTACCAGAGTCGTCGCTATTGATGAAGGCTTAGGGGATTTAGTCAAGGATGCTATGCAGGATGAAAGAGATGGGCAACAGAGGCGTTATGAACTCCATATGCAAGAGATGAATTCAGTGCTTGGGTTATTATGGGAAGGGATCAAGATGGAGAGTTTATTAAATTGGAAGGGTAGTTCTTAGAAGAGGAAGAAGAGAACAGTAGGAGAAGCTGCAGCCGGTGTAAGGAGCTTCTGTGGTGATGACAGAGGGTGCTGAACGAGAGCACAGGCTGGACAATCGTGTATAGAAGCTGGAGTACCTTGGTTTGAGAAAGCATGAGCTGCAACAAGAATGTGGTTGGGCTTGCATGAGATTAAAGAGGCTGAAGTCTTTGCTTGAGGTGTCTTTTGTGTGGGTTTGTATATGGTTGACTATGAGCTATTGCTTAGTAAATGGCAGGCTGCATCATTTATGGTACTTGATGTTGATCTTGGGAAGACATGATAAGATGTCTGACTTCTGACCGTGGCCATTTTGTGGGTTGATGTCTTGAAGAGTCAAGAAGATAGTCTTCATATGCATTGTGGGTTGGATGCATTTGAAGCTGAATGTTTTCTGAGTTATTGAAGGAAGAAGTCCACTTGTCTCAAATTGTGTGGTCCACTGCATTTTTGTTTGAGGTTGTCTGGCTCTGGAGAAAATGTATCCAAGAGTGAGTTGTCTCAGGAGATCTATAGAGAGGAAAATGTTGATTGAATGCCTTTTGCCTTGTGATTGTGTTGTTCGGGTGTTTTGAACGTGGATGAGTGTGGCTGTGAAGGCGGGTTATGCTCTACTACTTTTGTCCATCCACGTTTTGGTGCCTCCACGGAGGAAGTTCACTTCAGTTTACAAGATTGGAGGAGCAGGTATTCTGAGATGTGTTGCAAGCAATGGGGAGAAATCCACACATGAGAGTGATACAGTGTGAGTGGTGTGGAGAATGTGGTCACAGGAAGGACAGATGTATTGAAGTTCAGCTACGTGTGATCTGACTCCGAGCTAGTGTGCAGAGAGCTTTGAAAGTGCTTGCCCGTAGGAAAAAGAATGCTCTTCGGATGCAGAGTGAGCTTTTTCAGTAGTGTATTTGTTTTGTTGCCTTCCAGCTTTGTTGTGGTTGAGAAAGCCAGGGTGTGTAACAGTTGAAGAGTTGAGAGAGATGGCAGAGGACTTTCCAGAGTTTTGGGGGATGCCATATGAGAATGCAGTGAGATTTTTGGAAAAGATGGAATTCACAGCACTTACGAAAGATAGGGCAACCCCTGAGATTTTGTTTCAGATCTTGAATTATTGTTTGCAGGGAGATGCAAAAGCATGGTTGCAGACTCAAGTGGCTGCCTTCAGGACTGCTCATCCTCAGCAGCAAAATCCGGAGTATACAGTGGTGAGAGTAGCTTTTCTTGCACAGTTTGCACAAAGCAGGAGCCCTAATGAAGTATGGAAGGAGTTGTGCAAAATTCAGCAAAAGGATAGTCAGGATGTGGATCAGTATCTGATAGAGTTTGGTAGACTGTGGAGTCTATGGTGTGAGGCTTTGATTCCTGAAGTACCCCCGCAGATGATAAAGAGAGACCGGTTTGTGGCTGGTCTGGAGCCTTCACTCCGTTTAAAGGTGGAGCTGAAGAATATTGATAGTTTTGAGGATGCAGTCAGAGTGGCTAGAGAGAAAGAATGGAAGGTCAAGAGACTGAGGCAGCTTGGTATGCAAGAGGAGCCTAAAAACCTAGTCAGTAGGCCAGAAATGATCAAGGCATATGTAGAGAGAGAGCCGGTGTCTATTCCTATGCGGGATGATTCCCTAAAAAAGGAATTGCATGAAGCTGTGGAGCTGATGAAAACACTCAGCCTAAATTGGATGGAGATTGCAGGAAGAAGCAGAGGTCAAAATAACAGGAGAGAGGCTATGGATGGAGGAGAAGGAAGTTCAGCTGATGCAAGGAGAGTACTAGATTATGTGATGAGCTGTCGACTGGAATTGGAAGAGGAACTTGAGGAGACAGTCACAGATGAAGAGAGAGATTTTTTGAGTGAGACAGAGGAAGAGAGCATCTCATCAGAGGAAGAGAGTCAGTTGTCTTCACTGTTGAAGGAACCGGATGCATATAGAGTTGATGATGAAAGGGAGCTGGAAATCATTACACTTATGAGTGGAGGCTTGTCACTTGCTATGGAGGAGGGTGTTGCTCAGCTAGATCTGTGCGAGGTGGTAGAAGAGAGCCCGAGAGAAGGGGTTGCTACCATAGATGGCAGAAATGTTGAGAGCCCATTAAAGGCAGCTAAGGATAAGTCTATGTGTGTAGATGATGATCATGCTCCAGTGTTGAGTGGTGATGATATGCCTATGATGGCTGAATGCAATCAGTTTGTGGTTGACACTGTGATTGTGCATACCGAAGAAGATGAGATTTCAGGTTCAGCAAATGAGGAAGAGAAGTGTGAAATTAGTAGTGAAGATGAGAGCTCAATCATGTGTGACAGTGATGAAGCTGATGTGGCTATTACTGATAAAGTAAAAGACCTACAGACAGCAAGTGTTGATTGTGTGCATGCAAATTGTGATGAATATGATGAGGTTAAGATTCAGTGTTTACAAGATGATGGTGATTCAGAGGATGAGATGGATTGTGTTCTTGATGATGCACTGAATGATATGTTAGCATTGATCTCTTCAAAAGAGAATGAAAACACCAGTATGCATGTTGAGCTAGATGGCAGTGATAGTGTGATTGATGATCAGCTGGATGCTTTGCTTGATGATACCCTTGTGGATTTTGCATGTGTGGTTGCTGATGATAAGATGTGTGTTTCTTATCATGCCCAAGAGAATGAGTCAGATGTTAGTGAGGACAGAATGCCTGTAAGATCTGTGTGTGAGGTTGTAACCTCAAAAGATGTGGCTGATGTGAAGCTGAGAAAGACTCATGATACAAGTGTGATGGCTAATAGCCAGTGGAGTGGTGTAATATCTTGGCAGGATAAGATATGGAATCCTGGAGGCTTAGTGAGGAAGTGGATACATGGAAGGAGCTGGTGGCTACATCAAATTGGTGTGTTGTTGATTCCATTTGATCCAATAGGATGGTGGATTATGCATATCTGGCAGTGGAGGGTTCAAAGTTATCCTTTTGATCCGGGAGGAGAAAAGCAGAGGCATAGAGCACAAGTTTGCTTTGTTTTTTATCCAAGTGGTTTGCTAATGTTTTTCTTTAGCTGCTGGACATGAATGTCACAGCAGAAGAGTAGGGGTTGCTAGAGATGTGTGGATAAAAATGAAAAAATATTTTTCACTTGTTGCATGTTGATGGGTGAGTGCATAGCTATGTATATAGCTAGTTGGTTGTGGAAATGAGCTCTGGGTAGCCTCATGATGGACTCCACACTGATGACATATTGTCTTGAGATGGAAGACGCTTCTACAAGGACTTCTGGGAGATAATGAAGTGCAGTGTAGGATCACCAGACAATCCAGAGCAGTGTGACGGGGTTTTGTTGTGGGATGACATGTACTCAGCCTGTGCTCTCGTTCAGCACCCTCTGTCATCACCACAGAAGCTCCTTACACCGGCTGCAGCTTCTCCTACTGTTCTCTTCTTCCTCTTCTAAGAACTACCCTTCCAATTTAATAAACTCTCCATCTTGATCCCTTCCCATAATAACCCAAGCACTGAATTCATCTCTTGCATATGGAGTTCATAACGCCTCTGTTGCCCATCTCTTTCATCCTGCATAGCATCCTTGACTAAATCCCCTAAGCCTTCATCAATAGCGACGACTCTGGTAACTCAGCTCATGATCAAAGGTCTACTGTAGCTTATCTTGCTCTGGCGCCCAAACTCCATAGTCTGCTCATCACCTCTAAATCATCCTCAACTGCTCACAGAACTCATATACTGCAAAAGCTCCTGGCTCGTGAATATGCACTTTATTCCTTCCGCTCTCAGAAACTCGCCGGTGTCCTCTCTGTGCGCAATCCTCTACACCAGCAGCCGCTCCTCCTTATCTCACAGTCTCGTGTTTTCATCTACTAGTAGCCAAGGAGCTCTTCTACGATGTAGTCCATCAGCAAGCCTCTCTCTCTGTCGTCTGAGATCCTCCGGCTGTCCACCACCCTTACGAACTCACAGGCTCTCTCCTGTAGTCATTGCGACCCCCTCGACGAGCAGCAGCTTCTTCTCAGCTCACACGTCCTTCCTTCCACACCCACTTCTCTTGCTCACAGTCTCTCTAATGTCTCGTAGCCCTCCAGCTCCCAGAAGCTCACCACACACGTAACATGCAACCTCCTTTTTAGATCCTAGCGACCGCAGCCCAGTTGATCCGCTTTCACGGTCCTCTCCCCTGTTCACGAAGCCCCCATCACCCAAATCCAGAACTCCCCTGACCTCGCGTCTCCTTGCGCCATCCTTCCCAGGCCACATTCAAGCTCTCGAGCCCCGAACTTCAAAAGCTCTCCCCTTCAGAGCTCTCCTCCTCTCGTTCACAGAGCTTACCCAGCTCACGTATCCTCCCCTACTCCCGTTCTCCAGCTTGTATATTGGCGACGCTTCTCCTCCAGGAGTCTCCCACCTTGCAATTGCGACTCCCTCCACACTACGAGCCCCCCTCTCCTTGTAGCCTGCTACTTGCAGTCGCCACCTCGCCATCTAGAACCTCCTCGCCTCGTCCTTACGTAGCCACCTGCATGGATACTTTTTTGATTATAGCCACGTCAGCTTTTACTTTTTCACCACTCTCCCACTCTTTCCTTCAAATTATACCAAGGCAATTAGTGCCTATACTCAACCTTAGGCACTCCACCTTTGCACATATCCTGCTAACCAGCATGTAGTAGTCAGTTCCCCACAGACTATCACACAACTATGGACAATCGTGTATAGAAGCTGGAGTACCTTGGTTTGAGAAAGCATGAGCTGCAACAAGAATGTGGTTGGGCTTGCATGAGATTAAAGAGGCTGAAGTCTTTGCTTGAGGTGTCTTTTGTGTGGGTTTGTATATGGTTGACTATGAGCTATTGCTTAGTAAATGGCAGGCTGCATCATTTATGGTACTTGATGTTGATCTTGGGAAGACATGATAAGATGTCTGACTTCTGACCGTGGCCATTTTGTGGGTTGATGTCTTGAAGAGTCAAGAAGATAGTCTTCATATGCATTGTGGGTTGGATGCATTTGAAGCTGAATGTTTTCTGAGTTATTGAAGGAAGAAGTCCACTTGTCTCAAATTGTGTGGTCCACTGCATTTTTGTTTGAGGTTGTCTGGCTCTGGAGAAAATGTATCCAAGAGTGAGTTGTCTCAGGAGATCTATAGAGAGGAAAATGTTGATTGAATGCCTTTTGCCTTGTGATTGTGTTGTTCGGGTGTTTTAAACGTGGATGAGGGTGGCTGTGAAGGCGGGTTAGGCTCTACTACTTTTGTCCATCCAACGTATAGGACCTAGTGGGTACCGAGTGAGCCTCAGTGAAGCTTACCTTTTATAGAGATAACTGTTTGTGCATTTCTAATGAGGGCTTTATTGATACCCCATGATATACTTGGATCCCCTACTCATTGAGGATCTTTATTGGGTAGTTTTGGGTTTCATCACATCGACTCCGTATTGAGAGTGGACGAGCTGAGGGAGTACCCAGAGAGAAAAATATTTGTGCTTTATGTAATCTACATGAGATTGAGTACGAGATTTAAGGCCGCTACTATCGTCTCTTCAGAGATAGCTCCGAATCGCTCTCCTGATTCCTTCAGAGATAGCTCCGAATCGCTCTCCTGATTCCTTTCCTATCTGGATTAGAGATCCTTAGCCACCTTCATTCATGAGGCAGTTAAGCATCGAGAGTGTTTGCTCAGACTACATAGGCAAGGCGGAGCACACAAGCAGACTCATCTCAGAGCATGATTACAGAGTTCTTCAGCCAGATCATGTAGACCCTCGTTCCTCAGGTAGTCGGTGAGGCAGAGATCCAAAGCCAGTGACATGACATACTTGGCAGAGGGAGGACACATGGGTCACACTTGGAGACATCCCTTCCACGTTCAAACCAAGGGCACGCCCTAGTCAAATGTAGAGCTGCAGCCAGGAGACCACGTTGGACCGCACTCATAGACAGCCGCCAGTGCTCTATCTATGATCTTATACCACCCAACCTTGCCAGCTGTTGGGTCGATCGTGACCTCTCTTCTAGAGCTCGAGTATTTGCTGTATCGGGCGAGACAGGACTTCATGTGACATGATGATGTTCATGATGTAGATGATGTTGCTGTTATGACTATGTCATATTGATACTTTCTATCATAGATGATGATGCTGGTTTTAGAAGGTCCATGCTTTCAGCTGTTGTATGAGGTTTGTTATAGTCTCTTAGACCCGTCGGTCTTCCAAAGACTTTAATAGACTTTCTTTCTTTCCTTTCTTTCTCATGCATTTTGTGTGTTCTTGGTGTTTGTGTTCATGGGTTTGTGACCAGGCCTGTTTGAATAGAGGTCACGCCTTCCTAGTTGGATTGCGGAGACAATGCTTCCAGACCCATCTTGAGCATGTCAACATGTAGCGAATTCTCTTTCACAGTGTCGCAAGTGTAGCAGTGATATATGCAAGTACATAGATAGATGACGGATGGGAATGTTTTGCCACATATCTAAGAATAGACATGCCCAACCCTTTTGGCACATTATGGCTACATGTGCACAAGCATATTGTACAATGGTCTTCGAAGATGGCCAAGATCGAGCATTATACATGCAATCCTCATGGAAGAAGCCATAGGATCATGGACTATCTTCTAGGGTCTTTTACTTTTGTCTCACAGATCTTTCAGCTCACTATTCACCCACTTATGCTTGGTGCTGAGCAGTTACATATATTGTTCAACATTTCTATGCCTCACTACGTCAGCCTTCACATGCCATCACCCCATCCACTAATTATCATTACCCTCTTCCAACACTTTGCAAGTGCCTACACAAGATGCTCTCTTGTGCCCCCAAAGAGAACTTGTGGGCACTCCTAACGGGCTAGGAGTCCCTTGAGACCTAAAGGAAGCTACACTTAGGTTATATGAAGGAGTATTGGTGGAACTACCAAGACCATCAGTAGATGGATAAGGCACAAGTGGAAGGTCTTATTATGCAATAATATCGGTGTCAGTACACAATGGGACATCACTCTAGCTGAGCTTAGGAATTTATTTGTTGTTCGAGCTCCCGAAGTAACACCTTTGGCTTGCTGCCTTAAAATGATGTGGTTCTGTTTTCAAAAGAGGAAAGTGGCTTGCAAAGATACTTTGATGTGTTAAGCAAGTTCTAACTGATTTTCCGTTAGGCAAGCGGGCATTACCAAAAAAGAAAATGTGATCATCAGGGCATGCCACACAAACCACATTTACTTTTGAGGGAAAAGTTTTGGAGATAGTTCAATCATACAAGTACTTAGCTCTAGAGCTCATAGGCAACTACAAAGAGGTCGAATGCATGTAGAGAAGATTTTTATGGAATGGTAGCATTCTTTAGTGTCCAATGTAAGTGCAACAAATCACGCATTTGGAGATGGGAGACGGGAGATGAGAGATGACACATTGGTCTCCCCTTGGGCCTAGCTTTTAGACCGCTCTTTTCTAACATTAGCCTAACACTTGGGCCTAGTGGTTGCACCGAGGCATTGGATGCATTCTGAGGGACTTCTGGGAAGTATTACTTCCCTTCCCAAGCCAAAGGTAGTCATGGTTACCAAATTCACGTCCTCGTGACATACCCTCCTCTTGAAACAACAAACTGCGCAGTTTGTTGTTAACATGCACAACAAATAAATAACAATGAAAGAGGCGTGAATAGCCCATACCAGATAGTACATGATCTGTAATATACAACCAGCAATGATGACACGATCTTGGAGAGTGCGCAATTCCATCCATACATCAATGCATCATCTGTGTGGAGTGAGTACTACACTCATCGTAGAGCTCCTGTGGCAGAAATACTGTCAGCAATTAGTACCTCGTGTGAGACCTGCAATGTAACCAAGTGGCCTCTAGATATGTGTGCCTGTTTGTCCTAAAGGGATGGAGGTTCTACCCCCCTCTAGATATGTGTGCCTGTTTGTCCTAAAGGGATGGAGGTGCTACCCCCCTCTTTAGCATCAGGCAATGCTCCAGACCGGTGCTCTGCTTAGCTTGAATGAACCTCAACCACAATCGGCTGAAGCTGAAATGCTTCCAGGTAGAGTTGCAATAGCCTAGGTGAATCTGCCAGTTCACATGTTTTGCTTGCTACACATCTATCTTAGAGTGTGTACTGGGTTGTTTGGCTTGCATGCTTGTTGCCGTGAGTCACTGTTCAAATTTGGAGCAAGTTTATTGTTGGAACTTCTCCTACTTGTTGTTGTGTTCTTCGGGTCATCTTCAGGGATTCACGCACTTGTGCCGAACTGCTTTGGAGGATCGCTTTGATACTACTTGTGAAGTTTGTGAGAGTAGACAGAACACACGATGTTGGAGAAAGCTTGAAAAAGGTGAAAGGAATTTGCACATGCTTGAAATACAAAGGAGGTGTGGGTTTTGTGGAAGCCCTAAACACTAGACTCAAGATTATGTCTTAGAGCAACATTTAGCATAGTGCACATACACAGTGCACAAAATTATTAATGCACCAAATTATGGGAACCCTATTCATTGGTTACACCCAATGCAAATTGATTGTAGGAGTCTGTCTTGATGCATAGAGATTACATCATCACGCAGCATTAGTAGAATACTTTATTGTCAATCTAAATGATATCATAGGTCATAGTTATATATAGTTGATATGATCTTACAACAAATTGGTAATTTATAGATACAGGTTGTGAATGTGAGAGTTTCTAAGTGTAATTTGAGCTACTCAAGGATCTAAATTTTAGAAAAATAATTTTGTTTTTTTGTATAAGTATTTAAAATTTAATGTATGTTGTTGCTTGTTTAAAGTCTTTTGTATATTCTTTTGATCCATATCCCTATTCTTGTTAGAATGATTTCTTTTGACTACTTTATGAACACTCCAAAATTATGGCTTCTAACATAGATCTATCGGATATTATCTTTTTGCATGCATAGTATTTCATGGATGAAGCGTAAACTTATTTGGGAGTATTTTGAAAGTTGGATTTTCTCTGTTTGTTTGACTTTGAAAACATGAAGAGACATTATAGTGTTCATAGGGTGTTTCTAAACTAAGAGTCCCTTTCCAGGATTGCTGTAGAATTGTTGGAGTCAGAAATAAAGAAAGAGATTTTTGAAGAGGTTGAAAGGCGCGACATGCAAAACTCAAATTCGGAATTGCAACTGACACCATCAAAGAAAATTGGTCATAAAGTACAAGATAGACTTGATCAACATATGGTAAGATCTTTTTGCATGGTCATCCTAGATACACATTTGAGCTCCCACTTCATCAGTCCTTGTTAAGTAATGTTTGCACATATATCCTCTAGGGGGGTTTTGAAGATCCCCTTCTCACCAGATTGTGTTTACTTCGTAGTGTCTTTGAATCTGCCGACTAGTGACTTAGTAGGCTGACGGATGATCCTTGGACTGATGGATGATCCCTGCCTTTGACACCACAAGACCAGTGACTTAGTGTACCAATGGTCAATCCCATCTTCAAAACTCCAGGACCAATGATTTAATGTACGGACGAACGACCTTAGTCTTTGGGACTCACAAACCATGGATTTTAGCATGTGAGTACCACACAAGTCCATCGTAACACTAACTTGTGGGTTATAGGCCCACATGCTGTTGAAATCAGGAGTCACATGAGAGCATCAAAACACGATTTTTAAAGTGGCATGACATGAGGCTTGTGCCACAAAGTCAAACACGGGGGTCCATTGGTCTTAGCCAACTAGAACGAACAAGAGCATATGGGAGTCATGAGTGCCACACATGGAGGTTAGCCAAGTGGAAACAAACATGAGCATATGAGAGTCATGAGTGCTGCACATTGAGGTGTTATGATACCATGAGGAAAACCAAAAGCACATCTAGGGAATTTAAAGATTAAAAGGAGTACATGGGTGAATAAAACACTAGGAGATGAGATATGCCAATCACCAATGGGAGTGGTGGAGGATGCAGTTAGCCAATGGGAAAAGCAATTGGTTACGAAAAGTGGACGGACTAAGAGAGGAGAGGGAGAGAGATTAAGCCCGGAGCTGGTTCCTGCTTACGACCTTCAATGCGTAGCTTCATGCAAGCATAGACACAGCTTCTATGCTCTATTCTGATTTTCAAGTGTAAAACATGGGCTGTATGAAAGATCCAGTTTGGGATTGGGTCGATGGGGAGGAATAGTATGGCACATTTGGGACAAAGAAATGGAAGGGCAAGTAGTGTACGAGCATCTTTTGTGGAAGTGCACCTTGTGTGAAGGCACATTTGCTAGGTGTCTCCGAGAAAGGACTGAATGGTTGTGTAAGGGATATTCATGATGGCATTCTTCTTAATTTCCAAGTTCATCATCAAAGAGGCTTGAGGCTCCCCATGCTGCTTCAGGCCTCCAGCCGAGTCCCAATAGAGGTCTTTTATTGAGTGCTACATGTGGAACACCTACTAAGCTTCCACCACCATCCATTGTCATGCCTCCACAGGGTGTACCTACCTTTGGTGCCTCCACTACATATGTGCGTGCAGCCATCAATATGCACCAGTAGAACACCACCTAGGGTAGGATCTCTATGGGTTGATTAGGTTGCATCTTTATCAAAAAATACCCATAAGGCATGTCGTAAGTTCTTCTACTAGTGATCTTCCTTTTAATATTGCTCATACTCCTGAATTTTTTGGAGTCTGTGCAAAGCAGTGGGAGATGCAAGCTTCTCATTCAAGCCTCTACCTTCCGAGACATTGCACACTTGAGACCTTGTCATGAAATAAAGAGAAATCTTTTTATTATTGACTCTAATTAAAGAAAGTTGACTTTAGTCAACTAGAGAAACTTTCTTTTCCTTTGTTTTGCATTGGTTAATACGCATCGTGGGGATGCCCACAAGGGACTAGGACTAGTCCAAGAACTAGAAATGCATGCATTAACTATCCTTTGACGGGTTACTGTGTGTTGGATACTATTTTATTTGTTTTATCGCCACATCAAGACACAAGGCTTCAGGACGGCATGCTTGTCCTACTCTACAGTTCACTACTAGGAGCAATGGAGAGTCCAAAAAGTCCACGATTCAAGGGAAGGACGACCAGCTTTTAAGAAGGGCCCACATGGGGCAAAATATGACTTTGGCTTTTTTTTTTTTTTTTTCATGAAAAAGACTTCTATTAAGTAAGAACAAAAACCCGCGAGAGCAAGCTCAAAGCGGAATACATCATGAAATCATGAGGATAATAAAAAACCCCCTCAGAGTGAGGTGGAAAGAAACCAAGGCTGAGGCTGAAAGTGCCATCTCAACCCTGTAGTAGATTCAGAGAAGAAAGGAGAATCCTTCCATTCCCTGAAGAAAGAAGCCCTCCTAGCTGAGGCTGCACGGGAGTCCCCCTGCATACCCGTCCATACGGCCATCAGAGTGTGTACGATGTCTGTCCAGATACTAGCCAATGTGTGCGAGGGATGAACCTGAGTACCCTCCATAGCCTCTGTGCATCTGGATCTCCAGATATGCCAGGCTGCTATGCTCGCTATAATCTCCCAAGAAGTATCCACAGAGGCATGTACAGCTGTAAAAGGACGGTGTGGAACCACATCCAACGAGCAGAGCTCAACCCGATGACGTCGAACCGAAATGGCCCGGGAGGAGTCAAGTCCCTCATAGAAAACCTGAGGTCCTGTAAGAGAAAGCCAAGCCACCGAGCCCCAAGTCATAAAGAGTGGGGAATGGGCAAAGTGACTGAAGATCCTGGCTATCCCCATCCAAATCAATCTCGCCTGTCTGCAATCCCATAAGCAATGCTGAATAGACTCCGAAGCAGAAAGGCAACGAGGGCAAGTAGGGTCGGCTCCGAATCTGGACCTCCAAAGGTTCACTGCAATCCCTCCATAAATAGAAAGCCAAAAGAAGATAGTGATCTTTCTATTCCTGTGGGATTTCTAGAGCCTCCTCCAGAAGTACCTCTGTTGATCCGCAATAATACCAAAAGTCTCCCAATGAGGAACTCTGGAGGGTCTCCAGCCTCTACTACTGAGCTGAAATCTCCTGGCATTACTGACCGTGTAACGAAAGAAGGGGATGGTCTTCTCTCGATGCCCCGCGTCAATCCACTCCCACTCTCCGGGGTCCCACTGTAAATACCTGATGGGAACTCCTCCATAGAGCCAAAGTCTCCAAGACCCGGTGGAGAGTAACTGCGGGTCAGGGTCTAAGAACCACTCTGAATCTGATCCCTGCATCAAAAGGCCTACGACCCTGATAGGCTGAAAAGCAGACTCAAGCAATATATCATCTGAAGATCTGAGCAATCTGCCACCATCCTGGACACTGAAAACCAAAGCATCCTCCTGTGCATCTCGAAAGGCTAAGACCTGAAGTGGAACCCCGCCTCTCGAGAAAGTACCTGCCCAAGTGGAGGTAGTGAGAGGCATATCATCTGTGTCTATCCAAGCCTCTGGAAGGGCTGTCTCAATCTGCAAGATCCTCCCTGCACTCCCTCTGAGATGTCCTGTCAACCTTGACTTGGTTTCCTCTGGAAGCCTACGGAAGGCTTTCCAAGATCCTAAAGAAGAAGCAGGTCCCCTCTCCCACCTGGCCCACTGCATGTAGAGTGAGGCACCCAGTGGTCTGCCACGATCATCTAAAATACTGTCGTTCCACATGATGGGCTGCCTATCAATCTCTTCCCGGGAGGAAGGAGGAATCCTCCGAAGAGAGCTTCTGAAACTAGCCCAAGCTTTCAGAATGGCAACCATGAGAGGGGAAGAAGGTGATCTGAGGTGTGCTGAGGTGAAGATCCATCTAACACTGCTCATCTAGTCTCCTCCTGAGGAAGGTGTGCACCTCTGTATGCTGCTGATAAGATTTTACTTTGGCTTTTTGGGTGCCCTTCCTTGAGAAAAATGAAATTCAGCCAGATTTTACTGGCTAAAAGCTCTAGCTTTTAGGGTAAAGCCAAAATAAGTGAGCTTCTAAGCGCTTTGTATCAGAATTCGAGTTGTATCAAATTCATGCTCCACTGTGAGCCAACTTGTAAAAAGTTTTCTGCAAGTGGACATTGCGAAAGCATTTGATACTGTCCATTGGGATTTTATCTCTCAGACTATGCATAAATTGGGATTTGGCCCTCGGCTGGTCCATATTATTTACTGGCTCTATTCTCATGCCACGGCGCAGTGTTTGCTTGATAGTGGGTTGTCAAGAACCTGGACTATGACCCGCTCAGTGAGACAGGGTTGCCCTCTTAGTTCCTTACTGTATGCCATTGCTACCCATCCGTTACTGTTGCATATGGACCATCTTGCAGATACAGGGCAGCTTCATGGCTTGCAAATTTCAGGGGCAAAGTCATTTCTTGCACAGGCATATGCTGATGATTCATACTTTATGCCCAGGAATTCTCAAAGTGACCTTTCTCATTTGATGCATACATTGAATGACTTTGGCATAGCTGCTGGACTGCATATCAACTTTCAGAAATCAAAACTTCTAGCATTGAAAGAAGCTGATTGGCATGCACTTCCCTGGCCAGGCCACATTATCTCTTCCCATACTATTGTGAGGCATCTAGGATACCCCATTGGTTGGAATATTACCCCGCAACAACAGCTCAAATGGGTGCTTCAAAAGATCAACAAGAAGCTGGAATACTGGCATTTGTCCACTTGGCCTCTACATGTTCGACTTCGGATAGTAGAGTCCATCATTCTGGCATATGTGCAATTTTATTTGCCTCTTCTTCCCTGGTCTTTTAAGCATTTGGCTTCCTATATGTTCCAGGCTATGGAGATATTTTGGAAAAGCAAATCTCATAAAAAGGCTTTGCGACTACTACCTATGCAGTCTATTTGTTCACCCAAGACTCATGGGGGGCTGAATATTCTCAATCTTCAAGTTCATATGTTGGTAAGAAAGAGCACTATGATTGCTGATTTGTTTCAGCAAAAATAGCCATGGGCTATTATGTTAGCAGCTATGTGTGGAAACATGACGTCCCATGCATATGGGCATTGGATTACAGATCACTGGGAAGCAGTCATGACCACATTTCAAGGGAAAATTCCTGGTTGTCCTGTTTCTACTGCTTTTATTCATGATTGGAAGAGAATTCTCTCTTATGCTAAATGGATAGGTGCTTCCTCTCGTCATGGTAATTCTTTTCGCTTGGAAAGCATCCATTGGAGCAAGGTGTTTGAATCGCCTCTCGCTTTACAGGCACCTATTAAAGCATATAATCTTATGAAATTGGGCATAAGATTTGTTGGAGATGTTGTGGATCAACAAGGTTATATGCTTTCATTTCCACAAGCTTGTAGGACATTCTCCTTGGGTCTGCATCATAGGTCCATTTGGAGAATACTTTCAACTATGTTGCAGCCATTTGTTCCTGTCCCTCCACTGTTTGTACAGGATAGAACTGGACTGGAATTTGACTTCCTTACCTCCTGCTACCCATTCGCTTTCAATGCATAATCTGGCCTCCTCGATGGTCTACAGATTTCTCCTTCCACCGCCATGGATTGATAAGCATGCCAACACTCTTTGGAATTTGGATAGGCGTTTATCTTGGTGGCAATCACGACTCATGAAAATTTGGAAAGCCAAATTGCCATTGAAACAGAGGCTTTTCTTTTGGAGATGTATAGTGGGAGCTTTTTCCATTGGGGTGAAATTGGCAGCACGTCGCATTGCTTCCCCTTCCTGCCCCCGTTGCTCTCATCACCGCGAGACAGTTCCTCATCTATTATGGTCTTGCCCGCACTCTCGGATATTGATCACTCATATCTCTCATTTGCTGCGGCTTCGGTTTCCCTCTATCAGATTTGGGAAACTCTTCTGGATGTTTGGATGGTTCTCATCTCAGATGTCTCCATTCCTCCTCTTCTTTCACTGGACTCGTTTTTGGGTACTATGGACCATTTGGACACAGAGATTGCATTGTAGGATGGGTCAACAGTTTCCTTAGGCATATGTTTTCTTCAGAATGTCCCTCAAGCAATCCTTATATGATAGTTATGTTGCAAGGGACTTGGATGCTACTAGCCTTGAAGTGTTTTCTGACTGTTTTTGAGTTCTTCCATTGGGCTCTCTTTTGGAGTCTAATGTCATGTACATTGATTTCATGTTAATAATATATTAATGTGCTTTCACCCAAAAAAAAAAAGTGTGTGTGTGGGGGGGCGGGGGGGGGGGGGGGGGGGGGGGGGGGGGGCAGCCCTTATTTCTGCCCCTAGTGATGTGTGCTTCTCTCTCCCCCTCCTCCTTTCACCTGTGAATTTCATAGCTGAGTAAGTCGCTGCTGTTCGTCATTTTCAGTTCGCGTTTCTTGTTAGTTTCATGAGCGCAAATCTCCATCGCATGATTTCTAGCATGTTCTTGAAGTAATCAGTTAGAGTTGCTGCGTTTTATTTGTGAAGCTGTGAAATTAATTGCCAGAAGAGGAGTTTCAATGGTATTTGAGCTTGGCATCGTGAGTTTCCTTGGTGAAGACGATTCAAGTTCCCAGCGATTGTTGAGATTGCTACCAGTTAGAGAGAGAGAAAGAAAGAAAGAAAGAAAGTTTATTAAAGTCTTCGGAAGACCGATGAGAGAGAGAGAGAGAGAGAGTTTATTAAAGTCTTCAGAAGACCGATGGGTCTATGAGACTTTGAAAATCTTGGTACAAACGAGCTGTGAGAGTGGAGCTACTAACGAGCATCCACACCAATGGAGAATGCAAAAAATGCAGAATGGTAGTACTAAGTACTTTTTCTTATCTAGAAAATGGAGCCCAAATTATTCTTACTTCAGCATCACTTTCACATGAATTCTGTACATGGAGAAATGCTCCCTTATCTTAAGTAACAAAGGTAGTTTGTGCTTAACAAAACACAAAGCAACTCAAACAATTCAAATTGCATATTGGATAACAAACCCGTTGGATAGGACTATAACAAACCCATAACTCCTAAAGCAGTATTAGAGATAAGACTCCTCAAGCTGTCTGTATCAAACACACCATTCTAAAAAGTATTAGCATCTACTGTGCATATTAAAGAGGTGTGATGTTTTTTTCTCGCCTTTTCAACTAGTAATTCTAAAAAAGAGTGTACAAGCAACATGTTTCCAGCTTACAAGGGAGGTGGTTTAGGTGGTATTGATAAAGGAAACATGTGACAGAGTGCTTGGTTTTTAAGTCATTTAGTTTGAGGACCTTTTCAAGGCCAAACGGCCTTTTGTTCATCGTGAATGAGTAAGTCGACAGGTCTTATGTTCTAGGTTGTTGATCTTTATGGGTAGTAAATTGCTTGTATAATCGGGTTTAGTCATATTATTCTTCGTATCTTACCACCAGATAAAAGACTTGTCATATGCAAAGTGGAAATTATGTCTCCATCAGGCATGCCAGGAACAGCTTGAGGACCTGACACCATCTTCCAAGCTGCCAATCTCTTGGAATGTATTAAAAGGGATTTTCGATGCAAAGAGTTGCATGGGACTTGAGGAAACCAATAACAAGTATAGCACATTTTCAAATTTAAACGAGAAATATAAAGCTCTTTTTCATGAAAGAAATACGGAAGACATCAAGGGAATTAGCTCTTAGATAGTCAAGTTTCGAATCTGGTAGATGCCAAAGCATATCAAGGATGGATGACCTTTTTGCATAAGATCAAGAATCAATGGATGATTGCTTGCAGTGCTGCTCAAAGGCCTTTATTAGAGGTTATTGACTTATAAGTGTGCTTCCATACCTCTAATCTGTACTCCTTTTCTCTCCTATTTTCCTTCCCTGAGTAATAGTAATAGTTTGGTGGTTTAATCAGGTACAAATACACCATATGGCACAGGCTGTAGCAAGGACATTCAGCTCCCCTGTTGTGGACATTGTGAGATCACTTCCGAAGCATCAACAGGTGCTTACACTAATCATTTTCTTTACTAATCAGGTAGTATGAAGTGATTAAGTGTTTGCTGAACTATTCTTAAGACTTGGTCCCAGTTGTTGCCTGTTAAGGGGGCATTGACTGCAAGGAACTCTGATTATCATGCAAGTCTCTTTTTGTATATTGAAAGCTGAATTTGTTTTGTCCCAGAGAATTTACGTTGGGTTTAAAGTCTTAGATCTCATGTTATTGTTGTTTCAAGTGCACTAGTTCTGGTGATTCTCATCTAGTTTCCCTTTTGCTAATAAGCTGTATTGATTGTACAGATGGTCTTATGTGCTGCAGTGCATTTGTTTCGTCAGAAAAAGAAAGATGCCACCCTCGGGCAGGTTCCAAATCTTTTCATTCTGTAAATTACAGCAGTAGATCTTGGATACTGAAATTAAATTACAGATGTGTTCCCATGTGTGTGGAAAGTTTGTTGGTGGCTATATGGAGTGTTTTGTGGGTTTTAATGTCACCGGTGCGGGAGGTCGTATACAGGGTTTTGAAAACCCGAGGTAGGGTGTCTTGCGGGCTTCTGGAAATGAAGAAGTGTATAGTTGAGTCGTCTGCTTCTTCCTCCTTCACCCTTGCTTCCCATGGACATGGTCGGTAGATACGTAAATTCTCAGTCTCTTTATAGCAGCCCTTGACCCAAATATGTTGACATGACTGACCTTGATCTTACACGTATAAAATGCACCAATGCCTGTGTAGAGCTATATGTGGCTCTAATAATATGGAGTGTTAGGTGTTGACATTTGATGTAGATCCCATGGTTTTTCAAGTACTCCCTGCAAACATCTGACGTATATCCATTCCCTTGTCACGTTTGAACGTCTTGAGTTGCAAGCTGTTTGGTTTTCAGGCAACGTTTAAAACTGACGAAAATAAGAGATAACTTATTGATTTTTTTTCATTGTGAACACCAAGGCAAAGCACAAAAAATCATTTATGAAATTGACATACATCATGTGAACAAAATGAGAGCAAGATTGAGCAAGAGAGTGAGCTGAACGTAAGTCTGCTGAATAGTGGACTGAAATGAAGTAAGTACCAAAAAAAAGGGGTTTTGTATAAGTGACAAAACCTATCTTTTCCACTAACGGTAGTTAGGGATTAGACTGTGGTTAGGGGGAAAAACCTCAAAGAGAGAAAAGTGCCCCTAACCCACTTATTACATTACATTGGCCATTGCCTAGAATATGATAATAATTCTAACACCCCCTTGCAGTGCCAATGTGGTGTACAAGGTAGTGATTAATCACCAAAAGGAGATAAGTTTAAGGCACTGCGAAAGGCCTCAAACTTCTCACTTGAAAGTGCTTTGGTGAAGATGTCTGCAACATTGTCATGTATTGACACATAGATCATACTGATCTCCCTTGCATGCAACTTCTCTCTGACATAATGATAATGAACCTCAATGTGCTTCGTGCGAGCATGTAACATAGGATTCTTTGCCACTGCTATAGCACTTTGACTATTAGTGAGAATTGGAGAAGGACTCTCCAATAAGAGACGAAGATCAGTGAACAAACGTCGCAGCCAAACACATTCAACTGTCGCTGTGAAAGCTGCCCTGTACTCAGCTTCACATGAGAAAGTAGCCATTGTAGATTGCTTCTTGCTCAGCCAAGAAATGCAAGCTTTGCCCAAAAAGAAACAATTACCACTAGTGGACTACTTGGTATCATAGTCTCCAGCCCAATCTGAATCACTGTAAGCATGCATCTGCAAGTGTCACACCCTGGGAAACATCAAGCCATATGACTTTGCGCCTTGCAAATAACGGAAGATGTGTTTTACAGCCTGCCAATGTGTTGTATTTGGGTTGTGCATATATCTGCTCACCTGAGATATTGCATACTGAATATCGGGCCGTGCATTGCACAAATAGATGAGGCATCCAACAACATGGCTGTAAAGTGTGACATCCACAGATTCACCTGCATCATACATAGTAAGCTTCAGCCCCGGCTCCATGGGAGTGGCTATAGGATTACAATCATGCATGTTGAACCTATCCAAGAGCTTCTACACATACTTGGATTGAGACATAACGACGCCACGCTTGTCTTGTATAAACTGGATCCCCAAATAAAAATTTAAAATGCCCAAATCTGTCATGTCAAATACAGCTTTCAACTCAGCTTTGAAATCTGCAATTATTTTCTCATTTGACCCTGTGAGCAGCATGTCATCTACATAAAGAATGATGACTAAAATATCCCCCCCATCCTTCTTGATGTAGAGGGTGCTTTTTGTGGGACTATTATGTAATCCCTTACTTGTCAGGAATGCATCGATCTTGGCATACCATGCACGTGGGGCTTGTTTCAGCCCATATAAAGCTTTGTTAAGCTTGCAAACCTAAAGTGCATTGTTGCTAGAAAGCTCAAATCAATGAGGTTGTTTGACACAAAACTCTTCCTGTAAGTCCCCATTAAGAAAACCTGTTTTTATGTCCAACTGATGGACATTTCAAACAAAATTTGCAGCCATGGCAATGATTGACCTTATGGTGGTCATCCGGGATGTAGGATTAAAAGTCTCATAATCTATGCCCTTCTTCTGTGCATAGCCTTTGGCAACCAGCCTTGCCTTGTATCTGTCAATGGACCCATCTAGCTTCCTTTTCACTTTAAAAACCCATTTGGTACCAAGGGCATGCTTATCCGGTGGCAAATCCAGAACATCCCAAGTTTGATTTTTCTCAATGGACTGCAATTCATTGTGCATGGCACGCATCCAATGCACATTATCCTTTGCTTCTTCAAAAGAGTCAGGTTCATTTTCATCAATAAGAGTACCTGCATAAGCTGTCTCAATTGAAAGAGCCTCCCCTGCGTGCCTTACTGCACTACGAGTCTTGCTAGGCAATGGGGCCTCAAGCCTACTCTCTCTGAGAGTTTGTAGCAACCAATTCGGGACTGTTTTGGCTGCGTGTATCTCTTGAACCTCCTGCCTGACAACTTCATCCACACCGTGCGGAGGTACAAAATCAGCCTATGGCTGAATCGGGGCATGTGGATGAGGAGGAGGTTGCTGTAAATTCTGATTTTCAGCATGAGCCTCAGGTAGGGAACAAAATGCTATAGGAAGCATCCCCTCAAAAACATCATCTGAATCGGGGCATGTGGATGAGGAGGTTGCTGTAAATTCTGATTTTCAGCATGAGCCTCAGGTAGGGAACCAAATGCTATAGGAAGCATCCCCTCAAAAACATCATCTGAAAAAGTTGGAATAGTAAACTCAGCATGTGTATGTGCTGAATTCTCTGAAAATATAACATCTCTACTCACAAAAATCTTGCGTGAAGCAGGATTGTAGAGACGATAGCGTTTGTTTTGTGCACTGTACCCAACAAAAAAGCATTTAAGTGCCTTATCTGACAACTTATGTCGAAACTCCATAGGCATGTGGGTATATGCAACACAACCAAAAACTTTGAAGTGATCCACTGAAGGCTTTCTCCCATGCCATGCCTCATAGGGAGTGATTGTCTTCAAAGCCTTTGTGGGAGCCTGGTGTTTGCACACATGAGGCCTTCGAGCCAAAACCTGTGAGGCAACTTTTTACTGGTAAGCATGCATGTATCTATCTCCATAAGAGTGCGATTCTTGTGCTCAGCTTTACCATTTTGTTGAGGTGTAAGCCTCACTGTAAGTTGATGCGTGATGTCTTTCTCCTTAAAAAATGCCTCAAACTCACGAGGCATATACTCCCCCCCTCTATCTGTGCGAAGTGTCTGCACCTTGAGTCCTGTCTCATTCTCAACCATAGCCACAAAGTGTTTGAAATGTATAAACACCAAGTGTAATTGGTGAAGTCATCTATGAATGTAACATAATAGAGATAACTACCAAAAGCAGGTGTCCTCATGGGACCGCAAACATCATTGTGAATGAGCTGTAATTTACGTGTAGCTCTCATTGCAGGTAATCTATGCATCTTGCCAAGGATGCAACCTTCACATGCATGAGGAGGAGGTGACTCCAAAGGAGGCAATGCATCAACCATAGCATGCTTCTGAAGTGTTAGTAAGCTGCCATAGCTCATGTGCCCATACTTGGCATGCCATAATTCCGCATTCTGCATCGCAGTAGTGGGAGTGCTCACTGAAAGTGCAAGATCGTATCTTTTTTCATATATGTCAAGCTGAAATAGACCCTGATACAAAGTGCCGACAACATCAAAGCATAGTCATTCTCTTCGTCTCTGACTGCACACTTAGCATCATCGAATATAGCTTAAAATCCTCCTCTATTGAGAGAGGACACTGAAAACAAATTCTTCTTTATACCTGGCACATAGAGAACATCTGAAATTCTGAAATCTGTGCCATCAGTGGATGTAAGGATGATGTACCCCACTCCACACACTGAATAAGAAGAGTTATTTACACAAGTCACCTTATTTTTAGTAGGTGGAGGATGCATTGATGCAAAAAGGCTCTTCTTAGAAGTGATGTGCTTAGAAGCACCACTATCAAAATACGAAGTATTCAATGTCTCATTGACACTGAGAGAGCATTCATCCTTTGAAGGATCATAACTGCAAGTCAAGAAAGCATAAGGATCATTCTCAATAGTGGCTGTAGCATCTAAACTATCCACTGAAGAATATGAAATACAAGACAAAAAGGCATAGTGCTCTTCCACAAAGTTGGCTGTAACATCTCCCCCATCATGTGCATGAGGAGCTGATGCATCTGACACAGCCATACCTGAATCCCTTTTCTTTTCTTTAGCTATGCGCTTCTTGTATTCACCAATATAATAATCTAGCTTCTTGCAGTAGTGACAAATGCCCTTCTTTTTAGGCTTATCAGCATCACCCTTAAGCCTTGTCTGTCCTGAATCAATTTTATGCTCATGTGTGGGCTGATTGGCATGTTGCTTTTGCTGCCCTTTTCCCTTGGGCTTAAACTTAGAAAGCATGGCATGCTCACTAGCCCGTGTTGCCATATTTCTTCGTGTCTGCTCTTCCTGCAAGAGACGTCCTACCAACTCGTGAAAAGAGAGGATCGCTGCCCCCCCTGAGTGACAAATTCAGCGAGGTGTGGAAACCAAGATAGGACTCAAGAAGAGAATTCAGAGTGGTGGTAATCATCTATGAATCCGGAATAACTTCATCAATATTCAGCTACTGCTCCCTTAAATCTTGAAACTTTGTGAGGTGAGTATTCATGGAATCTCCGTCATCCATATGCGTATGAGATAGCTCTCTCTTCAAGAAGGAAACTCTTGCATCATTTCTTGCTGCAGACATACTCTCTAATATCTCCCAAGCTGCCTTTGAGGTCTTGCATGACCGAATGTGAGGAATAATGAACCTCTTGACAGAAAGGGAAATCACTAATAGAGCTTGTGCATCCCTAGAATTCCATCTTTTCTGCTTTGCTGTGGGAGCCACTAGAGTAGCAGCTCCAATTACTTATGCTGCATTTTGACCTCTACCCTTGCCTCCAGTTGTAGGAGTGACAGGTGTAGCCACAGAATTTGGCCTTGCTTCATCTCCATTGACATAATCCCAAAGATGTCTGCCAACCAAGGTGTTGTGAACCATACAAGTAGTTGGTGCCATCCAGCTTATCCTCTTGTGTGAGGACTCCAAACACCTCATTGGGGTTGTTCTGAGTCATTTTTGCCAGATAAACTAAAAAACACAGCAAACTGAACAAGTATAATCCCTTTCTGGGATGCAAAATGCACAACCCAAGTTTGCCAAAGAAAATCTGCCCAGAGTGACAAATACTGTCACAGCCTATCAAAGGCTTGAAATGCACCACAATGCTCTGCAAACAAAAGTCTGCAAATTGACTCACACTGAGTCCAAAACTGCTTGCAAACCTTCCAAATGGTCTTTTAACTGCCAAATTGCATCCGAATGCCAAAAGCCCCAATTTCTTCAAGGAAATTGCATCCAAAAGAGGGCAAATTTATGCATGAAATTGCAGTTCACAAAAGCCCCAATTTTTGGGTGAAATTGCAAGCGAAAGAGGGCAAATTGACTGAAAGCCCCAAATTCGCAATTTGTCTGTCAAAGCCCCAAATAAATGACTTCTTCAAACCACAACCAAACAATGGCTAGATGCAACAGAACCTGTAGACCAAATGTGAGCTGCAGGTCGTATGGACGGGAGCTGCAGATACTACTGTCAGTCCGTACGAATTGACAGATTGTACGACGGCACTTGCACAGTGGTACGGAATCCGTACCAATGTACGGAGACTGGTACGGACATAATGCGGCGTTGCTATACGGAAATTCGTACACAATACGGATGGCAGCGCTTGGCTGTGCGTGCAGGTATGGACGTCGTTGTACGGCCGGAATCCTACATGAGTACGACGAGCAGTACGGGAGGCTGAGCTGTACGGTGGAATTGCAGCAGTATGGCGGGATCATATGGCCTGTATGGACGCTGAGCTTTGACGGGAGCTGTACAGACAGAATGCATCGCACGTGCAGGTTGTGAGTAGGAAGCCGGGAGCAGAGAGCTAGGTGAGGCGCAGGAGCTTGGGCAAGAGGAGCTGGTCCAAGAGCTTATCCTGCTCTGATACCAAATGTGAACAAAATGAGAGCAAGAGTGAGCAAGAGAGTGAGCTGAATGTAAGTCTGCTGAATAGTGAACTGAAATGAAGTACGTACAAAAAAAAAGTGAGGGGTTTTGTCTAAGTGAAAAAATCCACTAACCATAGTTAGGGATTAGACTGTGGTTAGGGGGAAAAACCTCAAAGAGAGAAAAGTGCCCCTAACCCAGTTATTACATTACATTGGCCCCACTGCCTAGAATATGATAATAATTCTAACACATCATTCTAGAATATTTCATAGGTTGACATACATCTGTGTGTATAAAGTCCAACTTGCAATGAACCATATTTTGGAAATGGAAAACGATTTACCTTTCCAAGAATACAGTTCACATTGGAATTGGGGTGCCCTATATTTGGTGTCACCTCAACCATGTGAGGATTGTACAAGGAGTCCAAACTCCCAAACCAGCATGCTCAAATCTAGTGTGAAATTGCACTAATGTGAAAACTTGGCACAGCCAAAAATGCTGTAGAATAAGCTCTAGAGTAAGCTTAAAATGCCCCCATTATATGTGCTAGTAGCTACAACTGCATATCCCTCATATAAGGTCTTGAATCTTGCGAATGTCACCTTAAAACTCAACCAATATATGATGTCCACATAATATGGAAGGGGCAAAAATAAAAAATTTCCTCTAGAGATTCACGAACATACAAAATCATGTTTATATGGAGTGTTTTCACTAGGAATATGAATGTGTTCACTCCCATGGTATCATGAGAAACATCATTTGCACAAGTATCGTGTCTGCATAAATTGCACAACTAATCTATCTACCCTGAATGGGTGGGATGCTCTCAACCAAATCTTTTTGTGAGTCACCTATGGTTGCATTGAACTTCATCTCTAGGAGTGAAAT
This sequence comes from Dipteris shenzhenensis, assembly GCF_047967505.1. Taxonomy (NCBI): domain Eukaryota; kingdom Viridiplantae; phylum Streptophyta; class Polypodiopsida; order Gleicheniales; family Dipteridaceae; genus Dipteris; species Dipteris shenzhenensis. Next base: position 42,384,747 of record NC_141608.1, on the reverse strand, counting down.
TTTACTAGCTATTACAAAACTGAGAAGTGGGGTTGGTTGTGGTCCAACCATTGGTGCCTAATTAAAGCCATGGTTACAAAAAAGGAGGAAAGAGGGAGCAAATAACTGCATGTGAGCTATTGGGGGACTTCATGGGAAGTAGCCATATAATCTTCTTAATATTCCTTTAAAAGTTGAGATGCTATGCTGTCAAGTTTCTTAATGCAAATCTCATACTGAGCGTTGGTCATTGACTACCTACCTGACAATTAATGTTTCCAGCTCAATGTTCAGTATGTAGAGTTATGCAAGGCCACAGACATGCCTGCACTTTCAGTCCCTGAATTCTCAAGTATTTGTAGGGTTCTTGCTGATCAGGTATGATCTTTGATCTAGAGATTCTCTGCAAGCTATACCCACATCTCAAATGGTGACCCTAGGATCATGTTTGTAGAATCCTCATCTGCTTTCATCTTGTAGACGTCTCAAATAATTTATAAAGAAATGATTTCGTTGAGGGATTGCAGGGAATTCTAAATCTGGGCTCCTCCCACGAGGATAGATTAAGGAGAGTCACATTGCAGGTGGATGAAGAAGACATAATTTTTTCATTACAGGTGAAGTGTCTCTTTGCTGAATTCTTTGTGCTGGTTTTCTTTAATTCGAATTGTATGCATCATGCAGTGTGGACATAATATCTGATAGTACCGATATGAAAGGTTTTGCTATAATTTATTGTTTTTCTGGGCATTGTGTTGTAGGCCGTGCGCTTCTTTCGTAACATTCTCAACAATCCTCCAGATAGATTTAGAAAAGTGCCACTCAGGGAGGTTTTTTAATTGGATGCTTCAGCTTGTTCTTGAGAGAGAGATACTGACATCCTGTGGAATCGGCATGAAAACTAGCACTTGATGGATAAACTCCTGATAAACTATATGGCAAGTTTGAGCAACTTTTCCTAATCAACAATTATGGTCAATCTTAAACCCTTTCCTCATAGTCTTGTAGTCCTATTTGTCCACCCCTGTCCTTGTATACGACAACTTCGGTCAAATGTATAAAGAAAGTTATATGCGATGACAGAACGGAAGAAATAGGAATGGAAATACACATGTCAAACATATAGTAGTTCTAGTATGTGTACCGTACAGATTTTTCCATACAATTCATTTTGTATTGTACTCTACGTGTCCCATATGACGCCATACAGTCTTGCACTCCTTCATTCTGCTTCAGTTTTTTTCGCTGCCTGTACTTGACCTCTCCCAAACATCTCTTTTCCCCCCATCTTCCACTCCCTTCCTTCAGCTCACTTCAGCCCCTTATTGTTACTCCTTTCTTTAGCCCCCTTCTTGCTACCCCCTTCAGTTTGGTCCCCTTCAACTCCCTTCCACGTAGCCCCCTCTTCCTTCAGCCCCTCCTTGAGGAAGAGGATTCAAACTCTTGATTCTGAGTGATTAGTTTTAAGTCATGACTCATGACATGATATATTAGACATGATAAGTGTTCATTTATGTTAAATCTATTTTTGGATTTTTAAATCTTTTTCCATTTTTAATGTTAATTATTTATATAAAACTGTGGGTTTAAATTTTAAGCTATGGACTAAAATGATAAATTATGGACATCTAACATGGTATTAGAGTCTCTTTTGTGAAAGCTCTCGTAGCTCACATCGATGCTAAATAGAAGCTGCTCTAGTTCCAGCTTTCAGCTTTCAATTCTCCTCAAGTTTATTTTCTTTGTCTTTGTGCTGCACACTGCAATGACTGTCTTGGAGGAGCTCCGTCTGCTGCTGCCCCCCGCCACCGTCCGTTGCCATCACCCAGCCCTTGGACGCGCCCTGCCCCTTGGCCGCGACCTGCTCGCTTGGCAGCGCCCGGCTGCCTTGGCCGCGCAGGCTCCCCTTGGCAGCGCCCCCTGCTCAGGTCGCCCCCCCTTGCCCTCTCGCGTCGCGCCTCCCTTCAGCCCGTCTGGCTGCTGCAGGTGTGCCCTGGTGGTCGAGCCGCCCCCTTCAGCCCGCTCGCGTTGCGCCCCCCCTTCAGCCCGACTGGCTGCTGCTGGTCGCGCCCTGCTGGTCGAGCTCCCCTTGCCCTTCAGGTCGCCCCCTTCAGGCTGCCATCTAGGCCGCCCTTCAGGCTGCCAGTAGCTGCTGCCTGCCCCTCCCTTGCGCTTCAGGCTGGGCTGCTTCAGGGCCCTCTCCGGGACTGTTCTGCTCGTGTTCCGGGGAGCTGAGTTCCTGGGCTGCTTCGAGGCATTGGCGGAGCTTTCTGCTTCTGCATTGAGCGGCCTGTTTTCATTCCACGCAGGCTGAAGTTTGGGCATTCTTTAACCAGGGGTTTTTTGGGGATTCTAGAGGTTGGTTGCGAGTTCTTGGTGGGTATTTTCAGCAGAGGTAACTCCTCCCCTCAGGACAGCGCAATCTGAGACAATGGAGGACACTAATGCCACCATCGCTGAACCTGAGGAGATTGAAGTCACAGTTTCTTTTCCTCCTGACATTGTGCAGATGATTGAGGTAGCAGAGGATGGTTTTCGTTTGACGCACATCATTGGATTTCTACGCAGTAGAGGCCAACAGTTACGTGATTGGGTGTACACCAGCATGGCCTCATTGGGTGTCTCAGTTACGGTTTTCCAATTGCTTGGCAGAGGGTACTTTTCTTTTGGCCTTCAGTCTGCAGAGCAGGCTCAAAGAGTACTTAATGAGCTCACCAATTCTGTTTCATAGCAGAGTCATCCATTTGTGGTCTTGGCGGAAGCACTTCAGTACTACTTCCTCGGGACCGCGTCAGGTCTCTTTTTGGATGCTTTTCCCTGGATTTCCTGATGAGGTCAGCTCTTGTCGCAGAGTTGTGGAGCATATGGCTAGTGTGGCAGGTACAGTCATCCCATTAGGTGCTAGACTTTCCTATGCTCAGTCACTTGCTGGTATAGGTGTTACGAGGGTCAGACTCACTTGAGAGTTCCCCCCTCCTCAACCTTTGCCTACTTTGATTTCGTACTCCACGGGAGATGGGGTCCAGATGCAGCAGAGGGTTTTGTACGAGGGGCTTCCTGATCAGTGTCTTTTCTGTCGGAAGAGGTCACTTTATTAGGGATTGCCCCAGTCGTCGGCCTCGATCAGAGACTCCGGATCCTTCTCATCCTACGAGTGACCCAGAGCCTACAATTCAGCCTCCAGGGGTCTCTGAGCCTGCTTCGACTCATTCAGCCGAACGAGAGGAGACTCCTCTGGGGGAGCCTCCAGTGGAATCAGAGGACCTGGAGGTGCCTCCAGTGGAACACCTTTCACGGAGAGCTCGGAGGAGGAGGAGGAGACGGAGACAAAGGGAGAGCCAGTAGTTGGAGCAGCCCCAGGTACGAGCTCATAGATGGCAGAGAGTTGAGACATATGTGCAGGAGACCCCGGAAAGGGGAGATGCAAAGGACCATCCGCAGGCAGGTCTTGACATTGTGCAGGAGACGGTAGCTCAGGGAGTCGAGTCACATGTGCAAGAGACCCCGAAAAGGGGAGATGCAGAGGACCATCCACAGGCAAGTCTTGTAGCTTTTCACTCCTGGTTTATCCAGATCTTTTGCGAGTGCGGTCACAGATTTTGCTCAGTACCCAGACAGGCGTGAGGATCGAGAGATCCTAGCAGACGAGATCGAGCGAGAGTATTAGTCACCCACGCGGACAGGCACCTCGTCACAGATTCTTCCTCTCCCTCTTACCTATTCCAAGAGCAGAGTCAGGACAGCTCATCCCTTTTCAGCTCTTCTGACTCATAGACCTGACCCCAGGATGGTTGACAGAGATCTGCCCGTTGAGTTTTGGCCCTTTTTGGCTCGAGGGGTTATCATAGACTCCCTCACTCGATTGGAACTTCTACCGGTGTTTTGCCGACGGTCAGAGGAGGTAGAGGAGTATTTGGGATCTGTTACTCTCTCCAGAGGCGCACATTCTTCGTTTCTCCGCAGGTAGCTTTCGATCTCGGGGGAGCGAAAGCTGGTTAGCTGAGTTACTTGACAGCGAGATTGCTAGATAGCTTATGAGCATGACTCAGTTTTCATCGGTTCACCGTATTGTCGGCTCGCAGATTCATTCTTGCCCTAGGACTCTTCGACTTGGCTTCGGTGGCAGGGCCTTTCTGTTTCTGTTCTTTGAGATTCAGGGAGACTTCGATTTGCCCAAGAGTGCTGGTTGGTTTGACTTTCAGCTCCTCGGTTCGCGCCAGAGTACTATTCCCTTGGATGGAGCCATTTTACGAGTTGGGGCAGATTTGGAGTTTGATCAGAGACCGACTTTGGATTGAGCCGTCAGAGAGAGTTTTGTGCTGTTGCCATTGGCACACCCTCACTTACATCCGATGTCTAGGTTGTCCATCATTTCTTGGAATGTGAGAGGACTGAACGGCCGTAGATTTACCTCAGATGCAGATGGTTGTAGATTGGGAGTTCCTAGATTGCAGTTGCTTAGGGACTCCCTTCGGTTTATTTCCTCAGGGTCCCCTCCAGACATTGTGCTTATCCAGGAGCATAAGCTCTCCCAGGACAGGATTGACAGATGGAGATCCTTACTCAGAGGACAGAGTCGGACTTATTGGAGCCCAGCGGATGGCACGAGGAGAGGAGTTTGCATTTCAGTTTTAGCTAGGTGGGCCTCAGAGATCACCCAAGGGGGTACACTAGTGGAGAGCAGAGCATGCTATGCCATTCTTCATATTGAGAGCACAGCAGTTGGTGTTCTCAATGTGTACGCTCCCATGGATCCAGTCCACAGACGTGCTTTTTGGAGACAGCTCAGAGAGTCCCTTCCTCAGGCAGACACCTGGATTGTTGGAGGTGATTTCAACATGGTTGAATTCGCTGAACACAAGTCGGGTCAGACAGAGGGTGGCCTTTCTGATAGGGAGAGAGTGGAGTGGGATGGTTTTGTTTTGCATGCTGGACTTCATGATGCAGCTCGATTGGACGACTTTCGTCACTTGGATGGCAGTCTTTAGTTCTCTTGGTACGGGGTTTTCCATGGCTCTCTTTCTTTGGTCAGACTTGACAGGTTTTATATTGGCCAATGGGGTAAGGCCAGAGGAAGACAGATTGGGATCCGCTCGGGTTATGTTTTATCTGACCATTCTCCAGTCCTATTACAGATTCTTCCTACCTCTTGATTGGAGAGCACAGGCTTTGTGAGAGTTCCGGACTTTGTTTTTCAGGATACAGAGTTCGTGGAATGGTTGAGAGAGACTTGGTTGTCAGTAGACACTCTTGTGGATCAGGGCTGGTTGATGTGGGTAGAGGGGGCTTTGGCTAGAGTCAGCATGGCCTGCCAGTTGAGGGCAAAAGAGAAGGAAAAGCTTAGAATCAGAGATCGGAATGCAAGAGCGGAGGTATCCAGACTTCAGAGATTGATTCAGAGTTTTCCTCATTCTCTTTTTATTAGAGGGCAGCTTTCGAAGGCTCAGGAGAGACTAGAGGAGATTCAGGGCAGGAGGGCCCAGTTCAGGTTTTACTCCCAGCAGACTTTCTGGAGTCAGAAGGGGGATAGATGCTCTAGAGAGTTCTTCAGGGCAGTGGGTCAGAGATACTCTTCGGACAGTCTTCGTAGACTTGTGGATGAGGTCGGGTCCCTTCAGATGGACCCTCACCGTCTTGTTGAGATCACTTCTGATTTCTATTCCACTCTTTATACCGCCGATCCAGTCACCAAGGAGATGATCAGAGCCAGAGAGGAGATTTGGAGCCATGTCCCCCTGATGGTCTCAGACAGGATGAGTCATGTTTTGGATAGCCCACTATCACTCCTGGAGATCACGGATGAGCTGCCCAGAGACAGATGCTCGGGGGAGGACGGTTTGTCGCCACTTCTTTTTAGAGCTCTTTGGGATACGATTGAGCCTCATCTACTCTGCCTTTTCAGAGGCTCTCGATACAGGATCTTTGGGCGAGACATTATGCACATGTATGATTTGTCTCATCCCGAAAGGGGGAGACAAGACAGTCCTACGTAATTGGAGACCCATTACACTTCTAGGGACAACCTACAAGATCCTAGCGAAGACCTTGGCTCTTCGCCCAAAGCCTATGCTGCGAGATATCATCAGAGCTACTCAGATAGGATTTGTCCAAGATCAGAGTATCTTGGATAACATCTTCACTTTTTGGGAGGCCACTCACTGGGCGAAGGAGAGTCAGTAGGAGATTGCAGTTCTTCTTCTCGATTTTGAGAAGGCTTATGATAGGGTGGACTGGGGTTTCTTGGAGGGCACTATGAGGAGGCTAGGCTTCAGTGATAGATGGATTTAGGCTTCCATGTTGGCATTGAGGTGTCCCCGACGCAACAGTTTGCCCCAGTTCTTGAGAGCATGCGGAGAAAGCTAGCCTACTGGGGCACGACTAGACTTTCTTTGGTCGGAAGAGCGCTGGTACTCAACCAGGTTCCACTAGCGACTATGTGGTACATTGCGTCATGTTGGTGCTTTCATGCTGACTCGATCCGTCAGGTGAGGAGATTGCTCCGAAACTTCCTATGGAGTGGTGGCGACGGTTCTGAGGACACTAGGGCCAGGGTTTCATGGGATACCATCACTTTACCCTACTTTATCCTCCTCGCAGGGAGGACTTGGGGTTCTTGATCCTGAGATGCAGAGCAGCGCCCTTTTAGTCAAACTTCTTGTTAGAGGTTTGACTCCAGGAGATCAGCCGTGGAAGCAGTTCCTACTGCATGGGATTCACCAGTGCACCCCCAGAGCAGCAGGCCAGTGGGCAGGTAGAGTCAGTTGGATCTTCCTGACGGACTAGCATTCTCAGCCTTCCTCACCACTTGTGAAAAGGCTTATTCAGATATGGGATCTTTTTTGACAACACCTCATCAGAGCAGTTCCCTCCTCCAGAGAGGAAATAGCCCGACAGCCACTCTATCATAACCCCCTGGTTCGATATCAGGGATCTTTCCCTGGCACAGAACTTAGGACTCCCTTGGCCAGATGGCATGCTCAGGGGGCTTGTGACAGTCATAGATTGGTTCAGGGGAGGTGTGGAGATGTTAGAGGAGGAGCTCAGAGATAGACACGGGCCACTTGGACAGATTGTTGCCACCAGATTACTGATCATAAGAGCTATTCCTCAGGAGTGGAGGGATATGCTTACAGATCCAGCCTATGTTCATCCCATCTCTACTTGGTCAGGTTGTTTTAGTGAGGCTGGGCTATGCTTTGGAGTTCATTTAGGACCGGCACCGTTTACTTATTTTGAGACGGACTCCTCTCACAGATTGTATCCCACTCAGCCCCTGGATCGACAGGAGCTCCTTTGGCAGAGTCAGGGTCATTGGTTGCCTGGGTAATTAATGGGCCACAGATCCTTTCAGGTTGACCATTGCAGAGGATCCTAGATGGAGACTTTGGATTTTTCAGGGTCGACCTCTTGCGGAGCTCGACTGGGACCCAGGTGAGTAGGCGTGGCTTGCTCTGGTGGCAGGCGTTCGTCCTCTTTCTTTTTTTCAGTACTCGACGAGGGCAGGTTACAGGCTTCAGCAGAGAGACTCTCATCACCTACCATCTGCCTCACAGCATTGGCACGCACAGGGACTTACTACAGAGCTCTTGCTGAGCTACTGGACTCACTTTTGGGGCATCAGTAGAGCTAGGAAAGTCTCCTATTTTCTTTGGCTCGCTATACATAGGGGTATACCTGTGGGTACTTGGCTTCAGCAGATGGGTAGACCCTCCTTGTGTATGCGTTGTCAGCTTGCAGAGGAATCTAGTAAGCATTGTTTATGGAGCTGCCCTAGCTCTAGAGTGGTATGGACAGGTATCTTCAGGTTGTTCTCATATGTTACATCCGAGTCCTTTCTGATGACATGGGGCGTTGCCCTTTGGGGGAGAGGATCTGGAGCCTTTGCTCTCTTTGAGTCAGAGCCAGGAGACCACGGTTTCTTCATGCAGCGTCGCCAGAGACGGGGTCCCATAGATGTCAACATCATGGAGCCACAGGATTTACTTTTGGTATTTGTACCAGCTCAGGATTCCATGCCTACTTCACTTGCAGGGTCAGCTTGGGAGGTGATTTCCAGCATTATCCTATGGTGGATATGGTGTTCGCGATGTTCTTTTGTCCTTGGGGGCCATTTTTGCACGGAGGCTGACACTCTCGCTTCCATTTGGGCGGAGATTATCTTCACTCTCAGGAGTCAGTGGGAGCGGTGTACAGGCACCTCTTTGGCAGCTCGTGGGAGACTTTTATCCTTCATGAGGACATGGGACTGCTCATTATTTTTTCATTTGACCCCTTTTGGGATGTCATGGCATTTTAGACCACCACCATGGCTTTTTTGCCACATTGTTGAGGCTAGGGATAGAGTACTTTCTCTCCTACCTATTGTATGATTCGTTTTGAATGGAATATATCACTTTTTATAAAAAATGACCAAGGCATAGATTTTAAAATTTGAAATTAAGGCCACCATGTAAAATGAACCAAATAATTGAATCAAAGGTTGCTTTGACCTACCTTGGCCTAAAGTTTAGTGGATACTATTGATTTTTTGGTATCTCCTAGAAGGAGCCATCTAATAATAGGACTAGAAATATGTCCTAGAATAAGCGAATTGAACACTCAAGCATGTTATGCTTAAGAGCCAATCAAAATGATCACAAGAATTGATTGAAATTAAACAAGCAAAAGTACTCAATGTCATTGGTCAATTAAGATTTCCAACAAAAAGCTCAAAATCCATGAAAAACCTTAATTTAAAGAAATGTGAAGCTTGGAAATGTTTTTTTAATACGAAAGTTTGAGATTCATAGGTTGGCCTATGAATTTTGAAGATTTGAGTTTACCTTTATATTGTGAAACTTGACTCATAATTTCAAGTTGTAAATTTTAAGCTTCTTGTGAAAAACCATGTAAAACAAGGCTAGTGAATGGGAGTCATGAAACAAGAGAGTTAAAATGCGTGGATGTGTTGGTTTATGTTGTAGGCCTCTATTAAGTCCAAGCCTTGCTAGGGAGCAGAAGGGTAATCACAAAAACTAAAGCCAAGCACACTTTTGTAAGAGCCCTATGTAAGAGTTTTGCAAGCAAAGGTCTATATAGGAACTAAGGCTCAAAGTTTTAGGTACGGGAATGCATGTAACCTAGAAAAAGGAGCATTTGGAAAAGCTATCAAAGCAAGTGCACTTAAAGGTCATGAATGAGAAGGTTTGCAAAAGAAAGATACTCAAGAGGAACACCAGAACTCACATGACTTGAGCATTGTGATGTCAAATTGGTTAGAAAGGAAATGAAGGTTGGATTTGAAAGATTGAGAGGCACAGAGGAGAATATTAATTCTCTCAATGGTCATCAAGAATGGCTTTGATGCTAACATGCAAGCAAACACAACATATCAACACAATGTTGCTTTACTTTTTGTCAAAACACGTGCAATTTGTCCCTTGGTTTCTTTTGGGCAAAATGGAAACTTTTTCATCTTGGTGTTTTGTCTCACTTTCAAAAGATGAAAGTAGTGGTAAACATGGTGGGGTCGCCTAACAAAAGGAAAAACATTTTGGAAAAGGAAGTATGAGTAGAGAGAGTGAAGTTGATGCATGCATGTGGGATAGTGTTGTATGAATGTAGGGAGACAAGAACATTCTCTTTTTCTAGAGACATGAAGGGAAGCCTGTTACCATAAAGATATGCTAGTTCCACCTCCCCCACTTGTTCCTAGAAGAGAGGGAACAAGGTGTGGTATAGTGCTAGAAAGAATGTGAATGACATTATGCTTATCATTCAAAAGGCTTGCTTGAAAAGAGAGATGGGAGAACAATGTGATTATCTGGGTATATAAATATGTGTTACAGAAAATAGATGAATTAAACAAAGTGAGAGGCAAAACAAGAGGATTGACCAAGCGAGCTGAGTGTTGATCAAGGCACTTGTATATGCATACATAAGAGAAGTTGATACAAGCCAAGAACGGCGAGTCTAATAGGCTCGTCCATTCGCTTGGCTCATGACTAATAACTAAATAAGATATAGATACTCATATAGACAGTGAATGGATTAACCCACAATCCCTCCCTTAATTCAGTGTCTAATGACTTGGGGTGAGCTCGATCCAAGTATGGGGAAACTCAAAATGATCCTTTGGTAAGGCTTTCTTGAAGAGGTTAGCGAGCATGTTTGCTGCAGGGCCAATATTGAAGGGTCAATTTTTGTTGTTGAACTCGATGGCATACATCGTGATATTGAAGTTCCACGTGTTTGATGCGTTTATGATGGCAACCACTTTCACTTAAACAGATGTCGCCATTGTTATCATTGTACAACACTAGATTGTAAAGAGGGATTTGGAGTTCATTTGCCAAAATGTGCAACCAAATGTGTTCCTTTGCAGCATGGCAAACTCATATATGTACTTCGGCTCGGCTGAAGATAGTGTGATTCAACATGGTTTGGTGCATGCCCATGAGATGGGGACACCTACCAAAATGAATATATAGCTGTTGGTGAACTGTCACTTGTCCGCGTCTGCATAACCCAACAGCATGGTGGAACATGCATGGTATTCAGTTCCGAGATTGAGGGTGCCTTTGAGGTACCTTTAGAACTTTTTTTTCTCCTAGCCAATGTAGGATCTTGGAGTTCATGAACTGGGCTAGTTTGATGATTGTGTAGAATATCAAGCATAGTGCACAACATAGCATACATTAGGGAGACAACTGGATTGCGATATGGGATTGTAGCCATTTGTTCTCGCTCAACGTCTATGGAAGGACACATCTGAGGGGAGAGCTTGACATTAGAATCTAGAGGGGTACAAATGGGCGTGCAATCGTTCATGTGATAATGAATCCTTTTAATTCTTCAAGTGTGAGGTCTCTGTCTAGGTATTGGAAATCCAATGGGGATACCTATTTGATTCTAGTCTATCGGCAGTGTTCTCTAGCTCTTAACTTTTTGGTGGTCGAGAGTGTCTCTGCCTCTCCAAGAATATTCTGGAAGTGGGCAAGACTAAACCCATGATCTCTTTTGGATCTTGCACACTCCTTCCATCATTCTATAGGGCATCTAAAGATTCCTTAGCGTGTTTCTTTCGGAGGCTTCTGAACATGTCATCGTTGGCTCTATCACTTTTTCCTACCCACCACTCTCTTGTGTAGATTCTGGCCTGCCTTGCTTCAATCTTTGCCTCAGCTTTCAAGTTGTCTCTTGCATTTCTTAGTTGTGTCTGACCCTGAGGTGAGTTCTCATCCTCAATCTCCTTTATCTGATCTTTTAGAACTTGCCTCCTCCTGAGTCTATAGGGCTTTGTCTAATCTTCACTTGATCGCCTTCAAGAAGCAACCTGTGCGCTGTGTGGCTCTCACCCATTTATCTGTCATACTGGCTGTCCCACCAAAAGCCTTTTGCCAAATTATTACAATTTTATTTTGCACATATGAAAGCTGGGAGAAAAAAGGGTTAGCCTTGAACCAGGATTGGAACCTCCTCCCTTCACCCTTTTCTAGGGAGATTAGAACTAGTTTGTCATCAAAGAAGGAGAGGGATGTAAGAGTGCTGGCCTTATGGCAATGAGCATCATCCAAGATTCTTCTAGATAGGTAAGCTCTATCCAGCCGAGCTTTTCTATGGTTTTATTCTATCTAGCTATTTAACCAGGTGAAAGAAGTATCTTATGATGTGTCAATAAAAAAGGCTTGGTCCTTTAGGTTATTCCAAGCTGTCATCTCACTCCCTCTTAGTACATTACCTAACCCGTTCCATCTATCTCTTCTACTTTCGACCATGTTGAAGTCCCCCAAGAGGATAGTGTTGTCTTGTAAAAATTTTCCATCCCATAGGAGTACTCTCTCTCTAATAGAGTTAGGGGCGTAGATTGAGAATATTTGGCAAGCTAGGTTGAGGTGATTGAAATCAAGACCTATTCCATGTCAGCCAAAGGTTGAGGAGACCTCGGTGGGGCTGGATCCAAGGGAAGTACTACTGGAGAGTCGACTAACATCGTGGTACCTACCATAATCCCGATAGAGCTGCCTCTGTGTAGTGCCCAGTCCCCAACATAGAAACGGTCTAGTCTCTCAAGCAATCCATAGTGTCTCCTCTATCCAAAGGAGAAGAGGAGGTTTCCAAGTGTCCTGTTGAAATCTGGCTCTCTCCACAGGTCTCTACCACACTGATCATGAAAATGAATTGCTTCCAGGTGCTACGCTCTGCTGGTGGCATCTTAGAGAAAGAGGCGCCACCCTGCTTGTCTTCCCTGAACTCCAGGTTGTTGAAGTCACCTCCAACAATTCAGGAGTCGACATTTGGAAGACACTTTGATAGCCTCCTCCAAAAGGCCGAGCGGTGCTGTCTGCACATTGGGGCATACACGTTCACGATCCCAATCCTGGACTCTCCTGTCTGAACTCCCATCCAAACTGCCCATCTTGGAATGAGCTCGCCCTGATTATAGACCTCTGGAGCCAAAGTTTGTGAGACTCAGATGCAGACCCCTCCGCTCCGCCCTATTGCGGGGGACCACTCCTCTGGACCTCTCCCTGGGAGAAGGTGGTGACGTCGTTTGATGTCTGAGGCTGAAAACATGTGCTCCTGAATTAAAAGGATGTCCACTACCTGCCCTACCAATTCCCTCTGCAGCTCCTGCCGGAGCATCATAGACTGCAGCTGGCTACAAACATGGTCGTGGAGCCCGTGCATGTTCCAACTCACTATGGTCCAGCTCATGAGGACGGGGGTGTCGTGAACAAGGCTCTCCTCTGGGTGGGTGCCTGTTCTAGAAAGACTGCCTTGTGTGACTTTGCTGGGGGTTTGGAGGGCAAATATTCCGTGTCTGTGTGGCGACGTACTAGGGTGGATACTGGCTCAATACCGATCTTCCATTCCCACTTCATCATGAAGGAGACTTCCACTCCAAACATCTCTACACACTTCTGGAGGGGCCAAAAGTTTGCCTGCTCCACCTTTGCCTCCAACGGTAATCTGATAACTCGTACCGCCAAACCACACACCGACTCCTTGCATGTGAAGCTCAGCTGACAGTTCACCTCCGTGCCATGGGCGTGCCAAAGGTCTAGTCCTTGTGGCCCCATCCACTCATCCATCATGTGTGAAATCTGATCTCCCATAATAGCATCGAACACCTCTGGGGACCACTTCTCAAACCCTGTGGAGGCAAACTGGAATCTCCAAATGGGGTGTGTCTGAGATCCCACTGCACTGATTAAACCCCCCTTCCGAAGCTGTAGGATCATGAGCGTTACCTCTAGTGGTAGAGGATATGAGTCCAGAATCTCTAGATAGTTCCAAGTCCTAACCTCCAGAAGTCTCGTGGTAAGGACTGCCCAGGTTGGAGGTTGGGAGCTGCTGATCAGGAGGACGAGGGGGGGAGGTGGAAAGGAAGAAGGGGAGGGGTCTGGAGGGGGAGGGGGAGGGGCAGGAGTAGGTATAAGGATGACCGCAGGCCCCCCTATTGATTAGGCTCACCGGGGCTCTAGATCCACTCCTCTGTAGCCGCTGTCGGGCTAGCATCCGCGGCTTCTGCCATCGTCGCATCCAGAGTTCCTGGGGCTTGCTATTGCTGCAAGGGTGAGGGCAGAGGCTGAACCTCCAAAATGGGAGGATCATCTAGATGGGCGGTGGCCCCTGCCACTGGGGGGGAGGTGGCTCCTACTCTTCCTCCTCTGAGGCCTCTCGGTCAACCCTATCCCTCTCTCTGTGTGTGGCCCTTTGCCTACGGCGCTTGCGGGCCTGTTTGCTTGGTTTATTTTTCTTTTTAACTTGGGTCCAGTCCTTTTCTGAGGGGGTGACCCAAGGGGTTTGAGACTCTTGCTGCTCCTACCTGAGAGGGCACTGGACTCGGGCTTGCTGACTCTGCTTGCTATATGTGGGGGTGGGGGGGAGGCACTCGGCCATGGCCATGGGGGTGACCCATTAGTCTGCAATGGAGACACTCTAGTAACCCAAAAATCTCCACTCGCTGGCGAAGTGTACCCCCTTCAAGGTCTCTAGAAGAAACAACTTTGGGATTTCAACCACCAGTTTGATCCTGGGGACCCCTCATCTGCTACCACCATTGGGGCCGAATCTGGTGGAGACTCGAGCATTGTGCCAAATGCCCAACCAATGGAGGGGAGGATGGCTTTGTACTCCTTTGGGAGCCCTAGGAAGCGAAGCGTAATCAAGAAGCGGGGAACATGGTGTGTTGTGTCCATGTCCTCCACTGTAAAGCCATGGTACCAAGGGAAGAGGTACACCAAATGCGGGCCAAGGAGGATGGGGCTCTACTTTATCAGTGTCAAGGTTGTATCGGGGGAGCTCAGCTAGATGAGAAAAATGCCTCTCCCATAGATGGTGAGTTCCTGAATGTGGTCACCCTCTAGTGCCAAGCTGGCCTAGATCCACTCTCGCACCTATCGCCTTGTGGGTGTGAGGCCCACAATTCTGCCCATAATCGCCTTGTCCTAAAGGGACTGAACTGCTTGCTGAACTTGTTGTTTGTCGGCTGGAGAAAGAAGGACCTTAATGGCTGTGGGATTCAAGGGTGCTACCATAGAGCCCCTCAAGCCAGACCAAAGGTTGCCACCAAGATCTTCCTCCTTTTGACAAACATGAAAGATCCTGCTGTTGGTGAAGAAAGGAGGGAAAAGGGGGAGGAGGGGCGAGGGGGAATGGACAATGCGGGAGGGCAGAGGCGAAGAAGGGGGAAGAAAGGGAGAAGCGAAGGGGGGAGGATGAAGTAGTAGTGGGGGGGTCAGAAAGAGGGCGGAAGGGAGGTGGAGGGGGAAGGAAGCCCGGGGGGGCAGAGAGGAGGCAAGAGGGGGGCAAAAAAGGGGAGGCGGGGGTAAAGGTGTGAAGGGGCAGGAGGGCGGTGAAATGAAGGCGGGGAAGAGGAGGAGGAGGAGAGTGGGGAGGTCGAGCAAAAGCCAAAAGGGGAGACATAGGCATGGAGAGATGGCGAGGCAGGGGAGGCCTCGAGTGGAGGGCAGAGAGGAAGCGGGACAGAGTGGCGGCCTAGGTGAGGGCGGAGTGGCAGACTAGGTGGAGGGGAGGTGAGGCAAAACGACAGTCAAGGTGGGGGTGAGGGTGAGGAGAAGAGGAGGCGGAGGGGAGGCTAGAGGAGGGGTGGTGATGGTGGGCAGTGGGTGCAACCAGGTCCACGAGTAGCTCGGGGTTCCCTTGGAGTGGTTGATTCTAGACCCTGATGCCACACATGTGGCATGCTTCTAAGAAGATGACTCTTTGATAGAGTCGACTTGTAATCTGAGCATCAATCTATTCATTGGGATTGAAACTGAGTGGAGGAAATGGTGGTCGATGTGGCTGGGGACCTCTAGAATGTATTCCAATGTTTTGCAGAAATAACACTTTAGCGAAGGATGTGGTCAATATTGCCGCGCATTATTTTTAATCATGTTGTTGAAGTGCTTGGATCAGTGTGCCTTGGATATTCCATTCTCTCTGTCTCTCTCTCTCTCTCTCTCTTCAAAGTTAGCATTCCATGCTTCTGCACCCAATAGTTAACAGGGATGCAATTAGTGAGAGATGATGAAGTCCTCTTGCCCATTACACCAAGAGCACTAGATTGCCCTTTAGCTAGGATCAAGTCTACACAACAAGTTGACCTACTCCTGACATCTAAGAGTTTTCCCAGCTCATTTCATAAACCATGGTGCCATATTTTGGATTTGTTTGATAAGGTCCACATACCTTAGGGTGGGCACCTTCCCTTATAGGTATCGTGTGTACTGCCACTTCTGGTGAAATTTCTTTCATTTCCTTGTATGACCATGCAAGGGAGTCTCGGTATTCTATTAGGAGTGCTTTGAGCTTGGTTTCATCTTCTCGTGTAAGCTGTTTCCCAATGAAAATCAATTTTACTTCCTCCCCTTCAAGGGCGAGGTTTATTGTTTGAGTTTTTACTGGTCCCTCATGGATTGGAGTCTCTCCAATGCTATCGATTTCTTGAACTTCAGATTCTCTTAGTCGTCTTGGCATTGCTATGGGGACACTTCCACTTGTGTAGTTCTTGAAGTATTTTGTCATTCTCGAAGATTAGCCTCTGATGGTGTTGAACTAGCCTGACATGTGCTATGGGTACTGGGTGGCATAGCATCATTAACCAATTTTTGAGTCTCTTAGGGACTTTCTTTTTCTGAAGTCTTGATCGGAGCTTGATCCGCACATGTGGCTTATACTTTCAAAACTTCTCACATTGGGAACTGTGGGGTAACTTTTCCATGGGCAAACTATTCCCAAGTAAGGGTTCATTTGCTGTGCATACTCCTTCAAGTCCATCAAGGGACCATTCAAGAGGAGGTGGCTTAGATTTTGAGGGAACTGGCTTGAAAAGATACAATTTGACGATCCTAATTTGAACTCGTTTGAACTCATTAAGTGTTTGACCTTGGCTTTCCAGCGATATCCTCCTTTAGCTTCCTTGCGGGGTCTTCAGCTGTTATTCAAGTTTGGAGTTTCAACTTTGGGAAGCTCGACTGCCACCGTTAGGGCATGCAGAATGGCTAGGTCATTGTCAAAGACTTGATCTTCAAATTGAGCACTCTCAGCGTCAGTTTATAGGTACCAAGGAAAATATGAGTTATTATTGGTATGGGTACCTTCTTCAGGTTCATTATTCCACTTGAGGTCAGCCATAAAGAATGGCACCTCTAGATCGATTGGTTCTTCATGTGTGAGTGGAGGATCTACCTGCATGACCTTAGCATCTATCTGTGAGAAGATGGGGTCTAATGAATGGTAGTTGTCAATGGTTGCCGATGTTTGTATCCAATTATTGACATTGCTTTGTGTATCGCCCGCTATGGCATTCTATTTGCAAGGGAGTTGCTTTGCTTGAGATCGTCATTGAAGAGGTTTCATCCAATGCTCTAGGCACAATTGGTTTTATTGCTCCTGTCCCCACATTCACACTGACTGTGGTGTCATGATTTTGGATTGTCAGCCTATCAGTTCCCTAATCATGGAGGATTGATGCTTCACGCAACCAAGGATGTCCAAGCAAGATTTGATAGGATTTCTTAGGGAGATCCAAGATTGTGAATTGAAGGGAAAAGCGGACTCCTGTGACTTTTGTTGACACGCCATTCACCATCCCCAAGGGTTTTGCTCGTGAATCATCGGCAAGGCATATGTTGAAATTAGCCTTTTGCATTGGTGGGAGACCCCATTCATTGTAGAGCTCATTGGATATGACATTTACACCTGATCCACGATCTACTATGGCTTGGACTTCATCATATGCCTTGTGGATCAAAGGCACAATGATGTTGCTATGTCATCTCTCTCACCCATCCACACAGGGATATCTTCTATGTCTTCCATAGGTGGAGGGAGATTTGCGATTTCAATCTAGCCTTTGAACCTCTTCCAGAGATTGGGACAATTCCATAATAGTATTCCAATGGGAATTGACACAGGGCAACTTAGAATGCTAGAGAGTGCCACTCCTTCAAGTTGGTGTGGCGGTATATTATGTTGCGGGTTCTATTGTTCGAACAGAGGCTCAAGTACAATATCCATACTCGGTGGGGCCAAGTCAGGAATTGGATCTTGTGATTACTTCTCAGCCTCAAATTGAGCTTGTTCCTTTTGTACCCATTGTTGAAGTTCCTGAAATCGAGCATTCTCCACTTCTGCATTCAGGTATGAAGCTTCTTTTATTTGAGGCTCGGGAGCTAATGTGGATGAGCTTGGCTGCTCATTACTTGGTGGAGGTAGAGGCACTTGTGATTTCTTTTGAAGAAGTTGGCTTGATGGAATTGGAATATTAGGGTCCTTGGTTGCCTCTCTTTGCTGGCGTGTAATTACATTCAAAGGTTGTGATATTACACATGCCAGCCCCAAACTTTGATGGTCCACCCCAATCGTGCCAATTTGGATGTCAGGCTAAACCTCAGTGTATTATGGGACCTTATTTTTCATGGGACAATCCATATAGGAATGGCATATGCCACAATCTCTGCGGAGTGGTTGGAAAGTAGTGGGGCTACCACGATGAGGGCACTATGCGATCCGATGATTTTCTCCATGACCGTAGCACTTTATTGGTGCTCGATATGTGTTGGGTCGAACTTGATTTTCATAGACTCGTATTAAACCTTTTGTGCCTTCTACATAGTACACTGGGTACTCGGCTTCATACTCGAATGACAAATCCACTTCCTCGGCTTGAAGTTGTTGTTTTGGAACCATCGAAGGAGATGGATTTGGCACTCTTGGATATGGTCATGGATTTGGATTCTTGAGTAATTTTGGGACTTGTGTCCGAACGGGAATAGGATTTAGCCTTAGAGGTGGGGGTGCTTGTGCAAGTTCGGGCTGCCTGCACATTGTTATGGGTACCACTTGGTATTGTTGAGGTCAAGGCGGGTTGTTGCGCATGTTGAAGATGCAACCATTTTCATCATGGCCATCGCCTACGCAGATATGGCACCATAACCTCAGCGATGGATTTGCTTGTGTAGTGATCCTAGCTCTTAGGACCACGCATTCATTTGCTGTATGATTGGCCATGCAGTGTGGGCACCATACATTTTCTCACTGTGGATAAGTCTGAGGTGGCGGCTGAGACATGTGAAGCTTTTGTTCCATGCCCTGCATCATTTCTTCTTTTAGCTTCATGATCATGGCCTCTAGGCGATCTTCATTAGAAGTTTCGGCAGTGGACTTGGATTTTTTGTTTTTAGAGTGCTTATCTTGTGCACTGGCTCTTTCATCATCACTGCTGGTGTCAGAGTCAGTCATGCCATCCTTGATGTCAATGGCTGCCACATGAGTAGCACTGAATGTTTTGTAACTGCTAATTTTTTTCATGTCTTTGTGGATTTTCTTCCTTAGGCATGCAATGAACCAGGCTGTGAGGTACTTAGCATTGGGGCATGGGTCACATTTGGCAATTAAGCATTTCATCTTGCCTAAGTACGTGCGTACATCTTCTCGGTGACCTTGTTTGAGCTTGCTTAGTTGGAGAGAAAATCAACTTGTAGTCTCTCCATTTGAAAGTGTCTCTTGAATTCAGTTTGCAGGAGGTCCCATGTGGCTCTTTCTTCAACTAGGAGATCTTGGTACCATTCTGAGGCTTCATCGATTAAGACCATGGGGAACCAGGTGACCTTGGTTTCATTGGATTGATCTCCTCCCGCTCGGCATGTTGCATCAAAATGCTAGAGGAATCGGACTGGATCGCCCTTACCATTATATTTGGGAAGTTCCAGTTTGCCCAAGGGGTACCTACCTTGATTGTTATTGTTGTTGCCAAAATTGTTGCAATTGTTAAAGAAATTGTTCCCCTCCACTTTGAGTTCAAGATCCCCATCATCGCGACGGCGCCCGACCATGTTGTGACATGGAGGAGTCAAAGGAATTTCTTGAATTTCAGGGGGGGGATCAGGGTAGAGGGTTGTTGAAGGCATTGGCCACAGCGGAGTTGTATGCAAATTTGGCGAGCGTAGTTGTCGGATGCATTGGCTAGAGCCTCTAGTACATGCATGTAGATTTGGCGAGAGGTGGAATGGGTGTCTTTGCCACAAGTGTGGGTGTTGATGTAGTTGTGTTAGGGGGGTTAGATATGTGTTAGTGTTGTAGGGACCATCGTGTTAATAATGTGCCAAGGATTGTCCCACATGTGTAGGGAAATGTGCTAGTGCAAACGGATCGTCAATCGGACGTCACAGCAAAAATTTATGAGCGAATTAGTGCAAAAAGAGGCCCACACGGGGGTGCAAAATAAGAGTGCTAGGGATGCTTAAATGGTGTGCAATGGGCTGAAAAAATGCCGCATAGTGTGGTGTTTTCGTGTGTAAAATCGTGGTTCAAACGGGGTCCAGTTTGGCTGCCAAATGGATTAGTTTTTATGCATTAAAGTAGGGGTAAAATGGGGCCTTTTTGTGTGTGTGTGTGTGTGTAGGGGGGGTGCCTTGGTCATAATTTAGGTTTAAGTGTGAATGGACTTACTAACCGAGGGAGAGTAATTGACCCAGCTCAGTTGACCTAATTGGCCCAATCCAGTTGATCGTAGGTCAGTTGGTCTAATTATTAGTCAAACACTAACCTAACTAGTTGATGTAACCGTAGGCTAACTAACTCGAGGGGAGTTAGCCTAACCTATCCTTAAATTTAACCTAACTATAGTTACACTAATCTATCCAAACTAACTTTAGTTATTCTAACCTATTTGGTGTGCCCTAATCTAATCGAGGTAAGTCCCTCTACTAACCACAGTTAGCCTAACCAACCTACCCAACCTAACCTAACCTAATCTCTAACGGTTAGTTTAGGTTTTTAACCCCTTTTTTTTTAAATTATAAAAGAGCATAAGAAAAACCGAGGGGGGGGCGTTGGTGGCAGTCGTTGGTGGCGGCTAAGTGGGAGGAGGGGGGGGACTATCGCGACTGAGGGGGAGGGGTAGAGGGGAATAGGAATTGTGGAGAGGAGGGGAGGGTTGGAGAGGAGGGAGTGGAGGGTTGGCATGGAGGAAGCGGAGGGTGGCGTGCAAGAGGTCAGGGCACAAGAGGCAAGGTGGCATGGGAGCACTGCCACTATGGCTGCTCTGTGCAAGGGCTTTAGGCCCTTAGTTAGATAGGTTAGGGGGGGGAAGGAAGGGGGGTTGGAGGGGGGGGGGGGGGGGGGGATGGGGGATGGAGGGGGGGTGGAGGGTGTGTGTGTGTGGAGGGGAGGTGTCAACACAATTTTTTATGTCCTTCACGTGAATCTCTTTATTGATATCGGGCATGAACCAGTTTTTCCAATGCTTCTTGAGGCTCCTCAAGTTGGTTCTTAACACTTGTAAGAAATTCTCCTCTAATGAATCTTTCTCTCGATCCCAACCATGTGCACGCACTTCCACATTAAACTCAATCCACTGCTCATTGTGTTTCATTTTAGCAACATAAGATAGCAGGGCATCCACAGCCGTATGGTGGTAACAACAAATAATTTCTAAAAGTAAAAGGCGTTTTACAAAAAGCCTTGTTAAGACTTTGAGAATGTTGGCTTGATGTCTTGAACAAAGTTCTTGATCATCCAAAAAACTAGGAAAATTTGTTGGATTTCAAAAAGCTCGATAGGAAACACTCACACAAAAAATGCACCTCTATAACTCAATTCATACATGCCTCGCGACTTTGAGATGATAACGATGATCCACAAGTCTTAGGAGAGATCACATAAGGGAAGGGAAAGAAAAAGAAAATGAGTACCTCCTTGCAACTCAAAGTGAATACCTGTTGTCTTTACAATTGTTAAGAAACAGAGAAATGGATTAAGAAGAAAGAGCTAGAAGAGAGGAGGATAGA
Organism: Dipteris shenzhenensis; assembly: GCF_047967505.1. Classification (NCBI taxonomy): domain Eukaryota; kingdom Viridiplantae; phylum Streptophyta; class Polypodiopsida; order Gleicheniales; family Dipteridaceae; genus Dipteris; species Dipteris shenzhenensis. The sequence continues at coordinate 42,363,487 of NC_141608.1, read as the reverse complement.
AAAGCATGGTGGTGGACCAATAGAGATAGGAATTATCCACCAAAAATATAATAAATGCCTACTGAATGCACCATCGCGATTAGTTATGAGTCGCCTCTCAAAGATGCCAGTTCAAGAGGAGAGATTGTGATAGATAGGGAGGAGAAATTTGCACAGGGTTGTGATCTATAGGTATATAATCATATTGCTTTCATTTAGATTCATTTATAACTTTATGTATATGCTAAGGAAAAATCCATTACCATTATAGTACCATTTGTTCAATGAAATATGGGCGTATGATAGTCACTACCGAGCAGAAAAACTTGATATAAAGCACAACACATTTGCTTGAGGAGTCATGGCTAACTTTTCACAAGACAGTTAGAGCTAGTGCAAGGGATACAAACCTCATTATTTGGAATCATACAAGCCATGTTGCAAGTGAATTTTGGAAATAATCGATGTGGAAAATTGAAGGCCATTTGCAGAGGTGCTCAAGCTATAATAAAGAAGTAACAAACTAGGTTTTTTTCCATTGAGACAATAAAAATTTGGGATGACCTTATTGACACATTCGTTCTACCCATGCACTATGAGCAAGTAAAGAATTTTTCTTATATTATTGTCTTGCCCTTAGATTTCATTAAAGCTTGCTCCAACATATCATGAATATTTTCTCCTCAACTATATATACCTTAGGTGGTCTTTCAACTTGATTGAGTGGGCTCATGGTGGTTTGTGATTCAAGTTGTATCTAAAAACTGACATATATTTAAGATGTGGAGGTAGAGCATGAAATGAAAGATGTGGGAGTAGAGCTGCAAATGGAAGCTATGCACTAATGACATAAGACATATAGGTTAACAAAATAAGTTATGAATAGATGCTTCTTGTATCTTCTACAAACTCTATCTTCATTAAAAGACAATGCCTATAATTTTTGGGCAAGTTCATTATGAAACGAAGAAAATTTAAAATGCAATTTATAAAGGAATCAAAGTACAAGGGATGTAGAAAAAACATAGAATGAATGTTAAAAGTGCTTGAAAATTTAAATCATCTTGAAGTAGATCCTTTATTATTAGTTTGCTAACATTATAAGACATAAAAATGTCCTTTCATCTTGAGGGGTTCACTGAATGTAAATCATGCATTTAAGGCCTAATTTAAAAGTTCCTTAACTAGGAAATTTTCATGAATAAATGCACCCTTTTCCACTCAATCTGTGAATACCCACTTTAAAATGGTATCCTTGTGTATGTAAAAAACGTACAAAAAATATTTAAAAATCCGTTCTATTGAACCCATGGGCTACACTTACATATTTATGATTGATCCCCTGAGCCTTTCATAGGTTTGAGAAAAAGCCATTTGTCTCATATAAAATAATATTTGATAATTTCCTCATCTATGCTCTTTCTACACTATCTTAATATTATGGGAAATTTGTTTGCATGGAGAAAAAGAGTCATGATTACATCATTCTTATAAAAGCAAGAAAAGGTTGAGAATGTAGATAAAATTTATTTGATAATTCCCCTGAAAAATTATTAGTATAGAAGGAACAAATCGTACATCATGGTGACACCATTCTTTTTGTCCCTATTTGGCACCACATCTTTTTTTCACACCATTCTTTCTGTCCCTATTTGGGACCACATCTAAGCTCAAAAATTGCTTTTAAATTAGCACAAATTGGCATCATGCCCATGTCTCTAGTTCTTAGAAAAAATTTAGACTTTTCTTTAAGGTTGTAAAAATTTCATGACCCAATGCAAAATACTTCTTTGATGTGTCAATGAAATTCAATGACTTTTGTCAGTTAAGGAGACATTATGTCGTGTTATCAAACCCAGTGGACTTTTTGTGAAGAGGAACAAGGTGAATTATAGAAAGGTTAATGGTTGCAAGTGACGAATGCTACTTTGAAGATCATAATTTAAAAGGACCCATGGTTAACTTTTAGCAGGTGATTGTAAACTATTGATTATTGTTTGAAAAACCTTGAAATGAAGAAGCCCTTGTGGTCTAAAGCTTAAAGAACATAGATGAGAATGTGATTTCAAATTTTTATCAAGACCACTTGTGAATAACATAATCTTACCAATGCCAACTGTGTTGTTAACTTTAGTGTAAGGGTAGGAAGATGCCAAGGTCTCAAACATAGTTAGATATAGAAAAGATCCAATGAGCTATCGATAAGACTTGTCATTGACTATAGGCTTTTTTATATCTTTTGTACGTTTTAAATTTTATTACATGGGAGTGGTTGCAATCTTGCAATTTGGCATATGATAGGTCTTTAGGAGACTATCCACGGTATTTTGGTGGCTCATAAAGGTATTATTTGAGTATCTTAAAAACTCAATGTGAACACCACTACTCAACGTCAGTCAAATCATTGTCTCAAGTCACTATAGATCAAAGGTAAGGAGATGCTCACATGTCATTTTCAAAGATGTAGACTTTAAGAGGTCAAAATGTGCTTTCCTCGAGCTCACGTTTGAGAATTCTGATATTTTTATTAGCATTGCCTCGTTATAGTGGAGGATTGAAACTCTTTTGTGAATTTCCACTTGTAATTCTTAAAAAATAATAATTAAATTTATTGCCATTTATCTAACAAAAGCCCACCTCCCAAAAAGAAAATGTGGTTTCTCTTTTGCATCTAAAAGTTCATGCTTTTGAGGAAGCCGCGGCAGCCCAGTGGTAGGGTTAGAAGCCTACCAAGGCGGCGACTGTCGTTCGACAATTCCATTGGGAGGTAGAGGCAGGGTGGGTTGCCCCTCGATAGCCTCAACCGGGGGTGTGAGTTGGGTGGGTGAGTTCCAAAAAAAAAAAAAAGCTCATGCTTTTACGATGATATTAGGATGCATTGTCCTGTCCATAGTGTAAAAACTAAATCCACGTAAAAAGGGCACTGTCCATAGTGGCCTTTTCACAAAGATTCAACTCGGGTCGCATGCAACATAACATTCACTTAAGAGTCTTAAGGCCTTAGCACATGGATGGGGCTAGCATAGGTTTAGGATGGGAATATTTTTGTCATCATTACTCCCATCCTACACCAAGTGGTCTAGGATGGATTTAGAATGGGAGTAGCCACTTTTTCTCCCATCCTGGACCATGGCCTCTAGACCCTGGCAGCCAGAATGGGTTCCCCTTTTTTAGGGATTCAAAAACATGGAAGGATGACATGTGTCCTTGTCCCCACAAGGTCCCCACCTCTTAAACACATGAAATGATGCAATGTGTCTTCTTCCTCCTAGTTCTTTTTTTATTAGCACATGGTGGGATGGGAATAGGATAGAAATATGCATGGGACCACTTGGGACGACCTTTTCCCATTCCCATCCTATTTTATCCCATGTGCTAAGCCCCTTAGAATCACTCATGGTGGGCATCACGTAAGTGCAAATTATAACATGAATATCCCTATAGCTGCTAACAACTCCATAGTATAGCAACTAATTCCACGTAAAAAGGGCACTACCTTTTCCCAATCAACAGAACATTCACTTTAAGATCACTCGCAAATAACATTAATAGCTGCTAACAACTCGCGCAATAGCCGTCAGCGATGAGTGCAGCAACGAGAGTATCAAATGGATCAGTTCTCTGAGACAATTTCTCTGCATGACAAAATTCTTCCTTCCTTCATGAAAAGCGTAAAAGCAATGTAACCCCTCTCTGTACCTTCTGGATGCGTGTGGGGTCCCTAAGCGGGGCGAGTGAGTGGGGGAGAAACGAAGCCCGAAGACAAACAATAGAAAAATCACACCTCATCTCGCTAATGGCTGGAACCTGCTGGATCACGCTTACGATAACTGATGTCACGTTTAAGCAAGCAAATAAAACCGGGCTCGAATCAGGACATGCACCAATTCCAAGGAATCAAGTCATTATCAACGTCCTGCCGAAATTTGCAGTTGAAAGTTGAAGGGCTAATTCTGTGCATATGCAAAGAAAAATGGGCAAAGATCGAGTTGAATCCGATTCCAAGAAATCAAGTCATTATCAGCCACCTGCGGAAATTTGCAGTCGAAAGTTGAAGGGCTAATTCTGTGCATGCAAAGAAAAATGGGCAAAGCTCAAACACGTACATGCATTATACGTAAGGACTTTGCTACAAGCACCGCGCCATAACGATTAGCGACGGAGCATTACTTGATCTCATCCTGACCTCCACGTTATAAAGCCTCTTATCGACCAGCATTCCTCTCAAGCGTTTCAACTTTCCCTGCATCTCCCACCTCCCTGCCCCATTCTGCACAGCGATGCAAGAGCCCTCAGAACCCGCCAAGCCTCTTGCACGAAATCAGTGCAGAACAGATGTTTCTCGGGTGCATCAGAGGCTATGTCCAAAGAGAGGGGACGTTTTGCGTGGCATCGTACGTTCAATTGGGGAGAAGATGATCCTCTCGGTTGTCCAGTGCTTGCAGCCTGTCTGCCAAAACGGGCTGAACCCGAGAGAGAACGGACTTGCAACTCGGAAGAAATCAGTAGAAAACGAGTAAGAAGCCTTTTTGAAATGACGGACATGTTCGGGCCAGGTGTTAGTAGGTTTATTAAGGGCAACATAAATAAAGCACAGCGTCACGGAGCGGAGTTTGTGTGAGCTATACGGTCTCGTTCTTCTTTGTATACATTATGTTACTTCATCGATATCTGCAAACATTTCTGAGAGCTATTAAGTCAAGGAATCGTCATTAATCTTGTGCGCATCTGAACGTCCTTCCTTCAGAGGACTACATCGATCAGATCGAGCAATTATCAAAGGTGGAATGCAGAACCATGCGAGTGCATATGATCACGATTGCGATGAAGGGCAATGGGCATGGCGTCCACCAAAATTCCTTGGATCGGTTTGGCCTCCTGAGCGCTGGTTCCCTTGAATCCAGAGCCTCAGCTTTGGGAACCCATCCAACCAATCGCCTCTCCCCCATCCTACCTTCCTGTGCGCTGCTCGTCCCTGCTCTTGCTGCACCTGAGTTTGTAGGCGTGGGAACTGAAGATGGGGTGGTTGTTTGGAAACTCAAGAGCCACCGGTGTCTGATCGATAATCTCCGAGAGGGAAAATGGAGCTTTTTCCCCTCCGTGGCAATAGGTCGTGTGAGCTTCAAAGTTCATGGCAAGTTATTTCAATAAAAAACAAGGGGCACACACGTGCCTACAGCACTGTCCCAAGTGGCTCAATAGAACTCAAGTTGATCCAGTTTCAAAGGGTCTTAAAAAAGAAACGTTGTAGTAGCTAGAGCTCTGCCCCTAATGGGGCAGTGTTAAAAAAGTTCATGGCAAGTTCATGCAGTTGACGAATATGAGCATCTGAAATTCGCTTTCTATCATGTCATTTTTCTTCGTGTAGTCCCCCCCTTTTTTCTTCACACCCCCATCCCACTCTCACCCACCTATGGAGCAACTATCGGTGGGCACCGGGTACACAGCTGTGGTCAACTCACACACACTACACATGTGCACCCAACCACATTCGGCCCTAGCCTCCAAGATTTGAATGCATGACCTGGGGATTTAAAGCTCGCCTAGAGCCTTGGAGGCAGCTTCTGAAAATGCCCAAGCGTTTCGTAACTTTAGAGAATTGTCATAGGTGTTCAGTGTTCAAACTTAACCTTTCCAACCAGGGAGTTTAAGTTGAATTTATGTGCTAGCGCACCATCCTGTTAGATGTTATGTCTCGATGCCCAAATTTAATTAAAAATCTTGATAAAATTATCTAGAAGTCCATGTATGGTTCACGTATATCACACTTTTACATTGAGATTGGGATCAATGGTAAACTTTTTTTTGGATTATACACCATCCCTACAAGGGTCAACAAGAACTTGCCCTTTCTAAGGTTTTATAGCTCTCAAAGTTTTAGCTAGATCAAAAATGCTCAGTAGTGGTCTAGCAATGCTTCATCAATGTTGGCCTTTTTTCTTAAAAAAAGATGCTATGCTGTTCAGATCCATGATAAAAAAAGCATGAAATTATTCCATAAGATACACAAGAAGTCTTATATTGATTGAGTTATGATTGTTGTAGAGTCCAATGAGTCAATGGAGCATGATAAAGTGGTAGTATGCCATCCACTACATAAAAATGCCTTGTTGAAACCTTTTTACATCAATGGTCATGCTTGCATATTATTGTTTGAGAAATAAGAATAAATGGTTGTGCTTGCTCCTACTCGCTAATGGCTACTTTGTGTATCATGGGTACATATTAGTTGTATACTATTGTTGAAAAGCAGGATTAAATTCTTATTTGCTAGCACTAAAAGGATTTAAATGGGATGAGAATGTTTGCACATGTAAAATGTATTTTATATGGGGCCAATAGTGTGATGGGTATGCTTATTTTAGTGTCTATCTAAACTAGTCATTTTAATTTTCAATTTGCTAATGCCATCAATAAAGGACAACTTCACATAGCTTAAAGCTTTTCCGTGAAGCATCATTATCCTATATTGATTGATTGAAGAGTTGCTTTGTTATCTTGACTCTTCAAGTGTCATAGGTTGAGATTCATTTTAAACCAGGGACCTCACTGAAGAGGTGAGTGGGATAAAAGAGGTGCATCATGGCAAGGAGTGAGAACACATGAGATATAGAAATGAGTGTTCTATTGATTGTGAGAAAGGTGACTCTCTCTTATAGCAATGGGAAGAGGGTGGCCTAGATCATAGGCACCTTCCCTACATTAGTGGCAATCAGCCCCTACATTAGTGGGACTGGCCTAAATCAAAGGAACCTGCCATGTGGGGGCCTTTGTTCTTACATCATCACTTAGGTCACAGACTAGACACCTCATAGCACTAGGTAAGCTTCTACAACACACACACACACACACACACACACACACATGACTCCCCTAGATGCACACATGCACCATAGAGCAAGCCCTTGATCACACTTATCCCAACATACACCCCCTCAAGGGTTTTGCCTCTTGCAATGTCAAGGATACATCTAGTCTCATAGTTTCTCATGCCATCTCATGGTGGTCACACATGGCCATCTCATGGTGGTCAAGGATAAATCTATGTCTAGGATCTCATGCTAACAAAGGTGCCCAAGGTTCAAGGTTCACAAAATTAGGATATACCAAACACATATCATATGGCCTACATCATATGGTGACCAAAGGTGACTTACAAAAGACAAAACATATGACATTCTTTTTGGAGTACTACTCTGGGTAGAGAACCTCAAAATTTGACCAAGTGATGAAAAACAAAAAATCAAAAGACAAAGTGCTCAAAAGGCATAGTCCTTGTCTTCTACCACAAAGTTTGATTCTTCATTTATTGATGGAGTCTTTCCTTCACCAAGATTTTCTTTGTTGTTGATGCAGCTCTTCTTCACATGAAATGCTTCATTCTCTTGGGAGTCATTCCTCTCGTCTTCTTGGGATTGTCTCTTGGAGAGCAGCTGTAGAGAAAACCTTTTTAGATGGCAATACTCCATAGTATGATTGGGTACCTACTCCACAGAAGGCACATATCTTTTTCTTGGTGTTCACCTTGATGAAATATTCACCATTATAGGGCTTTACTCTCATTCTAGGCTTCTTTTGGAATGCTTTCCTCTGAGATACATAATCAATGTTAGAGGAACAATATGATGAAGGCATATTGGGAAGGTCTTACCACTAATATGGTAGTGTCTAGTCCCTTACAACAAATAAGTCTCCTTCTCCACAAGTATAATTGGTTGGAGAGATAGTTAGATACCCCAAACTCTTAGCATAAAGGAAATACAATGTCTATTGCTTCAAAAAATAGCATTCAAGCATATTCAAAATATAAATGCATTATGAGCATTTACCAAAACTGTCAAACTGCGGGACAATGCTCCAAAGATAAGACTGAAAAATGCCTGAGATCACTTCCAATGGTCAAACATCCAAAAGACCAAAGATAACGGACATAATAATGAAACTTTCTAGCACTTAACCATACTCAATGGTTCATCTTAGAAGTAGATATCACTGTTACCCCCAAATTGAGCAGTCTGAAATTGGAGGGTGCAATTGAAGCTGAAGAGAAAAGCTTTGAGAGGGCTTTCAAAGGAAAATGGAAGCTCTTACTGAGGACTAGTTCCAAGAGAGAGGAATGGCAAAATTGCATGTTGTGTCACTGTGGAAAGATGCACCTATTCTGATTGGTTTTTTGCTCTGTTCTCAGTATTTTGTGGACCATTGTCCACCAAAATTCATCAACACCTTCCTAAGAGTGTTGTCCAGCATGCCCTTAGAGGAATTGATGAGATATGACTCTAGCAGGCTGAATTGCATGAAATTTTATCGAGCAATCTGAGTGTCGGCACGGGCATCATAAGCCTAATTGCACAGATCCCAATGGTGAAGACATGTGCTTAACTAGATAAAGCTATAGCATGAAGCGTTATAAAAGTTAACGGTCGGATGTTGAGATATGGCACTTCTAGTGGTCAAGCCATAAGAGAGCTCAAGCAAAATGAAGGTGATGAAGAAGATGAAATCTTGGGCTCTAGGTGACTCTAGGAGCTAGGTAGGATCAACCTTGCTCTGACACCAAATGAAGAGGTGAGTGGGATAAAAGAGGTGCATCATGGCAAGGAGTGAGAACACATGAGATATAGAAATGAGTGTTCTATTGATTGTGAGAGAGGTGACTCTCTCTTATAGAAATGGGAAGAGGGTGGCCTAGATCATAGGCACCTTCCCTACATTAGTGGCAATCAGCCCCTACATCAGTGGGATTGGCCTAAATCAAAGGAACCTCCCATGTGGGGGCCTTTGTGCTTACATCATCACTTAGGTCACACACTAGACACCTCATAGCACTAGGTGTGCTTCTACAACACACACACACACACACACACATGTGACTCCCCTAGATGCACACATGCACCATAGAGCAAGCCCTTGATCACACTTATCCCAACACTCACCTCAAGAGTGGTCCCATCTAGAATCCTTGCCTTGTGGGCATAAGGACCATGAACCATTCCCCGATTATGTGGGCATGTTAAAACTCAAAAGCAAGTAACACTTTCATGAAAATAAAAAAAGAAATGAAATATCAAATTTGCCCTTGATGTAAATTTAATGTGAATTCTTCCAATCACAAAGAGAAATTCTTAAGGGCATGACATTTATTCCATCATCGAACCTATCAATATTGTCAAGCTTATCAGTAAGCTAAGGAGGATATCCACATATTAATACTATACACAACAGAAATGGAGAAATGCAAGCATGTGGTGAATGAATCTATAAAAACTAGTTGTGTAGCAACGGTGTAGTGAGGAGTAGTATTATATCTTTATGCTTTTGTAATTAGGATTTATATTAGAGTACAATGCAATTACTGCCTTAATAAATATGCCATGAAGTTTCTTTTATAATGTCACAAATTGAACTCATCTAGATGTGTAATAATATCAAAGAGGCAAAGCCTTCAGGTGAACAATACTTAAATGTTTTTTGGAAATTATACTTCTTCGTTTACAAAGCATAATTTAAAATTTCATCAAATGTGACTTTTCTTCCACAAAGCTAGGTGATCCTAAAGTAGGATCATCTAAGTATTTTCTTCCTAACTATAATGTCTTGGCATTAGTCTCCCTAAAGTCATAAAGTAGTCTCATCTTTGCAAAGTGGTAGAGCTTCTCAAATTTCTTCCATCCCCCTCTTGGGCAAGATCATACCCATCTTTATGGCATGAAAGATTTTGTCCAAGAACCCCTCCCTATGGCATGGGAGAGTTTGTTCAAGCATCTTGCACACTCAGCCTCTTCAATATCCATCTATGATAATCAAAAGATATCTTTACTAACAACAATTAGGATGGCAATAAGTTATGATCAGAGTTCACTCCATGAAAAGGCTTCAACAAGCTAACATGGAAAGCATTATGGATGGTCCACTGCTTAGGTAACTTCAACCTATAAGCTACCTCATTGATCTTCTCAAGAACTTGAAAGGGGCCGTAGTACCTCATATTCAACTTGGTGTATAGCTTTACCTTCTCTTTCTTGCTCCTGAGGCATGCCTTAAGAAAATGCAGCAACACCCAATCACCTTTTGTGAAGTTCTATCTGCAGCTCTTTTTTGCTTGTCCTGGCTGTGTTGGAGGGTATACATAACCTTTTCATAGGCTACCCACAAGTCCTCCGCATACTCATCTGCCACAAAAATCTTCTCTTTTGTATGCAAAATAGGAGGAGCCTTCTCGCTCCTTCCACTATTTCAAACGATGCCTTACTTGTGGAAGAGTGCACTATATTGTTGTATGCATACTCAATCAGCGGGGCAAATACTGTTCCCACTTTGCTTTGTGCTTAGACACATAACAAAGCAGCAAATCCAAAGCTATAGAATTCACCTCTTTTGATTGACCATCAGACTGTGGATGATAAGAAGAGGAAAATAGTAGTGAGGTACCCGTGTCATCAACAAACCTCTCCAAAACATGCTGGTCATCCATGGATCTCTATTGCTCATGATAGACTCAGGCATCCCATGATACTTGAAAAATATTTCAAGAACTCCTTTGCCATCTGCTCGGCTGTAATCTTCTTCCTTACTTGAATGAAGTGAGCCATTTTGCTAAATCTGCAAATTATGGTCCATATTATGAATCCATTTAACAAACTATCACCTTTCTCGTGAAATGAAGGTCTTTTGCAAAGTCAAATGTACACCCAATTCAGATGCCTACCAAAACCATCAAACATAAGTAGATATGTAATTTCTTCTCCTTCTAAATTAAAGTCTAATGTTTCCTTTTGTTTTAAAACTACATGTTCAAACTATATACACTAAGGTGATGTCCTTTAGTTCTAATTGTTCCTCCTATTACCTTTTAAGGAAATGTCCTTTGAGTTTAATGTTTCCTCTTATTTTAAAGCTACATATCTTGAATACCATTCTTCAACAATGGAAAATAGGACACTCTTAAATTTTGAGCATCAAATATGGGAGGAGTTGTGTATTGTTTTCTAGCAAGATACTCATCAACTTTTTTGAAATCATTTCATTTTGTAATAGTTATTAATTTTTTCATGACATGGCATTGATAATTGTGAACACAAAATAGAAAATTTGGTTAAATAGGATAGGAAACCTATGCTATTTTTGTGTGTGTGTCACAAATGAGAAATTTTGACTAAATAGGATGAAAAATCTATCTTTTGTGTGTGTGTGTGTGTCATGTGCACTTTTACAAAAAAGAATGTGTCTGTGTTGTGTGTTGTGTGTGTGTGTGTGTGTGTGTGTGTTGTCGGGATGGTGTGAGATACATTAAAGGGAATTTATATGTTAATAAAAGCCCGATTAGTACCTTGATTGTCTATTTGGAATCTTAAGTGAGGGGGAAGTGTCAGGTAGACTTCCTTATCCTCTTACGAAAGGTCAATATAATTTTCTTTTTGGACATAACACTCCTTAAATATTGTGATATGATGAAGTTATCCATGTGTATAATGGGGTGTGTATCAAAATATTAAAGAAGATTTATAAGTGGATGGTCTTAGGTTGCATGTAGTAGGGCCCTCTTGTTGTAAAGGAAGCATGAAGAATCTTGTCTTCTTGTAAATTAAGCTCCCGTCCAATTGACAATCAATTGAGGAAAATTATAAAGATTTAATCTTTAATATTACTTTCTCTTCTTCACCAATGTTGTGATCTCCACCTTCCTCCATTATAGTTATCACCTTCTTCCTGGCCCTTATCGTCACTTTCATATGATTCTTCCCTAGATCCATCGGCATCATTAGTTGGACCTATCAAGGCAGCATCTATATATCCACATCCCTATCTTCAAAAATATGTTTGCTTCAAGGAGTAACTAGGACTATGTACCACCATGTTAGATCCGAATGATTCGGATGAAAGACCACCTATGCTGAAGATGCAAATTAAATGCCATCAATTATATTAATGTATGATTAAGTAAACAAACAAACAAACACACAAACAAATAAATATGAACATCTACCAATAATTGTTTGAAAATGAAGATATTAGATTTTAATCATTTTATTAGTATGCACCTGTTCAGAATGCTCTAGAAAAACAAAAGTATCACTTTCATTGGTCCAAAGCCTAGTGGCATCAATGGCGAAGAAACCACTACTGTCTCTCCTAATTGTAGCATTGGGACCATTGTAGATAGTTCTAAACCATTTGACATCAAGAATGAAGATACTAAATTGTCTAAAATCAACTTCATTGATGCCATGTATGGTCCCACAATAATCTAAATACAAGGAGAGAAGATTGGTATCAGAAACACTTGCTTGGTTATCTTGTACAAAGTTAGCCATGACTCCACAATCATAGGTGACTCTCCTTCAATTGATGTGTTCCACACAAAAATGACGTCCATTGACCATAATGCATTGTACTTTTTGTACTACAAAAGAACATGATTAAAACAATGAGGATGAATTTCATAGCAATTGTGACCATATATACCCAATTAAGTAGAAAGGTAAGAAACTTACATGTGGCATACATCTGACTGCAAGCTTTCACTCTCGATAGGTTATGTCGTCTTCATCATCTTCGGCTTTACAAAGAGCTTCTTATAGCCAATCACATATGTTGAGAGATATGATGCCATGAGCACATAGATTAAAGGCCAAGGTATGGTATAGGAAAGAATTAAAGTAGCCACCCTAGGATGTGGACTACATGATGTGGAGATGTGGATTGAGGATATCCACAAGGAGAGATGTGGATGAGAGGATCACACATGTGTTGACTATTCAAAGGGCACTCTCTATATAAGAGGCCTCTCATGTATTGTTGAACACACATTGGAAGAGATATAGATTTGCTATCTCCCTCTCATGTCTTATTTAGTGTGCTTGGATCCTCCTTGATCCCTCACTTTGTCATGGTATCAGAGCTCCCTTGCCTTCCGCTGAGGCATTGTGATCCATATGAGAGAGTGTGATTGATTGAGAGATTGAGGTTCTCTTGAGTGTGCTCCATAAGAGTCCACTTCCGGTGAGAGATCTTCATCCATTCTTTGAAAGAAAATTTGTCACTTGAGAGAGAAAATTTCCATCCATTTAACTCCATTTCGAGAGTTCTATCATTGAGAGAGAGAGATTTGTGAGATCCTCTTCTATTCTTGGAGAGTGTTTTCCATTGAGAGTGAAAGAGAGAGTCTCTTATGCATTTGAGAGATCTGTTTACTTGAGAGAAGGAGAGCCAGTGGTATTGAGAAGACTTGCGAGTGAAAGCGGTGGAAGTTCAAAGCTCTAAAGTTCTTGCAGCAGTGCCAAGCCTAGTACGCAAAAAGCATCTACAGCAACACAACCAATCTCAGCTGAACTGGAAGTTGAACTAGAAAAAGAGCTCTGCTCGTTCGGATGAGTTGAGAGAAGAATGCATAGCTCTAAACATTGATCTTCTGTCGGAATTAACAGGGGAACCATGGTTGGAGAGTTTCAAGATCCCCTTTGGGCAAGCCCATGGCAGTCAGATTCTGTGGTAGCTATAATGTCATGGTTCAAAATCTCAAGATCTAGTAGAGTCCTCAAACGCACCTCAAGTTCAACAGTTGCAATGGTGTTGTAGCGTGCAATATTTTGATCTACTCTCTTGAAATGAGCCCCAATGCCGACGGCATCCATCTCCAAAACTCTCAGAGCCTACAAATCTATGATTCTTACATAGCAGGTGGTGATGATTGCGTTTTTGTCCAGACCGGAGGCTCTTATGTAGACATACACGATGTGGTCTATGGAACTGGACATGGAATCAGGTGAGTTTGCTATCGTGCAAGTATGTAGCATCTAACCGACATTAAGTTTGCAATGCATCTTCTCCAAGCAGTCCTCCACAGAATGTCCAGACTGCCAAGCGTCAACAACCACTCCTCAAAGCAGCCTCCGTCAAGCCTCAACCCATGACTCCGACCAACGTTGCTTTTGCAGCCTCCTACACAACGGGCATCACAAGCAAACTCTCCACAATCAAAAAGCCAACTGCCAGCTGATAGCACCTACGAGCTCTCCTGCTCCTAACAAGCTTACCACAGCCATGGGCTGCAATGTCGATGAGCACCGATCTCTTGCTCCCCGTGCCATCATCTTTAGCTCTTCAAGCTTCTCCAACGAAGCAATGACCTTCATAAGCCTCGTGCGCCCTTGCACAAAATGACCACAAGGTCACAAGCTTCTAAAATCTCCAGATCTCCAACCACCGAGCCGCAACGCCATGCTCGCCTTCACTGTTTATAATTTTTCCTTAAGGTCCCTAAGGTTCTCCAAAATTGACACGTGGCACGATTATAACTAACCATGGCGGAATGACTTGGACCTTGGTTAAGTATGGCCTTGGGTTAAGTTTCTGGTTAGATTAAATTTACCATGGTTAGGTTATTGAGGTTTGGTTAAGTTTCTACCATGTGGCATAGTAAGCACATAGCCCTTGCCAAGCACAGTTTGGAATTCAGCATGTGAATCCCTCTACCACATCATCAAGGCCCCCTCTTCTTCATAGAACCTTTGACAAGCCATAACTTCCAATCCAGGAAGAATTTGGACATGCTCCAAAAGGGAAAAGTGATCATCTTTTCGAGCTCTACGCGCTTGTCAGATCAAAATCATTGTTAGCAATTAGACACTGTCAATATTGAAACAAATCAATTGGTAAGGCCTTTGTGATAAATGATAAAGCAAAGCATGAATGCAAACATCGATGTCATAAGCATGCCGAAAGAACAAGTGCATGAGGTGACCATAGCACAGAGCATGGCATCCACACATAAAGCATCAAGGTACATGGAAGAACAAAGCATCGTGCATGAAGCTACACAAGGAAGAAGATTGCATATTGAAGAACTAGCAAGTCAACTACACAGCATCATCATCAAGCCATGAGCAGAATGACAGGAACAACATGTATTGAGAAACAAAAACCTTGCCATCCTTGGCTATATTTTGTAAATCAAACCTAACCACCTGAGAGTAGCTATGAAAGCACCCAGGGGAGGTATTGACTTGTAAAAGCCACACTTGGCCACCTTAAGTAGCAATCCATGCACTAAGGGGAGGTGATGGAATGTAAACTTTTAACCACCTTGCAGTACCCAAAGGATTATGGCACCAAGGGGAGGTGTTGAGAGATATGGTGCCATGAGCACATAGATTAAAGGCTAAGGTATGGTATAGGAAAGAATTAAAGTAGCCACCCTAGGATGTGGACTACATGATGTGGAGATGTGGATTGAGGATATCCACAAGGAGAGATGTGGATGAGAGGATCACACATGTGTTGACTATTCAAAGGGCACTCTCTATATAAGAGGCCTCTCATGTATTGTTGAACACACATTGCAAGAGATATAGATTTGCTATCTCCCTCTCATGTCTTATTTAGTGGGCTTTGATCCTCCTTGATCCCTCACTTTGTCAACATAATGTGTCTGGGAGAAGAGCAAGATTCATTGGATATGGTACCCTTTGCATGTGCATGACTCTAAATGTCATCCTCTCATTTATTCTTTCTGCTTTGGCCTCTTCATATCTCTCCACCCATTTTTGCATCTTGAGACTATTGAGGATACAAAACTTGTTAAATTTCTTCCTTTTCCGTTTGCTCATCTTTCTTTCAATCCCTGTACCTTGGGGAACCTTGGCAATGACACGATCATCATCCTTGATGTTCCAAGCATGTGGCATATCGGGATCCATGGATGCAAGAAACTTTGTGATGTATATTAATGAATCATGCACAAGCCATCCCTCTGCCATGCTTTCTTTGGGTCTAGCTAGCTCTTTTCCTTACAAATTCCTTCAAAGTTTTCATAAACCATTCAAGAAAAAACATCTGACAACTATGAACGGTTCTTACAATAGTGGCCTCACTAACTACATATACAAGCAAGTGCACCTGAGTCATCATAATACTTGAGGAAAAGTGCTCTCAAGCAAGAACAGAGATTTGATGGAGTCCACCTTATCCGTCTCAATGCTCGATATACAAAAAAATCTCTTTTTACAAGATCCACCTATTCCACATGCACACGTAAGATTCAATATTTTCTACCAATCATTTAAAATTGTATGAAATATAATCAAGGTGATATGATAGTAAGCATACCTGACATTGCCATTGATCTTGTAGATAGCTTTTCTAACATCTTTTGATAAGCATTCTCTCACTATAATTGGGAGGATAAACTACCCAAGCAACAAAAGAGTTATAACAATGTATCACATCATATAAGTTACACAAAAGCATCACAATCTTATTTCTATTCTCATTCTATTAAGCATTCAAGCTAACATTTAGAATACTTATAAGACCTTGTGCCAGTCATGGGACTTGAGGCCACTAAGATTATTGTCCTTTGTAAATGCTCCCCTCAAGAAATGCATGTGTCCCATGGGTGTTCAAAATAATGCAATGTCTGCCTTGACCCTTGCCTCCTCTCCCTTGGAAAGGATCCATGGTGCCTTTGTCGGGAGAACAATTCTAGGAGGATGCTCTTTGGTTCTTGAACCACCCTCTTGGGTTCTATGCGCATGCTTTTGGGGCCACAAGTGAGGCATTCTACCCATCTCATGCAAGTCTTCTCGCACTCCCCTTGTGTCTTTGTCACAACCAAGTGTGCCCAAATAGAAGCCCTTCATTCATGGAGATATGCATGGGATCTAAGAGATGATTGATTTGTAAGTCACCCCAATATGGAAGCTTGTGAAAGATTGACAGCCATGCCATACCAGGAGGAGGTTGCTCACTATTACCTCTCCAATCTTAAATCGAGTCACTTACCTTCCTCTAGGCCAATGGTGGATTAGGTTGACCTTCATGTGTAGGATGATCAAGCAAAGGTATTGAGCATGACTAAACCATCTTCCTCATATGTTTGGAGTGTCATGCATTTAAATTAGAACCACAAATAAGACAAGCATATAGACATGCATATATCACACCACAAAGCATAAAGGTATCAATAGTCATGCACAAGTACATACCTCTGCACTCCCCATATCCTGGATAGTAATGCATGGTCCACATCAAAATTCACATGATGGAAATGTTTGCGGCCTGTGCCTCAAAGCTCTAGAAACATTAAAGACACGTATGCCCCTCCATAGGGTTTGTAGCTCCTCGATTAAGGGTGCCATGTACACATCCATATTCTTGGTCTTGTACTTCCTTGGCACAAGTAGGGCAAGCATGAGGTGTCTCTTCTTTATTGTTAACCATGGCACGATATTGTAGTTCACTAAGACTATGGACCATGTTGAGCAAGTTGTCGAGCGTAACTCAAAAGGGTTCACGCCATACATTGTGAGGCCGAGATGTAAATTGCATGGTTCCCTTACAGAGTCTGGCCACATGTTGTCTATGTCCTTCCAAGCAGCACAATCTGCAAGGATCCTCAAAGTGTCATTGGTGGACCGGTGTGTAGCATGCCACATCATCAATTGTGCAATGAACTTGCATATGAACATGTGCTATATTGTGGGAATGATGGGAAAATGTTCCAAGACCTTCACTGAGATCTTCTCACCCAGCAAGTCCTATTTGTAGCACTATGCCCCACACTTCGGACAATCAACCAAATCTATGGACGGTGTAATAATCCATCCGAGTGCTTGTAGCATTGTCTTTGCTTCATCTCTAGAATTGGACATGGTATTTGGGGTAGGCAGCATCTTCTAGAGCAACCTATTGCAATTTTCATATCGAAGAAACCTTAAGAATAAGATACTAATTAAAACTATTAGGAATGAGATATTAAGAATGAGGAACTTTAAAACAATTAGGATCCAAACATGATTTGCGCTAACCTCGTAAAGGTTGAGACACTTGTGTCTGACCAACAATAATTTGCTTAGAAATTCAAGATCAAGAGGCAAGCTCGTAGTTTTGTCATCCTCTCACCATCATACAAGTGTGTTGATGCCAAATCTTGCATCATGGTCTCATGCTTAGACATCTTGCCCCCATATCTCATTGTGCCTCCAAAAATAGAATCCATCATATCTGTCATACCCCTGTCCTCCTCTAGAGGATCAACCTAGGGATCATCTGGCTTGAAGTGTGGTGTTGGTGCATGTGCTCCCTCACTAGTCTCCTCATCTTGTATAATGATGCAAGGTTGATGTGTGCAATAATACGCACACAATATAAATATTCATGAATTACTCAAATACCATCGGTTTACCGATGATGCACTAGCATGAGGACCAATATCTGCTTCTAGTGGTGCCTCTCCATAAATCTGCAAGTGGTGCATGACAATACAATGTTGATGGACGAACCTCTCACTTGCAATGCATGCAAGGATAAGGAAATCTCTCATGAAGCCATCCACACTCCAGGGAGGTGATGAGCTATCACTACTCATCCTCTTGACCTGAACACATCCAAAACCATCCCACAAAGTCAAGTCAAACACCCAAATCCCCTTGAAACCCCAAAATCCCCCTTCCAAAACCCAAAACCCTAAATCCCCTTAAACCCCTTAAACCTTAACACCCCCTAAAACCCTCCCTAAATCCCCTCAAACTCCTTCAACCCTCCATAAACCCCTTGAATATGTCCAAATCCCCTAAACCCCCCCAAACCCTAAACTGTAAACCCCCTTAAACCCTCGACACCCCCTAAACTCCCTTAAATCCCCCTAAATCCCCTCAACTCCCCTAGAATCCCCCCCTAGAACCCCCCTAAAATCCCCTAAACCCCCCCCAAACCCCCTGCAAAGAACACCCCAAACCCTTCTAAAACCCCTCCAAAACCCCACAAACCCCCTCGAACCCTTGAAACCCTTGAAAGCCTAAACCCCTAGATCCCCCAAAACCCCCCTTAAAACCCTTGTTTCATTGGTATGGGTGTCAGTATATAGCTACACCCATATCAATCGCTCTGCATTTATATACTAATGTCGATACCATTGGGTATACCAATGGTGCCGAAGATTAAAAAACATGCTCGCCTCTTCCCGTGATGCCATTCACTTCTTGCTTTCTTGCATCCTTCCTCCTAGCTTTTAGCTTGTGATCACCCTTCATCCTTGCCTCCTCCCTCCTCCCTCCTTCCTCCGCCTCCCACCTCTCCATCCTTCCTACATTCTCCCTCTCCACCTCCAAGACTTGCAAGAGCTCTTTCTCCACCTCAAAGTAAGATCCTTCTCCTTCAAGTTCTTTTTGTTTCTTTGTCTTTCCTTTATGTTTCCTTCTCCCTCTCCTCTAGTTTCCCTCCCTTTCTATTATGTTTTTCTTCTCCTTTCCTTTCTTTCCCTCAAAAATATGAAAGGAAAGAATAATGTATGAAAAAAAAGCATGAAAGAGAGGAGTAGGAAAGCTTTGCCTCATGTTTTTGTGCTTTGATTTTGTTTGTAGGCTTCTCCTTGTCTCCTCTCCATTCCTTTCAGTAAGAGAGGAGTAAAAGGATAATAGAGACTAAAAGAATAGAAAAAAGAATAAGAGAGGAGTAAAAGAGGGAAAATAGGGAAAATAGAAAAGAGAAGAGAGAAATAAAAGAGAGAAAGTGAAGGAGACAAAGAACATGAAAGAGAGGAGGGGAGGAGAAAAGGGGTAAGGGTTCCTACACCCATCACTGCAGCTAACACTTAAGGCAGTAGCTTTATGCCAATGTATGCATGAAAAGGAAAACAAGAGGGAGAAAAAGCATGTTCTTACTTGGAGAGTACATGTCTTAAGCACAACCACGGATGATCCCGCGTGGGGTTTTGGGTTTTTTGCCCTACAAAAGAGAGAAAATATACCATTTTAAAGAAAACTAGTTAGTGAAATGAGAAGTTTTAGAAGCAACACACTATTCTTTTACTCCTCTCTTATTCTTCTTTCTCTTCTCTTATTCCCTCTCTTTTATTCCCTCTTTTATTTTTCTTTATTCCTTCTCCTTTGCCTCTTTCTTTCCACTCTTTTATTCCTCTTTTTTCTCCCTTCTTTCTTTCTTTCATACCCTTCTTTCACTTTTCTTCTCTCTCTCTCTGTCTCTTTCTATGTTTTTGTGTTTTCACATTTTTGTGTTTTTGTCTTTCCGCATTTTTGTCTTTTTGCATTTTCACTTTTTGGCTTTTCCATCTTTCTGTCTTTTTGCTTTTGTCTTTCCATTCTCAGTACGGTGTGAGAATGATTTGAGTCTAGATAGTGTCCTTTGACAAGCCAAGGACTTTAATGTCAAATGGCCGATTCCAAAATTCTATTGTCATTTCTTATGCCTATTGCCTTGTGGAAGATGAAGCCCTTTCGTAATTGGTCCCTCGGCAACCCGAGATTGTCATACTTGAAATTGATTGCTTGGAGGAGGAACATAGTGTTCCACAACATCGACCCAAGAGTGTCATTTGCAAGATGGATCTATTGCAGGAGGAATTGTGGGAAGGAATTCAATATTATAAGAACCTATAGTTTACGAAGTATGTTGTTGAAGGCTCCCACTATGCTCTGTGTTCAGCCAATGTCTTGGAAGCCTTACTTAAATTTAAAGTTCTTCAGAGATATCGGACTTGGTCTCTTCGAACTTAGGCTACTCTATTTTTTAATATAAATCTCGGATATATATTACCTGGGTCTTTTAGGTATTAACCACACCTTTAATACATTTAGTTACTCTATTTTTAAAATATCAATCTTGGATATATATTACCCAGGTCTTTTTAGGGGTTGACCACCCCTCTAATACATTTGGATTTTCAATAGAGCTTCACTTTTAATAGTAAATTGTCTTTGCATTATCCATCCTATACGATGGTGGTCTCTTTTCAAAATGTATCGTTTTTTCGCTTTTTATTCAATTTTGTGTTTGTGTTTGTTTTATTGTTTGTGTTTGTGAAATCATGTTATATTACCCATGTCATCATGCTGCATGTCTGGAGGGTGGACTCTTGGTGATCATGGGATTGCCATAGCAGGAGAGATCATGGACTCTACTATCAAGAGGACTTCGGTTCTACTCAGCGGACTCCTCAGGAGACCCCTCGAGGGACTCCTTTGTTAGGAGCCCATGGCCTTGTTGGGAGTTTTGATGAGTTTGTCGGTAGCCATTAGTGACATGGAGGTAGAGAGATTCTTTCCTCTTCTCTCCTCCTAGAGGACCTCCCTTGTTCCCTCTCCTGCACCCCCTAGGGATAGATCGACAACATCCATGACTTTTCCTACCAGATAGTCATCCCCTCTTGCCTTTTTCGAGAGATCATCACATGGGCATCACCGTCATGGGTCTAAAAAGAGTAATAAGGGTTGAGGCTGTTGTGGTTACATGGGAGATATAGATGAGTATGGACATTCCTAGTGCTCTAGGTCTCCCCTTATTCATGAGATACAGTTCCAATCAGGTCCCTTGGCCACTCCTCTCATAGGTTGCAACACCCCCATGCACCTCTCACTCTACTACCCCTCACTCCTAAACACTCACTCCACCCCATGCTCTAGGTCTGCTACTCCCACTTCGTGCTATGGCTATGCTACTCCCTCCGTTGTGCATCGTTTAGACTATGTTTTGCCCAAGGACCTCTACTACCTCGTGAAGAGCATTGGCGATGTTGTAGAGGATAACGAAAGGAGGAGGGTCATAAACTACATGAGGAGATTAATGAGCAGGCACTTCCCCAAGGATATCTTGAAACCTTGGAATAGACAAGACCAAAGAGCCAAGG
The DNA here is from genome assembly GCF_047967505.1 of Dipteris shenzhenensis. Taxonomy (NCBI): domain Eukaryota; kingdom Viridiplantae; phylum Streptophyta; class Polypodiopsida; order Gleicheniales; family Dipteridaceae; genus Dipteris; species Dipteris shenzhenensis. The sequence goes on along the minus strand of NC_141608.1, from coordinate 42,341,865 downwards.
ATGCCATCATAGATGCACTATGGCCACAATTTCCCAAACCTCGTGAATATGAGTTTGAGCAAGGTGCCATGCTTTCACGCATGGGAGAGCTCCTAAGGTCTCATAGATATGAGTTGAGGTAAGCTGCTAAGAAAGGTAAGAACAAGCCAAGGTGGGCAAACCCAAAAGATTAGAAAAAAGCAAAGAAGAAGTTCAAGGAGAATTCAAATGCGTTTGCGACTTAGGAGAAGGCGAAAAGGAGATGCATGAGAGACCATAGGTGCTTTGCACCTTAGGAGAGGTGGAAGATTAGCCAACGAGGCATGGGTGTTAAGAATATATTTATCTTCTATTGAATATCTAACATGTTCACTCATTCAAATATTTTGTCATTCATATCTAGCTCCTTGAATTTGAATCCACAAGAATCTATGATTGGTAGGCCTCCAGACGATGATGAGTACAGAAGGGCATACAAGAATGGAGCCAAGCCTTGGTATAAGGAGATGGAGCAAGAAGGATATAGAATTGATTGGCAAAAAGTGGAGAACCATCATGTGAATGTAGCCTAATGCTCATTTTTGTCATTTGAGTATCTCGTTGTCTTATAATTGACACTCTTATCTTATCTTCTAGCTTGTTTCCTTCTTAGGGAGGAAACTTCAACCCATCGAGAGATCCAAACTTGGAGACTGGAAGGGGAGAGGCTCGTAAGCCTAGATTAGGGCAAGGATCAAGCCTACATAGAGAGCCCACAGACAAGAAGGGTGAGGAGGATGAGGAGAGTTCGAAGGAGTAGTAGTAGTAGTAGGACATTTTGTCATTTTGGATTTTGCCACTTTTGCGATTTTGTAACGCAAGATTTGCCATTTTGAACTTCGGCACTTTTACCATTTTCCCATATGTATACACACACACACACATTTCTCTAACACTTGGACTCACACACACATTTACACACACACACCCACCTACTCTATCAAAAACACACACACACACACACATTTCTCTAATAGTTGGACTCACACACACATTTACACACACACACACCCACCCACCTACTCTGTCAAAACCACCTCACACACACTTACACAAGCACATAATAACCATAACCACTTTTTTTTAAAATGCACTTTGTTCTCTTTTTAATTAGGAGTTTAAACACACACTAACTAATCGAGTTGAAACTATTGTTACAAAATAAAATGTTAAAAAATTTCCCCTTCTCATCCTCTATACGTCCGCATCATCACCTATGCATTTGATTGCCCCAGATTTGGGTTCTCCTCTATGTTGATTGATTATTTTGTGCAGTCTTATTCAATGGTTATCACACACACACACACACACACACACATCATAAAATGTGTTAAAAATTTTCCCCTTCTCATCCCCTATACATACGCATCACCACCTATGCATTTGACTAGATTTGGGTTCTCCCCTATGTTGATTGATTATTTTGTGCAATCTTATTCAATAGTTATCTCCCACACACACACACACACACACTCACCCAATTTATACATTTAATTGCCCCACTGTATCTTTGGTAGCACAATTTTTTACACATATGTGCACATACTCCCTAACCCCTACCTAAGCCCCTACCTTACTCCCTAACCCCCTTCTTGGTTTAAAATTTTTTTTCCTTTTAGTTAGTGGCCCCCCTTTTCCATAGGTCCCTTTCTCTCGACCCTCTACATATATCTAATTTGAATTACACATCTCACAAGCATTGGGTAGCAAATGAAAGCAAAAAGACTAGTTTGCGATTGGCAACTACTTGAACCAATTGAGCATGGTATTTGTTGGAAGCTAACTTTGGCAATGGAATTTCTCTAGCTCACAAAGACATTTGCACATAACTACACCTACATTCAAGGATTAACCCTCCTTTCAACATTAGCCCTCCCTATTTCTCTTCTTGAGCCCTATAGTTAACCTAAACTTTCTAAACTAGAAATCTCCTAAAAACCACTATTAACATCCTAATCCACTTTTTTCCTCGCCACCCACGTTCTTACACATCGTGGGAGCAGAAAGAATGTTCTTGGTGGTTACTTGCCTTCTTGCAACGGCCCTTTGTTTCTCTTTTATAAAGCTCACAGCAGATGATTCCTCTTACTCCCTCCCCTTACGGTCCTCCTCTACGGATCCTAGCAAAGCCGTACCTTAGCTTCCTCATAGGTCTTCATTGCTCCTTGTTCTTTACGTATCTCTAGCATCCTCTTCTTACTATTGTTTGTCATTCCTAGCTTTGCCCATCGTGTCTCAGGTGAGCATCCCTTTAATGGCTTTAAAACTTTTTTCCTCTACCACTCGATGTTGCTGGTTCCTTGTCTAGCAACTGCTTGCTTCAATACTAAATCATTCTAGTTGACCCTTTCTCATGGCATTTCTTGTCCATAAACTTCGCTTATCCCTTCTCTTCTCTTGCCGTAGATCAAGCCTACACAGAGAGCCCATGGACAAGAAGGGTGAAGTAGTAGTAGTAGAACATTTTTTCATTTTGGATTTTGCCACTTTTGCCATTTTGTAGCACAGTACTTCGGTAGATTTGCCATTTTGAAGTTCGGCACTTTTATCATTTTCCCATATATGTATATATATGTATCTATGTGTGTGTGTGTGTATTCTACACACACACACACACACAGAATACACACACACACACACACACACACACACACACACACAGATACATATATATACATTTATAGATACATATATGGATACATGTAGATACATGCATATATACATATATAGATACATATATGGATACATATAGATAGATAGATACATACATACATACATACATACATACATATATATATACATACCTACATACATAAATAAATAAATATATGTATGTATGTATGTGTGTGTGTGTGTGTGTGTGTACACACACACATGCACACACACACACACACACATATCAAGGGCCTAATTTGTGATGTATATATAGAGCTCATACTACCACACCTCAGAAGAAACAAGGGGGGTAGTGGAACTATTACTAGGCGCGATGAGAGATTGTGATAAAGTTAATGATCTTCGTCCATAAAAAACAAGTGCACTTACACAAATTGAGAGGTAAGGGTTGGATTGCATATGAGAAGATTGTAGTTGTGTGCTTCACACTGTTTTAGGAGTTAGTGGCAGCAACAATTCTCAACCAAGTTTGTGGAATGGGTAACTGAAAGACAAAACAGACTAAACCTTGGCAAAATGATAATGGATAATGCACAATTGAACGATAAGATGGAAGCTGTGCAAGACTTTATGTCGATCAAAGCTATAAATTGCTATCACTTGGTATTTTTTGTGCTTACCCAATAAAGGATGCATTTGTAGGACCTACGGATCCATTAAGAAAGCTTAAGTGGAGCCCACATGCCTTATTTCATGTTTTGTTTGCTAGTTCCTTTTTCTAATGATGTGGGTTGTGACCATGCATGCTTCTTTTGGAGGCCCAGTCATTGAGCTTGCAAGAGAGAGTGAAGCGACACAAAAGTACAAGGAATGGTCAAACCTATTCCTATTTGTTCTACTAAGTCTTAGGCTATAAATGCGGTTGATAATATCACACATAGTATGCCCCCTTCTACATGTGCAAGCATAGGTATCCAATCATGCATGCCTTTGATGTTAAAGTCCGTGGTTGATCAAAAGAAAATTAGAGCCATCAGATTTATGCCTTTTCTATTTGAGAAGATGGGTTATTGTTTGCTTGGGTGTAGCCATTTTTGGTGAGGTTAAGGGCATTTTTTGTATATAGGTATCTTGTGTGACCTATAACTTATGCATTGCTCAATGGAATTCAACAAACTTCTTCAAGTTATAGTACACATCTAATCTTGAACATGGAACCAAAAAAATATAGAATAAATATTTAATTTGGAATAATACCATTAGAGCATTACAAGTGCTATGTTATATGTGAAGCATGCATCCTGAAGACTATAGGATATAACAATTTATTAAAAAACATCAAAATTGTGTTCTCCACATACATGCAACCAAGTAATCATTAAAAAGTATACTACGTGTGCTTCTGCTCAACCCAAGGATACACCTAATAGAGAAGCTTAGGTATGGTTTAAGGGGCCTCCAATGTTATGCTAAAATTATGCACGCCCATTCAAGGGCACACTCCATAACTATTTCTTGATTTGTTAAAAACCGAAACAGATTGAAAGTTTGGAATCCAAACTAGTGGGACTACAGTATCGTGGTCTTAAAACATTGATAGTTGGTGATATTGGTATCTTGATTCACCCTAGAATGGAAGAATTTGAAAATCTGCAATTTGTGAATGTGCAAAGATCTTTTAATAAATCCAACACTATTTACGATTTTGTATTGATTCTTTTTCCATGCACTTGCTATATGGCTCATAAGCATGGCAAAGGTCATTGCATTTTTTGCTCCCAAAAAAGAAAAAAGGTAATTGCATTTCATCATACATAGCATCAAACTTGATAGTGTGTCCTTTTGCCTATTGTGTTTAGAAGCATTTTTTGCCACATTGTACTTGCTTGGGATATCCCATTTTGCTTATGTGTATCACTTGAAGGTGGAACCCCTCGTGGTAAAATCTTTTTTGCTCCCATGAATTTCAAATTTTCACACCTCCCACTTGCAAGTCTTTGAATACTGCAAACTACATTGCCCTGCAATGCTGTAATCCCTGCTCATCAATCCTGCTCATGAACATGGACCCAAACACTCCCTCCGCCTAAGGAGCATCGGCATTGAGATGTTGAATGCTGAGATGGCCCTTGCAGCCCAAAGGATGTGTAAGAGTGGGCGTTGCTTAAAAACATTAAGGTTCGGACTTGGGTAGTTGTCTTTTATTCTTTGCTCACCTCACAAGCTAGCTAGTCTCCATTCTAGAGGTTCTAAATATCTAGTGGTTCACTGATCATTGGCACGGCATCAATGGCAAGATACAACTCATCGTGGCTTGCAAGAGAAGAAGACAGAGGCTATGAGATAGGAAAGTTAAAAATCTTGATCAAGGCACAAGGAATAGATTGCGGCTCCAAGAAAGCAACGACACAATATCAAAATGGCAATGGAAGATACTTTTACAACATTTTTCAGAGAGAAGCAATGAGAAGAAAAAAGACTTCTTTCAGAGTAGCAGTAGGAAGCGGTTGCAGTTGCATACCATCGAAGCAAAGAACATGAGCTCAGATCAACCAACAGCAAAGAGGGTGCCATTAGCTATGTTAATGTCCCCTGCTATGTGTGTGTGTGTGTACATGATCGAGATCGACACTGAGTGATTGCAAATGTTGCAATACTTATTGGACTGATAGTGAGTGATTGCAAGGTGATTGCAAATGTTGCATAAACTCTCTCTCTCTCTCTCTCTCTCTCCCCCCCCCTCTCTCTCTCTCTTTCTATAGTCTCTCTTTGTCTATACTCTCTCTCTCTCTCTCTCTCTCTCTCTCTCTCTCTCTTTCTATATTGTCTCTCTCTCTCTCTCTCTCTCTCTCTCTCTCTCCCCTTGCCATTTTTCTTGGACACACTCACACTTATATGCCATAATAAATTTCTACTCCCTCGTAGGATTTACTCAAATTTTTCCTAACAATACTTATGCTTTGCTTGTAGACCTACTTTATTTCGTATTGGATTAAATTTCCCTTGTATATTTATTTTGTCTCTTTAAAATGGTCACATATAATTAGATTGGCTCTTGTTTAATGGTTACTCCTCTTATAATTTTTCTATTTATAAATTTATAATTTAATGTTCTTGATTTTCTGGTGGATAACATGGAGAACCTTGGTACTTAATACCGGTCTTTTATTTAACTCTTCTCTTAAAGAAGAGCATCTTCCTCTCCTGTGGATATAGGTGGGTACAACTATGTTTGGGTTGTCTTTGGTGGTGATGGGTCATCTCCTTCCTTGCTCATCTCTTGCTTGACCTTAGTCACGTTGTATGATCTCTACTTCTACAACTTGCTACACACCAATGTCCATTTCTTGCTTTGCTTGAGTTTGGAGTCGGTTCCTTGGACATTGGTCATGTCTTTCTTTCACGCCTCATCCCTTCACGTGCATATGATGGTGGCAGCTTAGGTACTCGATCTTGATTCATGTTGTGTTTGGTTGGAGCCTCCCCTCCTTGCTTTTGCTTTTCTATGCATCCTCCACTTGAGTTTCCACTAGTCCTCAAGCTACCCTTATCAGTTAAGTTGGACGCGGGGCGTCTCTCCTTCCTTGAAGGACGTTGGTCATGCCTTCTTGAGCACTAGCTAGTCATGTTAGCCACCCTTCTTTATTTTTCACGTTTTCATGTACCTAGCTTCTTGGCTTCGGCACCTTTAATCTACACAAAAAATTGGCACTGTGCTTCCGAGATTGGTTGGCATGGTGGTGCCTCTATATTGCTACGGCTAATCTCTTGCCTACGCGTAGCAGACAAGCATTACATGAGTTCACATTGCTTTTGCACCAACGTATTGTTGCTTGGTGTGCATCTTTGGAACTTTTATAGCTATGCTTCCCTCCTCTTTTTGGTTCACAATAGTCGTGCTACCAAATTCTTGTCTAGACTCCTTGGTAGTTGTCTTGTTTTTTCGTCATAGAGAGATTTAGGTACATTCTTCACTTCATCCTTAAGGGATTTCTGTTCATTCTTCCATGAGGATGAGTGGTTGTTCGATTTCTTTGAGAGAGTAAGATACTGTGAGAGCTAGATAGGGAGAGTCTGTTATTTTGAGAGATGGCTAGCTTGCTCCTTTGCAATGAATACCTCAAATTCTGTCCTTGTGTCAGTTCAATTGAGGGAGAAAGAATCAATGGAGGGCTTAGGAGAGAAGATGAGACTTCGTGTGAGAGCCTATTCAAAGAGAAAAAGAAAAACTAGGGCTCTAAGGCCTCAACTTCTGAGTAGCTCCGCTGCAAAGCTCCTACAACTACGAACTATAAGCGGCTCCTGAGACACATGGTGAAGGCAACTCCAATGCATAATAGATCTCCCAACGACTCTCAAAGCGGCTAGGATAATAGAAACTCCAACAACGCCCGCGACTTGCAACACATCCGCTCCAAGCCTCAAGCAAGCTTACACACAAAAAACTGCGCTGGCGACCTCCAACCTGATGTCCATCGACAGCAAACTGTGCCTCCATCAAGCATTTCAGTTGCTTCCTCCAATGCCACAAGGGCTCATCACCTGAGGCTCCTTAGCCTCCATCGTTGTTCGTTGCTGCTGCAAGCTCCTCCACCGACGTGGAGATACGCCTCCCACTCCATCAGATGCCTCTACAGCTAATTGCCTTGCAGCCGCGCAAGGCCTGCAAGCCCGGCGCCTACCACCACAACTTCCATTTCCAAATTGCCCTTCTGATCTTGCGGCTCCCTCTGCAACGATGATTGCAACCTATTTGCTGCGTTAGAAGGGACGCCATAGAGGCAGAAGGCGTGACGGGGTTGGGCAGCTGCTGCACAACGAACTTTTGGGGTTGGTAGCTGTGTTCGCGTAGTCGTGGCTCCTAAATGGATGAGCGCAATCAGTAGCGCCACATCCCAGTATGCCCTACAGCTCTCCATCCTCAGACTCGGCTCCTCCACGGCCCTCCAAGGTAAGCTTCATCTACAAGCTCCCAAGGTAAGCTTCATCTACAAGCTCCCGTGAGCTCCTAGCCTTCGATGCAAACGACTTGTCCTCCAACGCCCACTCCGTGCACACGGGTTGCAACAAACTCCATCTCTGACCAGCCTCCTCCAATGCATAGCTCCACAGTGACGTGCCTTCTCCATCGCCATTCAGAGCGCCGCGCTATTGCCATCGATGCTGTTCAAAAAGCCATGTGGCAGGTAAGGTTAACCCCGGGTTGATCTATCTTCCAACACATGGCAGATAGGATCTAACCATGGTCAAGTGAAGATGACCCTCTGTTAAGTGGTTGGTGAAATCAGTGGCCACAATACAACCTTACCCATGCAGGCCACATCAGCAGCACTGGCCCTCTTGCCACATCATCAACAAGTTCACGTCAACAAGTTGCCACCTCATGAATGCCATGTGGGACTCTGACCCCTGCTTGGCACACATACCCCTTCATTGGCACACTTGGCATGTTGCATGTGAACACACACCTGCCACATCACACAGTGCTTGCTAAGCACTGTCTCTCCAGAGGCACAGTTTTTCCCTTTTGGCATGTGACACCCTACTACATCATTGAGCACATTTTCACCCTTTTTGCCCCTCCACCTAAATCAAGTCATATCTCTTGATCCAGTATTTTGTGCTCTACATGCTTGTCACATCATGCACACATTTCGACACAAGTATCACTCACTTTTGAGCCTCCCTAACAAATCCACTTCCTACACGCACATCAGCCTCTACATCAACCCATTTGACCGAGCACATAAAAAGAACCAAAGAAAAGAAATTATTTGCTGTTCTTTTATCGATCGACGGTTAGTATAGATCTAGATCAGAGTAGACTAGATCGCCATAGAGAAGACGCTTTGAATTTCTCCAAGTTGCTAATCTAAGCCATGCCCAAAATTCTTGACTACTTCCTACTAGAAGTCAGTCCCTATGCTCACATACGGTTTCAGATCATCATAGTTCCTGAAACCTAACGTTCATCAGTTCAGTGAGCAGACTTTAGAGTGTTCAGAGGCATTGTCGATTGTTCAGTGGTGGGCAGATAGCACATGATTTGATTTGATAGACACATGCCATCATTGTAAAGCCTAAATTTCGGCTATTTCACGACATTGTGCACTTTTTTCTAGCCTTGTAAAGCCTCTTGGTGGTGGCTATTCCGGACATCATTTGCCACAAGCCTTGTAATTCAAATCGGATTATATATTCTAGTTCTACCTTCACCGACATTTTAGATTTCACTTGCCATGGTCAGTGTTTTACAGTTGATTCAGACAATGATTTTCACGACACTTTGGGTACATTTCTTGCACCATGTCTACGTGTAGCAACCTCAATTTGGAGGCATATGCTAAGCTAGACAACTCCAATTACGGCACATGGAAATAATGAATGGAATCTTTTACTTCTGGACAAATGGGAGTATGTCGATGGATCTACACCTAGATCATTGGACGGTCTAGCCAGCAGTAGCTCTACTCCACCTGTTGTCACAACACCAACAGTGGGATCTACAGCAGGATCTCCAAGTACACCAGTTGTTTCTGCACCTGTAGCAGATCTTGCCATTGCCCTGTGAAGAGAGTGGGAGAGAAGTAAGGAGTCTCACTTGCAACTTTCTCACATACACAATAGGGGAATACACACAAAGGTGGAGGCTGAAAACAATTTTCCTCTTCTTAGTTGTGAAAGCCAAAAGAACTCTCTCTCAGTACAAAAAGAATAGGTGAACCCTATATGTGGGTCTCAAACCAAACTCAGCTAACCTAGGTGGCATACTAACTGAGCCACTAACTAGAGTACATAAAGATAGCTATCATCCAGCTATTATTCATGGGTGGTGTACCAACCGCATCTGCAGCTAACAAGTCGGTGACATAAATGCACAACAGTCACCGTGGCATATCACGAGTGGAGCTCAATATCTCAACATTCCCCCTCGAGCTCAATCCCAATTCCTGCACACCAAGCACGTCCTTGAACTTGCGCAGCTTCTCTGTGCCCAATGCCTTCATGAATATGTCAGCTACCTGATCCTCTGTGCTGACATAAACTAGATCAATAAAACCTACTACAACCTTATCCCGCACATAGTGATAATGCACCTCAATGTGCTTTGTTCTAGCATGATAGACTGGGTTATTTGCCAAGTGTATATTGCTCATGTTGTCACAATAAATGACAACTGGCCCATCTGTAGATTGATGCATATCATAAAGTAGCTTACGCAACCAAGCTACCTCACATGCAACCATTGCTGCACCCCTGTACTCAGCTTCTGTGCTCGACAAGGCAATTGTAGGCTATTTCTCGCTACTCCAAGTGACTGCAACACTCCCAAAAGAGAACACATATCCACTGGTAGATCATCTATCAGAAATACTCCCAGCCCAATTAGCATCAGTGTATCCATGCAACTGTATTTGAACCCCAGTCTCATAAAATAGTCCATACTGCAATGTGGACTTCACATACCTCAGTATGCGTCTAGCCGCATCCAAATGCGATTTCCTTGAAGCCTGCATAAACTGACTTACCAACCCAATAGCATAGCTCAAATTTGCCCTAGTAATAGTCATATAAATCAAACTTCCTACTATGCATCTATACATAGTAGGGTCTTCTAGAAGCTCACCTGCATCTGTGCTCAACTTCACATTCTGCTCCAAAGGAACTGAAATAATAGGCTTACAGCCTGTCATCCCATATTTGGATAGCATGTCCAATCCATACTGCCTTTGCAAGAGCCATATCCCACTTGTGGATCTAATCACCTTAATGCCCAAGAAGTAACGCAGCTCTCCCAAATCCTTCATCTCAAACTTCTGCTTCAGCATTTTCACATGAAGGATATCTTCATCACTATCACCTATGATGATCAAATCATCAACATAAATGACAAGCAACATAATGCCTTTCTCTGATTTTCTCACACCTCTTCTTGCAAATCACCATGCAAGAAGGCATTCTTTACATCCATATGATGTAAAGACCATCCCTTTGATGCAGCCATAGCAATGACTGCTCTTACAGTTGCCATCCTTGCTGCAGCCGGACTGAATGTTTCTTCATAATCAATGCCATATGTTTGTGCATACCTCTTGACAACTAATCTTGCCTTGTATCTATTCACAGAACCATCTGCATTGTGCTTCACCTTATAAACCCACTTGCAACCAATTGCATTCTTGTCTTTAGGCAAAGGCACCAATTCCCATGTAGCATTTACTTCGAAGGCATCCATTTCTTCATCCATGGCTTTCTCTCATTTTTCTTTTCCCATGACTTGCTCAAAAGAAGTGGGTTCTGGTTCATGTATCACTTTGACCATATAGGCATAGTGAATGGTTGTAAATCCATCATATTTTAGCCTATCCATAGGATACTCAACTCTAGTAGACCTGCACAAAATAGGCTCACTACCATGCGCTCTCAAAACATCCCTTGTCTTCCTTACTCTAGGTGTAACAATAGAAGGAATACCCAACTCATCATCAAGGCTCTATTTTGAGCCACTGGATTCACCATCCACATAAGAGTGACCTGCATTCACATCAAACATGGGCTGATTTACTTTCTCTTTTCCTTTTTGTGATACTTGCATACCACTATCTGCATTACTTTGAGGAGATCCTCCTGATCTCAATCTGCCTATCCATGGCGAAGTATGTGAACCACTGCTAGAGGACACTACAGGTCCACTAATATTTTGTGACTGCTACTGTGAATTCTGTGCAGCATTACCATTTTGTGCATCTACATCATCAATCACATTTATTGGTTTATACCAGCTACTCATCTCATAAAAAACATCTCTGCTTAGTGTAAACTTACGAGTAGAAGGGTTATAGCATCTATACCCTTTTTGCTGCAGAGAATAACCAATAAAGATGCACTTCTCAGCTTTTGGATCAACTTGGATCTCAACTCATCTGGCACATGAACATAGGCAATGCAACCAAAAACTTTCAAATGAGAAATATTTTGTTTCCTATGAGTATACCTCTCCTCTGGCATCATGCCATGCTGCAGTGGGAGTCCTATTCATTATGTAGACTACTGTAGCAACTGCTTCAACCCAATAATAATCTGGTAGGTCTTTTTCGTTAAGCATGGCACGAGATACCTCTCCAATATGCCTGTTTTTCCTTTCCACAAGTCCATTTTACTGTGGGATATGACTGCATGAATATTGCTGCTTTATGCCATGCTCCTGCAGGAACCTTGCAAACTCATTTGAGAGGTACTCTCCCCCTCCATTTGACTTTAGGCATTTTATTTGCAGGCTTGTTTCTTTCTCAACCATAGCTTTAAAAGCTTTGAAATGCCCAAACACTTCACTTTTCTTTTTCATAAAATACACCCAAACTTTTTTGCTGTAGTCATCAATAAAAGTGACAAAATAATGAAAGCCTCCAATAGATGCAGCTTTAGTAGTCCACACATTAGAGTGGATTAATTCCAATGGCCTCTTACTCTCTTGAACATGTCTAGGAAATGGTTTCCTTGCCTGTTTTCCAAATTGATAGGCTTCACATACATTATGCATTTTTGCAACCTTGAACTTAGGCACTCCTACAACAATATTTTGGGCTTGCATTAACTTAAGTCGTTGTACATTAACATGATGGCTTGCATATTTGTGCTATACATTTTTTTCAAAGTATCCCATGCCTCCTTCAGCATGCTTGCATCCTAAATATGCATAGTCATAGAATCTGAAACACTGATAGACAGCCAGTACATAACTTTTCTAGCTCTCTCATGCTAGCCTTTAAATGCCTGCAACTCCTGTTGATTGGGAACATTAGGAATAACTGGTTCTTGTTTAGCTCCAGTAATGAACTCCCAATAGCCTTTTCCCTTAAGGAAATTCATCATTCTAAACTTCCATGCTTGGAAGTTGTGCTTGTCAAGATTTTCAATGACTATCTATGAAAGAACATCGGATGCCATTACAAAACATTGCAAAAATATTCTGTCACTGCAAAAAACACAACTGCTACCTCACAAGGGCAAATCTGCAAAACTGACGAAAGTGGTATTTGACCACATAGTCACTTCCTAGTGACGATTTTGCATCAAGAGGCAATAGGAATGATTTTGTCACTCCCAATATCTCTAGGCATAGGCATACGATGCAATTTCTATGGCAGCTTTTCATCGACCTACGGAACAATGGCCGCATAGCAAAAAACATGGCACTTTTATGAGTGCCTGCGGAAAACTTCTGCCACTAAAACGGGCCCCAAAATAGCCTCTGATCAAAAAAATAATATCACCATGGGCTTCGCCCTATCCCACAGCATATACTGTCCTCTCGCCACACCGCGAAGGGTGTCCCAATCTAAGACAGTGCACTCTTGCACTTTTCGACTATGCTACCTGTAGAGATTTGCTCCCAAACTCGAAAAAGGAAAGCAACACTGATCCTCTTACCAAGACACCGTGAACTTGGTTTGCTTTCTTGAGCCCCTTACCACGAACTAAGCTCTCGAACCGAGCTTTGATACCATGTGAAGAGAGTGGGAGAGAAGTAAGGAGTCTCACTTGCAGATTTCTCACATACACAATGGGGGAATACACACAGGTGGAGGCTGAAAATAGTTTTCCTCTTCTGAGTTGTGAAAGCCAAAAGAACTCTGTCTCAGTACAAAAGGAATAGGTGAACCCTATATGTGGGTCTCAAACCAAACTCAGCTAACCTAGGTGGCATACTAACTAGTACATAAAGATAGCTGTCATCCAGCTATTATTCATGGGCGGTGTACCAACCACATCTACAGCTAACAAGTCAGTGACATAAATGCACAACAGTCACCCTGGCATATCACGAGTGGAGCTCGATATCTCAACACGCCTGAGCATAGGAAGAATGGGATAAGAAAGATAAGTATGCATATCATCTGATCAAGCAGAATGTGCAAGATGTCATGCTAGGACAGCTCAACATCATCAAGACATCAAAGAGACATCAAAAGAAGCATGGGATATGTTTCAAGTCCAAGAACACTTCCAGGATTCTCACACTGAGAAACCAAATCAACTAGCATTTTTGCAACAGCAGTGAAACCGGTCATGCTTACATACTCAGGATCAAAGACTACAACAATCAACTCACAGCAGAAATGGTTCAAGTCATCCTGAATGGACTAGGAGAGGGATACGAGAATCAAGTCCAGAGTATTTCCATTCAATGGAAAATTATGACACACTAGAAGAACTTCAGTCAATGCTACTTGGTGAAGGAATTAGGACTCAGGCCATTCATGTACAAAAAGCATTCACAGCTTTAGACAAATTTAGAGACAAAGCAGAGACAGAGGTAGATCATTCCAGCAAAGTGGTCATCATCAGCAACAAACTAGTCATCAACAAAGTCAGCATCACCATCAACATCATCCTCAGCAACATCAGAATGAGCAAAGAGGAAATCAATCCAATCGAGGGAGATTCCAAGGATGAGGGAATGCATCCACCAATGTGTCAAACATCCTATGCAACTACTATCATAAGTTTGGACACTATGAAAGAGATTGTTGTTACAAGAAGCAGTACGACTAAGGTGGGCAATCCAGTAGCAATTGAGGGAGTTTCTGTGGAAGAGGAAATCATTGTGGTGGACATTCTAGTCACATTCATTATGGAAATGAACATGGGAATATGTTTCTTGTTGCAAACGAGGAAATGCAAAAGACTGATATAGTGTACCTAGACACTGATTGCAATTCAAAAGAGGATTTCAACTATCAAGTCGACCAAGCAGATAATGATCCTTGGTACATTTACAGGGGTGCATCATCTCATATGACAAATCATCAGGAATGGTTCATAGAGATGAAACCATTAGAAGGTCAAAAGAATATCATCTACACAGTAGATAAAACACCAAATCTAGTTCAAGGGACGTGCATTATCCCTATGAGCAATTCACTAGTATAAAAGGATTGGTGAAAGATGTACTCTACATTCCAAAGCTCGGCAATAACCTCTTGTCAGTAGATCAAATGACAGAACACAACTACCGAGTCATTTTTGATGGAGATGAATGCATTATCAGAGACAAATCCAAAAGATTTCAGCTAGTATGAAAAGGATTCAAGGAAGGATGCTTGTACAAAATGCTAGCCACAGTACCATATTTGCATGCCATGTTAGATTAACCGCAACAGATGATACTATCCGCAAAATGGCATAAGCGATATGGTCATGTCAATTCCAAGAGCTTGGTAGATCTCATGAAAAAGAATATGATAATTGGGATTCCTAAGCTACATTTTCTTGGAAAAGTTTGCAAAGCATGCTGCTTCGACAAACAAAAGTGAACCGATTTTGGCAGAAGCACCTCTCGAGCACGAGGTATTCTTGATTTGATACACACAAATGTATGGGGTTATGCCTAGACTTGTAGTATCAATGGTTCACTTTACTAAGTTTGACTTTCATCGACGACTATGGTAGATATTATTGGTTTTAATTTTTGAAAGAGTCTAAATATGAAGTCTTTTCTAAATTTTAGGAATTCAAAGACATGGTAGAAAACTAGACAGGCAGAAAGATCAAAGTCATGAGATTAGATAGAGGAGGTGAATACATGTCTTTAGCATTCATGAATGGCATTCAAAGACAATTCACTTGTGTAGATGCTCCTCAGCAAAATGCAATAGCTGAAAGGAAGAATGGTACTTTAGGAGACAATGCTAGAGCAATGCTTAGTGAGAAGCATCTTCTGAATCAGTATTGAGTAGAAGCAATAGCCACTGAAAACTACTTGATTCATTGGCTTCCTACCAAAGTGATACAGGGTATGATACCTTATGAAGCATTCACTAGGCATAAGCCACACATTGGGCATCTTCGCATATTTGGTTCCATAGCATATGCCCACATACATGATGATCATGGTAGGAAATTAGATGTGAAGTCATGCAAATGCATCATGGTTGGCTATAGTGAAGAGATCAAAGCATATAAGTTGTATGACCCCATCAACCGCAAGGTCATTATCTCCAAAGATGTAATATGTGATGAGTAATCATAATGAAAAACCTCAAATACACAGGAGATAGATGTACCAATTTCATAGTCATCTACAGAAAAGGTTGATGAAGAAGAGCAAGAATTTCCAAAAACACCCCAAGTAGAGTCTCAACAATTCAAACAGCCTACTAGGGGAAGCAGACCTCCATCTAGATTGACATATGCTCAGAAAGGCAAAGCAATTTAGGTTAAGACACCAACTATGCTCTTATAACTACCATCATGGCTATAGAAGAGCCAGTGTACTTCAAAGATGCAATAGACAAGCCATAATGGCAAACTTCTATGAATGAAGAAATGGATGCTTTGTACAAGAATAATACTTGGGAATTATGTGACCTTCCACCAGGAAAGAAGGCCATAGCAAACAAATGGGTATACAAAGTGAAGTACAATCCACATGGTAGTATTTAAAGATACAAAGCCAGACTAGCTACTGCAAAAGGATTTGCACAGCAATATGGTCAAGATTATGATGAGACTTATGCTCCAGTAGAAAAGATGGATTCCATATGGTTCTTGATATTACTAGTGACGCTCAGCAGATGGAATGTGTACCAGCTCAATGTCAAGAATGCATTTCTCAATGGTTATCTAGACAAGGAAGTCTACATGCAACAACCAGCAGGTTATGTTGAACCAGGAAAGGAGAATAAGGTTTGCCATCTTTAGAAAAGTCTCTATGGCTTAAAGCAAGCACCCAGAAGTTGGTACAATAGAATTGACAAGTATTTTGTTGATCTAGGATACATGAAGTCCAACGCAGATCATACTCTCTACTACGAAGTTCAAGGGGAAGACATAACTATTGCACTTTTGTCCAAATATGATTTGATTGTGATCGGAAGTAAGGATAGCTTCATCAAGAAATTGAAATAAGACTTATCTGTAGAGTTCAACATGAAAGATCTTGGACTTATGCACTATTGTCTTGGAATTGAGTTCCAGAGAGATTCAGACAACACCTTTATGAATCAGCTCAAATATGTTGATAGTGTCTTGAAGAAGTTTCATATGGCAGATTGCAAGAATATTGTAGCCACTCCCATGGAACAGAGTTTGAAACTTACAGAAAAGCCTACAGTCAATGACAGGTACTACAGGACACTCATTGGATCTCTTATATATCTACTATCACACGACCATATATTTGTTATGCAGTAAGTTCACTTGCACAGTTTATGGCAAATCCAAAATAGTCTCACCGGAATGCAGCCAAAAGAGTCTTGAGAGATATAAGAGGTATAAGACGGTTTGGAATAGAATATACAGAGGAAGTCATCCATGGTTGCATGGATATTGTGATAGTGACTATGCCGGACATCATGAGACTAGGAGATCCACATAGGGATATGCATTTTTCCTTGGTCAAGGTCTATATCATGGTTGTTAAACAAACAGCCAACTATTTCTTTATCTTTGACTAAAACAAAATATAGAGCACTTACTACAGGTGCATGTGAGGCTATATGGCTTAGAAGACTATTGTCAAAAACAGATTACTTTGATGAATCAAATCCAACAACAATATACTGTGATAATCAATCGGTTCAAGCATTGACCAAGAATCTAGTATATCACTCTAGGACAAAGCACATTGACATCAGAGAAAGAGTGTTACTTGGTGACATCACGGAGCATTGTGATAGTAAAGAGAATGTTGCAAACATCTTTACCAACCACTCGGTAGAGAGCTTTTGGAGAAACATCAACAAGCTCTTGGTTTGACACAGAGGAAGGACATTCCCATTAAAGGGGTGTGATGGAATGCAATGTTTACTCCTTCTTCGATTCCCCAGAATCATCATCTTGAGGGAGGCCTACTTCATGATGTTGATCTTGAGGGTGTTGAGAGACCACACTCAACATCATGTGATTAAATGTGCATAGCACTTACACATATAGAGTGCTATAAAGGAAAGGGTTAGATGCCCTAACCCTAACCCTAAATGGGTTTGTATATATTCTACATTTTCAACTAAATCTAGTGTACAGTTAGTCATATTTGGTGTGCTCTCTAGCTGTGCCCTCTCTTCTCATCTCCACTCTTCTCCTCTCCCCTCTTCATATTTTGTCATGTGGAGCTAGGTCTACTATATAGCTCAATATTTGTGCTACTCAAACCTATATAGCATACAATTTTAATATACATAGATATGGCACACCATGTATGCTAAAGAGTGCCACACTATTTGTGCTATTCAGCTTGCAAGTCCTACCTCACAAAGCTTCAGCTTTCATTGTTCTCATTGTCAATTGCTTAGTCAAGCTAATAGAACAACCTTTCCTAGTTGTGACTTTGAATGATGTATAGATAATTAACTTGGAGAGGGTAGGACTTGGGCAAAAAGCCTTTGATATGATGATTGTTTTCGTGGACTTCAAAAGCAAGTCATTAGCATCATACTTAGGTTCTGACCAGCATTAAGTAGGATATGACAGTCCACATCTACAGCACATGAAAAGAAACCCACTATATAGCCTTCCATGAAATTATAGATATCTCCCATACACTTAGGAGATAGTAATATTCTTTGTAATCCTATCTTCCTCTTCATCTTATTCCAGTGGCTGCCAAAGTGTACTTGGAAAGATCTATAATTTCATCAATGGCTAGCACACAACACAAGCTTCCATGAAATTATAGATGTCCTGTACACTTAGGAGATAGTAATATTCTTTGTAATCCTCTCTTCTCCCTCTCCTCCTCTTGATCTTGTTCCACTGGCTGCCAAAGTGTACTTGGAAAGATCTACAATTTCATCAAAAGCTAGCACGTAACACAAGCTTCCATGAAATTATAGACCTCCCACACACTTAGGATATAGTAATATTCTTTGTAATCCTCTCTTCCTCTTGATCTTGTTCCACTGGCTGCCGAAGTGTACTTGGAAATATCTACAATTTCATAAAAGGCTAGCACAAAACACATGCAATTTGCCATTGTGGTGGCTAGATTGGGGGTTTCTTTTCATGTGCGATGAGGATTGGGACTCTAGACAACAGGGAAAATGAGGAGACAAAGATGAAGATGCCCAACATAGTGAATATGAGACAAAGACTTCGAGATAGTGTGTAATGGAATATGCTATGTGGAAAATTTCATGCCATATATAGCTCAAACATTGAGCTATTCAAACCATAGAATCAGCAATATACATAGTTATGGCACACCAGGTCTGCTATATAGCATAGAGTTTGAGTGTACACATAGATGTGGAACTATGTATGCTATATAGCACACTGTTTGTGCTATTTAAACAATGAAATCAACTATAAAGTAGACAATTTCATTAAACATAGGCATGGCATAATGTGTCTGCTATATAGCACACTATTTGTGCTATTCAAGATGTTGAATATGCTATCAAGCACATTGTTTCTATTCTTTAGCCCACTGAATCTTCTATATAGCACACTCTTTGAGTATACATAGATGGGGCACACTATGTATGCTACATAGCACATGGTTTATGCTATTCCACTCACCAAGTATACCATATAGCATAATGTTTGGCATATAGCACACCATGTATGCTATATGTGCCTCACGTTTTGTGTGCTATGAATAGTACACTGATTGTATAGTTCCTTAGTATGCTAAACAAGACACTATGCACACTATGTGGCAGATTGTGCATGCTATGAAGTATTTATTTGTAGCCAATTTTATTGCTATGTAGCAGAACTATATACATGCTATCCATATAACAATCAATGCATCATTTCTTCTCATGTAGCATATTAAAAATTGCTATCCATATAACACATTAATGCATCATTTCTTCTCATGTAGCATATTAAAAGCTGCTATAGAGCACATAGCCACAACTCATAGCAAACAATACATATAGAAACTAATCTTACTTGGGAATCATCAAGGAAATGTATTGGGTTCTTCTCATATTCATTTTTTGCAATTTGATGATGACAAGTTTGGTGTCACCCTTGTTTTTTCTGTCCAAAATTTGACGACGAGTTCCCTTACTTCAGAGCTCTACACATCATTACGGGATTTTCATTTGCAAAGATCAAAAGACAACTTTCTTCCATCTTCATCATTAAATTTTGAAAACTTGTCAAGTGGTGAGTATAAATTCATAGGGTGTATGTTCAACACTCTTGGAATAGAAATTCCATCCTCATTTAATGATGCCACTACCATGGTTTGCATGCTTCACTTCACAAACAGTTCTGTGACTGATTTGGAATTCTTCAGTTCTTGTAAGGACCTCTTTAATGCTAATAGAACTATGAAATTATTGACGTGTTTGTCACCAAGACATTTCAGAATGTGTTCGTCATTCATCACTGATTGAATGATTTTTTACCTGTCTCTTCTACCAAAAGCAATTGACAACTACAAAATACTATTGACTATTTTGTCTGTAGTCTCTTTCTTCTTTGCTTCAATGTCCATTGAAAGGTCATTGATCTGTGCTACGAGTTTTCTTTTCCTTCGATCCCATCTCCTATCAGCTTCAAATTTTCATACGATCTGTGATTCTGGCGAGATATCTTCGACAAGGCTCTGATTGCAATGAACAGTATATGTTAGAATGTTGCCATGTTCCATAAACCGTGTGAGTTATAGATGCACACACAAGAATGAATGTAGACGACTAGGAGAGAGGGGAAGATACCATCAGATCTTCCACATTACATATTAGAAACTATGCATACCTTGTCAACGGGTCCATGGTTGTAGGAAGATTGACGGGTCATTCCATATTGTGCTTGGGTAGAGAGGAGGATGTGTAGACAAGAAGTGTAGAAGACTAACCTTGAGGTTCAGAGAGACAACAAGAGAGATAATATGTAAGATTGCAGCAGATTCAAATTGTGAGACAAACAAAAACACAACAGAAGAACATAGAAAAGACTGGGTGGGTTCCGTCGACATTGTTTACAGTTACAGTAGATGCCCACGTTCTAGTTGCATGTAACAGAACTTTTTAAAAAATATATCTTTTGCTTTTGTGATTTTTTTACTTTCATAACTCGTGTTCAATGCACAACTATTTTGGACACCTTACCTTGTTTTCACCCCTTTATTCCTTAACTTTATTCTATTCCTTTCATCCCCAACCATGGTGGGATGTAGCATCATGGTTTCACAGATAAGGGATACTTTAATCATCTCAAAATTTACAAAAGGAGTGTAGCTTTAAAAAATATGTAGGTAGGGGTTTTTTTAAATACCCCTTGATCACACGTGCTATATGGGGTTTTTGCATAGTGGCTCCCTTGGGGAAGATTATAAAGCTATGAAATTGATTATGATAATGCAGTTGGAAATTTTAATTTTGAATACAATTAGAACATTGATATGAACACTACTAGGTCCTTGTTAGATGGAGCGCTTTACTATATGGTCTTATGGAATAAATATGATGAGCCTCAAAATTTGATATCTAAAATCGATTAGGAAGATATAATGCTAAATATGGAAGATGATTTTAAATATGAGAATATGGATATGAACATGCTGAAGAAAAACTATTGCATTGTCTTTTCAAGTAACAAACTACAAGATGTTGTGGCTACTATATATATGCAATTGGAAAATTTGATATCATAGTGGATTAGGAAGATACGATGATAAAGATGGAAGGTAATTTTGAATATGAGAATGTTGATATGAACTAATGAAGCAAAACTATTGTACTATCTTTCCAAGTAACAAACTATGCAAAAATAACTTCGAATAATCTAGAAAATTGATATGAACATTTTGAATCTTGGAATACTGCATTGCCTTTTCCATGTAAGTATGACTATTATGGGTATGCCAAGCATAATTAAATGCAATAGCTGCTGATAATTTTCAAAGTAAAAAGGTGATGCTGAAATTGGAAAAACTATTTCAAACCTCAATGTGAAATGTTGTCACAAATACGAAGGCTACAATTTTTGTTAGGAAATAAAAAAAATTATCTTTAAAAAATTTTGATTGTGTAATCAAAGACACTATAAAAATGTTTAAAGATTGGCTATAATACTTCTAACTAAATGCTCTTGAAGGCATCCTAGAGGGAGTATAACCTTTGGATTTTTTAATTATATTAAAAAATAATTCAAATGAGGCACCCCTATGATGAATTGAAGCATCAAAGATCTAGACTTGTTATATGTGTCAAAGCATCATGAAATAGTTTTTACATTTTTTTTAAAAGTATATGATATTATATACTACCTATTAGGGTTTCATTTTTCTTTGTCTTCTTCTACTTTCTACGTCAAGGTTTCATTTGAACTAACATAAGTATGATGTTATACTATGACAAGAAATTAGACTATACCTATATGGCCTTGACATGGAAATTTTGAATGTGAATAAGAAGCATAAAACTATGCAAGTTATCATATAATAATGCGAGGCTATAAACGTATCAATAACACTAATGCAGAATTGATATCCCAAATCTATTTTTCCACACTAATGAAAAATGGTCTTTTGATCAATGAAGCATTGTATAGAAATGTAGAGAAAATTCATACTTTTTGTGCGCTCGCATTGCACACCCTCGCCTTTTAACTACTTCATAGTTAAAATGGTCTTTTGATAAATCGAGCATCATGTAGAAAGAAAAGTCATACTTTTCATGTGCTCACATCAATTCACTTTTCTTGCTCTTGCCTTGATTGCTTCTTCTATCCATAGGACAATTAATGATAAGAAAACCTAGAGCAGAAAGATGTATAGCTTTGAGGCCTATTCATAAAAGTGGTATAATTCTTAGTTTTGTGCATGATGTGTCCCCGATGCTGCATAATGGTTCTCAAACCCCCAAGAAGTAGTAGTCACAACCAAGTAAAGAATCATATAAGTTTCTAGGCATCTTTCTTTTGGCATGGAGGCATCCAAAAATTATCAAATTAAAAATAAAGTGTCTTTTGACCATGCAAGTCCTCAAGTTGCAAAAAATACACACATCAAGGGACAAACATAACATAGGCAAATACAAATTCTATTCAAGAATACTTTTTGCAATTGTTCCTTTACTATGCAAGATTATGTCTAGTCTACTAATACAAAATATACTCTACTCAACTACACGCAAGTACTAGAAGTATCAAGTCCTAAGCCATCACACAAGTTGCTAGCTCAATCACTTTCCATTATCCAAGCTATGCACTCTTGCTTATGTTGCCAATATCTTTAGTTATAGACCAACTATTTGGCTAGAAGACCTACTTGAAAGAGATGTTAGAACACTCTAATTATAAGGTGGCTAGAAAACCTACTTGAAAGAGATTTTGGAACACTTAAACAAGGTCTTGGAACTAGCACCTAAAGTACTCACTAAGTAATGAGTTCTAATATTTTCTCTCAAGTGGATGTAAGGGATCAACAAAAGTACTCACTAAGTAACGAGTTCTAATATTTTCTCTTAAGTGGATGTAAGGGAACACTAAGGCATGTTGGCTTCTGAGGGCTCTTGCATCGCTCTGCAAAAGCCAGGCAGGCTATAGGCAGAGCAAGCTGGACAATCAAGATGCAAAAGCCAGGCAGGCTATAGGCAGCAGAGCAAGCTGGACAATCAAGATGCAGTGGAAGTTGAGAGGAATACAGGAGGGGTAGGGTGCTGTTCGATCGAGAAGTTTAAAAACGTGGAGGGGAGGAGGTCTATTCGAAGGCCTACCAATATACGTACAATATATGTTTGAATCTGGTAGTGCTTTGCTTTATTTTGTTGCTGCTTAATCGCTGCTCGACTTTTTGTGATTACTAACTATGTGAATCCTAACACTATTACGTGAAAGTTCTGCTGAGTGTGACTCGCAACAAAATCTTTGTAAAGGGTCAGTTGTTTTTTGTCGAATTGGGTGGGAGGTACACTATGGACAGTTTAACAAGGTGAATTACATTTAGTAGGCCTGCTTAGTGGGGTGTAAGAAATTTTATAAAATTTTCATGTATATTATAGCATGGTTGGACCAATATTAATGAGTGTGTTTGTCCAAATATGATCCACCATTGAATTGTAAATTGTAGTTGGTGCAGAAATGAGTTGTTTCATGTTGTATGTTTCCATGAACATTAGTACTTAGTGTTTTCATGTTACTTGTTTGTGTGTTGTAGTCAATGTTGAAGTCTCCCAAGATGTATGTTGAGTTGTTTTTATTCAATGTTTTGACTATTTTCTCTAGTGAATGGAGTAAAGTTTTTGTATTTGTGTATGGTGGCTTGTAAATGTTAATTACAGCTATTTGTGTTGAATGCTATGGTTGGACAACTATTAACAAGCATTGGAAACCATCATTGAAGTAATCTTGTTTGCTTAGTAGTTTTATTTCTGTTTATAGTAAGTTGTTATTCCAATGCCTGAAGTGTTGCAGACATGCTCGAAATTTGGAATGTGGAGAATAGCAGAAGACTTGTGGTGTGTTTCTTGTAGACAAAGTATTTGTAAGGCACTGAAATTGGAATTGCTAAGTATGTCTTATTTGTGTTTTTGGAATGTTCTTGTGTTCAGTGATTGTAAAAAAGGCTTTCTTGGAAATTAGTTTTTGAAATTGATGTATTCAAAAAGTCCATGAACATGTTGTTTTCAAACGTTCAATCTCTTGGAGAACGCATATGTCCACTTTTGAGTGCTTCATTTGTAAAGGCTGCAAGATGTAAAGGTTTGATGGATCACGCACTCGTGACAAAGCCGTGTAAGCAAGGCCATGTGATTTTATGCATGTAGGGTCAAATGCAAGTCTGTCCATGAATAGTCCTTGTGAACAATGAATTGTTCATGCTACGGCAGGTTGCAATGGGAATTGGCGCCTGCAAATTGTGTTTAGAAAGTTCTTTCCTATTTGAAATTCACGTGTAACTTGGAAGATAGGTGTCCATGAAGGATGAGTTGTGCTTTCAACCACAGAGAAGGTGATGAAGAAAGTTGGAGGCCCCAATTGTCGCACCATGGCAAAAAGATTTTTTTGGAGCCTTAGTTTGTAGTCTGATGATGTTTGCATGGAGGCAAAGTTGCGATAACCAATGTTGGAATGAAGAAGATGTTCTACGTTTGTGTTCTCTAGTGCTTCTTTTGCTTTTAATGTATGACCACACAATTGGGCTTTTCGCATATGTATCATTGTGACGATAATACTTGGCAAGCCAAAATTTTCATGGTTTTGAAGAAAAGATTTTCTATGGAAAGTGCAAAGTGACGATCTTTGTTAGTGAGTTCCCACTATGCAATGTCTTGATAAGAAGTACGAGGTGGTATCTTGTAAGTACATGGGTATCCATAGAAGAGCTTAGGGAATGCAAGTTCTTCACAATGCTTATCTTTGAAGATACTTAGCGGTGAGAAACCTTCAGAAGGAGCGACATTAATGATTTTGTCTTCAAAGTCAACGACTTGCTGGCTTGTGTGAATTCCATGTACTAAATTAAATGTGTTTGTGTCCACATAATCATTTTCAATTTGTTGAAAAATTGAGCATGTTGAATGTTCTTCTAATTCTTCCGTTTGAAGTGCAGCAATGTGGTCCGCCCATGCGATATTTAATGTCATGCATTCCTCTTTGTACAATGGGGAACACAAAAGCTCCTTCAATGCATGCATTGTAAGAGTTGGTCTAATTAATCCGCTCATGTAATAATGTTTGTATTCAAGTTTTCTCTTGATTCCAACCATTGTTGTTCCACCATTGGATAAGACTCGTGGGAGCACACGTTGAGCTCTGTCAATATCAGCAAACACATTAACAATGCTTCCTTTCAAACCAAATTGTCCATCAAAAGTCAACTCACGTATTTGGGCAAAAGGGATTCGTACTGATATTAGCCTTGCTTCCATTTCATTTATATTGCTTGTGTATTTTGTAGTCTTTGCGAGAGGCATGTTTGTATGCCACAATATTGGCAATTTATCTTTTTTAATGTATTTGTAACAAATTGAGCACAAGCTTTTTTCGCGTGAAGGCACTTCAGATTCTATAATTTTGTTGTCTAATAAGAAAGTTGTAATTGTTGGTGTTAAAATTTTTAGCTTCGACAAGAATGTTAAAGTGTTACAAGTACACTTGCAAGCATATTGAGGTGAATCTTGTATTGTTTTAATATATTCAGCACATGATTTCATATGAGTACTCTTCCTCTTCTTTGATTGACTTGGTTGAAGCGATTTTTCCAGTGTAGTTTCCTTTGAAGTGCAACTTTGTTGTATTGTACTTTTACTTTGATTGAGAGGTGAATTATTTGTTGTTTTCATGGTTGCATCCTTCACTCTATATATTTTTCTTAAAATAGATTGTATAGTGTAAGGGGCCTTGTTGTGTTTTTCCATGAATAACATAGCAACTTGTGTGGCACTTAAGGCAAGGTTGTGTGAAATTATAAATGCAAGGTCCTTTTCGTGTTCATTTTCCCAAGCGACATATGTACGTTTTCTTGCAATTAAAATTAGAGGGGAAATTTGATTTGGAGTAGTAGTTTCATCAAGCAAGATTGTGTAGAAGCTAATACTTTCACTGTATGTAGCATGGAAAGCTTTATAGGCATTAGTACTTGTTTGACAAATCACTTTGAAAGACGAGCGAAAAGGTTCACAAAGCTTTGACAAACAACTATACAATAGAGCTCTGGAATTTGAGAGCATGGCTGCCATGTTAGCAACTTCTTTTGCACAAGCAACATTGTCTTGCCAATCAATGTTAGAATTGTGAAGTGTATTCCAAGGGCAATTGCTTGAGCTTACAATTGGGTCAATATCTTGTGTAAGCATTTGCAATACAAATGAGTATGTGGTTGAAGGTATGAGATGAACTACACATTTAATAACATCTGTATTTTTTGGGTACTTTTCTAGAAATCTTTTGTTAGCTTGAAGATCAAATGCATCAAGACTTTCCACAACTTCTTTTTTGTAAGATATCTCCATATTGCTTGTCTTTTGCATTCTAACAAGGGAAAAGAAGTTCACAAAGAGACCATAATTGATGCATTCAAAGTTTGAAGATGAATTAACAAAGCATTACCATATTCGTTCAAGATGTCAAGTGTTTGGCTCAAACCTTATGCCATGTCCTGAACTGTTTACAGTAAAAGTGCTACTACGCTTGATGCAATGGAGCATTGATCGAACACGAAGGATGCTCTCACTGTGCAACCTCAAGAAAGGTGCCTCCAATGATAGGATGGCATCTATGTTGGAGCCCACAGCTAGATGGTGACCTCATCACCTCCACATGACACTATATTTCTAGTCAAGATTGCAGTCTCGATCATGGACTAAGCACGATCACATGTAACAATATGGTCGATGGTGATCTCGGCTCACACGCGTCCCCCTGCAAACTTTGCAAGAGTACTCCACAAGCTAAGAGTTGAGGTTGGTGAATTAAAGAGAACCGCTTACCTGCGAAACAAAAGCAAGAAATATTTTTAAATTTGTTTCGCATGCATTGGATCTACAAATCTATAAGTTGAGAGGTTACCATACGACCATATCCCAAATTTGCAACTTGAGTGACAAACACCTGTGTGAGCTCATCCTTCTTTGGCCTGTCAGGAATGTTTGCCAAAATAGTGAAGTCAAACATGCATAAGGTGTTTCTTACAAACATGTAAGATACATTTTTCATTCTGTAAGATCAACAAGCCATGTGAAAAGCCCTTTGCACTCTTTCACAAAATGAGCTGAAAATTAATTATGTTAGCATGAAATCCAACAAAGAAAGAAGCTTGTTTAAAGAAAGTTTGTAAATTAGTTGCTTGTTGCTACACGATCTTCATTTCTTGGCCCGTCTGCAATGATGAGTTGATCCACTGCCCCACCATCTTTATCAACTTTGATAACAACAAAGGATATAGTACCCATGAACTTGTTTATGTGCTTTAGGGACTTGCAATTTTTTGTCACAAAAGGCACGTCCTTTGAAAGTTTGTGGTCATTTAAAAGTGTGATAGTACCTTCAAATGGCTCTCCTTTCAAGAGAGTTGTTGTGGCATCAAGATGAATAGAGTATTGTGAAGTTCCACCTTCTCCTATGCTTTTTTTCAACACAGCAGATCCTTCTATCCTATAGAAGGAATCTATATTTCTAGCTTGTCTTTTTGTTGATCAACATGAGGATGAGGTACAACAAATGT
This sequence comes from Dipteris shenzhenensis, assembly GCF_047967505.1. Classification (NCBI taxonomy): domain Eukaryota; kingdom Viridiplantae; phylum Streptophyta; class Polypodiopsida; order Gleicheniales; family Dipteridaceae; genus Dipteris; species Dipteris shenzhenensis. The sequence continues at coordinate 42,314,105 of NC_141608.1, read as the reverse complement.
GATAGTATCACAATTGTGTCTATTAGTGAAATCAGCCCTTAGAACAATGGAATATTTGGGATCTTTTGCTTTGTAGGTTCCATATTTAACCAAAAGCTTCCCTTCAAATGCAAATCTATGGTAAATACAATCGGTGAGTTGCCATTGGTATAGTATTGGGAGTGAGTTACGGTCATGCAAAACTATTTCTTGGCAATTCTTATCAACATTTGGGGTAGGTAAAGAAAGGCTAGCCGCTTTGCTTGGCAATGATGACACCTTCTGCTCGCTCTCACAAGTCATTATTGGTGTTGAAGAGACTTTGCTAGCTGCTAAAAATGAAGTTGTAATAAGTTTATTTCCTTTTCATTTGTTCAGATTCAATATAACTCAAGACATCACAATTCATTAATTAAGTTATGTGTTGCATATGTAGTGCCCATGCTCTTTAAGTGGAATTGCCTTCATTAATCATTTGATAACGAAGAATCACAATGTCTTAAATTTTCACCATTGTCCAAAAAATCTTCATGCACATTTTATTGCACACATTAAAAAAAAGATATTCAATTTAGAGATTTTGTAGAAAATATTTAATCATATATGCCTACAACATGAAGTCAATGCATTTAATTTAGCAACATAGTACTAAAGTATTAACAATTCAATGGCTAACATCCCCCAAAAAATAAAGGCCTAAAAAATGCATAGAAGCAAAGGAAAAATCTGCGCAATAGAAGATTCAACACAACAGTAGCTGTAGGAAAAGATAAAATAGGTTTTCACGAATCACGATCATCAACATCCAAACAAATTGACCTATCACATTTACCGTATGTGCAGCAATATGTGTATAGTCTTTTGTTGGCGTAAAGCAAACCTGCATGAAAGACAGAACAGAATGCAAGCATTAGTTGGAAGATGCACTTAAGAAAAGCTAAATGTTGCAGTAATAAATTCGTACCAAATACAACCCCCAAAGGCACAATGATTGACTATTTTCTGAAGCATTCAGCACGTAGTGTTTGAAACGTAGGTAGCGTAGGTAGCAACTGTCTAATGCAAAGATTAATGCTGGAGAAAATCAGTTGCTGTTGAAAGAGACGGACGCATGCAACAAGATGAAGGCAAACACAAAGCCGCAAATACGAAAGAGAGTATATGTTTCCTTTCCTCGTGAATTCTACTCCATCCCTAGCTTCGTCACCCACGTTGATGATGGGTTCCTTTCCTTGCTCACCCAACTCTACTGCATACAATACCTACAGTAACTCAAGAATGCTTTCGCAGAGATCTACAGGTTGCTTCGACTGGGTGGTGTGTGCTTCGTAAGTTTTAGCAATCGAATCTTTTATGAGAAAGCCATTGCTGCATGGACTCAGGAACCTAGGAGACCTTTCAGGCAAATTTTTGACCGAGAAACGTAGCTTAAACTTTTTTGAATCGAGTAAATTCTCTGAGAAACACTCGGGATTTGCTGAGCCCACTGAAACAAAGAAGGACAAAAGCACTATGGGGCAGGCAATGGAGCTGAAAGGCGATTGCGGACAAAATGACGTCCATCTAAAGCGAGGCAAAAAGAAAAGGATGTTTATGAAATGTACAGAATAAAGCTTTGAAGACGAAACGATCTAGATTCTCACAAAATGATCGATTGTTGTCGGACCTAAACTGCAGAAATTTTGTCAAATCAACGTCGTGAGATGTGCTCTCCGATTACTTGGCACATTACTGATATGGAAACACAAAATGTATTGAGAAGGAGCAATTCAGCTTCAAATAAACGACAATATGTTCTGGATCGTTCGTGGGCAGTTTAGCAAATCTTGAGAGCACCACCGGAACCTATGAAGAGGACAAAGCTACTGCAAAATTCTTCCCAACTGCTATACAACAATTCATGCAAGACTCAGGAGTTCAAGAAGAAGTGCAAGCAACGACCGATTGGCCAAAAAACATAATAAATGAGGGGGCTATCCGTCGATACATCTTCTGGGCAAATCCTAGACGATGGACATGCAGAAGCTCCTGGTCATCAAGAATAACGTAATGGATTTTTCATAAAAATAATCACGAAATGAGAAACGAAGTGCCGTTGCTTCAAAACAAAGACAAACGAAACTTGAAGGGTAGGAAGCACCTTCGGCATATGCTACCTTGACTGCCGCTTGAAATGCCTTTTTCAATGATCTCTTTGTAGATTTGTCGATGGAGGGTTGCCTTACAAACAGGCGATCGTTTGGGAGTCTCCCAATTGAAGTTGCCAAAACAGGAGTGGAACCTGGAGAGCCAATGCCTACTGTAGTGGAACGAACTTTCGCTTGTCCTGATGAAGCAAAATCTTCATGCATGCAATGCAGGAAAGAGCAGATCGTTAGCACTTTCTAAACAGACCATAAAGCAACCAAAACAAGAAAAACACAGAACATCTTCACCTGACAGGACGTCGTTTTCATCATGCGCCTCCTCCTCAATTTGCTTTCCAAACCTCTTCACAAGATCTGCAAAAGACAACACATACGACTTCAAGCACGGAAGATTGAAGATATAAAATAGAAGATGAAGTTCGCATAAACCTTTCCCAAAGGTATTACTATCAGTTCCATGGCTTTAGGGTACGAAGTTTTGTCAGCCATAGCTACAAGAAGCAGAAATACGAGAAGATTGGAGTGCTTCCAATCATCATGCATGCTTCTTCTTATAGATAAATGAAGAATGGAATATAGCTCACACCCCTAACAGTAGAGAGAGTGCCTAACGAAGAGGAAATCTCCTCCATGAAGCTCAAATCCCCTCTACTCCAGAAACTACAAGAAAAATCGGCGCACCATGAAAGCCAAACTGTGCAGCAATTAAAGGGAGAACATTCGTCAATGAAACATTAACAAAAGCCTTAAAGTCGATTTAATAGGTCAGGACACACCCAATGAGAAAATGCCATGTCAACATCTCAAATAAATCCCTCAAAAATGAATTTACCTTTCCGAAGTTGCTGAATCATACCTATAGCCTTCCAAGGCAGGCCAAAAACTTCACGCCAATGGCAAATTATGGAAGCGACCGCCTTTTTGCTTTCAGAAGGCACATACTTCCACTTTTTGTAAGCTCTTTTTGTGGGTGACGTCGCAAAGGTTAATAACATAAGCCGCAGCCACAACAGAATTTGTGTTGGTCGTGTTCTTTACAAAAAATTCCAGATTAGTTTCACACAACTCCTAGCAAAAAACTTTTCCAATTAAAATAAGGGCATCAAGCCGGTTTTTTCACTCCAAACACATTTCTTGATTTCTATACTAAATTATTCAAAATTTTAGCTGGTATTCTAAAGGCACGTAAAAGTTTAGCTGGTTTTTCTCAATTTAACCATTGGAAAATACACTAAAGGATGATTTTTTCCTAGCATTATTTGACATTCTCATCTAAATTCTCTTTACCCCAATGGCTTCTTCATTTCAAATGCTTTTAAACAATAGGCATTGGTTTAGAATCATCTCCTTCAACTTAACTGTGGGCCCTTTTTGGATCATGGTCTTTAAAGTAGCATTGTCATTACAAACCTCAAATTTGAAGGATAGCCTAGAATTTAATTTTGAAGGGTACTTTGGAAAGCATCCTTCTAGTTAAGCTATTTTAGATTGTTTTTTGAAGGGCACTAAAATAAAGTTTTGTCGACATGGTAGTTCGCTTAGAACATTCATATCTCTCTTGCCCTTCTATGAAAGTGCAAAACCCCCTTTGAAGGATGTTGCTACCTTCAAATTTTTGGATTATTCACTTAACTATGACTTTCTATATTTCACCTTGTTTTTCTTCGTGAAAAGTTCACTAGTTTAGTAAGTATAGGACATAACCTTGTTAGTAGCTGTGGGAAGATTCATTGAATTTATTAACACATCAAAGATGTCTTTTAGATTGGGTCAGAAATTTTTCATCTTAGAGAATTCCAAGAACAAGAAACATCTCCATGATGCCCAATTCAATGCTAAATTTGAAATGAATTTTTGAGCTTGGTGTGGTACATAAAAAGTGTGTAGCCATGATGTGTGATTTGTTCCTTTCATGCTAATAATTCTTCCATATTGCCTTATGTAAATTGATTACAATCAAAGGAATTATCAAATTGATTTTATCTTAGAGAGAATGATTTCTTTCCAAATCATTTCCTACATTTAGTTCTTGTTGTATCAACCTCTATTTATTGTGGTCTAACCATCATGCATGAGTCTTTTTCTCCATGCAAGACAACTTTCCATAATGTTAGGATCATGTAGATTAAGCATAGATGATGGGTGCTAGCATTTCTACTCTAGGTGAGTGCAACGCAATCACCTTATATGAGAAGGCAGACAACATTGGGATCACAGAGCATCGAGGGGGGGTGGTAGTAGGAATGCTAAAGATGAGTGGGTGAGCAACAGATGAGCTGGGGAGCAGATGAGTGACGAGAGTTGGAGGACGTGACCAGAGTTGGAGGGAGAATGGAGCAAAGTAGAGTAGGGGTAGAAAAGAGCTAGAGGAGTGTGGAGCAAAGTAGGAGAGCATGTGGAGCAAAGTAGTAGAGTAGGGGTGGATGAGAGCAATATAGTAAAATGCCACTACGGTGGCTGGTAATTAATTGCCAACTCAGTGGGTGTTAGCTGCCACCACAAACATGGCTGGGAATCTTAGATGTCACCACCTCTAATCATTCATTACCATGCAAGTCAGTACTGCCACCTTGAATTAATCAAAATTCGGGCCAACCACCGCAGTGGCTCCCACCTTGACAGTGTAGTCGAGCTACAACCACCGTGATGGCTCTCATCTTAACAATGTAGTCGGGTTACAAACCACTATTCCATTCCCTTAACCATTTTGTCTTCTATCCCTCTCGACCATTTTGCTCTCCCTTGCAATCTCAAGCCTCCATTATTCCATTTCCCTTAGTGTTTCATCTTCTATCTCTCTCGATCATTTCTTTCTCCCTTGCAATCAGACTGCAAACTCAAGCCTCCACTATTCCATTTTCTTCACTGTTTCATCTTCTATCTCTCTTGACCATTTCTAACTCCCTTGCACTCTTCCTTCAACTTCTATCCCCTCTCATAATGGACCTTGCATGGTCCGGGAACTCCTCATACAATCTTTCCTCCCCCTCTGTAGCATAGTGCAAGAGCCCCTCCTCCCCTGATCTTGAAATCATGACATATGGTAGCTCCTCTCTCGCTCTTCAAAAGCCCAATTTGGATGCTCTCCAAAACTTCACTAGGTTGGTACATGAGGTGAACGTGAAGGAGGAGCAACTAGTTTATCAAGGTCAAAAGATTACCATCAATGAAAGCGTCATTGAAAATGCTATAGGAATTTCTAGAGGCAGTTTGCAAGCACACTTTTTTGAGAAGCACTGGAAGAGACAGGATATTCTAGATGTATACCCCAATGCTCAGATTAGTAAAGATGGGGGAGTCAAGATTTCGAGCTTGCCAACAGACCTCCAAGATGTGCTGAAGAAGACCATTCATTTCTTTCCTGATACGAGAGGAACCTAAAAGTTCCGGCAGGTTCAAGAAGTAGTAGAGAAACTAAAAAGGATGTGATGTATCTTTCTCAAGGGTGATCTCCAAGAGCGTCTTAACCAACTTGAAGAATTGCATGGATGGCAAATCCCAATTGTCATCTCAACCCACTAGAGTTGCAATGCACCTACTGGCATCTACCCTCAAAGGTATTTTTTAGCAATATGATAAGTATATGTCTTAGAAGGTGACTTTTGTACAAGAGAAAGCCACCGATGCACCATAGGCAGCACAACTTGAGAAAAGTCTCAGGAAAGGTGCAAAAGCCAAGGTAGAGGAGGCATAAGCAAGGGCCTTGCAAGCACAAGGGCAAGCTGAGGCCGCTACAAAAATGGTCAACATGGAAAGGCATAGAAGAGAAGAAGCAGAGATTCAACGCATGAAGGAGCTCTGAGATAGGCTTGAAGAAGTGAGAAGTGATGGGGACATGGTGGACAAGGATCTAGAAAATATGCGAAAGGATCTTGTAGATTAGAGAGCCAAAAAGGAAGGTCTTTACAAATGGCTATGCAACATGCAGAATGCATTGAACATTGAACATTGAAAAAGACCAAATGATGGAGGAGCTGAAAAGGGATAATGTAGAAACCAGAAAGGTGATGCAGTAACTACGAGAGAGCTTCAAGGCCAGCAGGAAGGATGGGGCATAGAGTAGCCGGGATGGAGAAGACAACGAGGTAGCTCCCCAGGCCAGGAAGGATGCAAAGAGTAGCCATGGTGGAGCCACAGTGGAGCAAGTTGCAGTAGCCATGGTGGAGCAATTTGCAGGAGCCACAGTGAGAGTTGTTTTCTCAAAACACTATTGGAAGTCCAAAGAGTAAGCTACAAGACCCTACAAGAAGATCACAATAGATGTGTGCATGAGCTTGCCATGGCTTTTGATAGTTATGAGAAGCAGTCCATCATCCTGACAGATTTCCAAACTAGAGTGGAAGTCTTGGAAATGGCCCATGAAGATGTTTTTGAGCAATTTAGGCAGCTTCAATAGATGCTGATGGATTCAGATCAAGCTGTTACACAGAGCGCAGTGGTTGGTTTGCACTAGGATATTAACAGCCACCAGTGCGATGTTTTGCTTCTATTATTACAAGATGAATGGATTTGTAGGATGTGTGGATTCATTATGGAAAACCAGCATGGTGGTTGTTGGGATATACTAAAAACAAGCATGGGATTTTGGAATTTACAAAAACAATTTAATAAAACTAGCATGATGGTTGTTTGGGATATACTAAAAAGAAGCATAGTCTCAAATACAAATTCCATTTTCTAGGACAAGTAGATGTGTTGTTTCCTTGCAATGAGACTACATAGATTTTCTTAGTACTCTCTCAGTCATCCTCGTCCACCACTCCAAGACACCTCAAGATGTGATCATGCATGTCTAAATCCAATTTAAAGACACTCTTGCCCTTCTTTCATTGTGGCAGAGGTTGCATTTGGAACTTAATAGCTCTTACTAGATCAGAGTACACACATGTTTGTGGACTCTTATGTAGCAATCTGTAATTGTGGCCTCTCTTGGATGTTTTTTTGTACCAAAAAGCTCTGACTACTACACCCCACTTCTCATAGGTTGTTCCCCAATTATCCTTAAATGTTTCCTCAACCTTATACTTAGGTTTTGTGCACTACAACAGAAAAGTATGGGTCATTTTCCTCATTCTCCCCAAAATCTGACAACTGCAAAGTTATCCCCCTCTTCTAAACAGTCAGTGAGGTCATCAAAACTCTCCCCAAATTGTGGCAAGTCATTTGTCTCTCCATTGTTTGTCACTCCATCTGAACGTAGAGGGAAAATTTGAACTCACTCCCATGTCTTCACAATTGTAATGTTCTCATAATCATCATGATCCCCTATGATGCACACACTGCAGAAACAAAAAAGTTTTCTTGTTTTAATCAATTGGTTGTTTGAAAATCCCCATATGTTGTGCAGACCACAAACTCCTTTAATTTTCTCGCAATCGTGTCGGCTTCTCCCCTTTGCACTTCATCCACTTTCACTTCATGGAACACTCTGCATACTATAGTATTCTTAAGGCTTTGTTTATTGTATGTTGAATGTGCGCCTATGGAGAGGTTAGTTGTAAGCCTTCTTATTATAGCATCATGGGCATCATTGATTTTTTCTTGAAGGCATGCTAATTGGTGTTTAAATAGAGCTTGCTTAATAATAGCACCGCTTCCATCATGTTCAACCTTACCATGGCTAGACCCGAAGAATTCCACATCATGTCTAGACTGGTCAGGGATTTGAACCTTGAGATGAAGTAGAATCCATGGGCTGATTTAAATTGAGAGGTAGTAACATCTGACCATACCCAATGTTGTTTTATATTTTTTGCATGGGGATTTTTATTTTTCAGCCATTCCTAATGCAGTAGAAAAGCATGCTGCACAAATAAGATATCATGTTCCCTATCATTTGAAATGTATAAATGGTACATGCATTGCACTAACCTAGATTCCTGTGAGTCAGCCAACAAGCAAATTGGCATAAGGCATGGAAGAATCAAGCAAATGACTATACGTGATATGCACAAGAATTGTTATCTGCTTGTTGTACCAAAGAGCACTTTGTATCTCATCTTGTTCTTGAAATGAATAATTTTCTACAAAATCTATGAAAGATACAATAGTGTCAACGAGAAAATTGGAAAGGCACATCTTGAACTGGTAATCTTGCCACCAGCAGCTGGTCATGAAATTGTGAAGCACATATTTTGGGATGGATTGCACCACGTGAACTACAAGCTCCCTTGGCTAGGTGCTCTTATATGGTAGTAGCCATCTCTTTTTATCGAATCCTTCAACATTGACATTTTCAACTCTCCTCCATTTTAGAGCAACATGGTTATATTCCCTCATTTCATTTGGACAGATTTTGAATGTCTTCTTCTTCAGCTTCAAACTACAATGCTTGCATGTGCCATGAATGCATTCAATTCTATGCCACTCATGATCTCCCTTTGGACAAACCACTGTCTCCCATAGAGACCTTAGGCTACAAAACCCGCCCTCCCTTGCAATACACAATGAGGATCCAAGTGGCCTACAAATTGTGCATTCATTGGGGAGTCATGGGGATCGATCCTCATGGAGCAATGCTCTAACATGACCAGATCTCAAGTCATTCATAGCTTGTCGGGCCTATGTGTGTTTTGCAAGAACAAACATTCATGTCTTTGAGTTTCCTCACGTACGAGGGCTTACAATAAGAAACACAATAAATTTCAACCACTGCGCTAGTCAATATATAATGTCTGTTTAACCATGTTGGTTCAAGACAATCACATAACTGGTGATTGAGTTGAAGCAGCCATGGTTGCATGATGTTCTAATTACCACCGGGTTGGTTTAGTAAAATACACACAATATATTGCGAAATATATTGCTGTTAATTTCTGCTCAACCATGCCACTGAGATGGACAAGACCTAATGTTTGTTCAACCACGCTGATTCATGACAATCACATAACTGGCGATTGAGATGAACCAGCCTACAGTTGCCTACAGTTGCATGATGTTCTAACCACCAAGCTGCTTTAGGACAATCACATTTAGTCCAAGCCTGCTTTACGAAATGAAACAAGTATACTATCCCAAAGCTCAATCACAAAACAACCATCGGGCTAGTTTAGGCACCATTGACCTGTGTTGTATCTAGCATGTGTATGATGTGCTCCTCAAACACCTTGCATCCCATCCGCTTCTTATAGATGTCCTTTCTATTTGGAAAAACTCTCATATTTTTGTGCCAAAACGTCATCACTATAGCAATGACTTTCGCACTTAGGCTGTCTCTCCTTACATTTTGTTGAAGCCCACAGACTTCTCAGATCGGGATGATCATGCATTGCTTCTGCTCTACGTTCACTCATTGGAGCCACATTGGTCCTTCAGATTGACAACATCTTCAACATTGTGCGCCCAAGCCATTTCTCCTTTGTTTCAGGGGACACTAACATAGCTAATGTCGCTCTTTTTATAGCTAATTGACTTAAGCTATTTACCCCTTTCACTTTCTGTAGGCCATTTCTTAGGTTAGAGAGCATCGCCTCTTGGTTGTGCATCTCCTGAGGTGTTCGTACGGTTGTAACTCTACAAACTTTAGGGTGAAGGCTAAAGCTTGTGAAGACTTGATACTAGTAATTACCTGAATGGCCTAATGTTGCTACCTCGAATGCTCCCACCAATCGTGACACCACAGCTCGTGTTCTTCCCTCCAATGGTAATGATTGAATGTGTGCATCTGCAACCACTTCTTATTGTTGCTCTGCAAGGAGTCTTATTTCTTCTCTTTGTTTCTCCCTTTGCAGATGTTGCAAAAGTGTCTTCCGTTGCCGATTTGATACTATGCCAGTGCTTTTCTCGATCCATGCTTTGTTCCTTGTGCCTTGACCTAGCTTTTCAGCTTTCTTGTCTCGCAACCTCTGTCTACTTCTCTTGCAAGCCATGGTGAGCTGCATGTTGCCATTGATGCCATAGCCATGATCAATTCAGAATAGACCCAGAGAACCTGGGTGTTGAGGCAAGCAAAGAATAGAAGACAACTTACTCGAAAGATGACAATGGCAAACCAAAGTTTATGCAAAGTCACGTCGAGGTGCGTGCGGGTTGCAGGGTGTTTGCAGGGCAGGGGCAGGTTGCAGGTACTTAATCTTCCAAGATTTGATGGGCGGGAGGTGTGAGAATTCAAAATTCGTGGGAGTAGAAAAATTTCAGTCGTCGGTTTTCGCCCCTCTGATGATACACATCAGTAGATGTTGTCCTTCATCTCCTCCACTTTTTGCTCACTTTATGCGATAGCTTCATTTGAATCCCTTAGCATCTATTGAAGCTGCGTAAATTGCTCAAAAACATCTTCATGGGTCGTTTCCAAGACTTTCACTCTAGTTTGGAAATCTCTCGGACTGCTTTTCATAACTGTCAAAAGCCATGGCAAGAACATGCACAACCCTATCGTAATCTTTTTGTATGATCTTGTAGCTTACTCTTTGGACTTCCAACAGTGTTTTAAAAAAACAACCCTCATCATGGCTACTGCAAATTTCTCCACTGTGGCTGCTGCAACTTGCTCCACCGTGGTTGCTCTCTGCATCCTTCCTGCCCTAGAGAGTTGCCTCGTTATCTTCTCCACCTAGCCTGCTCTCTACCCCATCCTTCCTAGCCTTGAAGCTCTCTCACAGTTCCTGCATCACCTTTCTCATCTCTACATTCTCCCTTTTTAGCTCCTCCATCATCTGGTCTTTTTCAATGTTCAATGCATTCTGCATGTTGGAGAGCCATTTGTAGAGACCCTCCTTTTTGGTTCTCTGATGTTCAAGATCCTTTCGCATATTTTCTAGCTCCTTGTCTACCATGTCCTCGTCTTTTCTCACTTCTTCGAGCTTATCTTGGAGCTCCTTCATGCGCTTCTCTTCTTCTTCTCCTCTATGCCTTTCCATGTCGACCATTTTTGTAGCGGCCTTAGCTTGCTCTTGTTCTTGCACCTTGGCTTGTGCTCTACCTTGGCTTTTGCACCTTCCCTGAGACTTTTCTCAAGGCTTTTGCACCTTTCCTACTGTAGCTTGCTTGTGCTCTACCTTGGCTTTTGCACCTTCCCTGAGACTTTTCTCAAGTTGCGCTGCCTATGCTTCATCAGTGGCTTTCTCTTGTATAAGAGTCACCTTCTAAGACATCTGCTTATCGTATTGCTCAAAAATCCCTTTGAGGGTAGATGCCATTAGGTGCATTGCAACTCCAACAGATTGAGATGATAATTGGGATTTGCCATCCATGCAATTCTTTAGGTTGGTTAACATGCTCTTGGAGATTGCCCTTGAGAAAGATACATCACATCCTTTTAGTTGCTCAACTGCTGCTTGAAGTTGCCGAAACTTCATGGTTCCTCTCGTCTCAGGAAAGAAGTGAATGGTCTTCTTTAGCACATCTTGCAGATCTGTTGGCAAGATAGAAATCTTGAGTCCACCAGCTTTACTAATCTAAGCATTGGGGTATACATCTAAAATCCGATGTCTCTTCCACTACTTCTCGAAAAGTGTGCTTGGTTGCAAACTACCTCCAGAAATTCCTAGAGCATTTTCAATTAGGCTTTCATTGATGGTAATCTTCTGACCTTAATAGACTAGTTGACCCTCCTTCACGTTCACCTCCTGTACCGACCTGGTGAAGTTTTGGAGAGCATCCAAATTGGGCTTTTGAAGAGAGAGAGAGAGAGAGAGAGAGGAGCTCCCATATGTCATGATTTCAAGATTAGGGGAGGAGGGGCTCACATTGTGCTGCAGAGGGGGAGGAAAGGTCCATTATGAGAGGGGATAGAAGTTGCAAGAAAAGTGCAAGGGAGATAGAAATGGTTGAGAGGGATAGAAGATGAAATAGTGAAGGACATGGAATAGTGGAGGCTTGAGTTTGTAGTCTGATTGCAAGGGAGAAAGAAATGGTCGAGAGGGATAGAAGATGAAACAGTGAAGGAAATGGAATAGTGGAGGCTTGAGTTTGCAATCCGATTGCCTTCACTCCATTATCTCTCTACCTCTCTCTAAATCCCGTCTCCCCTTTTTCCCTCCCCCTCCATCTCCCATCTCCTCCTCCACCCCCCATCTCCAACTCCCTCCACTCCACCATCTCTCTACCTCTCTCTATCCCCCTCCACCCCCACCTTCTTCCCCCTTTCTTCTCTCTTTCCCCCCCATCCCCATCTCCACCTCCACCCCCCCTTGACCCCCTCCACCCCCCCCCTTTTTTTCCCCTCTTTCCCCCCCATTTCTACCTCCACCCCCCTTCCCTCTTCCCCCCCCATCTCCATCTCCATCTCCACCTCCACCCCCCACCTCCACCCCCCCTTTTCATCTTTCCTCCCCCATCTCCACCTCCAACCCCCCTTTACCCCCTCCACCTTCCCCTTTTTCTCCCTCTTTCCCCCCCATTTCCACCTCCAACCCCCTTCCCCCTTTACCCCCCATCTCCATCTCCATCTCCACCTCCACCCCCCCTTTCCATCTTTCCCCCCCCCCATCTCCACCTCCACCCCCCCCCTTTTTCTCCCTCTTTCCCCCCCATTTCCACCTCCACCCCCCTTCCCTCTTTCCCCCCCATCTCCATCTCCACCTCTACCCCCCACCTCCACCCCCCCTTTCCATCTTTCCGCCCCCCATCTCCACCTCCACCCCCCCTTTACCACCTCCACCCCCCTTTCCCTCTTTCCCCCCCTTTTTCCCCCTCCACCCCCCCCCCTCCACCCCCCCTCCACCCCTCCCTCCATCCCCCTCACCCCCCTCTTTTTTTCCTCCACCCCCTCTCTCTCTCTCTTTCCCCCTCCCCCCCCTCCTCTCTCTCTCTCTCTCTCTCTTCCTTGGCCACCCCCCCTCCCCTCCTCTCCCCATCTAATAAGGCTATAAGGCCTTAAGGGCACCTCTGCACAGAGGTGGCAGCGCCCCTCGCACAGAGGCGATAGTGCCCGTGCGCACGTGGCGGCGTCCGCATAGAGGCTGCACCCGTGCCACACGACAAAGCTCGCCCACACCAACAATGGCAATGCTTGCCTAAGGCGGAGCTTGCCCACGTGCCACGTGGTGGGGGTGCCCGCCAAGCCTTAGCATTAAGAGGCTAAGGCTTTAGGCATACCTCTCCCCCCCACCCCCCCCCACCCCCCTCAAAGAAAAAAAAAGACAAAAGGGTCCCTAAAATCCCCTAACTTTGAAGGTCCATATCTTGCCCGTTTGGAACCCAAATTGGACCCCATTTGCACCAAGATTTCACACACAAAAAAACCACACTATGGGTTATTTTTCCAGCCCATTGCACACCATTTTGGCATCCCTAGCACTCCTCATTTACACCCCCGTGTGAGCCTCGTTTCGCTCATATCTTCATGCCGTGACCTCCGATTAATGATCCATCTACACCGGCACAAGTTCCCTATACACGTAGGACAATCTTAGGCACATTATTAACACAATGGAATGGTCCCTACACAAACTAACACCACTCTAATCCTCCAAACAAAACTACATCAACACTCGCACTTATGACGGAGATTCCCTTTGCAAATCTCGCCCAATCTACATGCAGCTACATTCTGGTCAACACCTTCGACTCCAATGCTCGCTAAATCCACATACAACTCCACTGAAACCACCACCCCCGACAATCCTCTACACTAAATCCCCCCCTGAGATTCAATCACTCCCTTTAACTCCTGGCTGGACGTCATCACGACAATGATGAGGATATTGACCTCGATGCAAAGGCTGATAATTTCTTTAATCAAAGAAATAATAACACTCAAGGAAGGCACCCCTTGGGAAAACTAGAACTTCCCAGCATTTTAATGCCACATGCCGAGCAGATGGAGATCAATCGCATGAAACCAAGGTGGCTTGGTTTCCCATGGCCTTAACTGATGAAGCGTTTGAATGATACCTAGACCTTCTAGTGGAAGAGCGCGCCACATGGGACCTACTTCAATTAGAATTTAAATGACCCTTTAAAATGGAGAGGCTACAAGATGATCCCACTCTCCAACTAAGAAAGATCGAACAAGGCTGTCGAGAAGATGTACACACGTACCTGGGTAAGATGAAAAGATTAATCACGCAAAATGTGACCCACGCTCTAATGCAAAGTACCTCATGGCCTGGTTCACTGTAGGACTAAGAAAGAAAATCCAAAAGGATATGAAAAAGATAAGTAGCTATGAAATGTTCAGTGCTGCTCATGGGGCAGCCATTGACATCGAGGATCCCTGTTGAAGGAGTGCTGTTGAAATTCAAAGTTGTAGATCGTTGTGTGATTGTGGAGGTGCAACCCGTGGGTGTATAAGCCTTGCACAACACTAGAAATCTGTGGGGAGCCGCTTTGTGAAGCGGTCTGGAGCGCAAGTACTGAGAGAGCTCATTGTAGAAGGAGATGGCCGTTGAATGAGAAGCTTGCTACTTTAATAGTTGTTGTAGACCCTTGGAGAGCCTTAGGTAAAGCTCGTTGTGGTGAGTGACAAAGAATAAAATCTCTTACAAACACTCAAGAAGAAACTGTGAATGAATATATCTATCTCATAACAAAAATCTCTCATGAAATCTCTCTCTCTCACAATAAGAATGTCTCACAAAATGAATTGAAATCCTCACAAGGAAATCTCAAGAAATGAATGGAAATCTCTTAAGGAATGACGGAAATTTTCTCTCAAATGGACGGATGAAGATCTCTCACCGGAAGTGGACTCTCACGGAGAACACTCAAGAGAACTCTCAATCTCATAATCTCTCTCACACTCTCAAGAATCGCAATGCCTCGGCGGAAGGCAAGGGAGCTCTGATACCATGACAAAATATGAAGAGGGGAGAGGAGAAGAGTGGAGATGAGGAGAGAGGGCACATCTAGAGAGCACACCACAAATGACTAACTGTACACTAGATTTAGTTGAAAAAATAGAATATATACAAACCCTTTTAGGGTTAGGGTTAGGGGATCTAACCCTTTCCTTTATAGCAGTCTATAAGGTTAGTGCTATGCACATATGATCACGTGATGGTGCTATGCACTCATGATTGCATGATGTTGAGCGTGAACTCTCAACACCCTCCTCCTCCTCCCTCTCTTCTCCTCAACCCTTACCCCTCGAATCCGTAAAGGAGACTAGCTCTCCACTCCTCAACCTTGGACTCCTCCTAAACCCTGCAACCCTCTCTGAACCTTGGAACTCCTAGTTAACTATCTCAACCGTGTCCCCACTTCTAACCTTGAAATCCCCTTCTAAACCCTTGAACTCCCATGGAGGCGAGAGCCTCCATCAATCGTTATATTCAAGCCCTCTTTCTCATTCACGTAGGCATGAGATCTGCTTTCCACGCTTCAACCTACACCTCTCAACGGAACACGACCCGAGGACCTATGCTACACTTGTGAACACCTATGCTACAACGAGCAACAACACGACTATAGGTGACCAACACCCTCGAAACTTGCACTTGGGTAAAACAGAGACAACATTTGGCGCCACTGCCGGGGAGGTTAGTGCCTCAAGTGAAAGCGAAGCACGTGCTTGCATGTGTAAAAAAAGAACCCCCTAGGAAAAACCATACTAGATACATCCCTCAATGCAAAGGAGTGAAAAAATGCTTCCAAATCATTCAAGGAAGGGATGAAGGAGGAGATGGGAGGAGAAGGGAGGAGAGGAAGGAGGAGATGGGAGGAGAAGGGAGGGAGGAAGAGGAGATGGAGGAGAAGGGAGGAGGAGGAGGAGGGAGTTCAAGGGAGGGAGAAAGGAGGAGATGGGAGGAGAAGGGAGGAGAGGAAGGAGGAGATAGAAGGAAGGAAAAGATGGGAGGAGAAGGGAGGGAGGAAGAGGAGATGGAGGAGAAGGGAGAAGGAGGAGGACGGATAATAATTAGGCAGTTGTGTAGGGTGGGGTTCGCCATGTGATTCATACATCCCCTTAACAAACTAGTGGAAAGTATAGATTGCACATCGGAAATGGTCATGATTGTGGTAAGTGAAGTGTGATTGGCTTGTTTGTTGAGCAAACATCAAGGTCATGGATGCTTTATAGAAAATTGGGCTGAGTGAGAGGAGAGAAGTGAAACATGTCAAGCACACTAACATGCTTGAGTTAAAGCATGAGAGCTGGCTGGGCTTACTAGTACCATATGATTGTGCGACACTTATCTTTCAAACAAGGTGAATCCAACATTACAATGTCGCAAAACAATAGGGGAAATTCATTCTAGGGAGGTACGTGGCCTAGAAGGCCTCATCAAGAGAATAACACGGCATTAATCACTAAGATTGCCAAAATTGAATATATGCTCGTCCATAAGTCCATTTTCTCAAAGGCTAATCTAGTAGTAGATTCATTGTAAGAATGAGTATCCTTTGAAGGAATCCCAAACAAAATCTATGTGTATAGGTAGTGCATTGAATTTAAATATGTGGGGTGGTGAAGACATTGGTGAATATATAAAGGGGCCATGATTATATTGTTACGTTTAATCCAATAAATATCATGATAGTAATTGGTGAATATTTTGGTGAATATATGAAGGAGCATTATATTGTTACATTTAATCCAAGAAATATCATGATTGTAATCAATTTACCTGGTAATCCAAGAAATATCATGATTGTAATCTTAGTTGAGTTTCACCTGGTAACAGGGCCGGCCTAGTTGTTTGACATCCATTGGAACAACCCTCATCCTCTCAACACTCCCTTAAATCACCTTGTGTGTAGATTTGAAGTCATGAGTTGTTGTTGATTTCTATGGGAACAACTTCATCCACACTTCCTTAAATAACCTTGTGCATTGGTTACGGGTCATAGGTTTGCTTTCGTATTCTTTGACATCTTTGCAAATAATTTTTCGACAATCAATTTAAAGGAAGATAGGCTCCGTCTCAATCACAAGGAAGGTAGTTTCCATCTCAATCTAGAAAGTTAAGGACAAAAATTGGATTCATGCATTCCTTGATAGTGTGATGTCAGACCTCGTGATGAAAATGACCCTCTTTTTGGACCCTAGTAGTGTGTAATAATTGATGTATGGGTCTTTTGACTCCTTTAGATCATATCTAAACTCTTTTGAGTTCAATAGATACGCTTGTACCTTTTGAAGGTCATGTAGATGATGCACTGGGAACTTTTGTTGATAGGTAGTAGTTCACTAAGATCTATAAGGCATCGCATGAAGCACATCACAAGCTATAGCTTATAGTAAGCACACAAAATTGTTTATTAGGACATAGTAACAAATTCACTAACCGAGACATTCCTATGCATATGCAACTACAAAAAGTGATTTGTCTACATTTGGATGGCTCTTATTTACTAGCTTCGAGCATAAATATCCGAAAGTACCAACTCTTCCAATATATGTAAGGATGATATTTTCAATCTTTTGTGATAATCAGATTATGAATTTTTATTGTTTCTTGCATGATAAGGGCTAGAATTGCCTTTTTTTGTGGGAAGGAGCATTTAATTGATGTGTTTCTAGTGTCCAATGTTCACCATAGTAAACACCAACAGTTATGCACCAACTTTGCATCCATACCCAATATATGTAAGAATACAAATGTTGTGTAAAAGTTTGCCAATGGAAATTTTCACAATTGCAAATGAACCTCACTTCCAAAAGGTCCAAACTCAAAGCTTGAAGCCTTAAATTGAGCATGTATAGTGTGAACTACTTCCTACTACAATACTCTTATAAGAAGCCTACACTTATTCCCTTATTCTCCAATAGTACTCAAACAATAATCCACATGCCGACATCCGACTTTTATATCACTTGCCCAAAGGCTTGGAAAAGGTTGATTGAAAAACAAGACTAATAGATATAAAGTATTCAACTTGTATGACATGTCCCACTTAACTTGAGAAATATTCATACATACCTAAGAATGCGTTTTAATCCCTCATCCATAGCTTTCCTCATAAAGGGACATTCTCTTGAATTTATGTTGAATTCCTTTTCATTCCAATCCCTATGTCTTCATTGTCAACAACACATCAAAGCTTTCCCACCTTTGTCAAAGCTCTAAACTTGAAAGTGAATTACCTACTCTCCCATAACAAATGATAAAGGACATCCCCATTGTTGATTTAACAATGCCTTCATTCATCATTCCATTCCTTACCTATAGTATTTCCTCAATCAGGTTACCATACCTTACAAGCCACAAGTACCCCCTAAAGACCTTATCATATGCTCTAACTGAATTTCAATTTGGACAGGTCACTATCTCAAAGCCCTAAATAGCATTGATGTTCAATTTTAAGGTGTATTTCTAAAAACCCTTAGCTTACAAATAACATTTGGCTCTTTTGCTAGCATTGTTAAATTCTGTTAAAAGTAAATGTACAATCCGCTGTACAATTTTAACATTCCCAATATTCGGCTTTTTGTAGTGCCCATAGAAAAACCCTTTCTTCAATGGTAAGCTCCAATAACCTGTATCACCAATAATCTCCACAAGAAGAAAATCCATCCGTAAAATGATGACATCTCTAATTATAATCTCTCGCCCAACAAGCTTGGATATGAATTTGGCCACAGTATGACAACAACCAGACACTCGCAGGTTCTTGATAATAAGAATGGTTGTCTTACATGGTATGCTTATGATAACGGTTGGCATCTCTCATTATAATCTCTCACCCGACAAGCTTGGGTATGAATTTGGCCACAGTATGACAATACCACACACTCGCAGATTCTTGATAACGAATGGTTGCCTTACACGGTGTGCTTCTGAGCCCAAAAGCAATTGCTAGCTTCTCAGTATGATGCAGAAGGGAAGCTTCCTTCTCTTTCTCATCATCATCTAATGCAAAGCACTTGTCACGTACATTCCCTGCAGCCTTCAACTGGTCACCCATTCTTGAAATTTTTAATTCATTTGTGGATGCCACATGTCTCCTATAAATTTATGTAATCAATTGTTCACTACATTTTGGATATGCCCTGGCTTCTTCCTCATGCCTCTTTCCTTCATTAAATTTATTACTTATGCTTTATCATCCCATCTGCCAGCAGCAGCATAAATGTTTGATAACAGCACATAATTCCCAATATTCCCAGGTTCTAAATTTACGTAGTTATCCGTGACATGTTTTGCAAGCTCTACATGGCCATAAATTCTGCAAGCACCAAGCAAAGCTACCCAAACAGAATTATCTGGCTGACATGGAATATGTTGTATAAATTCTACTGCTGCCTCCATGCAGCCTGCTCGCCCAAAAAGGTCAACCATGCAAGCATAATGCTCCATGGTAGGAGTGATACGATGAAGTTGACCCATGGAATCATAAGACTGACAGCCTTCATGTACTAGGCCTGCATGGCTGCATGCAGACAGTAAACCAAGAAAGGTGACATGGTCCATCTTGACTCCTTCCTGTTGCATTCTCTCAGCAAGCTGAAGTGCTTTTTTGGCGTGTCCATACTGGGCATATGCTGCTATCATTGCATTCCATAAAACTACGTCTCGTTCAGGGATACTGTCCAAGATATAGAGCCCATCCTCTAAACTACCACATTTGGCATACATATCAACAAGGGCACTTCCCACAAAAGCATCTGAACAAAGGCTGTCTTTTATTATTCGGATATGGATCTGCCTCCCCTGGTCCACAGCTGCTAGAACAGCACATGCATTCAGGATACTCACAAAAGTCCAGCGATTTGGCTTAAAACCTCCTTGTTCTATCTTTCGAAACAACTCAAAGGTCTTCTCAGCAGGCCCTTGCTTTGCGTAACCTGCAATTATCACATTCCAGGAGACCACATCCCATCTGGGCATTTTGTCAAACAATTGCTGTGCATGTTCTATGCTCCCACACTTGGCATACATGGCGATAAGAGTATTCCACAAGTTGATTTCTTGCTTAATTTCCGATTTGATTATCTCAACATGTATCTGCTTGCCCAATTCCAAGTTTCCTAAATTGGCACATGCGTTTGCAAGGCTCAAGAAGGTAACATCACTTGGTTTCACACCTTCACAATCCATTTTCTTGAAAAGTTTGAACACATGCTCGACAGGGCCATACTTAGCATACCCTGCAATAATTGCATTCCATGACACTACATCATGTTGAGGCATACGATCAAACACGCATTGTGCCTCTACTAGATTCCCACATTTACAGTACATATCAACAAGGCCATTGCTTATGAAAATATTCACCATCAATCCACTTTTGAGTATGGAGTCATGTGCCCGTTTTCCCAAGCCCAAGTTTCCTAGACTAGCACAAGACTTTAGGACGTAAACAAAGGTGACTTCATTTGGTCTAATGCCTTCCTGTTCCATTCTCTCTAAAAGCTTAAGAGATTCCTCAACAGGGCCATACTTGGCGTAGCCAGCAATAAGTGCATTGCATGAGACCACAGTGAGTTCAGGCATTTCTTCAAATACTCGGCGAGCAATTGCTATGCTTTGGCACTTGGCATACATATCAACAAGGGCATTACCCGTGTGCATATTGGGCTGAATAGCACAATTTAGGTTGGAGGCATGAATCCTCTTACCCTGTTCAAGGTCTCCTATGCTGGCACATGCATTAAGCATGACTATCAAGGTAGCCTCGTCTGGCTTCATCCCTTGTTGCTGCATTAGCAGGAAAAGCTCAAGAGCCTCCTTGGCATATCCCTGGTTGACATATCGTACAAACATGGCATTCCACGAGGACAGCTCTCTTCTATGAATTTGGTCAAAGATACTCCGAGCATCCTCTACATTTCTACATTTAGCACACTTATCAACAAGGTTGCTTTCCATATCAATATTCAATTTCGTCCCCGGCTTCCTTGTGCATTCAGGTCTCCATTTGCCTTCTTCATGTATCCCTGATGCTGCACACACCACAAAGGTAGTCTTGTCTTCTTGCTTCACACCTTCCTGTCCCATGTGGCAGATCCTGGAAGGAAACGCTATGCTGGATCAGCGCCAATATTTCCCAACTGATGATAAGAGATTCATGCAGACTGGCGGTCCATCTCGTTCACCATGTCAGCAAGAGCCGAGTAATGATAAGGACCTAACCTTCTCGATGCTGCTACGCCACGACTGCGAAGGCTGTGAAAAGGCATCTCGCACCGGGCCTTCTCTATCCATTTGTCGGCCTACATCCCAGAAAAGAAAGGATAAATCGGCCAACGTGTTCTACAGGATTGAATAAAGGAAGACGAGGACACGAACCAAAGGAGAAGCAGGGGGCTGTTTTCGTGCCTGGAACGTGAGCTTTCGTAGGTCAAGACTGCTCAGCAACCATGATCTAAGAGAGAAAATGGGCAAGCTCCAAACAATCATGGCACCAGAAAACTTTGATGTGAGAGCAATTTCACCAAATCCTCTCACTCTTCCTTGCCTTGAATTCCACCACAGTCTTGCATCCATCAATTCCAGATGAACCCATCAACTTGTTCAGCCAAGAAACAGATTTGAAATGGTATTTCGCCTTGCAACCTTTAGCTCAGCAGAAGCTTTTCCTTCCAGATGGCTCCATCACCATCGACTCGCCCACTAATCTCAAAGAACTGGAATGCCATTCAGCAACTCGCTGGCCACCTTTAAGCCCAATCTTCGACCTTGTGAGACACTTGTTACTAATCTCAAAGAACTGGAATGCCATTCAGCAACTCGCTGGCCACCTTTAAGCCCAATCTTCGACTTTGTGAGACACTTGTTATATCATATTTGCTCCACATGCCTCCCATTCTCACTCGATTTTTTGCCTGACTCAGAATGTTTCCTCTCATACTTCATATGATCATACACAAACAAAGCAAGCATCTATTAATGCGAAGAAAACCCAAATACAATCTCAGCTATCCACAACGTGCTCACAGGGTTCCATGAAAGTGTAAAGATGCCAAACCTTCAATGATGGTGAAGATCGTCTGAGTAAATTAGGGAAAATTTCAATTCACATTTTCTTTTAAATCCCAAAAATCAAAGGCATTTGGAACAACATTAATAGAAAACATCATATATTCCAAGATGTATTTGAGTTTTTATTTGGCTAAATATTATGTCATTCCATTGGGATATTGAGAAGCTTTGCATGTGAATTACCAATTTTAAATCAATTTTGTGAAGCTCATATAATTGCCATGCATTGTGAATCCAAACATTGTGAATTTTCTCAAGAAAAAGGTGGTGTTAAGCAATGGATGCGTCAATTTTACGAGCAAAAACGTATGAGCAGGTTTATCTGAGCGTGTTTTTCAATAGATTTAAAATATTGTATTTCTTTAGGAAACATGGTTTTATACTTTTATTTTCACTAGAACTAGATCCCTTTATCATTAAATATACAAATTAGTCATTCATTCATTTTTATATAACATAAATTTTCTTATTCATAGACATCCCTTTCTTTATACCCCTGTTATTACATTAAAAAAGTGTTGAAAATTAATTCCTTTAAAAAACATCCCTCATTATCACTCTCTATGTAATAATATTATATATATATATTACTTATTAAATACATTTATATCAATATGATAAGAGCTTTCTAGTGTTTTTATACCATAAATAACGCGATATTTATGGATATGTTTCTAACAAAGTTTAAATTACTATAAATAAGTATTAACTTGGGCTTATATATCACTTTTATTAAATACATGCAATATTTAATACTATATATGCAATATTTTCCAAAATATAATCCCATAGATGTGCTCAAATAGAGATTTTCGATCAATTTGAGTGGATGAATTATATTTGGACATTGAATGTGAAAGTTATGTTACTTTTAAAAGTATTGTCCAAGGTAGTTTCGCCAGTGAAACTACCGTTGAAGATCTACTTCAAAGGGGTTTTGCTAACGAAACTACCTTGATGGCTTGCTTCAATGAGGTTTCTTTGGAGAAACCCTCTCATGAAGATAGGTTGAAAGAGGGTTTTCAATATCACCCCCTATTAAGTAAAAGTTATAAGAAGGATCATAAGGGAATTTTCATAGAGAAGTCTACTCTACATGTGGGTTTCTTCAAAAGCCATCCCATTAGGTTACTCACCGTTCCCAAAGATTCATGTAAAGATTTGTGTATAAAATAGACATTGCTATAATACTTTGCATATTTCTAAGTAAAATTATGTTTTCTTTTGATCCATTTTCGCCATATTTTTACATAGTTGGAAGTATTTTTGTTTCCTTCGCTCGGACGCTCGGAAGATTTTGCTTGGAGAATGGTCATCCCCTTAAGCAACACCTTTGATATTCAAATAGATTTATCGATCTTAAAACATATTAAATGGAAATAAATTAAATTGGGAGTATGCCAACAGCATGACAATGGTGTAACATCTTAAAACTCATACTCACAAAACAACTCCTCTCCTACATGGATATCTCTAAGAGATTGGACAACAATAAACCCTAACATATCAGTATGTGTTTGTCGGTGGTACTCTAGGGTCATATACCATTACAAAAATTTTGGACTAAAAAAGCGGCCCTTTGGAGAATTACTAAAATATTAGAGGCTTGGATAAGGGAATATGGTATCCATGAAGGAGATTATGCCATGTGGACTTCTCTATAACAGAGGCTACCTAAATCTAGGGGAAATTTAAGTTTTTTTTCAAAATACCCCAAAAAACATCATTGGTGGTTCACAATAAAAAATTATCTTTGGCAGGCCTGCCTTGACCACGTCAGGCCTCCTTGTTTTCCTCCTAGGGCAAACTATCCCCTAGCTAGAACTATGCTCACGTTTTCCATTTGGTTCAATCATTTGGCCCAAACTTTGACTTCCTAACCAGCTCTCCTCCTATTCTCTCTCTTGCAAAACGTTTCAAACATTGTATTCCTGCCACTTTCTAGCAGCTAGTTTCAAAGTATCTTCTTTCCACTCTTGCTTAGTCATTCTCTCTCCTCTTTGATCACGGTTTTTTTCCACATTCAAAAATCTCTTAGAGAAACTTATGTCCAAGCTCTGTTCATCCCTCTTCTCTTCCATTCATTCTCTACTTATTTCACTCTCTCTTAGAAACCAAAGTTGCGACCTAAATCTGCTTAGGAGTGAGAAAAACGGGTGTTCTCTCATTTTCGATTCTTTCCTCACCTTTTTGGAGTATAGAGAGTCACCTCTTGAAGTTGCGACCTAAATCTGCTTGGAAGGAGTGAGAAAAGCGGGTGTTCTATCATTTTCGGCTCTTTCTCTACCTTTTTGGAGTATGTAAAGTCAACTCCAAAAGAAGGAACACATACTTTCTAGGTAATGAAGTGATTTCGCCTTGAAAGTTTTGTTTGTATTAAGTAGATAAGTTTTTGTATCACACTGTGTCTATATGTTTGTTCCAAGAGATAGGGAAGAGGGAGAGATTGAGGTAGATGATATGTAAAACTACAAGATGATTTTTGACAATTTTTTTCTTCACTAGTATAGAAGGGATAGATAGAGGAAGGGAGAGAGAGAGAGAGAGATTATTTTTGAACTGCTATGTTGTTTTCTATTTGAGGGGATGAGTGAGGAACAGAGAGACATAAAATAGTCATTTTTTTCTTCATTATTATAGGAGGGATAGATATAGGAAGGGAAAGAGAGAGAGACAGAGAGAGACAGAGAGAGAGAGACAGAGAGAGAGATAGAGATTATATTTGAAACTGCTATGTTTTTTTATCTATTTAAGGAGATGAGTGAGGGAGAGAGATAGAAAATACTCGTTTTTTTATTTGCTAGTATAGGAGGGGTAGATAGAGAAGGGAAAAGAGAGAGAGAGAGAGATTATATTTCAAAGTGCTATATTTTCTTCTATTGAGGGGATGATTGAGGGAGAGAGATAGAGATTGTATTTCAAACTGCTAGGTTTTAGAAGTATTTGAGAAAGAAAGAAGAAAAAGAGATCCTAATCAAAGAGTTTTAGGAGGGAGAGAGAGAGTGATATGATATTGATAATGTTTTCTTTGTTTGTGGAGAAACAGAGCAGGAAGAGAGCATATCATAAACTATTTCAAAAAATTTGGTGTTTGTTTGTGTGAGGGGTACTTTGGAAGACAGACTGAGAGAGAGAAGTATTCTATGTTTTTTGTAATAATATTTTGTTTTGTTTTTGTGAGAGGTTTAGTTAAAGGAGAGAGGGAAGGAGGGGGGGGGGGGGAGAGAGAGAGAGAGAGAGAGAGAGAGAGAGAGAGAGAGAGAGAGAGAGAGAGAGAGAGAGAGAGAGAGAGAGAGAGAGAGAGAGAGAGAGGGATAGAGAAAGAGAGAATAGAAGAAATAAATTTAGAGGGTCTTTGGAAGTAGAAAGAGCTAATTTTAATCATATGATATAGGGGCAAAAACTATGGAAGTAGAAAATGATAGATACAGAATTAGTTTACAATATGTTATATTGAAGAATGTTAAGGATGAGCATGGGGAATGGATACCTCAGCTCTACAGGAAATATTCTTGGATCACAATGCAACCCACTAATCGTGGGTGTTGCAAAGTGGGTTGGAAGGATGCAATGGACATCTCCAGGATCTAATTTCTCTTGGCAGTAATACAGTGACATAGGTATATATTCAACATGTCTTTACCCATGCAAACATATATGTGCATTCGAATGCAGGACTTCCATATCGTAGGCCCAATCATAAGTTTTTCAAAGTGTACTAGTACTTCATTTGCTTTTTAGAGTATTTGCATTTATTTGGGGATGTTGACACTACTATCTTATGCCTTGTATTTGTTTTATATCCATCTACTTACAAAGAGTGGGAGCCTACAACATGCATGGTTGGGGTGTTACATGTCTTCCATGTTGAGATTGGGAGTCTTTAGTATGAAGGTCGCACACCGTCAGAATTAAAAAAGGGTGGATTATTGTTCTATGATTCAATGTTCATTGTGCTAGATGAAGAAGGCCAATATGGTAGATTAGAATCTCTTCCCTTGCCTTCTTTTGATAGTCCAAAATGGATGCTTCCAAGCATAGAGATAAATGAATCTTATAGGAATAGAATGTTCAATGATGTGAGACATGCTATGAAGCCAATTACTAGTGGAAGAAATGCTAGGTTGATCTTGTTTCTTCCATTTCCATGATTTGTTGATTTCTTTGCAAGCTGTAGGCAATTAAGGAAAACAAAGATTACTTATACTTGCAAGAGCTTACAATTGGACAGGTTGTCTGAGCTATTTGACAATGGATGGACAACAAGAACATGTCATGTTGAAGATTTGATACAATGTCGATTGTAAACTTTATATGTGACATTTTGGTGAGCACATCTTACAATTCTTGTTTGTATACAAAATTATCAGAATAGTATGTATTACCAGATCCCAAATTTTGTAGGTATTTCATTGGAAGGCAAAATCATTGCATGCCTTTCACATATATAAGGTTTCTATGGAAGAACCTACAATGGGAAGAAATGGATGATGATCTGTGTGATGGGTTCACAGATCCGTTGTTGAGGTAACGATTTTTTGGCAAGGACATCCTGATATAATGTTGGAATTGGAAGAGGAATGGGACTATGCGATTCATTAGGAAAGAATTACAGTCTGCAACAACAAGCCCTCCCTAGGACTATTATTTTAGACTTGATAATCTCAAAGTTAGATATAGGGATGAGACAAGTATTCTTTGTAAGAATTATTGCCTCCCCCCCTACTCTAGAGCTAGTAGAGACATGATGGCATGGATCTCATAATATCCAGTTGCTTGGATCCTTAGTTCTTCAACAATGCACTTGTCCATGAGGCATTGTTACAAATCATAAATAATACAAAGTGTTGTATCATTCATTGTTAAGATTGTATTTATTAAGTTTGCACCTCTAGATAGATGGCTCTCTATGGTCTATGAATGATAAAGAAATAAATTTTTGTAATTTAGAATCTATGTGGATAAATCTGTATCATGCAAGAGAGATAGAATAAGAGAGGGAGAGAGGGGTAAATGTTTGCTTGGGTGTAGCCATCACGAAACTATTTTCAGGGCCATTTTGGGGCCGTGATTCAATGCGCTTCTGGGTGAATATGTGAATTTTGCATGGACCCACGCTCTCATTGGAAATTTTCCCGATGTCATGAAAGTGCATTGGCGTAATAATGAGATGCAATCTATTTGTTATGAACATCGCATAGCTCGACACATGGCATCTCTGCACTGGTTCGCACAGTGCAATCTTTGGCCTTAGCCATGTGACCACATATCATCACGCAACATTTTTCCATGACTTTGCCACTTGTGACTGGGCACTGCACCCATGCAAATCATTAAAATTGAAGGTTGTCTTAGAGAGACCACCGCAAAGCCATGAGGTACATTGTAAGGAAATTTAAATGAATTGCCTCATTAAATGATAATGGAAAAGAGTAATGGATTGCAATATTTTATTTATATTTTAAATGACTTGCTCCATTGAATGATGATGTAAAAGAACGTTGAATTGCAACATCTCATTAGCCATGTTTGAAACGAATTGCATCATTAAATGATGATAATAAAGAACGATGAATTGCAATATCTCATTTGCATTTTAAATGAATTGCAACATTACTTGATGACACCAATGCACATCATGAGACCGCCTCTTCTTTCGAGTCACTAGAATTCGGTTCAGAATGTGTAAGTACAGGAGCATCATGCAAGGGACCTGGAAGATCTGTGTGTACCCACTTTGCCATATCACCATCATTGCACACCCCTTTTGCATCATCCAACACTCTACCATTTGCATAGAGGTATATAAGCTTCTCTGATCTCTCTAATGTCAGTCGGTTGATGGAATGCACAAAATTCTAGTTACTCTAGTTTCATTCACTAGACGAGTTTCTACAAGTTCGTGACAATACCTTCATGGCCAAGGCTTGCAGATGAGTTGTGGATGCTCCACACTCTTCCCACCATCTCCATACTGGCCAACATATCCTTAACTATTCTATGATTCTTGGATAGGCAAACAATCCTTCTTTATTTTGAAAAGTAGAGAGTTCCTTAATAGCAGAGGCATAGACAATCCTATCCTCAAAGAAATGTCCAAGAAGATCATGCCATGCTTGCATAATCTATACATTTATCTCTGTATGATATTACCACCACTGTAGATTTAATATATGACGCATAGTAAAGAGAGTTGTGTCCTTGGTTCCATCATTTTTGTACCATCTTTTGCAATAGGGTTCATCGAGATAAACTATAACCACCTTCACTGGGCCTTGCATCTTCCTTCAAAACATCCCTCTTGGCAGTCCACCAAGCCATATAAGCACTTCCCATGCTTGGTCCTTTCACATCCAACCTACAGATTGCAAACCAGATAGGCTTCATAGCTTTCACTGCATCACATACTCTCCTCCAAAATGCAGGATTATTACAAAGCATCTTTAACTCGATGAATTTTGCATGGGTTATAATGGCAAATGGCTCTGTTATCCACTCTGTAGCCTTTTCACTAGACAACGTTTCAATTACAAGGCTCTATTGCCTCAACAAGAGCTCCATCATTATATAGTTTGTGCCAAAACGTGTTTCACTTAGCTTCATAAGCTCTACCAGGTGATTTGCATGCTGGTGAATCTTGAATATACCAAGTAATTGCTCGTGATTGAGGAAATATAACCCCACTTTTTGAGCATCATCCACATTGATTTTAAAGAATTGGGTCTCACGTGTCTTATACCAATCCTCTAATTCTTGGCATTATTAGTAATCAATTGAATGACATTGTCGACGCCAATATCTTAATACATTTGCTTAATTTCTCAGCAATGAATTCTTTGGTCTTGGCTTCACCGCTCATATCAATTGATGGATGAAAGGCCTTGCATTTGAACATCACAACCATGGCATTGATCAAGGGGCTCTTGCTAACATTTTTCAATCCATAAGTTATGACGGTGCAAGCCACTTTTTCAATGCTGCCATAAACAACTTGCTGCATCTCTTCTTTCATCCCATTGTAGTAGGCATCCAACATGCTATTACGGTGGATAGCATCATAACCCATGCCAGATTTAGCCACAGATGCCATGGACTTTTTCCAATGTGGTCTTTGGACCATGCTCAATGGATAGCCCATGCAACAGATAGCTTCAAACACATCTTGTTGTGCCTTCTCTATGTGTTGTGCTTTGAAGGAAGCTTCCAAGGATTGTTGCTACACACGTGCATGTGCATTCAAAAAAGGCACATTACTACATTGTCCTTTTTCCATATGCACATTCATGCAACTTGCCCACTGTGCAAGGTACCCTGTGCCACTACCATACATCATTGCACTTTCTGAGCAACTTTCCATAGTTTGCTGACTGCTCACCTGGAGATCTAAGACCCATGGTTCTTTCTTCATTTACAAGTTGGGACTGGTGGCATGGGACTATATCATCGACAATTGTGTCTGCACCTGTAAATGTTTCACCTCCCAAAATGGCTACCACTCTTTCCACTCTTGGCCCGCTGCACTCCTAGTAAGTGTTTAAGCATTCTAGTACCTGAACCTGTGTCCTCTGTATGGCACATTTTACATCTCCACTTCATGGCAGTTAGGAGCGCAATATAATCACGTGCCTTTGTAGGGTTTCACTCTTATTTCTCTGGGGTCATGTTCTTTTCTATATGCATATATATATAGTTTAGTAATGTGCAAAATTTTCATATTCTTTGTTGCACAATAAGTTTCCTTTCTCACATCAAAATTTATTTATCAATAAGTTTCCTAGTTTGTTCAAATTTGTTTGACAATTTGTCTTGCATCAAAATAATAATTTCACTCAGCATTATTCTAACCACATTCCAGAGAGAGCAACCATCCATTCATCTTGCCCCCTTCTGACATAATTGGATGGTTATGGATGTGGTAATCTGCCTATGGAAATAGGTGTGGGATGGCAAGTTGCCTTTTCCCACGTCCTGCTTTCTCTCTAGTAAGCATGTATCTGCACTATGATCATTTGTGAAATCATGCTCTATGCACGAATGTCGGCATTTCACATGCTAGTGTAGTAGCTAGTGAAAGTTACATGTATGTGACAGTTCTCTCATGCCCAATGACTACTTTCCAACCATATGACACAAATAAGACTTTGTCACATTATAAATAGTTTAAAATATCACATATCATCAAACAAGGCATGCATGAAATCAACAATTGATTTGCAATTTCCATACTCCAAATCACTGTCACATTACATTCTCAAAGTTGCACATGTTAAATAATCACTCATTTACAACTTCAGGCTCTGCACAAGGTGTAGTACTTTCTTCATGGGTAACCCCTCGCAGGATGGCACAGCAATAGATTTGACACTTGGTCCCTCACATCTCTTTATTTGTTTTTCTTCATTGCCCATTAAATGTTTTGTTATCCTTCAGACCGAACCTGTGAACACTCGGTTGCAAACGTTGCACCTCCACTTATGAAGACCTCACATTGTAACAAAATCTTGTGGTTTTGCAAAATTTTGTGCTCATCCATGAGCCTCGTTCTACGGCGGCTGCTATTCTCCTACCCTATCTTGTCTCTCCGCCATGATTGTTGTCCATGTAAAGGATATGAAAAATCTTATATCATTAATATGTTTTGAGAAATTCAAGACCATTTTATTAATATGTCTTCAAAAAACAATGTAAGTGCACTAGACCTCGAGAAAGAGCAACCATACAATTGTCTTGCCCCCTCCCGACATAATTGCATGGTTATAGACTTGATAATTTGCCTATGAAAATAGGCATTAGATGGCTAGTTTCCTTTTCTCATGTCTTGCTCTCTCCCAAGTAAGCTTCTATATGCACTATGATCATTTGCGACATCATGCTCTGTACGCGAATTTTGGTATTTCTCACACACTAGTGTGTAGTGATACTTACATGGCACTTATCATGATTCTTTGTTTGGATCTATGGAGTAAAGGACACTTAGCTAGGTTAGACATACCTAACCTAAGTTTAGTTAATTATTATGAAATAAGGTATTATAAACTACATAGAAATGCATGTTATAATATGCCACGAATTGTGTCTTACTAGTAACTAAACAAATGTGTCCATAGCATTCTATAGCATGTAGTTTGTAGGTTGATACAAGTTGGCAATTGCAAGCTATACGATTGACTAGACTTTCAATGGGTTATCACTTGGCAAATGCGAGCCACAACCGGCCAAAGTCAAGTATTTCTCTTTTCTTAATAAATAGCTATAATCTATAATATATTATCTAATATTTTACATCCATGTGTGAGTAGTTATAGGTCGTTGTAGGAGGGCCCCCCATTGGTACATGTGACATAGATATTTTGTATCCATGTGTGAGTAGTTACGAGTCGGCATACGTGGACTCCCCACTGGCACGTAGATACTTTCTTTCAAAATAATTTACCTTTTATACTATTTGCATAAACTATATATATTATGATTGCTAAACATATGATTTTTTTACAACAAGGTTATAAATACTAAACATTATATAGTTTTTGGCTGCCAAAAACTTCTACTTTTTTCATTAATTTCTAAAAACTATATAGTTGATGCCTACTAAAAACATCGTTCTTTTTCATTTTTTCATGAAAGTAAATTCAAATTTCTTAAAAAAATAATGCTTTTCTTTATGAAAACAATCCTTTCACATCTCAAATGATAACTATAGACTAAGAGCTTTGCATTTATTCAATTTGCATCCTAGTGTGGGTAGATATCAGCTAACCTAAGCGAGCCCACCACTAACACTGGACACTTTTTAAAAGGATACAAAAACTTAAAAATTTGTTTGGAAGCTCAGTTTATCCTTTTTGCTCATCCATCTTTGTCTTTTTTGAGAGTCCAAGTAGAGGTTCCTTCTCCAAATTCCGTTAAACTGCCATAATTTTCGTCTTTCTCTATTTTTTGTCTACCACCACCACCACCACTTTTTCCATCAATCTCCCCTCCACCACCACTTTTTCCGTCACCCCCCCCTTCCATCTCCATCTCCACCTCCCATCATCTTCCTCCCCACCACCTCCACTTTTTCCGTCCATCCCCCATCTCCCGCACCCAAGGTAACCATCCTTTTTCCCCTCCACCATCTCTCTACCTCTCTCTAAATCCCATGTCCCCTTTTTCCCCTCCCCCTCCATCTCCCATTTCCTCCTCCATCCCCCATCTCCAACTCCCTCCACTCCACCATCTCTCTACCTCCCTCTATCCACATGCTCAGTATAGTACTAGAGTGCATGGTAATGAGTGATTACAGCCACATCTGTTGTGGCTACAATTCCACTGGGCTGACAATAAAATTACCAGCCATCACTCACCCACCATCGGGCTTAAGCGTGCATGATCACTATGAGTGTAGTAAAAATTACCAATCATCGAGCTCGCATGCTCAGTAGAGAACTAGAGTGCATGGTAATGAGTGATTAGAGATTCATGATTTACCTTTGTGGGAATTACTGCCTGGTGGTGGTGCTCTCATCAACCACGTCTGTCATGGCTAAGATTCCACCGGGCTAGTAGGTAATTACCAGCCACCGGAGTGGCTTGCTCACCCACCACAAGGCACTTCATAATTACCAACCTATCTACGGTGGCACCTAAGGCTCCACCACGGTGGCCTGTAATTAATATGGATGGAGCCCCGGGCTCCACCAGCCACCACCACGGTGGCTCGAACTTTATAATATATACAAGATTCGTGGCATTTGGCATTTTACTATGTTGCTCTCATCTGCCCCTGCTCTGCTACTTTGCTCCACATGCTCTGCTACTTTGCTCCACCCAGCCTCCAACTCTTTTTTGCCCCTGATCTACTTTGTTCCATGCTCCCTCCTGCAACTCTTGTCACTCATTTGCTCCCCTCCTCATCTGCTACTCACCCACTCATCTTCACCATGTGCACTACCCCCACCCCTCGATGCTCTATGATCCCAATGTTGTCTACCTTCTCATATAAGGTGATTGTGTTGCACTCACCTGGAGTAGAAATGCTAGCACCAGGGGAGACCCTTCATTCCCACAATCGATTCCCCACACATCTGCATGTCACCACCTTAGATGACATGCTCACAGAGGGCCTCTTTATGGTTGTGCTATATGGGTTCCCCCTAGATGTTGACAAAGGCCTCAATATTTTGAGAGCAGAGTACTCTCGACTTGTTGGGGGGGCCATAAACTGAGTCCTGGCAATATGCAAGGTCTTTGACCTCTCCATCGTATCCTACTTTGGCTCCCAAAAATTTTTTAATGCAACAAGCTAGATTGGTGGAAAACTGAGCTGTACAAATTCTCTCTTTCTCATATAAGGCTCGAGCAGCAATGGCTGGATGTAATCTTTTGGCCTCTAAGGCTGTCAACGATATTTTGGCTCACTGGATGTCATGTTTTAGTCTCTAAGGCTCTCAAAAACTGCTAAGTTTTTATTACATTTATGTAATTTCTGTTTGTTTAATTTGAGGCTCTCAGTATATGTACTCTTGTTAACTTTTATATTTGAATGGTTATGGTCGCTAGCTATAATCTTTTGGCCTTTAAGGCTCTCAGCAATTTCCGAGTTTTTATAAATGTAAGATCCTCTGTTCAATTGTTGCTTAGTATAAGTTGTTAATTTTTATATAACATGTTATTGGACGTACATGTACATTGTAATCCTTTTTGCTAAATTTTCACTCGATAAATTCTACTTTTTTACTCATTTATATTTACTGCAATAATGAGGACTAAAATGCTAGGAAAGAAGGAGGACTGAAATGCCAAGAAAGAAGGACTAGAATTTCCTTGTTTTATGACCAAAATAGTGCTAAAATAACTCCAATGACCCACCATTGTGGTTGCATGGAGATACATCTAGAAAAATACAATTAAACTTTCAAAAAATGCAATTGACAATGTGGCCCTTGAGGGTTACCCTCTAGGGGAAAGGGCCATATCGACGTGCATTATACAATATTTAGGATGACATTGGACAGAAATGGCATGTCGATATGGCCCTTGCCCCTAAAGGGGACCCCTCAAGGGCCATATCGTCACTTGCATTTTGATTGGTTACACAACAGAATACATTTTACTTGGTACACAAATATATAACTCTAAGAACTAGTGCGGTGGCTATCATAGATCTCCTTCTATTTGCCAGCATGCTAGTCGTCATAGATCTCCTCTAGTAATTCATAAAATAGGCAACGGAGCTATAACTCCAAGAACCAGTGCAATGGTCTCTTAAAGACAACCTTGAATTCTTGATGATGATAGTTTGTCAGGCCAGAGACTGCACTGAGATGATGCTCAGGAGTCAAAATAATAGATTGCATCTCATTATTATGCCAAAAACTAGTGCAGTGGTCTCTCCAAGACAACCTATGATTTGCATGGGCTGCGGGCAAACATGCGGTAAAAGGCTGCACAATGATAGGTGGTTAAGCTAGAGGCTACATTGCAGCAGTGTTCAGAATGATAGATTGCATCCTTCATTTTGTTGAGTTCTAGTTGTTAACGATGTTATAAATCTTTCCCGGCACACTTTCAAAGGTAGTTAGTGGCATAAGATAATGAAGAAAAGGGATGCATGCAAGAGATTTCTACCTCATGAAAGTGTAAGGGAGATATTTATAATTTCATGAAAAGCTATTTGCATGTGTTACATGTACATGGAAATCTTGTAGCTACTGAGACAATTTGTAAAACAACATCAGAGTGTAATTTGATGGTGTAGTTTAAGTAACCATGCCAACTACATTAATGGACTTTTGATATTAAAAAAGCATAAGTATTGACCAAACATGGCAACATCTTGTCGTCATATTATATATGTTCAAAGTATACATGATGAGCCAAAGAGAAAATTTTTTTATTTAAAAAATGTAACATTTTAAATCCAACACTCAAAACTCAATTCTAGAAAAATAACACCAAACAGGTTATAAATTTGCAAATACACAATATAACATGGGAATTTATTATACTTTCTTACGACATTTGCAAATTCCATTAACAAATTTATATATGTCATTACAATATATGTCCAAAGTACAACATCATATATAACGGGTATAGGAGCTCCATCATGTTACAATCTCCCCAACCAAGGATCCGCTAAAAATGTTGCTCCACTACCAAGAACTTCATACAATTCATGGGCCTAAGGAGCATTACAAGTTGGACATGAACTCCCAACCTTTAAAATATTTACCAAGCATGCCAGATGAAACCAATGGTGACATGGGAGAGCATAATAACTGGAAATTGTATCGAAATGGTCTTGCAATATATGACATAAAGGTCCATCATCCACATAAGTAACACACATTAGAATGGTAGAGGGTTTTCTGATATCCAAGCCCACAAAATTTGGATCCAAGTTACAAACACAGCCTCATTCTTCAACCTGTTAAAGTGCGGCCTATGCATCTTGTGCCTGTTGACAATATGTAGCCAAAAATTGGCATTGCTACTCATAGGCATTTTTGATGTCTTGCTTGTGTCCAAATTGTTCGAGCAATGCATTCATATGATTCATTTCAACAAAGAGCCATATGTTCTCACCCATTGCCCATCAATATTCAAACATAGCATCATGAACTATGATGCTAGGAAAAGTGAGATCTTCCCTTGCCAAATTTTTCGGTGCTGGTTGTGGGCCCTCTGCAGTATCACCCCCCTCAGCACCCTCCCCCCCCTCTGCGCTTCACACACATTCATAAAGATTTCACTAGAAGTCATAGAAACTACACAATGCAAAACATGGCTAATGAGAACATGATCACCGATCTAACAACTATTCACACAAATGGAAAAACTTGGCACACACTTCAAGAGAGATCACTTTACTCAACTAAAGACAGGCTTCCCACATTGGTGGATGGTGATGCTACCACAAGGATAGCTGCGATGGTCATTGCGTGCATGTCCAAGGAGAAGAGGCAAAGTATACAGGTACATCCAACACAAACTTTGTGTATAGCATCTTTGCAAAGGACAGTGGCATGCACCCACTGTGAGGCTTCTCGAATTCGATCATGCAAAGAATATAATATGCATTCTCCCTCATAGCTCTGTGCCTATAGTTTTTGATGGGCCACCATCCACGTGAGGCATTGCCGCAATCCCAAACTGCTGCTACATTATCATTGGTGACCATGGTATTGATGTAGTCGTACTTCCAACCATTCGGATCATGATAGAGGCAGCTCGCATTGGCGATTGTGCAAGCCTCATCTCTCCTTGTTGGTAGGAGGGCAGCATTAGACACATCCATTATGTGTTTGATGGCTAACTTGGCCATCGCATTTTGGTCTTGTGACTAGTATGTTGCTTGCATTGAATGTTGCAATGAGGACGCCATGGTGAGAGAGCGAGTGAAGATCTAATAGCCATGCTAATAACCAATGAGCGACCTGGTGTTGAAATATTTAATTGTAAGATACTTATTCAAATTACAAGATGTGAGAATTTATCTAACTATTTTAATTATGGATTGAGCATGTTTGATTAAATTGAACAAGATGAGTCACTTGAATTTTCAACTGTTGTAGAGTGCACAAAGTGAGATTCTTGTGCAAGTTGAAGGACGTAAATTAAAAAAGAGAAATTCTTGCAAATTGTAACAATTGACTTGAAGATACATGTTATAGGAATTTCAAAATTTGATATGTACAATCCAAAAACACCACAAATGTAGCAATCAAAATTGCGGTCATAAGGGTCAAGCTCAAAAAAGCTACAGCCTATGTTCAGTAGCACATCTTCATTTCCTCAATGGGTCCAATTGCCACATCCTCGTTTACATTGAATTTATGCAGTTTTGTCAAATTTTCATCCATGGTAGTTGGTTCCTTTGGATCCGTCCTGCATAGTGAGTTCTTGCAATCAATCAAGAGTTTGACTGCAATGTCTCCCTTCACCAAGTTGTCACCAAGAGCTCCTGCAACAACTATGAGAAAGTTGGCAATTTCTCTAAACATCCAACCAATAGTAAAACATTCTGAATCCGGTGCCCATGCGCCCTTGGGATTTGGATGTGTATTTGAACTGGCATACAATTTTGGTGCAAATGAAGGAAATGCCTTGGGAGGAGCATAAGATACATGTTCTCAGTCCAGTGGAGGCTTCTTCCACAATCAACAATCCCTACTCACAGGGATGTGTCATGTCCTATGAAATCTAACATGTAGTTGGTTGCCTGTAGATCCATGTGAGCATATTTGTGTTTATGGACTACTCTCAAAGCACTGGCAATAGCAGAGCAATAGACAAAGCATGTTGATAGAACAACCTTGCTTGCAACCTAGTGAGTGGGGAGTTCCAATCAAAGCAAGGTTCTTGTATTGGATATGTGGTCCAAAGGGCCCCAATTAGTGTTTCCTAATTTCAAGGGATTAGTGAGGAATTTGAGGTGTACCAATGGGAGTGCTCCTTTTGTGAAGCAATGCCATGTTGAGTGAGGGTGGGCAACTGCAAACATCAGGAGGTCAAGCATGGGTTGAGGGGGGGGGGGGGATAGTTTGAGTGGTCCCCGATGTAAGAGGATTAGCCACTCTTGCCCTTCTATGAAAGGGGCAAAACCCCCTTTGAAGGATGTTGCTACCTTCAAATTTTCGGATTATTCACTTACAAATAAACTTAAACTATGACTTTCTATATTTCACTTGTTTCTCTTCATAAAACGAGTAGCATGACCCGTCTACGAGGGTTAAAGACCCGCTCCGCTAGGTCTCAAAGTGAGATTTTAAAATGTTTGTAATTTCTAGCAATAGAATTTCAAGTTTCAAAATCCTCCAGCATAGGCACCACTTGGCTTGGCTCTATGCTCAGTTTTACTGAACTATTCAGTTAGAAGAGAGGCAAAGCATTCGCACAACACCCACCCCCCTTCTTGCACACACACAAATGCTCTCTCTCTCTTCTCTCTCTCTTCTCTCTCTCTTTCCTTTGATTGTGTCCCTCATGATGCACACAGCACATGCACTAATCTCTCTCTCTCTCTCTCTCTCTCTCTCTCTCTCTATCTATCTATCTATCTATATATATATATATATATATATATATCTCCATTGTAAGTTTGCTAGAATTCTCGGTCAAAGCAAGCAACATCTCAGTTTGTCAAAGGAAAATAAGAGTTCTATGTTGGCAATAATCCATGCACTATCTTAGAACATAATAACGATTGACGCAAAAGGAATGACAACCAAAAAGAGAAATAGCAATTCTATA